>NC_142133.1:27816455-28432705 GCF_024610735.1 Ursus americanus
TCTTTATATAGATAATGTGACCACGGTTAGGCATTTTAAAAGACATACATTTATTTGAAACGTTGTTTATGTTTGTAGTAATGGTGCGCAGACATAATGGTCTCACGACCCCTTTGCGCTCTAAAAATTTATTGAGGACCCCAAAGATCTTCCATTTATGTGGGTTATATCTGTCAATATATGCCATATTAGAAATAAAAACAGAAAATTTTAAAGTATTTATTTCAAAATAATAAGCCTATTCTAAGTGAATAAAAATACATTTTTGTTTGAGAATGGGATTTTTTTTTTTTTGTATTTTTGCAAATCTCTTTGACTTAATGGAAGATAGCTAGATTCTTGTATCTGTTTTTTCAATCAGTTTCTTGTGTTTTGATTGAAGCACAGGAAGAATCTGACCTCTTAAAGATAAATAATTAGAAAAGGGAGGAGTATTTTAATAGGCTTTTCAGAAAATTGTGGATATTCTTTGACAATACAGCAAAACTTGACCAGTGACAATATCTTTTTCCTTTTCAACAGCTTTATTGAGGTATAATTACATGTCATAAAATTTGTTCTTTTTAGGTGTACAATTCTGTAGTCTTTCCCATATTCATAGAGTTGTGTGCCACAATCCAATTTTAGAACGTTTTCATCATCTTCAAAAGATCCCTCTTACACATTTACAGTCATTCTCCTTTCCAACCCCCAGTCCTAGGAAACCACTATTCTACTTTGTGTCTATAGATTTGCCTTTTCTGGACATTCCATATAAATGGGATCATGCAATATGTGGTATTTTGTGTCTGCCTTCTTTCACTTAGTGTAGTGTTTGTGAGGTTTGTCCATGTTTTAGCATATATCAGAAGTTTGTTCCTTTTTATTGGTGAGTAAAAGTGATTCTTTTTTAAAAGGTTAATTTGCATATCAAATCTAAAACCGTGTCAATTAACTTTTTATACTCTTACATTAAAATATTGGTCTGTCTTGTTCTTTGAATGGATCTTTTACCCATACCTGATTTTGTACTATTATGCCTTGGTCATTTGGAAATTACTGGTTCACAAAGTTATTTGGATCTTCAAAATGTTAACACACATTTCATTATAAAATATCCAGGAAAATCGCATTCATTAATATCACCACCCATCTCATCAGAAAAGTCTTTAAATATTGGAAAGCTGTCAGGCTCACAGTAGCAGATACTAGTTGTCCAAAATTCTAATTTTTACTCAAAAGCTGAAATTTTATTATTGGTAACAAGTTTTGCCATTTGTTTTCCTTGAAGTGAGGGACTCACTTTGTTCATTTTTTGGGATTCTTCTAAGTAAAACTGGTGTTCCTAAAAAAAAAAAAAAAACCCACAAAAAAAACCAGGTAGTTCAGCTTGCTTTAAACTTGCTCGAACATTGGATGGGTTCCTTTCCTGTTTTCTAACTGTAAATGCGTGGTGGTGTGGGTAATTGTTTACTAGTACAGTTTGTTGCTAAAGCTTTGATACCAGCAGTTTTTACCCACCACTGCTTATGCACCATTAGTGCAAACGTTAACACAGTAAAGAGGCAAAGCTTTATTGTAATTATAAAAATAGGTTTGACAAACTTGAAAAAAAAATAGGTTAGCCTAGCATTCCCAAGGGTCCAAGACTGCACTTTGAGAACAAAACACTGGCTTATAGCATCTTTTGTTTTGTCATTGCATTTTTATTGTACTTTCAGAGTATAGCAGTAAATCACAGTATTTGTGAAATAAGGTGTATGGAAAAGCAGTAACAGTTTTATAAGTTGGGGACATTTGATTAACAGTAAAGACCAATGGTGAAGACAGCTAAAGATAGTCAGATCCATCTCTTATTTTAATATTTAATTACATTACCCATGCACTTTTTAATTCTTTAAAAGCAAAGTGATTTCTCATATATGTGCTAAATTTCAAATACACAGAGAAAATAAAACCACATTTTATTGTTTTTGATAGTTTTAGCATTTAAGAGTCTCAAAATTAGAAGCGTGTCTGAATTAACTAGATTTTGTTGCATAATGAAAAATGAATGCTTTATCTTTTTCAGGATGTAGAGTTACTGATGAAATTCTGCATTTAGTGCCAAATAAGGAAACTTTTAGACTCACCCTAAGAGCAGTCAAATTATGGGCAAAACGTAAGTATCCCACATCTTTTAAGCTTGCATTATAAAATTACAATTTTCAGTTTCTAATGATAGAAGCACATACGGAAAGTCTTGAGCCTGTTGATACTGTTGGAAATTGAGATCCAGTAGATTTTGGAGAATCCTGTTTCTTTTTCAGTGATTATGGTGCTCTGATGTGTGCCTCTACCTCGTTTCTTGGTTGAAAACTAAAACCTCCTGACTTCCCGTCTCAGGTTTTAGCCAGGCAGTCAGAATGAGTTAGAACTGAATGAGTGAAACCCTCACTGTTGTTCGCGTTCTCTGTGGGCAGGACCATCTTATTCATCTTTGTCTCCCCATTACCAGCACCGCGTAGTTTGTAGTAGGTATTCAGTAAATTTATTAAATGAAGAATCTCCAGTGATAGTTTCAACTTCTTTTTATTTTTACATTATGACACTTTTCTAATAAAGCCTGGAACTAATGTATATATATACATAGAATATGGTTCATAAAAGGCCCAATCCTGAGCTGGCACAGCACATTTTCTATTATTTCTAACTACATTTAAGTAGTGCTATACTTCTGGCACCAGGTTTTACATAGTCTAAAACTGCACTCTCCAATAAAACTTTTTGATGATGGAAATACTTTATATCTGTGCTATTCAAAAAGTAACCATGTGGCTATTGAGCACTTGAAATGTGCAACCAAGGAACTGAATTTGAAAATTAAATTACAATTTAAAATTAAACAGTATCTCAGAGAAGTAAAAGCATATGTCCATACAGAAATTTGTACACTGATAGGGTGCCTGGGTGGCTCAGTCGGTTAAGCGTCCGACTCTTGATTTTGGCTCAGGTCATGATCTCTGGGTCCTGGACTCAGGCCCTGCTTTGGGCTCCACGCTCAGGGGAGTCTGCTTCTCTCCTCCTCCCTATGTCCCACCCCCTCTCACACACACTCTCTCTCTCAAATAAATAAATCTTTTTAAAAAATTTGTGTACAGATATTCATAGCATTCTCATAATAATCAAAAAGTAGAGACAACCTTATGTTCATAATCTGATCGATGGATAAACAAAAGATGATATGTCCCTACAATGGAATATTACTTGGCAATAAAAAGGACTGAAGTAAATTCCATTTATATGAAATGTCCAGAATAGGCAAATCTATAAAGATAGAAGAATAGTGCTTGCTTAGGTCTGGGAGGATTGGGAACAAATAGGAGGGGAGTGACTGTTAAAGGTTTCACTTTTGAGTGATGAAAGTGTTCCAGAATTGATTATGGTGGTGATTACACAACTCTGTGACTATACTAAAAGCCATTAATTTTTCACATTTTACATGGATGAATCCTCTGCTATATGAATGATATCTCCATAGCTGTTACCAAAAAAAAAAGAAAATGCTACATATGACTTGTGGCTACCATATTGGAAGTATACATTTAAAAAGCCCTTAAGCAAGTAGGATTTGTCCTTGGGCTCGGTTATCTTGTATAGTCAGGATAAAGTAATTTGCAAGAAAGGGATATCACAATTTTTCTTTCCTTACAGATTAAATTAAGTACCATGTTTTGTCATTTCTTAGATGCATATTTTACGCATTTAACATATCTGAAATTGACATTTTGTATCTTTTTTCCTTGCTTACTTAGTGGGACATAAAATAATGCTGTATTATGTAATTGAGGACCTAATAGGCTTGATGACATGTAATATTTTATAGATTGTTGTAAGAAACAATTTAAGAGAAATGAATAATATCAGTGGTGTGTTGTACTTTATGGAGAGGTATCCAAATTCTGCAAAATAATGAAGTTAGTCCAACTTTACACTTAATTTTAAAATGCCCATGAATATGATTCCTAATGAAATGTTTATTCTTCCTACTTGTAGACCCTCCAGGTATCTTTCCTCCTTCCTTTCATTTCTTTCTCAACCATAGCTATTGAAAAGGGGGATTGTGTTATATCAATAGAGCCCAGTCGGGCAGTGAGAACCGAGGCAGGGAACTTTGGCAAAGTAGGGGGATAAGATGCAGTTTATGGGTTACTAAGAAAACTGTGGACCTAGCATAAAGGTCTGCTTATTGATTGTGTAATGTTTCCAGAGGGGAAAGGATAACTAAGCAACAGTCTTAGGAACTAAGTTATCCTATTTCTTACAGTTGAATGTCATGGATAATAGATCCTAACAATAATTAACAAATATATTAATTTTCTAGGACGTGGTATTTATTCCAACATGCTGGGATTCCTTGGTGGTGTCTCCTGGGCAATGCTGGTTGCAAGAACTTGCCAATTATATCCAAATGCAGCAGCTTCTACTTTAGTTCATAAGTTCTTTTTAGTTTTTTCCAAGTGGTAAGTATTCATATGCATACTTTAACTATTTACTAACTTCTGCCTTTATGTAAATTTGTTCAGCAATTTAAGAGAGATGCATAGACTTTTTCTATTGTCTTAGATTCCTTTTAAGTTAAAAGTTTAAAGACATTAAATTTGAGACAATGATGAGACACCAGATGGCGCTTTCTTCTGGGGTTGAGGGGGATCTGTAAATGCAGGCTTTTGGCTTGAGAGTGGTCACAGTAGATTTGGCTCTGATTACTAGCTACATATAGATTAATGTCTCATATGTAAAATGGAGGTGATAATCATAGCTACGACATGGATTTATTAGTATTTTCAGTAAAGTTAGCTCTTGCTGCTATTAAATTATCAGTTAAATCCATGAAAGCAAATAGAAGGAAGGGGAAAACTCAGTTTTTTTGTTTTTAAGATTTATCTATTTATTTTAGAGAGTGGGAGGTGGGCAGAGGGAGAGAGAGAATCTTTAGCAGGCTCCATGCCCAGAGCAGAGCCCAACACAGGGCTCAATCTCATGACCCTGAGATCATGACCTAAGCCGAAATCAAGAGTCAGACACTTAACTGACTGAGGCACCGAGGTGTCCCTGGAAAATTCAGATTTAAATTAGCTACAGCTTAAGGGGCTAAACAGTATTTGCCCTTTCAGAAGACGCATTTAAAATAAGCAGCTTTTTCCTTTGTATACTTCCTTCCCTTGCCCATTTGTTTTTTTGAATACCAAAAACCCGTCCACAATGTTTGCTCTATGAAAGTTGAGAGTCTGATGATTTTAACATTTCATATAGTTCCTGAAGTGAGGTCCTATGTAAATTAATTTGCCTTATTCATGTTAGGGAATGGCCAAATCCTGTGCTGCTGAAGCAACCAGAAGAAAGCAATTTGAATTTGCCTGTTTGGGATCCTCGGGTATGTGACTTATTATTGAAATTAAACCTTTTAGGAAAAGGACAGTTCTCTAAATTGCAGTCTAAAAATAATTCTTCTTATTCCTGCTCATCTTCCTTCTGTATAGCTATAGTTCTTTCCTTCTATCTGCTGTGTTTTTTGGTGCAGATGATTTGTATCTCAAATTCTGATCCAAATGTTATGTCATTAAAAATCATCCATGTAAGAGTAGATGAGTGGGTGTTTATCAACCAAAATGTCATAATCCATTGTTAAAAACTGTCTTGTAAGTAATTAGTTACTAATAAAGTGCTGGAGTATATAAAAGATTTACTTTGCAGTGCAATTTAAAGCAGACTCATGGTTCTAAGCTAGCATAACTCACACCTTGCATTTTAATTTGCTTTTAGAGTGAGTGCTCATTCCTGAGTTACCTACGGAAGTTACCCATTGAGTAGGTGCAGAAAGAGGATTAAGAACCATTGAATTAATGCTTTTTGCAGCTATGATGCTGTATTTTCTTGGTTCTAAAAGACCATTGTTTATAAGATGCACCATCAGTTTAACAGCTTTTCAGAGGAAAAATAAACTTCTACAGAGTTGCCTTTGAATATCAGACATATCTGACATCAGAAATAAATGTAGTTGGGGAGGGAAAATGTACTTCTTAGAATTGAGGAAATGTAGTATTAAATTTATATTTCATATTCTTCAGACTTTTGGGGAAATGAAGTGAGGACAACTGAAATAGGAGAATAGATCAATTATTCTGCTTCTAATTTCACAGGTAAATCCATCAGATAGGTATCATCTCATGCCCATAATCACCCCTGCCTACCCACAGCAGAATTCTACGTATAATGTGTCCACCTCAACTCGAACAGTAATGGTAGAAGAATTTAAACAAGGTAAACCTGTTGGCCTTTTCCCACGAGTTTTTGATTTATAACAGTTTTATTCTAAAGTGCAGTTATACCTGTTTTTTCTAAAAATTCTTTCAGATATGTATTTATTCCTTCAGTAATTGGTTTTTCAAAATATAATATTAAGTCCAAAATGGAGCCAGCCCAATCTGTTTGAAATTGATTTTTGTGTTCTGAGAAACAAGTCTACTTTTTTTTTTTAACTCAAGAGTTTGGTAGGGTTAGAGGTTTTGGGGTAGAGTGATACAGGAGCTGATTTAAAAAAAAAAAAAAATAGCCAGTTTTCAAAGTCAGTCTCTCTCTCATTTTTAATTTAGGTCTTGCAGTCACAGATGAAATCCTTCAAGGGAAATCAGACTGGTCCAAACTACTTGAACCACCAAATTTTTTTCAAAAATATAGGTATTTGAAATTTTGCATTTTGTGTGTGTGTGTGTTTAAAGAAGAATATTAAACTTACAAAGTTAATATATGATGGGTGACTGTTGTCACATTTCAAGTGAGGTAGAGAATAGGTTAGCAGAAATCCTAAATGATGAGACAGTTTGTGTATTCTAGTAGTATCTAACCCAGTATTAGTGGTTTTTGTTTTTAGTGAATTGTTTTTAATTGTAGGGTCTAGAATTAATTTTGTGAAAATCAGAGCATGTTCTAATTTTCGTAAGCTGTGTGCCTGCATTAGTTCTTTTGTTCAGTGGGAGGAAGAAAGAAAAAGTAATGATGGAAAAGCAAACCCTAACAATGTTTCTGGCTTTCTTTTCCCCCCGATTGTTGCTAAAAATTCTTCGTAGACATTATATAGTATTGACTGCCAGTGCGTCAACAGAGGAAAACCATCTAGAGTGGTAAGACTGATATTCAAGTTGTGTACTTAATTTGTGGGGATAACATTTTTATGATGCTTTACCATTTATAAAACATTTTATCCTTAAAATTATTAAATTATATTGGTGACTGTTGTACATGACTATGCAGCCTCAGTGTTTAAGAAATGCTGTTAATGTTTCAGATTTAGAAGGAACATAAAATAAGGGTATATGTATATTCTTTGCCTTTTGCCACTTCTCAGATATAAGCAAAATTGTGAGGCACTTTGAATGATTGTGATACCTAGCCTCATACTGAGTTTTCCATCCTTGCCATCATGTTTCCCCATCAAAACTAGAAGGAAAATACGTTTTTTATATTCTTTTAATTTAGGAGATTAGTGGCATGAAAGCTTTTATCAGCAGATAAGAGAGGCATTTTTGGTTAAGGAGCAGTGCATTCTTTCTAGTAAATCCAAATTCATTCCCTCTGCCTCCAGTGTACTGACGTCCCTAACTCTATCAGTCAGAAGCTATTAGGCCACCAGAAATGGTTGTGCTTTCCTCAGGCCTGACCTCTGGGAAGGGAAAACACGATACTGTCTTATTTTTGCTTCCAAAGTTTAGTGCTTATTTTATTGATAATTAAGGAGACACTGAAAGAATCCTGTCACTAAAACAGAGTATTTCATCTGTAGGTGCTCCCGGTGGCTTAGTTGGATAAGCGTCTGACTCTTGGTTTTGGCTCAGGTCATGATCTCAGAGTCCTGGGATCAAGCCCCTCTTTGGGCTCCACACTCAATGTGGAGTCTGCTTATCCCTCTCCCTCTGCTTCTCCCCCACTCGCACACGGGTGCTCTCGCTCTCTCTCTCACTCTCAATAAATAAATAAAATCTTAAAAAAATATATATTTCATTTGTCTAGATTAGAAATCGGGAAACTATGGTCTGGGCCAAATCTAGTTTGCCACATATTTTTAAAAATAAAGTTTTATTGAGGGGGCACCTGGCTAGCTCAGTCTAACGAGCAGGTAACTCTTGATCTTGGGATTGTGAGTTCGAGCCTCACGGTAGGTATAGAGATTACTAAAAAAAAAAAAAATTTTTTTTTAATTTTAAATAAATAAGATTTTCTTGAAATACAGCCGTGCTCACTCATGTATATATTGTCTGGCCTCTTTCCTGCTATGTGGCAGAGTTGAATAGTTGCACCAGAACCTGGCCCACAAAGCCTAAAATATTTACTATCTGGCCCTTGATAGAAACAGTTTGCCAGCCTCTCATTTAGATAACACTGAGCGGTAATTCGGTGTTCCGTATCTGTGCTGTTGAAGCACACACGATTATAATGTGGAAGCTTTTTCAAGTGTTTGAATAATGTAAAAATGTCCTTGTAGTTATTCTTTCTAATTAATGAAATCATTCTAAGTTAATATAGTAGCTGACAGTAGTCACATTTCTTAGGTAGAAAACAAAGTTGCAAAAAAAACCTGATGAAACTTTCCATGTTGTAGTAGTATCTGATCTGATTTTAAGGAAACTCTTTTTAAATGCAATATCTAGCACCAATTTTATGAAAATATGAGCATGTTTATTTCATAAATTAAGTGATAGTTATTAGTGCTTTTCTCTATGCTATTTAAACATAGCTTTAGTGTATAGACATAAGATTTGAAAGTGAAAAAAGTATTTAGAACCAGATTAACCAGCAGTTTTTGTTCATGCTCAAATCATGACTATTTTTTGGTCTTAAGAGGCAGGATACTTTCAATTGGCAATTCACTAAATAGAGCAGTTTTTTTAAAAAGAGGGGAAGGGGGAAACACAGAAATTGACTAAGTAACTTGTCGTTTACTTAAATGGTATTTTAGACAGTCCCTAATATATTGGACTGAATTTTTTAAATGAACATGTAAAGCATCATAGCTAATACGCTTTTTGGGTTACTTAGGTATAGTTTCCAAATTTAATATGGAAAAATTTTGTTCACTGTTCTACTTCAGGGTTGGATTAGTAGAATCTAAAATTCGTGTGCTTGTTGGAAACTTGGAACGAAATGAATTTATTACTCTTGCCCATGTAAATCCTCAGTCATTCCCAGGAAATAAGGAACATCATAAAGAGTAAGTTATTGCTTAATACTGTATTTCTTAAATAATGTTATTTGACAGTATGCGTGGCTTAAGATCAGTTGTGAGATTGTCATTGAACAAGCATTGATGGGGGAGGATGATACATTATTTGAGCTTGAGTGGTCATGCATTAAACCTAGTACATGCTATGCTGGTAGCCCACAGACCCCAGCAGAAACGCCATCAAAAATTTGGAGCATCTTTAAGTAGATTTTTAGTATGTCATTTACAAAGCCATTTAATCCTCTTTATAACAACACAGGATAACTGGTCAGTGCTCTTCTTGTCAGTTTTAAGAATTTAGCCAAACCATTGCAATTTGTATTTATGCTTCCATAGAGGCCAAGTTTGAATTACCAAATGACATCTGTAGAATTGTAGAAAAAAAAATTAATGGAAATTTAAAATTTTTATTTTATAGCAACAATTACGTATCAATGTGGTTCCTTGGGATAATTTTTCGGAGAGTAGAAAATGCAGAAAGCGTTAACATAGATTTGACCTATGATATACAGTCATTTACTGATACAGGTAAGACTTCGTCATCATGGAGGGGTGGTTCTCAACCTCAGCTGCAGCGCGGTATCATCTGCCATGGATCTGGCTGGCTCTGTTTTTCAGTCAGTTAAGTGAATGTGGTACATCCATATTATGAAAACCTATGCTGCTATTTTAAAAAATAAAGGCATGGTGAAAACATCTCTAAGACATTAAGTGGGGGGAAAGTTGCAGAACAGTATGTATAGTGTGCTACCCTTTCTATAAGTTAAAAAAATATGTGTGTTCATGTTTGCTTATAAGTACATAGAATATCTCTGGAAGGATATATAACTTCAAAAAAAGAAGCTGGCAGAACTGGTTGCTTTTAGGTCAAGGAACCAGGTGTGTCTAGGGGATGGGGCGAGGAGACTTCACTCAGTGCCCTTGAACTGTTTGAGTTTTGTGCCGAATGGTGGTATTATCTATTTTAAAATAAAAAGAATAAATAAAGAGCCCGTACAGGTGATTTTTATTTTCATCATGAACAGATAGGAGCACAATTACAAAGATGATTTGCTCTCACATTTTTTTACATGTACTAACAGTGCAGCTGGCTGATTATGTTTCAGAATCAGTGAAAGAGTATCTTTCACATCTAGCTCCCCTAATGACACCTCTTAATGTATCTGTTATAAATTTGGAGTTGTCTTAATCTGGAATAGTGTACATTCATACTATTAATATTTTTGGCTTGGCTCATCTGAGTTTTCTAAATTCTTCTAAACTAGCTTTCACATTTCTCATGAAAATGCAGATTCCTGTACCTCACGTCAGCACTACTGAATCCCACACTCTGGGAGAGGAGCCAGAGAATCTGCAAGTTGAACAAGCACCCTTGGCGAGGCTTTTATAAGCAATCTGGAATGAAAACATAAATTTTTCCATTCTAATTTGGGCTCATTTTTCCAAAAGCAGGAGGTTGGGAAGCTCTGTTTATTATAGATTTATAGAATGTTCTTCTCTAGATAAAGATACTGAGACCCCCAAGAGATTAGATAATTTACCACATGTCACAGTAGTTACTGTGCAAAAGAAGCCTCTTATCTGTGTCTTCAGTAAGCTTATAATCTAATTTGGTATTGAGTTGAATATACATTAAATAATTTGTGTGTTAATAAGACTTTCTTACAAGATGTGAAAAGCACTAGAATAGGACTCTAGGGCTGTGTGTATTTCAATCTGAGCAAGTTGTTCAGGGCCGTTGAGCCTCATTTCCCCACCTGTACAATAAGGGTGTATTTCTAGATAGTTCCTTAACAGTCTGACATTCTATGATTAGTGTAGTAAAAGAAGCTTCATGGAGGAGAAGAGCTCGAATTGCATCTTGGATATTTAGTTCAAGAATTAGCTTAGACGACTTGGGCAAGTAATTATGAGAAAGAGATTGCCTTTTGGGAAAATAACAAAATTTTTTTTCATGCATTTATTTTGTTAATGAGATTGAATTATTGGAAAATCTTAGAAGTTGGACATGAGAAAACTAGTTGGTACTTATTTTTTTTTAAGATTTTATTTCTTTAGAGAGAGAGTTCATAGGCGCACTAGCAGGGAGGCAGCAGGGAGAGAGAGAATCTTAAGCACTCTCCACGCCCGACATGGGCTTGATCACATGACCCTGAGATCATGACCTGAGCTCAAACCAAGAGTCAGATGTTTAACCAGCTGAGCCACCCAGATGCCCCTAATTGGTACTTAAATAGGACTGTGACGTGGTGAAAATGTTTGAGAAGTGGTTGTTCTATAAGCAGGGTGGGTATGTGTGTTTGTGAGATTATGGGGAGATACCAAATATATGCATTTTAGAGAAAACAGACCTCTCAGTTCAGGAAGAAGTTGTCCATTTAACATATTAACATTGTTACAGTGTACAGACAGGCAAATAATATAAACATGCTAAAGGAAGGAATGAAAATTGAAGCAACTCATGTTAAAAAAAAACAACTTCATCACTACCTTCCAGCAGAGATTCTTCAAAAGAAGAAAAAGGTGAGTCTGTAATCTTAACTCTCCAGTACCACTCAGACGCATAATCCTGGGACCAGATTTGCATTTCTAACAGGTCCCAAACCTATTGATAGAAAAGGAAAGAAAGGTACAATTCAATCTAGAACTAAGATCTCCCCTACATTAATCACAAAAGATAATTCATTTTACGTACTTCAGAATTGAAACCAGTAATTATTTTCATTGGCTTCTTGAAATCCTAACTGCTTTCCCCTCTTTCAGCAAAGTCTTTCTGATGTTAGTCGAAGTTCAAGTGGACCACAATCCAAAAGATCATCTTTAGATAGCAATTGTTTGGATAGCTCCAGGGACACTGATAATGGAACACCTTTTAATTCCCCAGTGTCTACAAACAAACCTTCCAAGCCTGACATTCTTCCTTCAGGAGAAGCAGAAAGGTCTGTATTTTAGAATTTTCTTTTCAGTCTTAGTTTGGGGATGATGTAAACTTTTCTCTACCTTAGCTAAATATCTTAATTGTTAATATATTTTATTTTACCGGTGCTAGTCATTTTCTGGCTAGAAATACTTGAAAATTTGTTGTAATCCTGTGAGACATGGGATAGGCTTATGAAGATGTAGGGTTAGATCAGTACACAGAAATGCACAGGTTTTCTCTTTTCTTACTTTTTACTCGGTCCTCTGCCTTTCTTCCCCTTTTCTCTTCCTCCAGTGAAATGTTAAAGTAGGAGTACTTGAAAGAGATAATCCTGAATGTTGAGTGTTTTAAATAAGTAACACAAATTACTCAATGATAATTCAAAACTTTTAATAGGAATAATGCTGAGCCTACTGCTGTCATTGTGGAAAAGCCACTGAGTGTCCCACCAGCACAAGGACTATCTATCCCGGTCATTGGTGCAAGTAGGTATCTGCACTTTTGTTAGTAATGATTTTACTACGTATACATTTAATTACTAGAATTTTTCTTTCCTTTTCAGAAGTTGATTCTGCAGTAAAAGCTGTATCACCCCCAGCTGTGTGCACCATTCCTACTGTAGTAGGACGAAATGTCATTCCTAGAATCCCAACACCCCACAACCCTGCCCAGGGACAACCACATCTTAATGGAATGTCAGCTAAGAATGTTGCACACAAGAGATCCCATTCCCCATCCATAGATGGGTCTTCTAAGAGGTTGAAAGACATAGAAAAGGTAAAGCTACAACCTTAGCGGTAATTCTGTAGTTTTGTTTTGTTTTTAGTTAAACTAGCACTAAAGAAATTCACAATTCTCCATAGCTGTCTTAGTGCTCCCTTAGGATTTGACTGTTTAAAAAGAATATTTGCCCAAACACTGAAGGAATAATACTGATTGTTCATCCTAAATTCAAATTAGTAATAGATCTGAAAACTTGAATGATTGATCTAAGTTTCTCCTTGACTTACACAGAAGTCACTATTGGTAACTAATCATATGTATTATGTGTTATAATGTTGATGTCTTCTGCCTCCAGTAGGTGGTGGTAAGACTACTTTGTTATCATCTGAATTGATTTAACCCAAAAGATCACTCCAATTGTAGACATTAATGGTGGCCGCTGAATTTAGTCGAATTGAAATTCTTTTCCCTCACCAACCCATATTTGCAGTAGTTTTGATGAAAGCCTTATCATTAGTTTCTCAGCTTATATAGATTGTATGGTTTTTGTAGGTAATAATAGCAATTCATCTTAATGTTTATATTCCAGTTTATTCGACTTGAATCAACATTTAAGGAATCACGTGCTCCTGAAGACAGAAAAAGAAAAGCAATGGTAAATATATGAATAGTGTGCCTCAAACTTCTACTTTCATAGAGCCATGTATCAGGAAAAGTACTGTATTTGAAAGTGGATCAGATTAGATAGGTCTGTGAAGTTTGGGTTGTGTTTTATTTTGTGTAGAAATAAGCGTACAAAGGAAAAAGATTTCATTTGAATATAATTCTGTTTTTAGGATGCCATTGGGGGAGAATGTATGCCTATTCCAACTATTGATACATCACGCAAAAAGGTAACAAAGTCTTACTCAGAAGTAATCTACAGGTACAAAAAGCTTCTTAAGATCCTTGCACTGAGTGAAAGAACAGGATGATAAGATTTTGTCCCTGTCCTCAAAGAACAGCAGTATAGTTGGGAGTTGGGGTAGTAATAGCAAACAGTGGCTGGTCATGAAATATATGTACCTCAGAAGGGAGAAAAAGAGGAAGTTAAGACTTCACTACTTACTCAGTTAATGTTCAGCCTTCGTTTATTTTTAAAGGAGTTTAGTGCTCAGCCCAGTAATTTCTTACCAACACTTGATAGTATATTTTTGTTGTACACCACTGCTTACTATCAAAACTGAGGTTTGGTACTTTTTAATATTTTGGAAGAGCCAAATGTATCGGTATTCATAGTAAGTATCTTTAAAACATGAACTAAAGAGCCCCTAACTCTCAATTTAAAAATGTATTTTTCAAAGAATTTCCACTGAAACTAATAATATGGTATTATTAAGCATGGTAAATTAATAAGCAGGTGCTCAAAAATCAGCCTTGTGTGTATCTATCAGAGACCGCCCTTCTCTGAGAGTTTATAGGGGGGAAAATGGCTTATTTTCATCCCCTGTTAAAGAATAAAGTACTTGTCACAATCAACTGTCACCCTGCCAGCTCCCTCACAATCTATTGGCCATTTTAAAACAAATAGAAAGTATCATACTTTCTATTAGTTGTAGGAGTCATACAGTTTAACATAAAGAGTGGGTAACAAAAAATATGGGTGTATAATTATATATGATGATGGAAGAAAAGTTTGATATGGATATTAAGTACGAAAGCATGAAATGACATGCCTGGGTCTGGCTTTAAAATATTTCAAGTATAAAGGGCAAGGATATAAACCTGACAAATGTAACAAGATTTTAATAATGTCTGACTTTTGGTTGTGGCATTGAAGTTGTCATTGTCCTATTTTATGTGTGTCTGAAATTTTTCATGTTTTTTGAATGGCTGTGGGTAGGATATAGGTTTAGCTAAGGTAACATGGGAGGGGAGTTAATTCTTGCACACTGCTGCCATCACACAGTTACCTGTATTTTAGAGGTCTCTTTCTCAATTGCTTGTCATTTGCCTTCATTATATAACCATCTTTAGTATCCTCAGAATTTAGACACCCCTGATTTCACCATCACTGAAAAAACCTGATCTGGCTACCAAGTGAGTTTTCATGAAAACTTAAATATCTCACAAGTAGGGTTCACTGAGTGTTCTTCTCCATGAACGTATTACAGAAACTAACTGGATATGTAATTTTCCTCTGTAACACACTCATTTTTCACTTAGCACCCCAAGAGTTTCCTGCTTAGTGACCCTGCTCTTCCTACTTATTTTACCATTGCCTGACTTTAGGAAGACTGCATTTCTCAATCCAGAAGCAGCGAGTAATTTAATAAAGTCCTTTTTCCTGTACATACACTCCTCCCACTTCCACCCTTATCCTGTACCTCTGCTTTTCACCTCTAACTGTATAAAAAAAAAGTCCTCTCAACAAGGAAATGTCTTATGAACATTGGAAGAAAATATCCAACACATACGTGAGCATTTAAGAGCTTAAGGGATTTGGAGGAAAACTCAGTTTTGTGATTGATTTACTAGTTGGGACTTGATAATATATATTTGCTTTTCCTTCTTTGTTTCTATTCCTTTCTAATAGAGACTACCCAGTAAAGAACTACCAGATTCATCATCTCCGGTTCCAGCAAATAACATCCGAGTCATCAAAAATTCCATTCGACTGACCCTTAATCGGTAAAAGCAGTGCCTCCTTACTTAAGTGAATATGCAATCATTTAGTGGCATAAATGCAGCCACTCTTTAAATTAGCAGTGGCTGTCATACATAAAATAAGGTGAAAGTTTCAGTCATCGGACTAGCGACCTTGAAGTGGTTTTTGAACTCTCACACTTTGACCTGCAGATGCTGTAGCATTCTTTCATTGGTTGCTACATACACTTCTGTGAGGATCACCTGCTATCAAATTGTCAGCTACGATATTATGGCTTTGCGTTGGAGGTTTTACTGCCTTAACTTTCGATGCTTGTTTCTCTGTTGTGGGAACCAGTTCTTGGCTCTTTGGACACGGATAAAACAAGTCCTGAACTTTTTTTTTTTTTTTTTTTTTAAGTCTTATGTTATAATCATTGTATAGAACTGAAAAAGTTGAAAACAAAACAAAAAAAAAATTGTCTTGTAATTTTCCAAATGTTAACACATTTACTTTAGCATTGAAGCCACTTTGTGAAACCTGAGATGAATGAATGTGAGGTATCTTTTCTGCTTTCCTCATTTGTGTAGATGTACTTATTGTCTATTCTGTTGATTTAAATTATTTTTTTCCAGAATGGCACATGGAATATTTAAATTTTTATTTTTTTGTGCCTTTCTGTCCAAGTGTTGCATAGTTACCAGGGAGGATTAGTCCAGTGATTACATAAGAGTTGGGCACCATAAATTCTCTATATTTTGCCTCCCATGGAGGCCTTAGAAAATGCATCTTTATTAAGAATCAGAATATAACCAAGATACTGAAAGTCAGTATATGAATGGTGAAATTGTTACATATCCTAGCTCATGCCATTCTTGTTAGTTGACTGCTATTTTTTACTGAGGAGCAACTCATTCCAGCACCAACAATAAGATACCTTGAAGTATGGCAGACTTGTATTTTTGAGGTGTAAAATTAACTTGGCATGGTAATTCTTGACCCTTACTTACCCCACAACTTCAAACAGTTTCTTCATGGACTAGGCATGCAGAAATAAGCAGTGGATTTTACTGAAATCTAAAGGCATTTTTGAATGACATTGTTACCAACCATTAATTGGCTCAGGACCTTTGTAATTTTTATTTAATATATGAGTTGTCTTTTTTTACACTGCTTTTTTCAATGCATTTCTTAATATTTTTTAAGTTTCATGAACGCATGCTCA
Source organism: Ursus americanus (assembly GCF_024610735.1). Lineage (NCBI taxonomy): Eukaryota > Metazoa > Chordata > Mammalia > Carnivora > Ursidae > Ursus > Ursus americanus. The sequence continues at coordinate 27,833,188 of NC_142133.1, forward strand.
GTTTATTAAAATCCATAACCATGTAATTCTTCTTGTAATATGTTGATTCAGTGTTTTGTAAATGAAGTCGTATGTATTTTCAGAGTATTTTTGTATGTACTGTAAGATACCATCTTTTCAAAGAGAAAACTTTAAAACCTTTACTGTCTCTCTTTAGTCTAATTTTTTAAATATGGATTATGCTTGAATTATTCTTAAAATGAAAATGTATAGATTGCACAGCCGGGAATGCTAGTATTTATTACCTTCTTCAGCTTTCACTAGGCAATTTAGTAGGTTCTGGTAGGAAAAACACACGTGCAGGGAAAATACTTGGTTGTGTACTTTATAGGACTCTTGGGACTCATTTAGCCCAAGGAGTAATAGTCCATACTCTTGCAAGCCCCTTATCCCTGAGTTGAAATGCTTGGAATTCTGATTGTCAGAGAGCAGTATCCTTCACCCATGCCTGTTCCCTGATCCCTAGGTTGCCAAAATGGCAATGCTAGCATTTAACTCTTACAAAGGAAATATTAGAAGAGGAGCAAGGAAAAATAATGATTGTTCCATTATTCACTTTTTACATAGCAAAAGACAAGAATGAAATCCTATAAACCAAGTTGTAGCTCGCTTTGGAAAGCTCTTTTAGCTGACTCTTTTCCTTTATTCAGATATTCTAAGATTTGTTCTATAAATACTCTTCGAGCAAAAGTAAATGATTATGAAAGGACTAAATAACGGTCACCTGACTTCAGACTTCGAAAAATTCTTAAGATTTGAGTAAATTTTATATATATGATGTTTGCATTTCTGTTTAATATCTACCTATTTTCCCCTTCGATTATCAGTCTTCAAGGTCTCTTTAAGCATTCACATGTTTACCCTCCTTTTTAAACAGATTCTTTGGAGTGACTAGTGGAGTTTTTAATAAGAAAGCTACAGGCCTAACCCCATATCCCAGTATAGTCATTTTCTCTTAAAGGTCCATTCAGCAGGGGGTTGAGATATAGCCAATGTTAGACACCTCAAGGATCTCATTCTTCAACCTGTTTGATAACTGGGGAGTTGATGAGGTGCTTTTGAGATGGTGGGTTTGGTCAGAAATGAAATGTTTCCTATCCTAAACAGTAGGTAGAACTTTCAGAACAATTTCTGACCATAGTAGGAGAGCTCCATTGTATTGGTTCCAAGTAAGTAAAAGGGGAAGTTATGGTCTGGGATTGTATGTTATGTTCAGAGGCACTAAATAAATACTTGAAGTTTGAAGCTATACCTCGAAATATATTTTATAAAATCAAATAACCTCCAGTATGTAGACATATGTTCACTTTCATAAGGGTATTAATTTTTAATCTCAGTGTTCAGGACTGGCTCTGAAGAATAGTGTATATCAAAGGAAAATAATTGCTACTTTAAATGAGGGACTTAACTCATTTGAGGGGGTTCATGGCTTAAAACCTTGTAAAATTGGGGCAGAATGAATTTTAAAAGACTATTGGTGCTTACAATGAGTGTCTCTAAGGCAACAATCTAGTAACATTATTAAAATGCTTACTTGACTACGGTAGCAATAAAGTGAAGATGGACAGTGTCCACATGGGCTAACCTTATTCTGTGTTCCTCAGCTTTGAAGTGGGAATTCCTAACTTGGGGATCATGGGCCTTTGCGAGGAATCCTTTGCAAATGTATATAGAAATTTTTGTTTATATGCATTTTTCGGGGGAGGGGAGATTCATAAATTTCATTAGCTTTTCAAAGTGGTTCATGGCCCTTTAAAAAAGGGGGGGGGGTTATGAGGCATTGTTAGGAACCACAGCTTTGCAAGATTGAATAATCCCAGACTCTTTGAGGTTTTTTCCATTAAGATTTTTCTGTTGTACATTTCTAAAAATGTACTATGGCTCTAACTAGTAAAGTGGGCTGTTGGAGGATTCTGGAACACCAAATTTCTCTCTCAAGTTTCTTTATATATTGCAGATGAACCTTAATCAGTATTTTAAAAGAAATACTATTGAATTTATAAACATCCTCATGTTTACTTAGATTCATTAACAGGGTCAAACTTTAACAAATTTCAACCTAAGATTGATCAGAGTCGAAGAGCTTAGAATGATCGTTAGAATCATTAAGGATCCTAATCCTTTGGTTTCAGTAGCATTAAAGTTTTCTCTTATTCCTTCATGTTTGTGGTTCAGAGCAGAACAGACTGAACAGACCAATAAATAGAACTTTAGTTTTAAAAAATAATGTGTGTGTTTAAATAACTACCTATTAAATCTCCCAGAGCTTAGAATTTAGGTCATGATGATAAGTGGTAAGTAGTGCAGATGATGGAAGAAAACAGGTCTCAATAAATTCCTTTGGAATTTTTTAAAAGAATTGTACAAGATCAGATCCTTCCCAAATTCCCCGTTTTTTCTGGATTTTTCTGATAAAATTTTATATTTGATGTTAGTTGAATAGAAGATTATCATCAGACTTGCTACAAGGTCCAAGCTACTGCTGCATTTTAGCAAAGACTCACATTACCTTACAAAGCACCCCGGAGCTCTTTGCGGTACGTGGTGCTCCGTCACCGCGCAGGATCTTGTAAGATGAATGCTGCAGCTGCTGTTCCCTTCTAGGTAGCGGTTTGTGTAGTTCTTACTAATATTTCCTGCCTTTTATTTGGATTGTCTTCTTTCTTAGTTGTACACACAAGCCTCGCTTGTCTGGAATAAGTAATCAAATAAACTTGGCTTTGCTAAGTAGGTGTTGATGATTGATACTATTGGGGAGTAACTCAAGATACCTTAGATGTTTCTCAGACTGACAGCCAGTTTGGTCATTTACCACCCAGACTCTTCCTAGCAGCTAATGGTATCCAGTATCTGCTTAATACAAAAGCAAAGCTCATACTCAGTTTGTATCACAAACATTGAACATTGCAAGCAGTAGCATATGGTGGCATCTGCCTCGAGTACTGGGGGCAAAATCTGTCACTCTGGTCAACAAAAGGTGATCAGAATTCTCTACTAATGTCTGGACAGAGGTACATTTAGCAATCAGGCCTTGGGTACTATCTACAGAAGTACAAGTTACAGAGTAGTACATTCTTGTTAATTTAACAGTGATGTGTGTTTAGCCAATGCACGTATCTTGAGTACTCACTGAATTCACAAATAACCCGTGTCTACATCATTTAGATTATCAGCGAGCCATTCATGGCACCAATGGAAACACATTTGACATTAAGCTAATTAGCAAAGCTTCCTGTATTTATTGAGCTATGGGTAACAGAAGGGCTTCTAGAACTTTAACAGAATTATCACACTATGCTGAAATGTTTTTTGTTTCATGCTGAAATGTTTTAAAGTAAATTAGCAGGTGCTTTATGGATCCCAATGCATGAAGGTATTAAGGCAAAATAGAATTTACTGCTTTTAAAGCACGTGTTCTAAAAACTATCTTTCCAGCTATATGATCTAGCCAAACTTTTACTTACTAGTCCTCAAAATAGCATACTTCTAAAACCCTTACTTGCCAGTCTCCGATTGCTGACTTTTGGGGCCTGATGGCTGCATAAAGCCTTCTGATAAACTGGCCAGAGTAAATCACCCTACCTTCCTAACATGTTACTTTTACCTTTTAAATATTTCAATTACTCCAACTTGCATACTGTTCAGTTGTTTCCCCTGAAGAGGTTGTAGGTTTGAGAGTGGTAACCTTTACCCAAGAATCTTCATGCTCAGAAGATGCTCAGGAAAAGAATAGAGCCCTGTTTGGTTGGCTGGTTTTTTTGTTTTTGAATTTGAGTAAGATTATCTAGAAGAGAGACCTGATGGAGGATTTCAATCGCAGTGGCAAACAAAACTCAGGGAAAATTTGCAAACCTTTTCAAGTGTAATGCTTAGTAAGAAATGCATTTTATATTACAAGCCAGCACATGTATACATACATACATACGTGTGTGTGTATATGTATGTATGCACATATATAATTAAATTTTATACACACAAAATGCTTTCCTTACTAAGTGTGATAGAGGTTATTTTTAAGTGCTAGTGATGATTTCACTAAAGATTCGTAACCTCTCCTGAGTCAAGACCTACAGTTTGAAATACACTATATTAGATGTTCTCTCTCCGAAAGTTCATTTCGAACTTGTATCATCTTTCTTTATTCAGTCTATCTGTACTAGGATGCAAACTGTTCTAGCAAAACAGTACTGAAAGGACAGCATAAGGCATATGGGAGAAGTAGGTGAAGTACAGATACTCATTTCTCCCAAGGAAAAGTCTTACCGAAAAAAAAAAAACTTTGTATCAATTGATAAGCAAAAATGTAGAAGCCAAAAATCAGTGAGAGTTGGGACATTTAGTTGGTATTTATTTTAGTGTTGGTCAGTTGACCTGACCTGGCCAAGGAATGTCCTCAATCCCTGGAGGGTGGACTAGGGTAAACTGAAAGACAAACATACCTTATTAGCCAAGTGTCACTCAAGTAAGGGGCATAAATTACTCATTTAGAAAATTCTATTATATGGTGCTGGGAAAAGTGGACAACTACATGCAAAAAAAAAAAAAAAAGAAAAGAAACCAAACCACTTTCTTATGCCATACACAAAAATAAACTCAAAATGCATTAAAGGCCTAAATGTGAGACCTGAAACCATAAATCTAGAAGAAAACATAGGCAGTAATCTCTTGGACATCAGCCTTACCAGCGTTTTTCAGATGTGCTTCTTAGGCAAGAGAAACAAAAAGCAAAAATAAACTAATGGGACTATACCAAACTAAAAAGTTTTTACACAACAAAGGAAACCATCAACAAGATAAAAAGGCAACCCAAGAAATGGAAGAAGTTATTTGTAAATGATATATCTGATAAGGGGTTAATATCCAAAATATATAAAGAACTTATATATAAGTCAACACCAAAGGAAAAAAAAACAGTAATTAAAAAATGGGCAGAGGACCCCAATAGACATTTTTCGAAGGAAGACATAGATGGCCAACAGATACGTGAAAAGATGCTCAACATCACTCATCATCAGGGAAATGCAAATCAAAACCACAATGAGATATCACCTCACACCTGTCAGTATGGCTAACTGAAAAACACAAGAAACAACAAGTGTTGACAAGGATGTAGGGGAAAAGGAGTCCTTGTGCACTGTTGGTGGGAATGCAAACTGGGCAGCCACTGAAGAAAACAGTTTGGAGATTCCTCAAAAAAATTAAAACAGAACTACCATATGATCCAGTAATTCCACTACTGGACATTGACCCAAAGAAAATGAAAACTCTAGTTCAAAACAATATATGCACCCCTATGTTTACTGCAGCGTTATTTACAATAAACTATGGAAGCAACCCGAACGTCCACTGATATATATATAGATTATATATATCTCACATCTTTATCCATATATCTATCTAGATATACAGAGAGAGAGAGAGAGAGAGAGAGAGAGAGCGAGAATGGAATATTATTCAGCCATAAAAAATAATGAGAGAGAGAGAGAGAGAGAGCGCGAGAATGGAATATTATTCAGCCATAAAAAATAATGAAATATTGCCATTCATGACAACATGGATGGAACCTAGAGGGTATTATGTTAAATGAAATAAGTCAGGCAGAGAGAGACAAATAGTGCTTGATTTCACTTAAATGTGGAATCAGAAAAACAAACAAAAAAAGCAGAAACAGACCCATAAATACGGAGAACCGGTAGTTGCCAGAGCAGAAGGGGTGGGGAGTGGGCAAAAATGGGTGAAGGGGAGTGGGAGGTCCAGGCTTCCGGTTATGGAATGAGTAAGTCGCAGAGATCAAGAGTATAACATAGGGAATACAGTTAATGGTATGGTAATGTGTGGTGACAGATGGTAGCTACACTTGGGGTACGGTGTAACATACAGACTTGTCCAACTACTATGCTGTACACCTGAAACTAATGTAACATTGTGTGTCAAACTAGACTTCAATAAAAATAAATACCTCTCTGGCAGAAAAAAACATTCTATTGTACACAGCTGTCATATAATATCCCACCATCGACCAGGAACTTAGGGATACAAGAGAACTGGGGTTAAATAGTAAAAGTATTACTATCTCCTGAGAAATTCTAGACCATTATGATGAAAGTTTAACATTTACTGCGCATTTAGGATATGCCATTTAAAATATTATGGCACTTAATCTTTACAGTGATCCTATGAGGTAGCACTGTTTATTATTTTACAAATGAGGAAACTGAGGCTTAGAGAGATTATGCGACCAGCTCCAAATGGCGTAACTATCCATTGGCAGACTCAGGTAGTATGACTCAAAGTCTAGTGTTCAACTGTCTCTCCCATTTACGAAAGAAGGTAGGTGGAGGTGTGGACCAAACTTCTGCCTCCTTGCACTCTTCCGTGGAGTCTGGAACCTTTTTTTTTTTTTTTTTTTAAGATTTATTTGAAAGAGAGAAAAAGCAGTGGAAGGGGCAGAGGAGAGGGAGAGAGGCGCACTCCCTGCTGAGAACGGAGCCTGAGCTGCGGCTGGGTCATCCCCAGACCCTGAGATCACGACCTGAGCCAAAACCAAGAGTCAGATACTTACCCGACAGAGCCACCCAGGTGCCCAGAGTCTGGAACTTTTGAGGTTTGCCTGGCCAGCAGCAACAATGGTCATGTGTGCCAGGCTGCAGGGGGCACTGTGGCCTTCTGCAGGGGGCCCACGGCTAAGGCAGGAAAGCCCAGTTCTAGCCCCGCTCAGCCACTTCCATCTGTGTAAGTGACACTCAAGCCCACTCTGCTTTGTTTTCTCCCACCGGACCCACCTGCCCTTCAAACCCCACGGGGAAGCTGCAACACGCAAGTTTCCAACAGATCGGCAAGGTTCTACAAATGGGATGGACGGACAGATTCTCCCAGGATTACATCTGGGCAGCATTCCTTAACCTTCAGTCTAGGCTGGAGCAGGAAGAAAATGGATCCAGGAGAACTAACAGCAAGAAAAGAAAAATGAAAATGAAGCTTTATCTGATAGGTTCCATCATAGAGGGATACTACCATTGCTCTCAGAGGTTGAGAACAATCAAGTAAACTTTTTAAAATGACACATTAATTTCAGGGAAATGAAAAAGCTAAATGAAAATGAAATGCAAGCAGAGTATAGCACATGGCTCAGTTGTGAATATTCACATGGTCATAATCGTATCAGTAGAGAATAGTGAACTAGCTCCCAGTTGTATCTACGCTGAGAAGTGGGGTGAGGGAGGGAGGAGGGGGTGGAAGAGAGTGAAATCCTCATCTTCAGGGGTAGTAAGTAGAAAATATCTCAAACTGCAAAGTCTAGAATACTGTAGGCATATGATTTAGAAACAAAAGGAGAAAAGTCTTAAAAAGTTGAAAATAACTCCCTCTGGGGAGCAGAAATCAGGCATAGGGAAGAAGAAGGAGGAGGACTTTTTTCTTTTTTAAAAGGAAGACATACAGAACTTGTTGACTTTCTAAGCAGCATGCGGTAGGAGCACGTCGTGGGCTTTGGAACAGACAGACTTCAGCTGTGTCTCCTGCTGCGGGTGGGACCCTGGGCAAGTTGCTTAGACTCTTTGGGTTCCAGGTTACTAACGTGTGAGGTGGGCATATCAGAACCTATTTCACAGGACAGGAAGTATAGTGAAGTGGTTCAGAGACTCTGTGGTCAGACCGCCTCGGCTCAGGTTGTGCGCTCACGGACTTAACTGTGAGAAGTTGTGCAAAGTACTTCGCTTCTCTGGGCCTGTTTTCTCTTCTGAAAAAATGCGGATTATAATAAAACCTACCTCCGAGAGTTGCTAAATGGATGAGGAGAGACAATCCACAAGCTCCCGGCGCATAGTGGAGTTCAATAAAACGAAACAACAAAAAACTGTGAGGCATCAGGAGGGTTACACAGAATAGCACATCGTGCCACCGTGCGTGGCGCTGGACCCCCAATGGGCCGCCCCTTCTCCTAAAAACACATCAGAAGAACCCAGGAAGAAAGGCAGGGCTGGTCTCCCCCGCCAACGAAAGTACCAGATCTCTACCTCCCGTGCAATGATGTGGAGGTTAAGCGGTCTGCCACCAAGTCCGTGTCCGAAACTACCCCCAACAGCCGTTTTATTCGAGAAAGTGTATAAGACGCATTTAATTCTGATAGAGCTTTAGCGGCGTGCTCCTCAGTCTGCTTAGAGGGGAGCACAGGTCAGGCTGAGGGAGCCCATCAGGGCCGCCCCTGCCAGCCCGGGACGCGAGCGCCCAGCGGAGGTGACCACGCATGGGCCGCACGCGCGTCCTCCGATGTCAGATCAGACTGCGGCTATGAACCCGGCCCGCGGGGCTCTGGAGCCGCACGCACCCCCAGCTCCCCTAACCCGATCACTCCCACCTCCCCTGGGAGCGAAAGCAGCCGGTCTAACCCAGATCCCAGGTCACTTCCTGCCAGGGCTTCTCAGCAATTCAAAGAACTTCGAAGTGCAGGTTCTTTCCACATAGATTGGTTTCTTGAAACTCACAAGAAGTCAAACACCAGAAAAGAGGGGATTTCTGAAAGCCACCCACTAGGATGGCAACCGGGACTTGGTAGTTTCAAATATTAAGAAAAGAAGAAACAATCGACGTTGATTAGGCCGTATCTAATCTCCCCGAGCACAGGAAGTGAGGGCGAGCCAGTCTGATTTGCAGGAGGCCCTGAGGTTGCACGAAGCAGCCGTTCCTCCAGCAAAGGCCCACTCACTGCCGGCAGCGACAAGACGCCCCGCTTTGCCGGCCTCCAGCTGAGCACAGCAGAGGGAAAGCACCACTAAATTCCCTGTGAGCTCTGAGCCTGGTAGCGGCAACAAGGTCACCAGGTGAAGGGGATGGGGAAGGGGGAAGGAGGGAAGAAAGGATGACAACGGTTTGACAAGGCTAAATGGATGGGGCCAGTGGGAGACAGGAGCCAGGCGGCGTTCCTGTCTCAATATTCACAGAACCCCTAATAGTCACTAGGCATCGACTTAGGCATCCGGGACACACGCAAGAGTTAAACCTTTTGTCGCTACACAGAAGGACCCCGCAGACTAGCAGGGAAGCCGGCTGCCGTCCTGGTGACACTGCGCTGTGGGAGCCCAGATGGTTTCAGGGAAGAACGACCTCGGGTGGAATGTTGCGGGGCAGTGAGGAGTTGTCCAGGCAGACAGCAAGCTCGGGGGAGGTGGGAGGGCCGCAGGAGAAAACCTCCAGCACAAAGGACGAAGGTTCGGATGTTAGATGCTGTTGTAGGGGCGTGTGAAAGGAGTATTGGGTGCATTTTCGGGAAAAGGTATAAGGAGAAACTGAAAATGTAGGCAGAATCCCGCTACCTGGGATGGGAGGGGCAGAGGCAGGGAGATGGGTCCTGGGGGAGTCGAGTGGACCAGCAGAGTGGACAGTGAGGAACACTGACCTGGAACCCAGGAGGGAGGCCTTGTCTGGACGTCCAGATTTCACGGTGTGGCAGGGTTGTGTTTAGAAATATTGTTAAGGGGCAGCTAGCCTCGTGAGAGGGGTCCTCCTACTACAGAAACAGGAGGGGGCGGCCCATCTGATCAGTCAGCATGGGTTAGGAACTGAGTGCAGCCTGGCCCCGGGGCTCAAGCCCTCTCAAAGGGTCTGGCCATGAGCTGAGTGGCTTCCCTGGGACTGCAGCGGCTTGGCCTGGAGAGGGAGCCACTCAGAGCTAACCCAAACCCATGGCCTCCAATCACCTTTATTCGTAATAAAGTGAATGTTTTGATCTCCATCTGTCTCCTACAGACTCATGAGGGAGAGAGCGCTATTTGCTGAAACCACTGCCAAACTCTCAATATTAATGTAGGTTTTGTTGGCTGCACTTTTCCATCGCCTGCCTTCCAAGCAGGCGGTCAGGCCTGTAGGACTCCCTTTCCTGACACGTTTTTGCAGGCTGGTTGTCCGAGCTTGGGGTCCTGGGGTGGGGGCTGTGCGAACTTCATGAGGAGAGAGCGGAGATGGGAGCCTGGGTCTGAGAAGAGGGGAAATATCAGGTCCCGAGGGCTGGGGTCAGGTCTTGAGAGAAGGCAACCAACCGATCAGTGTCGTTAGGAAGGCTGGACCCCAGGCCTGGGAGCACTCACTTTGCCAAAGATCCCTCTGTTCCAAGCAGCCGGGGCTTTGGACCTGAAGGAACCGTGTGGCGGGGCCGGGGAACATCTCAGCAGTGATCAGCCAGAACCAAAGAGCAATGGCTCAGCCTAGAAGGGCCTCCTGGGAGGAGCCGATCGGGACTATCCTGGGTGGAAGGGCGGCATTCCACCATCACGGAGACCAATTTCCTGCTAGCTCAGTAGAAGGGGGGCTCCATGCAGACTGAATCTGAGTTAAACAAAGCCAAGAAGTGTGTTTCCTTCACCTCAGAGCAGGATGACCAAGATTCCCTGCTCCAACAGTGGGCATCGGAGCATAGAGACGCTGGGGGTGCTCAGGGTGGGAATTCAGCAGCGAAGCCAAGTTGTGTGGGTAAAGTCCCGACAATCTCAGACTTGGCGGTAAGTGAAGATAATGGGGCTGAGAAGGTGCAGTTGCAAGGCCAGAGCCGCTGAAGAGGAGGCTACAGCATGAAATGCTGTGGAGGTCAGCTAGGAAGAGGATGGAAAGGTAGCCCTGTGATCTGGCATTTAGGATGACCTTAGCAGAGAGTGCTGTGGAGGTGGAAGTGAATGCAGGCAAGAAAGGTCACATTCTCAAGAAGAGCAGCAGGGGAAGGAGGAGAGACCTGGGGCCACAGATCAAGGTGGAGGAAAGGCTTATTTTTAACTCGGGAGATTTCTGAACCTGCCCTCTGGTTGAGGGGAAGGAGCCAATGGAACACGAGTAGAGCTAGATGGAGGACAGGAGCGTTTGTACATGTTGAGAACTCGCTCAGGCAGGGAGAAGGAACGTGGGAAGGAGTGGGGAAGTCGTGGTAGGAGTTTCTGAGATGGTTTCCCGGTGACCTTGGCCTCCTGGTACGCGCGGGGGCTGGACTTGTTGACTCACTTCCAACACACAGAATGCTATAGAGGTGATGGTTTGCCCCTTGTGATATCAGGTTATAAAAAGGCTGTGGCCTCTGTCTTGGCCCTCTTGTCTTGCTCTCCCTCGGATCATGTCTCCCAGGGGCATCAGCTGCCGGCTTAGGCAGCCCTCTGTCGGGGCCCACAGCGGTGACCTGAGAAGAGGATCCTTCGGCCCAGGCAAGCCTCGAGGCGACTGCAGCCCCAGCCAATCACTTGATCGCAATCTTACGAGAAACCCTGAAGGAGAGGCAGCCAAGTAAACCACAGCCAGAGTCCACAAACCGTAAGATAATAAATGTTACTCTAAGCCACGAAGTTTTGAGTGCAGCATAGATAACTAACAAGAAGTAGACTGGTTGGTGTGCAGGGAGGACAAGCATCTGAGGGAGCATGTACCCAAAAGCCTTCCCTTTTCCGTGCTGAGAACAAGCTGACAAGAGGAACAAACGTTTGGCACGGCCACAGCGGAAGATGGGAAACTCCGCTAAGGCTGTGTGCAAGGATGGACCACTACTCTTAAGAGCCCGACTGAGACCGGGGACAGCAGAGTCGAGGCTACTGCGATGGGCAGTTAAGGAACTGCTGCCCGGCTACCTGCCCGCCCTGAAATAGAAGAGAAATGACCAGGACTGGGAGTTCATAAGAGGATGGAGTAGAAAGCCGAAGAGGCGAATTAGTTGACGATGCTAGCAAGAGCAGGGCTGCAGTGAAGGAACCACAGGAGCGGGGCAGGGACAAGAGGTGGTTGGAAGGTCATGATTAGACGGGCAGAAAATGGCAGTCTCGATGAAGCTGATGAGCTGATCGATAGGGTAAAGAGTTAGAAAACCGAAAGGCCCCGGGCCCGGGTTCAGAGGGGAGCAGTTCTAGGTAACCCGATGACTCAGGATGTACTCATGTGCACAGGCCTGTAAAATGGAGTGCCCTTGGGCTCCCATCCGACTCGAACCAATCTGAGCTCCCTCCATCCCGTCCCCCTGCACGCCATGCTTCCCCCACAAAGGACGCCTATGGTTCTGCTCTTGCCATGTCTGCCTGGATAGCCCTCCGTTCCACCCCCACTCCTCCCCCCAACATATCCCTTCTATTTTTCCCCAACGCATTGCTTTTCAGCTCTCAAGCTCCAGCTCATTCTCTGCTTCCTTAGTGATATTCCTCACCAATATCTCCAGTCTGAGCTAACACCTCCCTACCCCCGCCCCGCGTTGCACCCGTTACAGCCCTACGGTTTGGCATACGTTGTTCTCCGGTGGATGGGGTTTTCAGTTTTCTCCACTGGAAAGTACATCCCTGGAGGGTAGAAAGCGTGAGCAGGATCTTGAAGTCACTGATGCTCTTAGCGGAGTGGCTGATTCACAGCCCGCGCTCAGCTCTGAACTGCAATAATAAGGCTGAAGACCCTGAGCAGACAGACGGCCCGAGGAGCTCGGAGATCAAAAAGGCAGTGGGAGGCAGCTACCATCCACTGTGCACTCTATCTGCCAACACTCCCAACCACGGTGCAGGGTCGGCCTTCCACAGTCTGGGGAACGCCGGTCAAAGGTTCAGACACTTGTCTGTGACTTGGGTCTTCACTCCTCCCTAGGCCACCAACCAGTCTCCAGACTAAGCTCCATGATTATGCTGATGACCCCCAGATTTAATCCTGCAGCCAGACCGTTCCTAGGCTGAACTCGAGACACAACTCGAAACTGCCTAGGCACCGTCCCTACCGGACTTCTTAATCTTCCACAGCCAGCTCCTGATTCCTCCCAAAATGTGTTGGCCCCACGGTTGTCTTCATCCTGGTAAACGGTGACTCCCCTCTACCAGTGAGGACCTAAGAGCTGACTCCGCTCTCTCACACACCCATACCCAGCTATCCCATTGGCACCTGTCAGCTCCACCACCAAAGGATGTCTGAATTCCACCACCCACTCCTGCTTGCAGCCCCTGCCGGCGGCCCCCAGCACCACCCCCCGGATCACCGCCGAGAGCTCCTGCCTACCCCCTGCTTCCACACCTGTGCCGTTCGGCCTCTTCTCAACACAGCGGCAGAGAGGATCGTGCCCAATGTAAATCCAACCACTTCACCCTTCTGCTTAAAACCTTCCAGCAGTGCTCCCCATCTGAGGAAAAGCACGAGTGCCCATGGGCCCTGCATGATCTGGCCTCCTGTCAGTCGCTGCTCTGATTGTTAAAATAGCTTTTTCAGATTTCACTCACATAGATACAGTTTACGTAATATGTACCATTGTGTGGCTTGCAGCATATTCACGGAGCTGTGCAGCCGTCCTCTCGGTGAATTGTGGAGCACTTTCATCATTTCAAAGAGAACTCCTGCTTCCAGGTACCTCAGTCCCCCTCCCCCTGCCTTGGCACCCTGCTTTGTCTCTGAGGATTTGCTGTGATATTCCTGTAAGCCAGTCTGACTTTATCTCCTACTCCTGCCCCCACTTCCCCAGACACCTCCTCCCTCTTCCTCCCCCCCCACATGAACACTCCCAGCACACTCTTTTCTCAGGGCCTTTGCACGGCAGCTCCCGCACCTAAAAGCCACATTCTGCTGATCTCTGCACAGCCACACCTTCCCCTCTACAGGTCTCTGCTCAAGTGCCACCTCAACAGGGAAGCCTCCCCCTGACCTCCACACCAAACAGCCCCCCCACCATTCCTATAGCCCTCACACTCAATTTTTTCCATGTCACTAATCATTATATATAATATAATCATTATATATAATATATATCATAATTACATATATCACATATTTGATATATATACTTTTAAATTATGTCCCCCTGACCTGACACCCATGGAATAAAAATTCCGGAGGCAGGGATGTTACAACTTTTGCACCCTTAGGGCCTTGAGCAGCGTGGGAAATATACTCTATAAATACTGTCCAATGAATGGCAGAAATAGGATTTGAACAGGAGTCGTCCAGACTTCGAAATCTATACCCTTAAACATTATACTCTGCAGATCTTAGAGAACGGGAAGGCTCCGAACAGGCGGACAAGGCAGAAAGGTCTACTGCACACGTCAGTGTGGTGGATGCTGAGGGACGTGGCCCAGCTCCCCTGTCAGGACGCTGTGTGTGTTACCCCAGCTGCTGGGGATGTTGGCAGCCAGCAGCCCACAGCTGCATCTTCCGGGCTCGCCGTGGCCTAAAGAGACCGCCTCACCCAAGACCACTTCCCCTTTCCAGCTCAGCCCGTACCGATGGTCAAGGTAGGGGTTAGAGCCTGCCCAGAGCTCCATTTTTAAAGGGCCATCCTGTATGATCCAGGATTTCCACTACTGGGTATTCGCCCAAAGTCAACTAAAACACTAATTTGAAAAGATATATACACCCTTATGTTTATTGCAGCATGATTTCGAATAGCCAAGATATGGGAGCAACCCAAGTTTCCATCGATGGATGAACAACAGATAGAGAAGATGTGATAGATATATTATATAACAGACTATTACTCCGACATAAAAAAACAGTGAGACCTTGCCATTTGTGACAACACGGGTGGACCTAGAGGTTATTATGCTAAGTGAAATAAGTCAAATACCACACGATTTCATTCATATGTGGAATTTAAGAAACAAAAGAGAAAAAGAGAAAAACCAGAGAACTGGTGGGTGGGGGGATGGGTGAAACACGGAATTTAAGAGTATATTTATCAGGCGCCTGGGTGGCTCAGTTGGTTAAGCCTCTAACCCTTGATTTTGGCTCAGGTCATGATCTCAGGGTTGTGAGATCAAGCCCCTCACAGGGCTCTGCACTGCGCGTGGAGCCTGTTTAAGATTCTCTCTCTCCCTCTCTCTCTGCCCCTCCCTCCCCCCCAAAAAACAGAGTATACTTTTCATGATGAGCACTGACTAATGTATAGAATTGCTGAACTATTATATTGTACATCTGAAATTAATACTGTATGTTAAAAACTTTTTTAAATGTGAGCTATCCTTACAATGGAATGTTAGTCAGCCTTAAAAAGGAATGAAATTTTGATACATACTACAACATGGATAAACCTTGAAAACCTTTTGTTAAGTGAAATAAACCAGACACAAAAGGAAAAAAAATAATAAAAAAGAAAGGCCATCCTAGCTTCAGAGCTCCTTGTGGTATCGGCTGAAGCCCTTGTTGTGACAGCATCAAAGTTCAACTTTCCCCAGTGTCCATCCTGCTTCCTTCCCTCCCCCCACAGGTGTCAATCTTGAGAGCACTCCCCAGTAAGCTTTGGGCACACCAGTCTCATAGAGCCAGCTTCCTGGGGAGCTCAGCCTGTGATGCTCAGAGCAAATCTTCCAACGACTTTTTTGAAAGGCGGAAGGATCTTTGGGAAATTGGACACAGAACAAATTCGCTGTGCCTCTCAAAGCCACACCACAACCAGATGAACCAATCCTACCTGTATTTTATCTACATGAACCCAGCTGTCCTCATATCCTTTTTACCAAAATAACATGGAAAGGAAGAGAATGTGGTATGCACAGCCCATGATTCCCCCCACAGCCCTGGAGTGTCCCTCACGTGAAAAATAGCCCCATCTTGGTCAAGCAGACCTGAGCTCAGTCTGTCTGTGCTGTGACCTCACTCTGCTGAGCCAAGTGTACAATGACTCATAAGTCATCAGGCTCAATCAAAATTTCCTCTGGGCTACGTACCCCGCCCCCACCCCAAGGCCAGTGGTTATCTCCACCTCCCCCTTCTGGAGCATGGCTGCTGAGTGGGAGAGAAGTGGGAAGGGGGAAACATGTCATTCAAGACATGACAACCCCAAGGGGGCAGCAATATCCCTGCCTGCAGTCTAAAGAGGAATAGGCAAAAACTATTAGAATCATACTTGCCCATCAGCCTTTTAGTTGAATAAGAAATTAGGGGGAGGGGCACCTGGGTGGCTCAGTCAGTTAAGTGTCTGGCTTCTGCTCAGGTCACCATCCCAGGGTCCTGGGATTGAGTCCCACATCAGGCTCCCTGCTTGGGGGGGAGCCTGCTTCTCCCTCTCTCCCCACCCCCCGTGCTTGTGTTCCCTCTTGCTATCTCTCAAATAAATAAAATCTTTCAAAAATTAATTAATTAATTAATTAGGGGGATGCCTGGCTGGCTCAGTCGGTAGAGCGTGCAACTCTTGATCTCGGGGTTGTAAGTTTGAGCACCACACTGGGTGTAGAGATTGCTTTACAAAAATTTTTAGGGGCGCCTGGGTGGCTCACTGGGTTAAGTGTCTACTTTCGGCTCAGATCACGATCTCGGGGTCCTGGGATCGAGCCCCACATCACTCCCTGCTCAGCAGGGAGCCTGCTTCTCCCTCTCCCTCTATTCCTCCCCCTGCTCCTGCTCGCTCACGTATGTTCTCTAATAAATTTTAAAAATAAAATGAAATAAATTTTAAAATAAAAATCTAAAAGAAAAAAAAAGAAATTAGAGGTGCCTGGCTGTCAGTAGAGCATGCAACTCTTGATCTCAGGGTTGTGAGTTCAAGCCCCACGTTGAGTGTAGATATCACTTAAAAATAAAATGAATGAATGAAAAGAAAAAAAGAAAAGGGAGAATGAGAGAAAGAGAAAGAAAGAAAGAAGAAAGGGAGAAAGAAAAGAGAAAGAAAAAAAATTAGCGGGTGGGACCCTCCCTAGTGTGAAAGCAGCTTGAGGGCAGGTACCAATGTCCTATGTGGTAGTAAAGGTCAGGGCCCACAGAGAGGCAGTGCCAAGCTCCGTTTCTGAGCACTTCACGTACACTCACTAGTTTCACCCACATAACACCACTGCGAGGGGGGTACATCACCACCCCCACTCTGCACCTGAGGAGACCCAGGTGCAGAAAACTTGAGAAAGGGTATGAAACTGGCTAGGGCCACACAGTTCCAAGGGGGTTTAGCCAGTGTCCCACACGGCTGGTGAGTGTAATTCAGGGCTGCAGGCAGCGCCCAGGGCTCCACGGGTTACACGGGCGTAGCCCTCGCTCCCAGCTGACCACGTACCCCCTCGGGGGGGGGGGCGAGTGAACCTGGCGGCAGAGAACACAGTGAAGAATGGCAGAGGCTTCTCTCAAAGCCCCCCCTTCTGCCCGCTGTCCAGGGGGCCACTGGCATCTCCCCCTGGTTCGATTCATGGTGTCTGCTTTCTCTTCGATGCATTCATTCTTTCCAGATTTTTTACTTTCTTTCCATTTGCTCACAAGGGAAGGCCTGCTGGGGCGGAAACATCACGCATGAGTTACAGGAGCATGATGGGTGCTGGGGCGCCGAGGAAGCCGTGAGTGTGGTGGCTGTATTGTGGTTCCCGAGCTTCCTCCAAGCAAGATCTGATCTCACATTACGCCCAGCAGGGTTGATGGAGACATTCATCACTTCCTCCCTCAACAGAAGGTGCTAATAAAAGAAACTTTTCCTCTCATGGGCCAGTTGGCCCCTGTATTGATTAGAGCAAGAGCTCTACGGACTCCGGTTATGGACTTGTCCTTCCAGAGTATGTCTGTGTCCTTAGACCTCCAAGCCGCGGCCCCTCCCAACACACGCACAGGCACTTGGCTGTGTTTTCCCCTGGGCACCTCTGAGCAGCGTTGCTTATTCCTGACTTATCCTCCTTGACCAAAAAGCAAGGCGATCCCCTGAGGTTCCAGATTTTGGAGACAGGAGACTGTTTAGGTTTAGACCAATGTTGCTCAAGCTGTTTTCTCGATCACTCCCTAAGGAGCCTTGTCCGATGTTGTTTTCCCCTAATCACCCTTCTCCCCATGACATTATATATATCAGTATATCTCAGCTATTACAACGGTTTGTGTCCCTAAGTTTTTTTCCACATAACTCCGCCCTGTCAAGAAACAATTTTCACCTCCTTGGGAGCAATGCCACCTGTTGAGAATACATGGGCTAGAATGAGCAACTGAGTTCCCCAGGCTGGCACTCTCTTCCTTTGGGTGGTGACTTGACACCCTGCCCCAACACCGAACGTCTTGCTCATGCTAATATATAAACTTCCATCTACCTCTCACGGTCAAAACGTAAGCCTAAAGCCACTTCTCTCCCAGGTAATAATTACCCAAGAGAAACGAGCACCTATGTTCACCAAAAGAGCAGTACAAGAACATCTGTAGCAGATTTATTCATAATAGCTAACAACTAGAAACAATCTAAGTGATCTTCGATAAAAGAATAAATAACTGGGGCGCCTGGGGGGCTCAGTCGTTAAGCGTCTGCCTTCGGCTCAGGGCGTGATCCCAGAGTCCAGGGATCGAGCCCCACATCGGGCTCCTCCGCTGGGGTCCTGCTTCTTCCTCTCCCACTCCCCCTGCTTGTGTTCCCTCTCTCGCTGGCTGTCTCTGTCAAATAAATAAATGAAATCTTAAAAAAAAAAAAAAGAATAACTAAATAACGACACATTCACACAATGGAACACTACCAGCAATAAAAAGGAATAAACTACTGCTACATAGAACACAGATAAATTGCAAAGACATAATGCGAGTGAAAGGAAAACAGACACCAAAGAGCACATACGGTTTGGTTCCATACCTATGAGGTTCAAGAAAGGCAGACGAGCCCGCAGTGATGGTCAGAACAGCATGTACTGCTGGGGAGCCTCCGAGGGAGATTTCCTCCCTTCATCTGATTGTTACACAGGTGTATACAGGTGCAAATGTGACTACTGACATAACAATTCTAGCTCTACACTTAAGATTCGTACACTTAACTCTATGTAAATTATATCTTAAAATTTTAAACACGTCCTTGAAAACTCCTTAAGAAAAATTCAACTAGGGGGGCGCCTGGGTGGCACAGCGGTTAAGCGTCTGCCTTTGGCTCAGGGCGTGATCCTGGCGTTATGGGATCGAGCCCCACATCGGGCTCCTCCGCTAGGAGCCTGCTTCTTCCTCTCCCACTCCCCCTGCTTGTGTTCCCTCTCTCGCTGGCTGTCTCTATCTCTGTCAAATAAATAAATAAAATCTTTAAAAAAAAAAAAAAAGAAAAGAAAAATTCAACTAGGAGTACCTGGTTAAGATGAAGATTTCCGGGTCCCTTCCAGAAACCTAGCCTACGGGGCAGGGCTGAGAAACAGAATCTTATCCAGTCACCCCCACCCAGGTAATTCTGGTCCTGGTTGTCCTTGAAAAATGCTCTAAGAACTGTGGTCATGAGTTTCCACAGTAGATGTTTACTGACTCCAGTAGTTTCTTGGCACATGTTCCCATTCTGTAAACGTAAAGAACTTGGAGTAAATGTAAGTAATGTAGCGAAAGGTTCCCTGAAAAGCGGTGAGGAGTACAACAGAAATCCACCCAGTGTCCTATAAGCTTGAATTGAACCTATGCACAGACAAACTGACCCCTAGGAATGAAGGCTGTGATGTTGGAAGCAAGGAAAAAGGCAAAGAGAGGGACACTTAGACTAAATAGTTTTGGGGGTTTTGCTATTGTTGTTGTTTTAGAGGGGGATGGAGGGGAATGGATACAGAGGGAGAGGGGAGAGAGGGAATCCCATGCAGGCTCCACACTGGATGGGCTTGATCTCATGACCCTGAGATCATGACCTGAGCAGAAAGCAAGAGTCAGACGCTTAACCGACTAAGTCACCCAGGCGCCCCTAGACTAAACATTTTTTAATTGCTACAATTGAGTACTCTAGCTCCAGCCGGCCCTGCATCGCTGCGTAGCGGAAGACAGAGATACTAGCTCCTCCTGTGTGACTTCGGGTAAATTACTTAATAACTCTGATCTTCAGTTCCTGCTCTGTAAAATGGGAATGATAGAATTTACTTCATGAGGTTGTTGTAAGGCTTAATCAAGAGAAAAAAATGTAAGGACACTGTACCATATATAGGAGAGGAAAATAATCTCTCACCTTCCGTCCTCCCTGATTTTCTGCCTGGGGTCCTGCAAATTAGACCGACAAAAAACAAAGCAACAAAAGAGACAAAGAAATAAGTTTATTAACAAGTGCATCTACAATGATGTACTTGTTAATAGAGAATACTTGCTCGTATTACTCAGCGATGAGCACCCAGGGATGAGTAACTCACAGGGGTGATTAGAACCGGGGCTTATAGAGCATCTTCACAAGAACGGAAAAAGAAAAGAGAAAGAAATTTTTAGAAATTGACAGGAAAGGAAAGACGCCTGTGAGTTTCTAGGGCAGCCAACTGTGGGAAGGCAAATATAGAAGGGAAACGAATGGAAGATAGAGGCCAGTGCTGCCTGTGATGGAGGTCCCTCTCTGGGGGCCACCTTCGGGCAGAAAGGGATCTACAACTGTCTTCAGTGATGAACATCTCTCCCTTCCAGTAAAGAGGGGAGGGGAACATTTACAAATTTTTGTCCTGCTTTTAGGCAGATAGGGAGAGGGCAGAAGACTTTTCTTGTATCTGTTTCTGTTCAATTATCTTTAGCTCGAAATAATTTTTATGCCAAAGCAGCATCTTTTGGGGGCGCCACAGTCTACTGGCATTTAGGTATCTGGCAGGCGGAGGAAGCTTTCTCCAATCTTCCCTGAAACTTAAGTTTCTGTTCGCACTAGCTTCAGCCCCTCATTCACACATTAAATATTTGTTGGGCATCTATTTTGTGCCCAACACGGGTCCAGGGACTGGGGCCAAAGGGATGAACGAGATATGGACACTCACCGTGGATGGGGTGGGTAGAACAACCAGGGAGGAGAAGCACTGGGGATACCATGCAGGCATACCCCCAGTTTCTGGGAACTAGGGAAGGCCTCTCAGAGCTCCCCCGAGCTGAGTTTAGCAGGATAGACAGAAATTGCCAGAAAGACAAGCCCCAAAAAAGGAGAAACAAAGGCCCGGGGTGAGGAGGAGATCTAGCTGTGTCAACTTTCTGGGTTCTCCTTCATGGGGGACACTAACTTGAAAGCCAGCAACCAGTGAGAGGTTGTGTGCCAGGCAACACGTCAGATACTGTGAGAAACCTGAGGATGACTAAGACAGCCCATGCTCTCAGGAGGCTCATCATCTGAATCAAGCCCTCCCCAAACCACTCAGGTGGTAGAAAGCAGTGGATCAGAATTACACAGAATTTCTATTTGTCCTATGTTACTAATCAACGGCTAGTCCTCAGAAGGAAGGGAAGATGTCCTGGGTGCCTTTACTCTTTGTTCCCAGGTTCTGAGGACAGACTCTGATCATAGAAGGAATCAGCCAGCAGGGCTGACCAGCCACTTCCAACCACCTCCATCACCCTCACATCACAGCATTTAGGAGGTCCTGCTTTTTTGAAAGTCAACTTCTAGGAAACATTCTTGAATGACAGAAATCACACTCCATCTCAGGTGGGTCAGGAGCACCTCTCCCCAGCTCTCAGAATCCAAAGGGCACCGTATCACCTGGTCATAAATCCAACCTTTTCAAGAAAACTTGGGGTGCTCTGTGAAATCGAGTAACTTCTCAAGGGCTGTGAGAGGTCATTCATGTCCCATGGCATGCTACTAAATGTTCAACATCGGTTCTTCGGGAGAAAAAAATAAAGCCCTGGTTGGTCTGTCAATTTTTCTAGTGTAAATACTCCCACTGTGACCAGTCTCAAACTACCACTGTGAGGCCACTGAGCAGAGAGCTGGGAGAGGCCCGTATCAGCAGCTGGTAAGCTGACGGCTGTCCGCTCGGGCACGCCACCGCGTCACACTCTACCTTGACCCTGACCCTGACCGAGGACTTACCAGAATACGTGCAAACGTTACCCCCATGGTGAACAAAAGAATATTTTTTTTTAAAGTAAGCTCTACCCGCAATGCGAGGCTCGAACTCACAACCCAAGATCAAGAATTGCATGCCCCACTGACTGAGCCAGCCAGGTGCCCCAATAACAGCCTACTCTTACAAGCCCAACAGCATTGCTTGAAACACCTTCGGGCACCACAGTGACCTGCACTCAGAGCTGGGCTCAGGTCCTCAGGTCCCATCCTTTCCCTGCCGGGTCACCTACTCAGCCTTCCATTCTCGGCTTGAGTCACTTCCTCAAGGAAATCTTTCCAACACCCCACCCCAACCTAGGGCAAGTCCTCCTACCATGAGCTCTCAAAGCCCCACCCACCTCTCCTTCCCGGAGTCATCACAGTTTGATGGTAAATCTTGTTGGTGTGATTATTTGATTTGTATCTCTTTCCCTCTAATCTCCCAACAGATAGAGGTTGGTCACCACTAATCCCTCCTTAGCACGGGACAGAAACAGCATAGACTTGTGAGATGATGAAGACGGGATGTGGAGAAGTGATTAAAGCAAAGAGCACGGGCCCTGGGCAGAGCCAGAACTACCTTTCAGGGTTACCCCACGGCCTTCTCTCTCCTGCACTTGCAGTCACTTTCAAGGTTTGGGGCTCTGGGGCCAATTCAGACAGAGTCATCATCCAGTGGAGATCATTTTCCATGGGCTACCACTAGCCAGCCTTACATGGCTGCATTCAAGTAAACCAAGATCTCCCCTCTACCCAGATGCAACCCCAAGCACCCTTGAATTTGCTACAGAATGCTCTTTGGTGATGAAAAATGCACGTCTTCTCCAACCACACAGCTTGGTGGGCAGCACCGGGACTCAGTTTCGATCCACAGTCCAGCATCTAAGGTAGAGTGCAGTGTTCATAGTAGCCCTGTTGGTTCGACCTCCCTGGGAGCCAGCCTTGCCAAGATCTAGGGGCAGAGAGTTCCAGACAGAATGGCAGTGCAGTCTCTGAGGCAGGACTGAGCTCAGGCATTTAGAAAAAGGAGGCCAGAGTGGCTGGAACTCAATGAAGGCGGGGGGGGGGGGGTGTTGCAAAGGGGAGAAAGGAGCCAGAGAGGGCAGCAGGGCCCAGAAGGAGAAGAGGGACTTTAAGTGAAGAGCTTCTATTTTAAGTGTTGAGTTGAATGGAAGTCATAAGATAGAATAAAACAAAGTTTTTCATTCTTATTGTCATTTTCTATTGATAGTGAGAAGAGAATAAGCCCTGAAGGAATGTATCAAGGTCATCCCCTTACTATATACAAGCGTCTGGGGACCAAGCCCTCTCCCAGAACATGCAAGACCTGAGCCAAATTATTTTGTGAGCCTTCCTTCCTCCACCTTCTCCTCCAGGTACACTCAGGCCACTCTGTAAGCATCAAGGATGGCCTCAAAGGGGTAAGCATTTATTGTTACATGTATCTATGGGGATTGTTCCTTTCCCAACTCCAAACACGTGATTTGAACAGAGGCTGCCATGTTCTCACAGACCCTGCTTTCAGCCATAGTCCTGAGATGGAAATTTGGCTCTAGCTAAGCCAGTCACAATCCTTCTCCGGGATTTTCAAAATATGGCCAGGGGTGGGGGTTGGGGGTGTTGCTGAGGAGCTCTTTTCTGGTGCCTTCACTTAGTTGTTTTTCTTCTGGGAAGTGAACACTTATACAACTGTGCTTGGTATTAGAGATACGCTGGTAATAAAAGGAAAGGACACAGTCCCTGGCTCCCTAGAGCTTACAATCTGGTGAGAGGGACAGAGGAGAGTCCCTCCTGCTGGACTGTAAAATTACAATGGGGAAAGTTACTACAAGGGAGAGGCTGGTGGTGTTTTGTGAACCTGTGACAGGGGAATCGGCCTGGTGAAGCAGGTCGAGCATGGCTCCCTGGAGGAAGGAACATTGAGGCGTCGGGAATGGCAAGTTAGAAGGCTAAGTGGCAGGAGACAGCATGGTGAGTATACGGAGAGGGAACAGTGGGAAAAGAGGAGAATGGGAAGGGTGAAGTGCAGTCTGGTGCCTAATGAAGATGGAGGTGTAGAAGGAGTGCATTCTATCTGCTAGGCATTGTGTTTGGTTCTCGTTAGAGAGACCTGAAATAAAAGTGGCTTCAATAAGGGAGAAATTTATCATTTCTCCCTGAAAAGCTGTCTATAGGCAGTAAGTATCTTTATCCCAGGCCCCTTTCACCGTTTTCTCTGCCATTTGTAGTGCTAGTTTCCATCTTCAAGATTTCCTCATATTCTCAAGATGACCACTGTAGCACCAGCTATCCTAGCCTCATTCCAGGCAGAAGGAGGAAGAAGGCTTAAGGGCAAAATGGCAAAACTTCCAGCTGAGTCGGCCTTTTGTAAAGGACTTTCCCAAGAAGCTCAACTTCATTACTTCTGCATACATCTCACTGTCCATCCCACGCTGCAAAGGAAGCTGGAAAATATGGTCTTTTCAGCTGGGTACACTGCCACTTTCAACAACATGGAAATTCTTTTACCAAGAAAGAAGGGGAAAGTTTTAGATGCCTCTGGGATTGCAGAAAGGTGTGTGGTGGAGAATAAATTAGCGAATCCCCTAAGTAGAGATGGTGGTTGAAGCTGTGGGCATGGATGAGATCCCTGAATAAGGGAGCAAGAGCACCCTGGATAGAACTCTGAGGGGGGTGCCTGGGTGGCTCAGTCGTTAAGCGTCTGCCTTTGGCTCGGGGCGTGATCCCAGAGTCCTGGGATCGAGCCCCACATCAGACTCCTCCACTGGGAGCCTGTTTCTTCCTCTCCCACTCCCCCTGCCTCTGTTCCCTCTCTTGCTGGCTGTCTGTCAAGTAAATAAATAAAATCTTAAAAAAAAAAAAAAAAAAACCACTTTGAGGAACCCCACCACTGGCTGAGCCTGGCAGGGAGACAGAGAATAAGAGGGTTGGAAGCTGGGAAGTGTGGGGCTGTGGCACCACCCTCATGGGGAGGACCCCTGTCCGTGGAGAGAAAGAAGAAAGCCTCCTTTGCAAAGACTTAGCTGGAGAAGCAGGATTGTAGGATGGGGAAGAGGGATAAGGGAGACATGGATTCCCTGGTTCCCTCATAACTGATGCCATGCCCTTCCTGAGACTGAGTTGTTGAACTTTCTTCCTGTTATCTGAGCCTTCTAATAAATCCCCTCTTTTGTCTAAGTCACTAGGAGTCTGTCCCTTTCTAGTTTACTACTATAGGCAAGTTGAGGCCCGAGGAGTGGGGAAAATAATACCATCCACGGTGTCATGTGAAAAGAGAAAGCAGCAGCTGACTGTAGATGGGCCTCAGGACATTTCAGCACCTTCACTGGGCCCACTTTGGGATGAGTCCAAAATGTGAATGGTCGAGGTCAGACCTTGTATCTTCCTAATGAATGGCTCATAAACGTCTCCTTTTGTTTGGATGAATAATTGTTTATGGGATGAGAATCACCATGGCATGATCTTTGTTTCAGTATTCTTGAAACCACTGGCTCCATCAGGGTTGGGTTCCTTAGTCATTCACTTCCCCTCTCGTCTTTCACTCAATCACTCTCTCAATGACCCCAAGGCAGAAGCACCACATCATACTTCCAGCTACAGTGACAAGTAGACCCAATGGCAACAGAGAAACAAACAAGGATAAAGGGTTGTTGTTAATGCTTGTGTTTCTGATTACAATATATACCTAAGGGCAGGGACAGCCTATGTCCCTATGGGGAAAAAAAGTGTTAATCATCATATAAATGACATTCCTGAGTTTTCTTTTTTCTTTTTTTTAAGAATTTATTTATTTATTTATTTATTTGAGAGAGAGATAGAGGAGTACAGGGAGAGGGACAAGCAGACTCTGCGCTGAGCCATCCCACAACCTGAGATCATGACCTGAGCCGAAATCAAGAGCTGGACAGTTAACCAACTGAGCCACCCACACGCCCCAAGATGGGCATTTTAACTCAAGCCAGTCTCATTAACTAAAATATTACCTATCTTTGTCTCCTCTCTTGAGAAGGAATTAGGCAACTGGGATGAAACTGGAAAAGTGAGCATTTGATTCGGGAAGGGTGGTATACAGTAGTTTCCAAACTGAAATCTTTTTATTCTAGGAAGCATTAGTCACAAATAAATGCTGGGTTTCTCATTGGCTCAAGGTTTAACCTAACTGGTAGGTAATTGTCCATGAGAAACTACCTGGTCTTGAAAAGTCACCATACACCATGCTTGGGTGAACTGTTCACACATTTCACCACTTTGAAGTCTTTGCTTGGGAAGTTTATGGCATTGAAGCCTTTTGGCTCCCTCCTTAGAGGGATACAAAGCTGTTGTTTGTTCTAGTTCAGTCACCAAATTAGACAAAACTCAGCTACCTCTGAATAAGCCAACTCACTTCTTGAGTGAACTTGAGAAATTTTCACTATGTCATTAGTATTGGGGGGGAGGGACCTTCTAATGTGCAATTTTCAAAAGCCTAAGTCATTCCCTAATAAAAAAAATTAAGAGTTTAGTGATCCATACCAACCCTTCTTTGCCAAAAAGATGCCCCAGATATCATGACTAGGTCGTCCCTTACATAGCTGTTCTCCTACGGGGCACCGACTAGGATCCTACCCCAAAATGTTTCCCTTTGTCCCACTCTACCAGTTAGGTACTCAAAACTTGTTGTCCGCCCTCCTATACCCCCCCCATTTAAATGAAAACTCTTCCCAGAAGAGCAGTACCTTTACCTTAATCTGATTTACAGAGGGGAGCACGTGAGGGAGGACAGACTTTCTTCGGTTAAGATTTCCACAAAGACTTTGCACTAAATATCACTGCCTCAATCTCTTTTCTCTTGGGACCTCCAAACCACTGCTGTGAAGGAGTTTGGAAAATTATCTCAAAGGCAGGATGGGAGGCAAAATTGTGTCAGTTAAGGACACACATACTGGCTGGCTGACCTTGGGCAAGTTACTTTAAACTTTCAGTGCTTCAGTTCCCACATCTGTAAAATGGGGATAACAATGGCACCCACTTTACGTACCTAAAGTATTAGCTATAACGATGATGAAAGTCTCTCTCCGTTCTCTTCTCTGATCCAATAAGAATGAACTTCTTTTCAGTTCCCTAAACCTCTCTCTGTCTCTAGGTCTCTTTCTCTCTTGAGATGAGTCTTCTAGAATGCTTTCTCTTTTATAGGGACAACCCCTCCCCTAACTTTAGCTCCACCCAATACAGCCAGGTTTTACCTTAGATATTACTTTCTCCTGGAAACTGTCCCTGACTAGCCACCCCCCAGTCTGGGGGGAGTGTCCGTGTAAATATTCCTACCACATCCTACAGTTATCTTGTCCAGCACCCATCATACTGGATTGTAAGTGCCAGATTAGACTATACTTCCCAAGGTCGGGCACTGTAACTGTCTTGTCCAATGACTAAGCAGAGTTTTGATAAGTATTTATTGAATGAAGGAATGAACAAATACAGAAGAATGTTAGAAGCTTACTAATACCAACTTACGGATTTCCTACAGACATTTCAGTGGAGAAGGTAGGAGAATGGAATTACCCAGAGAAGGGATCTTTGCCATCAAATACAGGTTTCGTGCCCAGAAGTTATTTCCTTGCCTTTTAAAAACAGATGGCATTTGATGCCAACAGCTCAAAAACTATTGTTTCATTTAACTCATCTCCATATACGTAGTAGTAATATACTTTCAGGATAACAATATCAAGAAGTTTCTTTTAGGTATTTCTTTTTTTTATTTTAGCAGAGGACAAACAGGAAGAAAAAACAGGAATTGAATCCCCTAGCTTGTAGTCATGTGTTTCTGTTGATCAGAGCCTTGGTTACAGTGAAGATTCGAATGACATTTAGATATGAAGCTAGTGACTTCAGATCTCGGTCTCTGGTGAAGTAGGGTATTTCCATTTGGTAATCACTGCTCTAAAAATGGCAATAGTGTGTCGTCATTATGCTGAACAGAACTCCAGCCCAAAGGAATTTCCCTGGGAGCCCTACTTGAGCTATCTCTCTGGCCCCTGGAAGGGTTTGTCTGGTTTTGGTCCAGTTCTCAGTGTGAGGTCATCACCATCACTATTGCGTTTCAGGATGCTGTCCCAGGCACTGAGAAACTAAAGGGTAAGAGGTGGACATGGTGCCCATCCAGGAAGGAAAGGGGACCCAAAGAAACACAGAGCCAGGGAAGGGAACGAGGCTTTGCCCAGGGAATAGGTGAGTAGAGGGGTCAGATCGAGCCACTCCCCTTTTGACAAGTTGACAGTGAAGCAAAGGAAGCAGAGGAGGCAGGAGCGTGTTGGGGAAGCAGGGCAGACAGGATGCATGTACAGGGGAAGGAGGCAGTGGGGAGGGCAGGCTAAACTACAGGAGAGAGAGGCCATAGGTAATGGAGTGACGTGCAGTGGGAGACAGGAGTCCGAGATCAAGACTGGGGAGGAAGCTTTGGGTTGAAAGAACTTTTCTTCTTCCAAGCCTCCGCTGCTTGCAGCTGTGGGATAAATGGTAGCAGCTGTGATTACTGTGTTACTCATCTCAGGAAAGCAAGCAGCACAGCCATCTGCAGAAGGGAAATGGGGAGAGAATGGTTTGGGGCCTTGATGGAAGGGAGCCGCCACGGGAATAAGGCAGAGACACAATCAGAAGGGGACCCGAAGGAAGGCCAAGAGGCAATGGAGGACCAGCTGAGGTCAGAGGGTAGGAATTTGGGGCAGTCCATTGGGAACTCTGGGATTTGAACTAGTAGGGTTCAGCAGCCTGGGAGGGGTTGTGGTCATGGCCATCAACACATTGCACTAATATGCACGGTGTGGCAGTAGATGGCTGACGGTTTTGGGTTGGCGGCAGCTGGGGACTTGCATAGCGAAGCCCCGCTCCAGTGCCTGGGGTGCTACTGCAGCCCTGAGGCCGTTTGGCGCCCAGTCCCGTGGCCAGAGAAGGGCCTCTTTCTCCCACATTGCTGCCCGAATCAGGTTTTCATCATGTGTTCATTAAAGCCACTGTCCTAACGGCCTTTGCACGTGTGTGGGGGGGGCAGAGGGTGGGTAGGAGTGGAAGTCACTAAAGAAGAGCCAGATCCCTGCCACGCCATAGCTGACGGGGCAGATGAAACTGCAAAACCCCTCTGAGAAGGTACCTTACACTGCTTGCTGCACGTTCATTTGACAACCTGAGCTGTCAGGGACCTGTGGTGAAAGGAATACCCCGCAGCAGGATTCCTCAGCATCGGAACTCCTGAGCTCTGGGGCCAGACCATCCTGCGTCGTCCTGCAGCGCGTTCAGCAACATCACCGGCCTCCACCCACTAGAGCCGGTAGCCCCTCCACACCCCAAGCCCTCTATGACAACCAAACGTGTCTCCAGACACTGCCAATGGCATGGGGCGGGGGGGATTACCTGTGGCTGAGAGCCACCACCCTGGAAGGACAGGACAACCCTTGAAGGAAGCCGCCCCAGTCTCTACGTGTCATCACTTTGAACTCCACTGTGGTGGTCTCTGCCCTCCCAGCTGTTCTCCAAGGCCCTCCTTCCCCACGAGCGCAACCCCCCCTTGTTGCACCCCGTCTGGCCAGGCGGACCGAGAGGATTACAAACAACCTGGAAAGCAAGAGCTCCAGGGAGAGGCATTTCATCAGGAGCAGACCTAGAGGGGCTGACACACAATTTGGGAAGCCCATTTACGAACACTAATGCAAAATTACAAACACAAAATTGCCAGGGTCCGTCTTGGGGCTTGGGGTGTTTCAGGGTGGAGTCCTGAATCTCAGCTTTGCTCGTTTCACCGGGAACCCACTTGTACACATCATGCAAACCCGAGTCTTTCCTCGGTTTTCTTTTCTGGGCTGAACTTTTTCCAGAGTGCTATGTTGGCGGACCCTCACATAGGACACCCACTGCGTTTTTTCTGTTGTAAATAGATACTTAAGACATTATCCCTTCCGCTTTTTCCCCGTGAGTTATTTAAGGTGAAACCATACTGCTTTCTGCAAAAGAGGTACAAATCTGACCAGAGATTGTGTAAAAGAAACCATCTAGATCTTAATTTCCTAGGCTTCATGGAAAATGAAATAGTTCTACTTATTAAAATAGCTTTTCTTCAAATTCTTGTGACTTACTAAAAATGACCATTAACATTTTCAGTTGGTTCCATTTTGGTTTTGGTCAGAGTTTCTTCTGAATTGAGTTTCACTGACACTTTGGTGACATCTATCCTTCACTTCCTTTTTTGTCTGATGCCTTGTGGGACTGGGGCTAAGGGATGTGCTCCCCTTGTTGGCACAACAGCTTCTCTCTCTGGGTAAGACTGACTGAGACCTAATGCTCCAATTATGATAATAAACCACATTTAAAGCACTTATTTACTCTCCTTAATGTTATGTGGAAGAACCTCTTCTGAGCACAGCATAAACCAGGCCTGCTCGGGACTCCGTCAGTAACTAAAGCCCTCTCCTCACCTCGAAGAGATCTAACAGGAATAACCCATAAGTATAGAAAAACAATAACAACAATGGGACTAGTGATACAGCTGACTTTGGATAATGTGGGGGGTAGGGGCACAATCGAAAATCCGCATGTAACCTGACTCCCCGAAAACAGCCTACTGATGACCGGAAGCCTCACCAATAATATAAACAACACACATGTTGGGGGCTATGATGCATTCTATACTGTACATACTGGATGTGTAAAAACCGAAACACATACAAGCAGACGTGCACTGTTCCACCCCGTGTCTTTCAAGGGTCAACTATAATCTGAGTGTGTACTACGTTCCTGTACTGTTCAAGCACTTCACCAACATTAACTCACAAAATACTGGGAAATACTTGATATCTGTTATAATGACAGATAACAAATACGGTTATCTGAGGCCATGTTAATTACAGCTGGTGGAGGGCTGCCAGGAAAGCTGCACGGAGAAGGAGAGTTTTGAGCGGAGCCCTTGAAATCGTTACGCTCTATACAGGAGGAGAGGCTTCCAGACATCAGCCACACACTTCTATCTCACCAACCCCTTCTCTTCTCACACAGTATTTGAGGCCACTTATAATAAAAAAAGCAGCCACAACAGAATTGTTACCCCAAGACTTAAAGCTCACTCAACAGGAGAAGGGACAGCTGTAGGAGAGGACTCAGGCTAGTTCTCCGAAATGAGGTAAACGTCAAAATGTCCCGGCATCTTAGGCAGGGTGGGTTTCATAACTTCAACTCCCCGTGTAAAAAACAAAACCAAACCAGACATTGCGCTTGCTCTAAACGCTCAGAAAATGGACAGAATGAATCTTTATCCGAGGGGGGTGGTCAATAGCAGCACAAATTGTCTTGCACAAATACAGAACGGTAGCTCATACCTGTGTTTCTCACCCTTAAATGTACTACTTGTGATGTGGCATATCTGTGGGGAGCTAAGACACTTCGGTCCAAGAATGCATATTTCTGGTGTTCTAACACTGACCAGATCGAGGGAGAGAGCTTCGAGCAGCGCTTTTCAAACTCCAGTGTGATCCCGGGAATCTGGGATTCTAACTCAGTTGGCCTGGGTTGGGGCTGGAGGTGGTGCATTTCTCACAATCCTGCGAGGCACCGGTGCAGAGCGGCAGTCGTCAGATGCGAGCATGCATCAGAACACACGGGTGGCTGCGTCCCCTCTCCTGAGTGTCTGACACAGAAGTTCTGGGGTGGCGCCCAACAGTTGGCATTTCTTAAAAAAAAAAAAAAAAAAAAAAACAACAACAAAAGAAACTAACACCTACTTTATGGAGGGATGATTGACATACAAACAGCTATAGATTTGTAACATATACAACTTGAGGAGTTCAGAGAGAAATATACGTTCGTGGACCTATCAGCACAAACCATGCCATAAACATACCCATCACCTCCAGAAGTTTCCTCCTGCCTTCTCTATGATTATTCAATCTTGTGGTGATAGGAGTTTGCATTTCTAACACATTCTCAGGTGATACTCATGCTGCTGACGCATATACCCCCCCACCCCGGCCACCACATACGAAGGACCACTGGCTTACGACATCCCTCGTGAGTGCCCAGTGGTCTCTCCTGACTTTGCAGGAAAGTCTGGGGGTGGGGGAGGGGTAGACATTTCAAGAGAAAACCACCAAGATGGGTCTTCCAAGTAGGTATTGTGTGAGCTAAAAATGAAAAGGGGGTCCACACGCTTTAGATAACGAAGATAAGGATAGCTGGCATTTTTGACATTTCACTCACATTATCTCAGCATCCGGCACGGGCAGCAGAGTCGGGGCTGGCGGAGGAGCCGGCGGCCCCCTGTGCGTGCCAGGAGGTAGCGTCGCTTCTTCGGGGCCTTGCTGTGTGGTCTGCGGAGCTACCTGCGAGGCAGGGCCCCGTCGGCCCTCAGGAAACACCTTTAGGTGTGGACAAGCAGATGCTGGAGGCCTGAGTTCTGCTTCACCGGGCTCGCAGGAAACAACCCGAAGAACTTGGCGGCAGGTGTTAACAATCATCTGTCTCAACCACAGAAGAACCTGAATATAGAACAGAGTTTATCAACCCTGGCGCGCATGAGAAGCACCTGGATGCCCAGGACCCATCTGGGGAGACACGTTTTTAAAAGCTTCCCAGGCAGGGTTGAGAACTACTGGTCTAGGTTTGACTGGGGGCAAGAATCTCCACAAAGGGCCAGGCAAATAAAAAGAGAAGGAGGGGAGCAAAAACCAGGCTTACCAAACAAATCGCCTATGCCCAGAGCAGGTCACTTCGGGGCTTGCCAAACTAGCCACAGGGCTTGCGCGCTCTTCTTCAGAGCACTTCTCCGATTTGGGGCAGATGAGTCACCTGCAGGGTTTGTGAAAGCGGGGTCCACGCCCAGCGTTTCTAACTCAGCAAGTCTGGAGTGGGCACGAGGATTCGAGATCTAACACGCTCTTGGGTGTTGCTGATTCTATGGGTTCCAGAAGTGTAGCTGCTTGGCTATTAAGACCATAACTCCTACATAAAGAGGGATGCCTGTATTTCAGATTTTCTATATTTTCTGTTTTTTTTTTTTTACTGGAGCAAAAAAAAAAAATGCAGATAGACAAAAATGAAAACATGGAAATTAACCATAATCCAATGATAAAACCACAGTGAGCAGCAACTTTTTTCCTACACTATAAATTTGTATAAGTACAGATTTTCTGAGAATAATGATTATATGAGGAACATTACTGCATCTAAAAAGATATTTATACCTTCAATTCCCTTATATCAAAATCTATATAATAAAATTTGCTTTGGGGCACCTGGCTGGCTCCAGTAGTGGAGCGTGCGACTCGAACTCGAGGTGGTGAGTTCAAGCCCCATGTTGGGTGTAGAGATTATTTAAAAATAAAATCTTTTAAAAAAACAAAATAAAATATGCTTTGAGTTTAGAGCTATAACAAAGTTTATTTCTCTTGATAATACACTGAATATTTTATAATTAAAAACAGTCTTAGAAAAGCTATCTCCAGCTATTTAAATAAATGTAAATAGGCCACGGCCCTGTTAAAATGCTATTTAGGGTTGAACTGTAGAGCTATTATTTTGGAAAAGCCTCAAAAAAAAAAAAAAAAAAAAGCTTACAGTGTAGGAGCTCTGTCAAGCTGTAGAGTTTGCCCATAAATGTTTCCTTTCATAAATTCGGAGTAATGATCAAGAGATACTAAAGGTTTTCACTGTTTATAACCCTTTTCTCTATTAGGTAAAGTGGAGAACAGCCAAGATTAAGAGTGGAGTGCACTTAGAATCTGCTTGTCCAGGACACCTGGGTGGCTCAGTTGGTTAAGCGTCTGCCTTCGGCTCCGGTCATGGTCTCAGGGTCCTGGGATCGAGTCCTGCGCCGGGCTCTCTGCTCAGCAGGGGACCTGCTTCTCTCTCTGCCTGCCGCTCCCCCTGCTTGTTCTCTCTGTCAAATAAATAAATAAAATCTTAAAAAACAAAAAGAATCTGCTTGTCGGTCACATGTGGGACAAGAGTTAGAAAAGCAGCCCAGACCTCCTGGCATGTGACGGTACAGCCTTTGGATGTGGCTGTATCACTTGTGGACAAAAAGATTATATATTAAAAGGAAGACAGAAAAGAATTAAAACAACTAGGTCACTACAGTAAAACACAAAAGTATAAATGAAGAGTCAGAATCTCCACAAAGGGCCAGGCAAATAAAAATAAATCTGCAGCGACTGTTCTGAATAGTGAACTTGAAATTAAATTCAGGAGTCCCTTAAGCAAGGGTGGCAGCCGGTGGTCCCTGAAGGCCATCTTTAGCCACTGCCCCAGGCGAGGAGGCTCACCCTCACCCTCAGAGGTGCGTCCCCGAGGGCCAGTCATGCTGTTGGCCATCTGCATACAGGGCCCTCCGGTTTTCTCTCCTCCCCACTGCTCTGAGGCACACCCAGTCAGCACCCAGGCACATAGCTGTAAGTCGTCCCTTAAAGGCCGCCAGGAGGGGAGGGCACCAACAATGGGGGAAGGCCGTTTTCTCAGCCCTGGAGACCCTCCTGAAAGTGCCCATGCCAGGGCTTCATTCCCAGGGATTCTTCCCTCCCCCCACAACAGAGAGAGAGAGAGCGCGAGTGTCAGCAGGCACATGAGTGTGTGCACACGAGCACGGGGAGGAGGGTACAGAGCGAGAGGAAGACAGAAAATCTTAAGCAGGCTCCACGTTCCGCACAGAGCTCCAGGCAGGGCTCGATCTCACAACTCCAGGATCATGACCTGAGCCAAAATCAAGAGTCCGACACCCAACTGACTGAGTCACCCAGGCGATCCTCACCCCCAGGGATTTTTAATTGATCTGAGACAGGAACCAGGCAGCACTTTTGTTTTGGGTTTGTTTTGTTTTGTTTTTTAAAGATTTTATTTATTTATATGCCAGAGAGAGAGAGAGTACAAGCAGAGGGAGCGGCAGGCAGAGGGAGAAGCAGGCTTCCCGCTGAGCAGGGACCCCGATGTGGGACTCCATCCCAGGACCCCGGGATCATGACCTGAGCCAAAGGCAGAGGCTTAACTGACTGAGCCATCCAGGCGTCCGCAGTTTTGTTTTTTAATGGAAGTAAAATACAAAGACAAAAAAGTACACAAGTGATAAGTGTGCAACTCCGTGAATTACACAATGTATATGTATTTTTAACGTGTATAACCATCATTGAGGTACACACACACACATACACACAGAGCTGGACATTACCAGCAACCCAGAAGCCCTTCCTGTGCCCTCCCTGTAACTACCCATTTCATCTTCTCTAAAAGTCCTGGCTTCTAACACCATAGAGATTCACGATTTTCCTGGTTTTCATTATTTTGTGATATCTCGTGTTTTGAGGGAAATCTTTTATGGCCGGTTCCTCTCCCTGAATGCTGTACCTGTGAGATTCATCTGTGTGGTTGTGGTCGTAGTGTTCAAATTTTTAATACGGTTCAGTATACCGTTATATGGATATACCACAACTTGTTCATCTGTCCTGCTGTTGATGGGCATTTGAGCTGTTTGTGGCTTGAGCAATTGCAAAGCATACTGCTGCAAATACCTCTGTACAGGTCCCTCGGTGCCCATGCGCTTACGTTTCTCTTGGGTATAAACCTAGGTGTAGAATCGCTGGATCACAGGGGGATGTTGGTTCAACTCCAATAGCTACTACCAAACTGCTTTCCAAAGCGGTTGTGCAAATTGCCACTCCCATTAGCATGTTTGTGAGTTTTAGTTGCTCCATATCCTAGTAGGAGAGCAATATTTGTAAAAACTACCTGGGGGCTCTGCTGTGCATCAGGTTGAGAACTACTGGTGCCCGCGCGTGTCAAATACTTCGGCAATGGCAGAAGGACATACCGCCGGAGCCCTGGAAGAGAGGGGGATACAGAGTGATGTTTTCACAACCACCGGAGAAGCAGACAGGACAGATGTTTTTATTCCTATGTTGCTAATGAAGACACAAAGACTCAAAGTTCATTGACTTGCCAGAAGTAATACAGCCATAAAACCCAGGACTCTTGATTTCTATCCCTTTGTATGTTCCAACGCACAACACGACAGTATTCATTAGATGTCCAACATACTGAGGTTTGGGCCAACTTCTCTGTTGTCTCCTGTCCCGGACTTTAAGAAAGAAGAGAAAGTAGAAGTCTCTGGTCATGACTGTGAGAAGCACACACACTCTTCCTTCAGGCAGGGATGTGAAAGAGTAAACCTGCCGTTTCGGTGCCTGGGAAGCTCCATGACCAGAAGAGTGGTTGGTCCCCTCAGAAGCAATGTGGCCTGAGCTTCCCTCTGACTCAGCGCTTCTCTATCCTTGCTGGGAGACCTTGGGCAAGGGACTCAACCTCTGAGTCTCAATTTCCCCACTGGAAAAATGAAAATGATAACTTATGTATGTCTCATGTTTTAAGGAATGAACACCATATATAAAAACCTAATCTGTGGGGCGCCTGGGTGGCGCAGTCGTTGGGGCATCTGCCTTCGGCTCAGGGCGTGATCCTGGCGATCTGGGATCGAGTCCCACATCAGGCTCTTCCGCTGTGAGCCTGCTTCTTCCTCTCCCACTCCCCCTGCTGTGTTCCCTCTCTCGCTGGCTGTCTCTCTGTCACATAAATAAATAAAATCTTTAAAAAAAAAAAAAAAACCTAATCTGTACAAGCATTCAATACAATGTAGATATTTCTGAACGTTACCAGATTGAGCCCATTAACCCTGCATCTTCCCTTTCTCCTTCCTTACCGGATCTTTCCCACCAATGTACAAATGCCGTTATTTCTCCTATTTTTAAAAATCTCTCTCAACCCTACTTCCTCCTCTAGCTTGAGCCCCATTTCTCTCTTCCCTTTACAACTAATGGCCTTCAAAGCATTGTTTGTACTCACTGACTGCAATTCTTCCTCTTCATGTGTTCTTGAACCTTTCCAACAAGACTTTCACGCCCACCGCTCCACTGACACTACTCTCTTCAAAGTCAACAGTGACTTTGACTTCGGAGGAGTCTCAGTCCTCATTTTACTCATTCTGTCAGCAGCGACGGGCACAGTTGCTAGCTCCCTCCTCCTGGAGAAGTCCTCACCTGGCTTCCAGAACTGCCCGGCACCATATTCTTCCCCTTCTCCTCATTGGCTGGTCCTTTTGTCTTTTCTGCTTGTTTTTTCCTTTCTCCTCAGTCATAAACACTAGACTGTACCAGGGCTCATGCCTTGGACTTCTCTTTTCCATCTACTATCATTTCCTCAAAAATCTCATCATTCCTTGGCTTTAAATACCATCTATTATTCATTGATGACTCCTAAAAATTTATTTTCAGGCCTAACCACTCTCCTGAATTCCAAAGTCATAAACCCAACCGCCTACCTGTGCTCTCCATTTGGATATTGAAAGGGATCTAGAATGTAAATCCCCACCACTAAATTTCTGATCTTTTCCCCAGCCTGCACCCCATTAGTCTTCCCTCTTGGTTCACAGCAACTCCCTCCTTCTAGTTGCTCAAGTAAAAGACCTTGATGTTCTGTGTAACTCCTTTTCTTTTCCTCACACCCCACAACCAATCCATTAGCAAAACTTTTGATTCTATATTCAAAATATGTCCAGAATCTCACCACTCCTCCATTTCTGTTACTACTTTGGTCTAAGATACTTTCCTCTCTTCATTGGATTGTTCCAAAGGCTTCCTAACTGGCCTCACCCAGTCCTTCACAGGTTACTCTCCCACAAAGCAGCCAGAGGGATCCTGTTAAAACACAAATCCGATCCTGTCACTCCTTGGCTTAAACTTTGTAGTGGCTTCCCGTCGTATTCAGCATACATCAGCATATAACAAGAGGCCTCCATAGTCCTCCACCCACACACCACACTTCTCCGACCTCACCTTCTACTCGTTCTTGTGCTCATACTGTTCCAGATTCAGTCACATTTGGCCTGTTTGTTGATCCCTAGACTTGCCAGGCGTGCTCCTGCCTCTGGGCCTTGTCATTTGAATCTTTCCAACCAGGTCCTGCCTGGGCCGAGAGTGCTTCTAACCCAGATATTTTCTCCTTCCCATCTCCTTTCTTTAAATGTCACCTTCTCAGGGGGGCCTTCCCTAAACACCTTACCTCACACTGTACCCTTCTTTATTTTCTCCCTAGTACTTCTCACCACCAAACACAAGACACACGCATTGCTGCTGCTGTCGCTGTGATTTATCCTGTTTATCGGCCCGTGTTCCCGAGTAGAAGGCGCAGGGACCCAGGGCAGGGATTTGGCCGTTTTGGTTCACCCCAATTTCTCCAGCGGCTGCAGCGGTGCTTGTCTATCATACAAGCTCAGCAAATACTGGTTTAGTGAATGAATTAGTCCCTACTCGCAAACGAAAAAGAAAATAGACATCCTTGGTAAAAGAGATCCTGGGGGAAATCCTCAAGAGTTCTCTGGCCTCTTAGAGAGAAATACAACTTATCAGAAGGGAGAAATAGTTTTGGTTTTCCCCTTTATTTCTGAAAGTTCTGTTTAAAACAAACTAGTCATGCCTGCCCCCAGGAACGCCTTTCTGATCTTTAATATGCCTGAAGGAGAGCACAGAAAAGGACGGAGAGTAGGAGCCTATGGGAGGGGCGAGGAAAGGGGGGAGGAGAGCAGAGGAAGACAATGAAGGGACCAGGGCTCCAGGGAACATCTGTGCCACAGAAACTAGACTTGCCCTGGGTCTTTCTGCCTCGACTAGGCCCTGAAGCAGCCTTTCTGCCTGCCTCTCTGATCCCTGGTCCTTCCCAGGTTCCTCACCCCTCCCAACAACGAATCCCTCTGGCCAGCTGCATCACTAATGGACAACCTCCCCATTTAAAATGTCCATCATGTAATGGTGTGTATTAAGAAAGAACAAAAAGCTACTTAGAGCCCACGTAAACACCATTTCTCTCAGTAGAGTGGGGAGAGGGTGGGAGGGATACTGACTGCCCCGGTGCTGGATAAAGACGGGGCACTTGGCCTTCCTGACTCGCACACCTCCATGATAAAAGAATGGCCAGGGGCGCCTGGGTGGCGCAGTCGCTTAAGTGTCCGACACTTGGTTTCGGTTCAGGTGGTGATCAGGTCATGAGATTGAGCCCCGTGTCAGGCTTTGCGCCTAGCGGGCAGTCTGCTCGGATTTCTCTCTCCCTCTGCCCTTACCCCCCCAAAACACACCCCCCTTAAATAAACAAACAAATCTTTAAAAAAAAAAAAAAAGGCTGGCCAACCCCAGTGTTCCAGCAGGACCAGCTAGCAAAGACAGATGGGCAGCCACTCCCACCTGACATGATTTGCGAGGCACCAAAAGGCTGTTGCACTACGCACCTGCCATAGCATGTGTCCTTCTCTGACGAGGACTGCTTTTCCTTCCTGCTGTGTCGCCAGGAGTTGCCTATCAAAGCCCCAGATGTGCCGTGGAAGGCAGAGAGTCCCAGCCAAGAGTCGCTCACACTTACCAGTGCAAGGGTGCAAATGGAGGCTTATAAAATACATGTTTAAATATTTAAAAGTCGTGAAACAAGCCAACAAACTGATGAAATAGGTTCCATTCCTCCCACCCTGACAAGCACCTGGAAGGCCGGGTTCAAACTTGGAATTCTCAGATTCTTTGGACTTCTCTGCCAGAGCTGGTGGCGCATGAAGGGCCAGCCTGGCTCCCAGCCCACACGCAGCTTCCCTTCTGCTCCCAGCCTGGCTCCATCCTACACCACGGGGGCCTCCTGCACATGCATGTGGACACCCCAGTCTGCACCTCCAAGTCCTGTTCACCTCCCCAAACAGCTGCCCCTTGGCCACCTTTGGCTTTGGGGTACCGTACGCAGACTAGGGGCACAGTCTTCCTTGAAGAGGACCTATATTTGGAAGAGGCCTGTAGGAGACCTGGGGCTCTCTGGGGCCTCAAGTGCCTGGAATATGCTCTAGAACAAGAGCACGGGCTCTGCGACAGGAAGAGAGCATGTCTCCTCGGCCCTAAGGATTTCTTGCCCCTGGGGAGGCAGGGCAGGAGCAGCCCTTCAAAGCACAGGGTTCAGCATGGGGCCCCTCATGCCTGGTTCTAAGGGCTATGTTTCCCAGTGCCGGGGAGGGAAGGAGAGGACACAGAAGTAAGAAGGAGGGAAAAGGGAGGAATATGTGGCCAACATGAGATGCTGTGTGCAGAGGGGCACACAATGAGGAGTCCCTGGGCAGCCAGGGGTCCACCTGAGAGTGGGGGAAAGGAGAGTCAGGAGAGGAGGAATGGGAAAGCAGGTGAGTGGGAAGTAAAAAGGCACTGAAAACAAACCTACTTTATAAGTAACCTTGGGTGTATTTTATTTATGTAAGTATAATGTGGCTTTTTTTTTTTTTTACTGAACTATTCATTATACTCCCCAGTTCATGGCACATTATCACCATCATTATTTTATCATCGGGTGGTAAACAACCAATCTTGTTTTATGTATGTATTTATTGCATTTCCTCTCCATTCCCCACTCCCTGCCCCCCATCTCCACTGGCAACCATTCTGATATATTAGAGAGTATTTTGTATGGAGAGAGGGCCCTTCTGGTTCCTCTCTCTTCAGCTCTGGGTGTGGTAGCCTTGTGTCTCAGCCACGCCTCAACCAGGAGATCATCCCTCTGCAGACACCTGTTATGTCTCTTTGAAGTGATCATGTATCCTCCATGTCCAGGACGAGACCTAGACAGCTGTGAATTTGGAGCCAGAGGCCTTCAGCTTCTAGTCCTGGCTTTGCAGGTGACTGTGTCACCTACTATCCTTTATAGCATCTCTTGTGTTCCAGCATCCTCCCACTCAAGGCTGCTCTTAGCTCACACTGCATCTTCATGCAAATTAGGAAAGGGTGCTCCAGACAGCCAGACAGAGCCCTGCATGGAAGGTGTCCGGCCTGGAGAATGGGGTACCAGCTATTTGCCACACACCCCCACCACAACCTCCACAAGCTCAGAAGACTGTCATTCCCCATCAGTTTTCAAACAAGCTTTGTCCCTCTTGAAAAACCCTCCTCCCGGACACCCTCCAAAGACTACCCCAAAGCTCGGTTCCCCTTCTCACCCTTCAATAAGGTCACCACGTGGCTGAATCTAAGGGGCAGTTTTTGTTCTCATTTTATAGGCCCTCAGGAAAGTTTGACCCTGCTGATCACTCTCTCCTTAAAATGATCTTCCCCTGGCCCCTGTGGCACCACACACTCCTGGTCCCCCTCCTTCTCTCTCTGGCTTCTCGATTTCTCTGCCTGGGGCTTCCTCCTTGAAACCACATTTTAATGTGAGCCTTCCTCAAGCCTCCGTCTTGACCTTCCCCTCTTCCCATTCTAGACTCTTTCATTGGTGCCAGTTTCCACAGCCAGGGCGAATCTTATTCCTGTATCTCCTATTCACCCCAGGAAGGAATTGTCTAGAGCACCTCTCCTGGCTGTCTCTCCACAACTTACCACTCTGCTCCAAAGACCAAGTAATTTAGCTGATGGAGAAGGTTGAGGAAAGACTGCACTAGTTCTGGTGACAACATGCCTGGGTCTGGCAACCCCCCAGGAGACCAGAAGGCTGGCAACGGGGGTGGAGAGGTTCAATTCAGGGTGAGGATATGAGGAAGTCCAATGATGGCTGCAGATTTCCAGCTGCATTTTCCAGTTCAACTTTATCAGCAATAAAATTGGTCTATTGATCCCTAGAAGCATTCTGATCTTCTCAGTTGATTCTGAACGTGGGTGAGGGAGGTTGGATTTGTTTCCTCCTCACTGCCAAACACCACACATGGCCCACAAACCAGAAAAGCTTAAGGAATGGGCGCAAAGATAGGGTTTTGGAGAAATAAGATATACCCAGAGAGAAGGATGCTTCAGGCATGGCTGGGATAGGAGGTATCGGTACTTTGTAAGCACAGGACTTCTAGGTCCTTGACTGCTTTAAGACACAGCAGTTTAATGAGACTGGTGTCACAGGGCTTCAGCAAACCCAGACCTTTGCAACCTCAGTGCATACAGGCCATGCAGGCTTTTGCAACTTACAGATCTAAGGAGGTGCACCCAACATGGAGATTAGACACTTAAAACATGCAGAGCTCCAGGGAAAAAATTCTTTAGGCATTAGTGGTTGGGAAAATTTCATGCTGCTCCTACCATATTTCTTAGCCAGGAACAGCCTAAAGGAAGCTATTTCACATGAGACTTCCTGTAAAGGGAGCTAGGTACCACTGGCACGAGAGCTGTGGTTCTTTTTTTTTTTTTAATATTTTTTTTTATTTATTTATGTGACAGAGAGACAGCCCGCGAGAGAGGGAACACAGCAGGGGGAGTGGGAGAGGAAGAAGCAGGCTCCCAGTGGAGGAGCCCGATGTGGGACTTGATCCCGGAACGCCGGGATCATGCCCTGAGCCGAAGGCAGACGCTTAACGACTGCGCTACCCAGGCGCCCCGAGAGCTGTGGTTCTTGAACTCTAACATTCCTCAGACTCGCTAGCGAGTTTCTTTATTTTCCTCTCCTGGGCTCCCGCCCCCTGATTCGTATGTCTGGGGCAAGGCCTTTGGATGAGCATTTCTAACAAGCTCCCAGGCGGTGCCCGTGCTGCTGAGGACCACTAAGAACACTGGGTTAGAACGTACTAGTCGTGCGCTTCTAGCTTTAGGTGCATTAAATCAACTACCTCAAATGCTCTTCCTCTTTGCTACGTTGACCTGAACCCAGTTTTCGGGCCAAGCAGTGACCTGTGGTGGAATTAACCTCCTGGTTCCTTAAGGCTTACCTACAGACGCCTACAATCCCCCTTAAGCCCCCCCTAGTGGATCACAAATCCTCTAGATTTTGTTACCTAAGCCTCGCCATGGCTTTGATCAGAGATTTAAATAAGGGCCTTATTTGATGGCCAGCAGGCCATCTTTTGGGGCATTAATGAAAAATATTAATAAATCAAAGGCTCAGAAAGAATAGTAAAAGGCGGGGTACCTGGGTGGCTCAGTCGGTTAAGCATCTGTCTTCGGCTCAGGTCATGATCCTGGGGTCCTGGGGTTCCCTGTTCAGTGGGGAGTCTGCTTGTCCCTCTCCCACTCCCCCTGCTTGTGCTCTCTCTCTGTCAAATAAATAAATACAAAAAAAAAGAATAGTAAAAGGCCTGTGCCAGGAACATACTGTCTCCGGGAATCAAGGAGGAGCTGGATTGGTTTAGAAACCAAACTCTAGTAAGGCTCTTCTGAACTCTTCTCTCAACTGGGCCCTGACTTCTGGGCTTCCATGTTCATCTCTACATTGTCCAATTTTAGCAAGAATCCTGCTGACTTGGTTTAACCAGAACCCCACCTCCCCTTGATCTCTGATCAGGTTCCTCATCCTCCAGCACCCCCAGGTGATGTCTGGTCTCCCTGGGCTGCCTTCAGCAAGAATCCTGTGAGGTAGCCTTAGCCAGAACACCCCCCTTACTCCTGATGCTTCCTCTGAGTGATTTTCCATCCATGGCCCCCCTCCCCACTCTTTGGCTATACATTCCCATTTGCCCATGCTGTATTCTGAGTTGAGCCCAGTCTCCACTTCTGCAAAACCCCATTGCAGTGGTTCCTACCCCTGAATAAAGTCTGCCTTACCATTCATTCTCTAACAAGACTTATGAATACTTTATTCTTTAACAAAACTTTGATCCTGAAGTCAGAATGAGAGCAGTCGGAGAGAGAAAGATAAATAAAGGAGTCAGGATGAAAATGGAGCAGGTGGTCAGCTGGGGAAGCCCGAGGTTCAGCCACAGACATACCTTGGTTGTTTCCAGCCAGTGTCTATTCTGATCATCCAGCACCGGGCCTTACCAGCACTGCCATGTGGAAAGAAGGATTTCCGTAAGAGACAGGTTTTGATCATGGACGTCAGGCTAGTCCAATATGAAAGGCGAAATGAGATATGCTTGGACCTAACTGCTCTTAAAGAAGGTGTTAAACACCTTTTTGTTTGTTTTGGTTATTACTAGACCAGAAAGGTTGACTAGGATCCAGGAAAACTCTCATAGAGGGAGGTGAAATTTCAGAGAACAGACTGGAGTAATCTAGAACCCGCCACCCCCAGCCAGGGAGTACAGTTCTAGGAAGCTCTTGAGAAGTGTGCTCTTAAAAGGTCAGATAAGGAGTCAACAATAAGTTTAATTGGGGAATCACCCTTTAAAGATCGCAACAGTTACAAACAGGTAGTCGCAACTATGGCCAGATTTGAGGGGGGAGGGGGGAGGTCTGGGAAGATGAGCACAGAATAC
The DNA here is from genome assembly GCF_024610735.1 of Ursus americanus. NCBI lineage: Eukaryota > Metazoa > Chordata > Mammalia > Carnivora > Ursidae > Ursus > Ursus americanus. The sequence goes on from NC_142133.1 coordinate 27,877,032, forward strand.
TTCTGGCATTCCTAGTGAGCTTTGAGGTGGCTCAGTTATGACGGGAGACAACACAGGCCTGGCGTGTGCCCTGAGGGAACCTACCCGGGAAAATTCTGGAGGAGGGCTTTCAAGAAAGGCAAAGGAAGATGAAATGAGCTGCATGCAAACCAGGCAGGACAGTGGTAGAGAGAGTCCAGGCCTACGTGAGATACTGGTCCAGGACGCTAGCGCCATCCACGAAAGAACACCCACCCAAGAGGAGAGATAAAGGAGGACAAGACCCGTGTCGACAACCGTATTTCTGGCAGACCCAAAACTTCATCACTCCACATTGTTCGCTGGGGTGGACCCCACAAGGCAGAGTCTAAGGAGTAGATCAGGAAAGCAAACGTCTTGACTCAAAAGCAAAGGGAAGGAAAGAGTAAAACACTAATCGATACAGCAAAAACAGTGCTTGCCGACATGATGAAGAAGGAAATGATCAACTTAAGAAGCAAGTTACGATGTTAAAAATGGGGCTGAGTTTTCCTAAAAAGAGGCGTGGAACGACAGGCACACAGATCAGAGACACATCCCACTTTGCAGAAAAAGACAGGACAGTCTCCACCACCTACGGCACATCTCGAACACCCAAGAGAAGGGCAGTGCTCTGTGGCCCAGTGCACGGCAGAGGGGTCTGTGCTCCGTAGCCCAAAGAGCCTCAGAGCCACCACCGCAGACAAACATGGGCCGGCTTCCGTTCTCGGTTCTGGCACAGCCTGGACAAAGACCTCACGGAGCATATACTCGCCAGCAGCTTTGGCTGAGAAATCTGCTATGACCGGTTCTCCAGATTAAATAAGTGAGGAAAGTGCTTTAGGAGGCGGGTATCACAGTCCTAGGACCTTCCGGGCAAGAGGCCATAGCTCCTAGGGACTCGGAAAAGCTGATAAGCATTCAGGGATTTTGCAAGGCACAGCTTTGGTTAGCTTGAAATCTTCCACGGTGGGAGTACTTACACCGAGGAAATTGGCAAATGCTATAAATCGGGGTCTCTCTCGCTCTCTTTGTCCCCCACAGGGCGCCCACTCATCAGCACACCATCGCAAGGGTTGCTCACAAGAAGAAATGTGGCCAAGTCCTGGTTTTGACAGAGACACGGGGGAAATAAAAATTAGGGGTTTTTAAATATACAGAATGGGGAAGAAAGGAAGAAGTTCTAGTAAATCCTGAAGCATCATTAAAAATTTCTAAATTTTTCAAGAGGGTGGGAAGGTTTCAATTTCCAGATATGATATGGTACACGTAGGCCACAATTAACCTCTGGATGAAAGACTCCCGACACCAAAAGGTTCACAGGTCAAGCAAGCACTACAGCAAACTGCCATGGAGACTCAGAGGCATTCAGACAAGGCTGATAGCAACAAGATTTTCTCTTTCCTGTTTTCTCAGTCTTCCTTCCCTCAGAGACTGCTAGGCCTCTGCCTAGGTTTCCAGCCGGCGCCGCTACTACGTATGTGTTCTGTGGACCTTATTTGTATTGAAGTCGATACTCATCATGATTTTGGCTGCCCATCACCTGCCGCCTCTTCCCCCTCCTTAAGGGTCTTGGTGGGAGGCAGAGTCTATCTCCTTTAATAGAAGCAGAAAATGCCATTTACTCACTTTCCAGCTTCCCTTGCAGCCACATGACAAGGATGCAGCCACGTGACCAAGGCTCAGTCTTGGTCACACTCACCCAGAGTGTGAGACACACTCATCCAGACACTCACCCAGTGAGACACTAGACACACTCACCCAGAGCTCTGAATCCCGAGTCAGTGATGTACAGACACGGGCCTGGCGGAGAATTCTCCATGCAGGTGGGTGCCCAGCTCAGCTGCAGGCAACCGTGTCTTCGTGGGGTCAGTTCACAGGGCACACTACTTAAAGCCAGGTTTTCCAATCGTCCCTGCAATTCCCCCAACTCTCCGAAGAACTATCAATAAATTCCTTCTCTGCTTAAATCAGGGAGAGTCCGTTACTACAGCTCACAACTGAGAATCAGGACGGATACACCTGGTCTAAATGCTACAGGGCCCAGCAGATGGGCTCATGTTAAGTTTCTCAGGTGTAGGGCTGGTGCTGGAGTAATTGGCTAAGTCCTGTTAACCCTTTGGGTTCCAACATGGAACATATAAGAGACGTTGGCTGCAACCACGGAGGGGACCCCTCTCTTCCCAGGCACTGAGTTCAGTGAGGCTGAACAGGACGAGTTTGTGTAAGACTAGCTGTGCGCTTCCGTGTCTGGGGTCTTCATCTTACAAGAGCGTGGAGATTCGGTCTGGGAGCTTTCATTCCTCCGTGGGGATGTGATGCTGTATTTCAGAACATCGAAATACCACCACGGGGGGCGGGGGGGAGAGAAACTGCCAGTTAAACTTTAACACAACGCTTGTCACTTAAAACGTTCATCTTAGACTTACTTAACAAGCTCCTTTAGACTTACTTAGACATACATTTTTACCATATGTTGTTCTTGTGCATACATAAAAAGGAAAATATGAGCAAAATAACTTAGAAGTTATTTGTATTCTTAGAAGCTCTTTATATTCAGAACCCAAATATTCTGGATCATGTTTGTTTTCAGAGTTGGAAAAGAGCTTTTAGTGAATATCATTTTGCTTTTCTCTTAAAGGTTCACACAAGTCTAGAACATACTCTGCACGCAGATCTTTTTACATGAAGACCTCCATTTTACAGTGTTCCCCCTTCTCACATTTCTTCCAAGCTTTTGGTTTTGAAATAATTTTGGACTCACAATAACCTGCAGAAATAGCACAAAGGTTCCTGTGTATCTACTACCTCGCTTCCCCTAAGGTTTCGAATCGCTTTTTAAAAATTGAGATATCATGCACATACCATAGAATTCACCCTTTGAAAGTATACAATTCAGTGGTTTTTAATATACTCACCGTCACCACTATGTATTACAGAACACCTCCATCACCCCCAAAAGAAACCCTGCACCCATTAGCTGTCATTCCCCAGCCCACTGCCCCCACTCTCCTCCACAACCACTAATTCACCTTCTGTCTCTATGGCTGAGCCACTTTTTAAATCAGAGTGGCCTGTGTGATCTCAGACAGTGTCACCTTCTATGTCATCAAGAGCGCTGGTGATGGAGCGTTTTACAGAAGTGCTCTGCTCTGTCTGCTGGGTCTTCCTCTAAGCTGCTGAGACCCATTCATCCAGTTTTGATGCACATAGCAGGCAATGACACCACCATTGTAACAGCTGCCTGGGGAATGAGATTGTCATTTGACTCTCCATTTTAGAGAGGTTAAAATGTGAAAAAAAAAGTTTACCTCTTAGTATTGATGAAACACTGTAATGGAAGGTTACATGGGACATTTCAATTTAATTGGTGTTGCATCCCTGTCAAACATCATATTGTCATATGTTTATATTGTCATCTGATCCCATTGTATAGCTTCTGGTAAACCAGTTGGACAAAACAACTGAGCAAATATGAGATAGGAATGAGGATAGTGATCCTCTTTTCACCCTAGGGTGCAGTGGGCATTTAATTAAAGAACTGTTCTGCTCCCATTTCACAGCCTTCTTGGAGTAAAGGCTAAACTACCCACTGATGGTTGAAGAAGGGACCCAAAGGAGCATTGGATGGTAGGGTGCCAGTGTAGAGGTGGGAGCCATACAACAGCTTTCCAATCCTCACCTCAGGGAAGTTGTCTGCCATACCTGAACCACCGAGTGACACCTCTTGTCCTCTCTCCAGTCCTTACTAACAACATGCTGGTGATTTTCTGATTGGGCATTCCCCACCCTTTTCTGCTCTGCTCTGTGCCTGGGCAGGCTGACCACTATGGACTGCATTCCATGGTCAGTATAGTCCCCTAGTTTCCTGGGGGTCTGGCCAACAGGAGTGAGTTCAGATGATGGGATGGGCAAGTAAGCAGGTGTTTATCTTCCCCCGCAGCCTACCCTCACCCTGGGGGCAGTCAGGGCCAGTTTTGGCACTGGCTCCTTTCCTCTGCCACATTCCTATTGGGCAGCACCTAGGCCTTGGCTAGAGCTCTCACTGAGTTCTGGTAAGAGCTCCCTTCTCTGATCCTCACTACAACTTCCCTGTGTGGAGTTCCTGGATGCTTCTACATCCTTCGTTGGTACCCTTAACCTTGCCCATGCCTCTGTAAATAATCCCTTTGCTATATTTCCCTCAATTACCTCTTTGAGTATACCATGTGTTTCCTGCTGAAACACTCAGTCCTTGCCCCAGGAGGAGTGACTCCCACACAGCTTAGTGCCTCTCCTCTTCTCTGTCTGGATCTGTGCCTCCTGCAGCAGGGACCCAGTCCTCTCTCCCACATGGCACAATTTTGCTGGGCCAGGCTCTGTTTCTGCAACAGGGAAGTCTGCAGTTGGAGGCCAATAGGTTTAAATTCAGTGGAAAGATATTTAAAAACCCAGTTTTGTCTACTAATCAAAGCTGTATTCTACAACCCAGTTTAACCAATTAAAAAGCTGAGATTTTTAAAAATAATAAAAAATTAAAAAGTTGAGACTTTGTTCCCTTAGAACTATTTCTCTGTTCCTCTGAATTCAGAAGATAGGGGGCATTATTCATGGGTCCCCTTAAATCCCACAACCACTCCCAAATTTATATCTCCAGTTTCAGCTCCATATAGAAAGCTGTATTGTTTAGCAAGCTGCTCAGAATAAACATACCCATGCCAAACTCTTGATCTTCCTCTTTCTACAGCAAACTTCTTCCAATGTTCCCTATCTCATTCTATCGTACCACTCTCCACCCAGTTGCTGGAAACCTGAAAGTCATTCTTGACACCTTCTTCTTCACCCTTAAATATACAAATTTTCAAACACTATAGATCCCCCACTATAGAGTTATAGGAACAGATCATTAATCCACCCATCCTCTTTCCATCTGCTACAACCTTGGTATAAGCCACCATTAACTCTTGCCTGGACCATAATAATGGTTTTTTTAAAAAGTCTTAAGGTGTAAACACAATACAAGAGACAAATTTGCCCACTTTCTAGAATCTCAGATGTATCATGAAGCTTCCAGGAAGTTCAAAACAGCTAAGAAACATTCATTCTAGTATAGAATGAAGTCTAGTCATTTTTCTAACAGTAAGTGACATATTTTTATTTTTACCTTTATTTTTTAAGTAGGCTCTACACCCAACGTGGGGCTCAAACTTATGACCTTGCAGTCAGGAGCTGCATGCTTCATTGACAGAGGCAGCCAGGCATCCCAAGGGACATATTTTTTTTTTTTTTTAGATTTTATTTATTTATTTAACAGAGACAGCCAGCAAGAGAGGGAACACAAACAGGGGGAGTGGGAGAGGAAGAAGCAGGCTCCCAGCGGAGGAGCCTGATGTGGGGCTCGATCCCAGAATGCTGGGATCACTCCCTGAGCCGAAGGCAGATGCTCAACGACTGTGCCACCCAGGTGCCCCCAAGTGACATATTTTTAAATGAAAGCACCTAACTAGTATCTAAGGACCTTAAAACAATAAAAAATAGCTGTCCAAGTGTTTAGAGCTGTGGGAACCATGACAGGTGATGCTCTGTGCTCCAGGTTTGCAAATGCTCCCTAGGTTGAGAACTGAGCCAGATCTGGTGGTCATCAATAACATCATTATTCTTGAAGGTACATAATAAGGAAGACAACTTTGACCCCAGGATCCTTCAGGGCTCTCTACCTAAGTCCGTTGCTATTGTGGGCTGAACTGTGTACCCCAAAAAGATATGTTCAAGTCCAGTACCAGCAAATATGCTCTTATCTGGAAATAGCGTCATTGCAAATGTATTTAGTTAAATGAGGGCATACTGAATTAGGGTATGGCTGGTATCCCTCTAGGAAGAGGAGAAGAAACACAGACACAGATAGAGAGGGAAGGTGGCTACAAGAAGACAGAGGCAGGGATTGGAGTGATACTGTCATAACCCAAGAACACGTAGGGCTACCAGATGCTGGAAGAGGCAAGGAAGTATTCTCCCCCAGAGCCTCTGGAGGGAGCATGGCTCTGCCACATTGATTTCAGATTTCTGGCCTCTAGAACTATGAGATAATACATTTCTGTTGTTTTAAGCTACCCAGTCTGTGGTACTTTGTTACAGAAGCCATGGGAAACTAATAAACCAGCCTTTAGGAATATAGTCCTTAAGGGGCGCCTGGGTGGTGCAGTCGTTAAGCATCTGCCTTCGGCCCAGGGTGTGATCCCTGCGTTCTGGGATCAAGCCCCACATCAGGCTCCCTGCTCCGCTAGGAGCCTGCTTCTTTCTCTCCCACTCTCCCTGCTTGTGTTCCCTCTCTCGCTGGCTGTCTCTCTCTGTCAAATAAATAAATAAAATCTTAAAAAAAAAAAAAAAAGGAATATAGTCCTTAAGAGCAGCAATTGGCAAACTATGGTTCATTGGCCAAATCCAGCTCACTGCCTGTTTTTACACAGCTCATGAGTTAAGAACTCTTTTTTCTTCAGAAGAACATCTGCAGTCAATTTGAGGATAGAGAATATTAACTTTGAACCTCAGTTAAGTGAAATGTTATCGCTGAAAAAAGAATTCAGTTTTTGTCATCAATAGGCCTGTATTACAAAAATAATTATAGTCAATTACTATTATGTTATTTTTTTAAAAAAGATTTATTTATTTTGGGGGGAAAGGGTCAGAGGGAGAAGGAGAGAGGGAGAGAATCTCAAGCAGACTCCCGCCCTAGGAAGCACCTAATCAATTTTCCGTCTCTGTGGATCTGTTTTTCTAGACATTTTATATACATGTCCCATGTTACTTTTCTATACTTGCTTGCATTGATCTTAATTTTTATTTCATTTTCTTTCAATACTTTAAAACAAGAACAAGGGGCGCCTGGGTGGCACAGCGGTTAAGCGTCTGCCTTAGGCTCAGGGCGTGATCCTGGCATTCTGGGATCGAGCCCCACGTCGGGCTCCTCTGCTTAGGGCCTGCTTCTTCCTCTCCCACTCCCCCTGCTTGTGTTCCCTCTCTCGCTGGCTGTCTGGACTCTCTCTCTGTCAAATAAATAAATAAAATATTAAAAAATAATAATAATAAAACAAGAACAAGAACTAATACTAGAAGCGTGAGCCATAGGAGGCTTTGACTTCTCTGACATAAATCTTTCCTATCCTGAAATTCAGCCCACAGTTGTGGCCCCACTGGCTACATGTCCTATGTGGACTAAAAATGTCATGGACTTTCCCTCACAGAAATGTTCTGTGACTAAACATCCTGATATCAGGAAACTGGGCCCCAGTGAACAGGCATGCTGAGCATCCTGGCTCGTAGCTCTTTGAGGAGCTGAGTTGACAAGGCAGGAATCAGCCCAAATATCTGTCACAGTTTGCTAGTAAAACAGTCCCCTCCTCTCCTCACCCGCAGTTTTGCCTGCCATGGTTTCAGTTACCCCTGGTCAACCGAGGTCTGGAAGCAGATGATCCTTCCTCTGACCTATTGTCAGAAGGAAAAATAGTAGCCTAACACTAAGTTACAACGCCTCACGATTTCCACATCATCTCATCCCGTAGGCATTTTACCATCTCACGTCATCACAAGAAGAGGAAGGGTGAGTACAGAACACAAGCTATTTTGAGAGAGAGAGAGAGCACATTCACATAACTTTTATTACTGTACATTGTTAAAATTGTTCTATTTCATTATTCATTATTGCTGTTAATGTCTTACTGTGCCTAACTTATAAATTAAGCTCTAGCATAGGGGTGTATGTACAGGAAAGAATATAGTGTACACACGGTTCGGTACTAGCCATGGTTTCAGGCATCCCCTGGCAGTCATAGGACATAGCCCCACAGATAACCACAGATAAGGGGGGCACTACTATAATACGAATCTCTGAAACAGGAATAAAAAGTGGTGAAAAGAAAATTACTTACACAAATTGCCCTTGAGAAGTACGGCATAATCTTAAACATGTCACATTAACTAAAACGTAGTTCTTTCAGAAGTGAGATTTTTAAAGAATCTTACTTGGTCTCACCGATTATTTGTTTTTGTTATTGGTAACAGATCCTTTGACAGGAAACCAACACTTTACTTTGCTTGTCATGGTAATTAGCTCTACCGAAGTCTAATGGGCCCTTGGGTTCTTTCCATACTTAATAAAGAGCCATAGCATTTAAATCAACTCATCTATTGTTCTGGTTATCTATGGTTGCATAACAAACCACCCCAAAGCTCACTGGCTTAAAACAATCATCATTTTATTATCTCTCAAGGTTTCTGTGGGTCAGGCATCCAGGAAGAGTTCCACTAGCTGGTCTGCCTTAGGATCTCTCCTGCACTTGCAGGAGCTAAAAGAATGGGCATTGGTAGGGCGAGGGATGCCTGGGCACCTCTCTTTCACCATGTAAGGGGGGCTCTCCATGTGGTCTGTCTGCATGGGTTAGCTTGTGCTTCCTTACTGGATGGTGACCTCAGGGTGGTAATGCTTCTTACACAGTGGCTCATGGCTCTTGTTGGGGTCCAACAAGCCTGGTGGAATCTGCACCATCTTTTTTGGGGGGAGGGGCAGAGGAAGAGGGAGAGAGAAACTTTTTTTAAAGTTTTTATTTTTTTTAAGATTTTATTTTTTAAATCTATCTATCTACCTATCTATCACAGAGAGAGAGAGAGAGAGCGCGCGCAAGCACAAACAGAGAGAGAAGCAGATTCCCCAATGAGCAAGGAGCCCGATGCAGGACTGGATCCCAGGAGCCTGGGATCATGATCTGAGCTGAAGGGAGACGCTTAACCAACTGAGCCACCCAGGCGTCCTGAGAGAGAGAGACAGACAGAATCTTAAGCAGGGTATGGAATCCAGCACTGGGCTTGATATCACAACTCTGAGATCATGACCTGAGCTGAAATCAAGAGTCCGAAGTTTAACTGACTGAGCCACCCACGTGCCCCTGAACCACCTTTTATGACCTTGCCTGGAAAGTCATGTAATGTCACTTCTGCCATAATTCACTGGTTAACCACTCATTAAGATTTTGCTCAGATTCAAAGCAAGGGGCCACAGTATCCACCTCCTCTTGGGAGAAGGGTCAAGGAATTTGCAGAAAGGTTTTCAACTGCCATTATCTATGCAGAAGACATTCTTTGGTTTATATAATAATTAACTCCAGTGAAACACATTATTTCTCTCTTCCTTTTACTTCCTTGTGTTTTCTTCTCTCTTTCATGATCCCCTTAAAATGTTTACAAATTAAAGATTTCAGCTTTAAATGTTTTTCTTGGGTCTTACGTGTTCTGCAGATAGATTAATTTTTATGCCAGGCTCAAATATTTCCGGCTGCTCTGTTCTATTCTGCTTACTTCCTGTTTGGTTGACTTTTATTTCCTGTACTCTTTGTCAAAGGGCTTTGTCGAAGTTGTAAACTTCCATTTTGGCCTAGACACTGTGTTCTATTTCTGAATCTGCTAGTGGTCTTAAGCAACAGTATGCATACAGTAACTATAATACAGGAAGTGAAAATTAAAGTACTATCTTAACTTAATATTGATAGAATTAAATGCCCACCTGAAAGAAATACATATTTTAGTGGGGACCATTTTCCAAGATCTCAGACCTCAAAGAGTTGGTTCACCTTCTCAGTAGTGAACTGAAACTGCTCTTGGCCATTGGCTGCACTATGGAGGATCCAGCCCCAAAGATCTTATTCCCAAGTAATCACAAGCCTAGCTATAATTCTCTTTTAGGGATAATTCTATATTTCTTAAATCATTCTGGGCTACAAACAGGAGCCTCAACTCAACTGGCTGAAACCATATGGGAATATTTATTATCTCATATAACAAGGAGTCTGAGGTGAGATGATTCCAACTCAGTAGTTAACCATGTCATCGCAAACTCAGATTCCTCCTAAATCTTTCTGCTCTAACATCTTTAGCATGTTGCTTTTATTTTTAATTCATGGTCTTAAAATGGCTTTTCTAGTTTACTTGTCACATGCAGACACAGCAAAGTCCAGTGAATTCCTGGGTCTCTCTTTTCATTAATGAAAAAAATGTATTCCAGAATCTCCCCAGCAAATTTCCCCTCCCGTATCAGTCAGAATTGTATCATTTGCCAATTTCTCAACCAGTCTTTGGCTCAAGATGGGATTATCGTGACTGGGTTAAAAACGAAGTTGGCATTAGTAGCAGGGCAGATTAGCCAAACAAAATCAAGGCTCTGTTAAAAAGGGGGAAGAGGGGAAAGAATGATAGACAGGGGGCCTTTTAATATTTGGAAATATTGTAATACAAAGGCAGACATTCCCCTCCCCTGGAGCTCCTAGATCATTGAATGGCACCACAATTAATACAGTTGCTCAAAGCAGAAACCTGGCAGTTCTACTTACCTACCTCCCCAAACATCTATTTTCCAAAGCCACTGCCTCAAATCAAGCACTTACCTTCTCTCCCCACCATTATTACAACTATTTTCCCTAACAATCACCTGCCTCTAGCCTTGCACTTCCCTTAATCCATCTTCCATGTTGCTGAGCGGGTGAATTTTATCTCCCGCATTACCACGGTGTTCTCACTGGAGCTCAAACGCTAAAAATGAAGTTAGATGCCACTTTCACTCTCTACTTCCTCCAACATGAGTTCATTTATATGGTGAAATCTGTTTTGTGGCAGCAGAAATATGAAAGTGTTCTGGTATAAGGAGGTTCAAGAGACAGATGGGAAAGGAAGGCCAGTAGAGGAGACGGGATGCATCTGTCACTATCATCAGCCTGCAGATGATTTAGAGTCACAGCAGAGGAGGGGGTTAGAGCCAAAAGATAAAGGAATCATATTCATGGCAGATTCTGTGAGACTTTGGGTATAAGCTGTCCTATTTGAGGCCTAGGTGACAAAGTGTGATACTGTGTTGGAGAGAAGGGGAGGTCTTCTGGGCTCAGCAAAGCAGGAAAAAAGACTCCATGCTCTATTGTCTCCTGTCCCTCTTATTTCAGCTCTAATTATCCTATATTGAAATGGCAGGTCTGTGTCCCCACTAACTGGAAGGTCTTTGGTGCTGAGACGTAATTTCTCCTCTGTATTCCAAGGGCCTAGCACGGTGTTTGGCATTATATATACAGAAGCCAACAAGAACCACTTAGAGAAATGATGTGACATACATCATTTAACGTTTAAGGCAAAAAATGTATTCAAAACATACCCAGTAGTATTAAAGTATAATTTTATGATTTATAATATTGATCTATCATTTTTAATAACTAAATATAGATAAATGTGTATATGTTTGCTACAAAAATGAAAAAGTTCCATCTAGAAAATCCAAAATTAGGTTTATTACATTTTGAACCTCATTAGAGTTTTTGATAGTTGGCTGCAAATATTAGTTGAAATATTTAGAATAATTAAATTATTAGATGAAAGTTATGCTTGTCTTCAATCTCAGTTGCTAGATCACAAATATAAGCCTTTTGGGGCACCTGGGTGGCTCAGTTGGTTAAACGGCTGCCTTCAGCTCAGGTCATGATCTCAAGGTCCTGGGATCGAGCCCCATATCAGGCTCCCTACTCAGTGGGGAGTCTGCTTCTCGCTCTCCCTCTGCTGCTCTCTTGCTTGCACTCTCTCTCTCAAATAAATGAATAAAATCTTTAAAAAAACAAAAACAAATATAAGCCTTTCTTATGCTGCACTTAGAAAGCTCAACTTTCAGATCATAATTTCCTATTTTTCCAACTTTCCCACTCCATGGTCATACAAAATCTGGCTTTTATCCTCATTAAGACCTATAAACTTTAGAACAATTTCCAGTTTCCTAGGACAGCTATTCTCTAGACAACTTCCTTCCTTTTTTTTTTTTTTTTAAAGATTTTATTTATTTGACAGAGAGAGAGCGAGAGAGTGAGCACACAAGAAGGGGGAGCAGGAGAGGGAGAAGCAGGCTCCCCACGGAGCAGGGAGCCCGATGTGGGGCTCCATGTGGGATTCAATCCCAGGACCCTGGGACCAGGACCCGAGACAAAGGCAGATGCTTAACCCACTGAGCCACCCAGGCGCCCCACCAACTTCCTTCCTTAAACAGGTTAGTATAAAAACTATGTAGCAAACAAACAAACAAATGAATAAAAAACCCAAACACACACACACATAAAATGATAGCAACACAGGAAAATATGAATAGTGTAATATTTTTTTTAAAAGTCTACCAAATTTTATGTATGTATAGTATTCATGACTGTAGCTATATAAAAAAATTTTTTAAAGATTTTATTTATTTATTTGACAGAGAGAGACAGCCAGCGAGAGAGGGAACACAAGCAGGGAGAGTGGGAGAGGAAGAAGCAGGCTCCCAGCAGAGAAGCCTGATGCGGGGCTCGATCCCAGAACGCTGGGATCACACCCTGAGCTGAAGGCAGATGCTTAATGACTGAGCCACCCAGGCGCCCCAGCTATATAAAATTTTTTTAAAAGTTATGTGAGGATATTCTGCCAACCATTACCCTTGGATATTTTTTGCACGGGGCTGGGGGTGAAAGTATTTTAACTGAGTCTCATTTTCTGTGCTTTAATTTTTTGCTATGATCAAGCAATAGCAGAAGAAATACATCAAATCTTGCATATAAAAAAGCTCTGGAAGGGAGCAATGCACACATTCTCACACTTGCACATTGGTGTCCTTTGTATTAGTGAGGTAGAATTACGGGTCATTTTTTTCTCCAATCTTTCTTTAGGATGTTTTAGATGTATATTTTTGATGCTGCAATCTTTTTAAAATATTTATTTCTGTATTTGAGAGAGAGAGGTGGGGGGAGGGAGAAAGGGAGACAGGAAGAGTGAGAATCTTAAGCAGACTCCCCATTGACTGAGGAGCCCCACACCGGGCTCAATCTCATGACCCTGAGATCATGACCTGAGCTGAAATAGAGATGGATGCTTAATGGACTGAGCCACCCAGGCACCCCTTGATGTTGTAATTTTAAAATAAAAATTTTTAGCAAAAATTAAGGACTTTGAATATTATTAAAGAATTTGTTGGCTTGCTTTTATCATATTAAGTCCATGATTTTGGTATTTGTCTTACTATAATCACTATATGCCCCTCTGCAGGCATAATTACTTACCTTTTTGGGTTCAGAGAGTTGAATCTTGTACATTATATATATTATATATATATTATATATATAACTATATATATAAACCTATATATATAAAATATATATTTATATATATAAACCTATATATATTATATATATAAACCTATATATATAGAGAGAGAGAGTATCTAATGCCCAGTGGTGATACATTGTTACTCATATCACTACTGCAGTGATTCAATGTATAAGAACGTATATTTCATTAGATACTTACTGAGCATGGGGCACCTGGGTGGCTCAGTTGGTTAAGCATTCAACTCTTGGTTTTGGCTCAGGTCCTGATTTCAGGGTCATGGGGCTGAGCCCTGTGTGGAACTCCACTCTTGGTGTCAGAGTCTGCTTGAGATTCTCTGCCTCTGCCCCCTCACCCTCACCCAGCTCGTACACTCTTTCTCTCAAATAGATAAATAAAATCTTATAAAAAATGATATTTACTGAGCGTCTACAATACTCAGAGCACTGTGCTAAACCTTGGAGGGAACAAATGGTGAATAAGACACGGTCAATGCCTTTAATAAAACATGTTAAAGGACTTATTTTTACTTTTCCCACAGAGATGGTCAATTAAGAACCGTTGGGGAAAAAATGAGAGTCTTGAAAGATATAGAGCCTATGAATGTTAAGTACTCTATACGTTAGCATTTTTCTTAGTGAGATTATGGCTGCTAGTTAGCTAACAAATACTTTTATGTTGCTTTATGTCTTAAATCACATTTGGAAATGCAATGTGGCAGGGGGGAAAAGATTCAAACCAAGAATTTGGAGGTCTAGTTTCAAATCTCAACTCAGCAACTAACTAGCTGCATGAACATGCACAAAGTACTTAAGTTTTCTGTGCCTCAATTTCTTTAAGGTTCCTTCCAACCTTAATATTTAACTATCCTCTGTTGAGACATATCAGAAATACCATATGACTTCAATGACGGCTTTATTAGCAGTTCTGAAAAATGCCAATTCTAAATCTGTGCAAGTAATTATTGAATCTCGTGTTTGTGAAACATCGGGTATTACTACTGTTACAGAAACCAAGTTAGTATGCTGTGTCATACTTCTAGGCAGCGTGATACATGCAAAGCCAGCATATATAATACTACACGCCCAGACAACATAAACACAGAGATTACAGAGAGAGGCATTTGAAAAATGAGTGTTTTATGATTGCTTTTTAGAGTTTTCATGTACTAAGATTTCATTTCTCTGGGTGTTCACAAGCCTTATGTTTCAGTTCCTTAAATGAAAATAGGTGAGTGGGCAGGTTTCTCAGAGCTACAGTCCCTCCTTTAGGGACTGTCCCTTGCCCCTAAAGTTTGCTTTAGAAATGGTGGTACATGGACTCATGTTGGACAGGAGGGACCATAGGCGATATTGGTGATGGCAGGATCTGGGTCTTCTGCCACATTCTAAGCTATTTATAATTTTTAAAAGTTAATCTACATATTTCCATTTTCCTGCCAGGAATTCCTGTTGTATCAGCACTTTTCCAGATTAGAAATTTGGGACTTTTCTTTGCCTCCTGGTTCTCCTTGATTCCGTATAACTAGCTGGTCACCAAGGCCTATAACTTCTCTTTGTAATGTCTCTTAATTGTTTTCCTTCCTCTTCATTTTTCCTTCATTTCCACATTCAATATCCTGGTCTGTTTCAGGCTCACGCTTTTTCACGGCAATAACCTCTTCATAGAGGCTTTATGCTACCAGTCTCATTTCCTTCATCATAGCTTTAAATTAAGGTTTAAGAACTCAGAATTTTCAGGGCACCTAGCTGGCTCAGTTGGTGGAGCTCTTGATCTTGGGGTTGTGAGTTCAAGGCCCATGCTGGATGTAGAGTTTACTTAAAAAACAAACAAAAACAACAAAAAAACCAGAAACAAAACCTTGCAATTTTCTCCACTGTCTACAAGATAAAACTAAACCACTCCTCCCAGCATTTCTAATCCTTCCACTACCAAATTTTACACTTATTTCCCTGTTTTCTCAAAATATATTCATATTAGTTAATGTTATGCTAGCTGCTATAACAAAGAGACCCAAGTGGCTCAGAAAAGACAGAAATTCATTTCTTAATTTATTGTCTGAGTTCCAGGCTGCTCCATGCAGTCACACGGATTCCCTCCATTTTGTTTCTCAATCATAACCTCCCGGACATTGTCCTCAATAATAGAGCTGAATATGGATCACAGGACATCTTTTTAGCCTTTGAAAAAGCAAAAAAAAAAAAAAAAAAAAAAAACCAGGCTCACTATCTGAAAGTCTCTGCCTAGGGACGGGCAAGCACATATCACCTGTACTCAAGGGAAGTTGGGCGATACAGCCCAGCTGAGCAATCATATGCCGAGCTACAGCTAATACAGAAAAAGAAGGGAAGTCAGCTAGCGTTGTGTGCCACGCGCCCTCTGCTTCTATTGTCCTGGTCTCTCCAACACTCAGTTTTTTTCTCTTTCTCTCCTTCTCTTCTCTCCACTTACCCAAATAATATCTCCCCTGTATAAGTATTATCTCCTGCCAAGAGTACTGCAGCCATATAAAAGAATGCTTCAGTAAACTGAAAAAAGTGGAAATGGTTCTAGGGCTCTTCAAAACTGATTTGTACATCCTAATCCTTGCCCTTTATGAGGTGTTTTCCCCCGACTTTTGTCTTTTACAACTTCTTAAGTTCATGGAAGTGGATTTCAGAGATCATAAATAATGCTCACTGAGTAATAAGTCAACAGGGGAGGAGTGGGGACAGGAAGAGGGCAGCTGGTTTGCCAACAGCACGGGTAAAATCCACTCCTAATGGCTGAGTCCAACTACTGCAACTCTCTGTCCTGACTTGAAAGTACTCTAATTGGGACTAGAGTGTAGTCCTTTTTTAAAAAAATATATTTTATTTTTAAGTCATCTCTACACCCAATGTGGGGCTCAAACTCCCAACCCTGAGATCAAGAGTCATATGCTCCACCGACTGAGCCAGCCATGCACCCCGAGTGTAGTCTTGATAAGGCTTAATTTCTTGTAAAATAACTGCTGCCTACATTGATGCAAAATATATCTACATAAACTGTGCCACAGAGGGAAGGTAACACAGATTGAAGGGGTTTCAAAGAGAAGCAATTTGGCAATGTTCATCCAGAATTATTTGAGGGAGAGACATTGAATCTGATGAACAGGATCATTGTGGTTATTATTAGTGTCATAATTTAAAGATTTTATTTCTTTGTCAAAGAGAGAGAGTGTGTGTATACAAGCAGGGGGAGCAGCAGGCAGAGGAAGAAGCAGGCTCCCCACTGAGCAAGAAGCCCACTGTGGGACTTGATCCCAGGATCCTGGGATCACGACCTGAGCCAAAGGCAGACACTTAACTGACTGAGCCACCCAGGCTTCCCACCCCCAAGTGATTCTTATGACTACGAAAATTTAAGAACCACTATTTCAAACCACTTGGGATACTTTGGAAAACTGTGACCAAGTTGTTGTCAAAATGATTTGGGGGCACGGTGGGCATTTACTGTGGGTGGGATTAGAGATGCTACATGCCTTCAAAGGAGAGTCTGGCATAGCCAAAAGTTGGCCCTTATCCTTATGCTTTCCCAGTGTCTCACCTGATACTCACATGCATGTAGGTGAAAAATCTATTATAAGCTTGGAACACAATTCCATTTTACATATAAGCACAAAATATTTTTCATGTGGTTTTCATATACACTGAATTCCCCCAGGAATGCAACTACTGTGTAAATCAAAAGATTGTTTAATTAGAAAACTTTCTGAAAGTTGTAAAATCGCAACTCTGATAGCTCACCAATACAAAACATCAGCATCAGGCTGCATGTGCAGCCTCACATTCGCTGTGATGCTGATACATAGGCACGCACATTTGAAAGCCTCATTACGTCTTTTATTTTTTTTATTTTTTTAAAAATATTTTATTTATTTATTTGTCAGAGAGAGAGAGAGAGAGAGAACACAAGCAGGGGGAGCAGCAGGCAGAGGGAGAGGGAGGCTCCCTGCTGAGCAAGGAGGCCGATGGGGGACTTGATACCAGGACCCTGGGATCATGACCTGAGCCGAAGGCAGACGGTTAAGCAACTAAGCCACCCAGGCGCCCCTCTCATTAAGTCTTAATGTAGTCAAACCCAAGTGTGTAAAGAAAAACTCAATTCTGGGGGCACCTAAGTGGCTCAGTCGGTTAAGCAACAGGCTCTTGATTTCAGCTCAGGTCATGATCTCAGCGTTGTTGGATCAAGCCCCACATAGGGCTCCATGCTCAGCACGGAGTCTGCTTGTCCCTTTCCCTCTGCTCATCCTCCTGCTTACTCTCTCAAATAAATAAGATCTTAAAAAAAGAAAAAGAAAAACTCAGTTTTCTTCCTTTACTCTCATACCACCATCAAACCCACAACTTCTGATACCAGATGTGTGGGATTTTTTTACACACCAAACAATTCTGTGTTACACCAGCTAGATGTCTTACAATTTAACTCAATTCTGACACTATCTACCCGGAGAAAGCATCAGATCCCACAGATTTAAGGGCTCAGTCCCACAAGACTGGCCCCATTTCAGACGCCAACTACAAGTAGTAGGTCCCCCAGTTACCTATAACCTCTGTCTGACTTGGCTACATACCAGAAGTTCCCATATCTCCTCCCCCTTGGATTCAATTGTCTGCTAGAACAGCTCACAGAACTCGAGGAAACATTTACTTACTTTTACCAGTTTATTATATAATAAAGGATGTGATAAAGGACACAGATGAACAGCCAGATGCACAGATACACAGAGCAAGGTACGTGGGAAGGGAGGAGAGCTTCCAAGCCCTCTCCAGGCAAGCTACTCTGCTGGAGCCGCCACGTGTTCACCAACCTGGAAGCTCTCTGAACTCCATCATATTGGGATTCTTATGGAGGCTACATCACACAGCATGATCAATTATCAACTCCGTTTCCAGCCCCTCTTCCCTCTTTGGAGAATAGGTGGGGCTGAATATTCCAAGCTTCTAACTGCAGCTTGGTCTTTTTGGTGACCATCCAGGAGCCAACCAGGAGCTCACACAGAGCTGCGTCATTAGAACAATTGCTAGACAATTGATAGACATTGCTATCACTCAGGAAATTCCAAGGGATTTAAGGAGCTCTGTGCCAGGAACTGGGGGCAGAAACCTAAATATACATATTTCCCATTATTCACACCAAACATTTACACACTGAAGTATTATTTTTTTTATAAATGGCTTTTTAGTTCTCCTTGATATTGCTGTTAGAGCAATGTTTTATTTGTTTGAAAAGATACATGTGAGGTAGATTTTATCTATAAATATCACTTCAGGATAGTAAAGGGGATGTTACAAATATAAGTTATAAAACAGTGGACACTGATCCGATAAGGTGAAGAATCACTGTCCTTGATACTAAAGAACAGGCCTTAAGCACATAAAATCTTTTTTTTTAATGATGCAGCAATCAAGAAGTTATCTCTCTCAAGGAACAAACAAATCTGATTCGTAAATGGGTGTTTTGTGGGTCTATGAGCCCAGAAGAATATGAAAGAGAGTGAGAGATAAAAAATGAAATTGCTTTTTAAGAAAAAGGATGCCTGTTATCAAACTGAATAGATATGGTTATAGCAAAGTCTCACAATAAAATCAACCATTGTGGCCCCCCCATAGGCTCAGAAGAGCTATCCAAATGCAAGGTGTACGCTACACCACACACTAAAGATCACACATGGTGGGACGTTTAATAACCCAAGCAGGCTCAAAGAACAAAGGTATTGATCTCTAATCGGGATAACTCATTCAGCAAACGTTGAACATCTGCTCTATATACCAGCCACCAGGAATAAGAGAGTCCCTGCTTTCAAGGATTTTATATTTTAGTCAGAGAACCAGGCACATGACCAGAAAAACTATAGTTTGGTGTGATAAGCAGGACGATAGGTAATATGCTGTTTCTTATGTTGCACAGATGTTAGAAGAGGTTGAGAAGATGTGACCACCAGTTGACCCTCAAGCTCGGCAATCACAGGCTCTTTACCCTTTTCCCTGTCCTTGGAATACAGATTCTAGTCACCATTCCCACACAAGGAGCTATTTCAAGGATGTGGCCATAAAAGAGTAATGTGTTGTTGAGACCATCTGGACTTTGTAAGTGACTGAACCCCATTAAGATCTCAATATAAACTTTTAAGAATCTGCAAGTGGTCGTGGAGATCTACTTGTCGTGCAGCTGCCCAAGACAAACCTTGTTTGTAAGTTCCCTTGCTTATTGAACCTGCAATTTACCAATGTGGAGTGGGGTGCCTGTCTTCAGTCTCTCCTTGTCCTCAGTGTACAGGGTCCAGTTTTGAATTTCACTCAAACTACTGAAGTTGCTAACGAGGCACAAAGAAGGAACAGCCTATCTGGCTAAGGGATTCTGTAAAGCCCTCCTGTATACTGAAGTGTGAAAAAGCGTGTGTTAGGAGGTGGAGAGAAGGGAGATAGATGGTAAGCAGGGTCTCAAGGAAAGGCTATGCAGGTTGTGTGACCCTTGTGGGGAAAGTTATTCACAACTCTATTCAGATACTTTTAAAAACTGAGGTATAACATACATAAGGGGTGCAAGTCTTTACAAACCAGTATAGCTCTGTTTTTAAATATATGTAATCCACATTAAGGATATACAAAGCCAGGGGTGCCCGGGTGGCTCAGTCGGCTGAGTATCACTCCTGGTTTCAGCTCAGGTCATGATCTCAGAGTCGTGGGGTTGAGCCCCCAGTGGGGCTCCACACTCAGCGTGGAGTCCACTTGTCCCTCTCCCTCCCCCTGCGCCAGCACACATGTAAGGGTGCATGCAGTCTCTCTAAAAATAAATAAACAAATAAATAAATATTAAATTAAAAAAAAACAAAACGAAACTATCCAAACTCTAAAGTGGTATTGAAATAGGGAAGAGAGTCCAGTGTAAACTGAACTCAACTTTGATTTGTGCAGAGGTGGCTGGGCATTTACAATGGAGAAGGGGGGAACAGGGAGGGGAAATGAGCAGTCAGGGATGTGGAAATTTATAAAAAATGGGAAAGGGCCATCTATGTTTGTTAACCAGCATTTATTGAAGTTAGGCTCCTACCCTCCCACAGAGACTAGGAGACAGGCATCCTGTAAAAAAATTCTAGCAACTCAGAAGGCTCCCTTGGGCCTTCTCATCAATATTCACCCCAGTTACCCAACATTCTGCCCTCCATCACAAAAATTAGTTTTATCTGTTTTTTGAACTTGATATCGAGACATATCTTGTTTTACTGCTGTTCACTTTATTGTACTTTGCAGATGTTGCTTTTTTTTTTTTTTTTTTTTTTTTTTTTACAAATCAAAGGTTTGTGGTAACCCTGCATCAAGCAAGTCTACTGGAACTATTTTTCCAACAGCATTTGCTCACTTCATGTCTGTGAGTCACATCTTGGTAGTTCTCACAATATTTCAAACTTTTTCATTATTATTCCATTTGTTATGGTGATCTGCAATCATTGATATTCCGATTATAATCATTTGGGGCCCTGCAGACTGTAATCATATAAAGATGGCAAAGTTAATCAATGTTGTGTGTGTTCTGACTGCTGCACCAACCAGTGGCTCCCCAGCTCTCTCCCCCTGCTCAGGCCTCCCTATTCCCTGAGAGACAGCAATATTGAAATTAGGCCAATTAATAACCCTAACATGGCTTCTAAGTGTTCAAGTGAAAGAAGAATCACATGTTTCTCATTTTTTTTTTTTAAGTCAGCTGTATGACTACTGTGGGGCTTGAATTCATGACTCTGAGATCAAGAGTCTCATGCTCTATCAACTGAACCAGCCAGGCGCTGCTCACATGTCTCTCACTTCAAATCAAAAGCTAGAAATCATTAAGCTTATGAAGAAGGCGTGTCAAAAGCCAGGATAAGGCAAAAACTAGGCCTCTTGCACCGAGGAGTTAGCCAAGTTGTAAATGAAAAGGAAAAGTTCTCGAAGGAAATGAAAAGTGTGACGCCAGTGATCACACAAATGGTAAGAAAGAGAAACAGCCTTATTGCTGATACGGAGCAAGTTTTAGTGGTCTGGATAGAAGACTGAATCAGCCACAACATTCCCTAAGCCAAAACCTAATCCAGAGCAAGGCCCTAACTCTCTTCAATTTTATGAAGGCTCAGAGGGGTGAGGAAGCTGCAGAAGAAAAATCTGAAGCCAGCAAAGGTTGGTTCATGAGGTTTAAGGAAAGAAGCAATTCCTACAACATAAAAGTGTGAAGTGAAGCAGCAGGTGCTGATGTAGAAGCCGCAGCAAGTTACCCGGAAGACCTAGCTAAGATCATTCATGACCATGGCTACGCTAAACAACGGACTGTCAATGTAGACAAAACAACCTTCTTCTGGAAGAAGACAGGACTTGAATAGCTAGAAAGAAGTCAATGTCTGGCTTCAAAGCATCAAAGGACAGGCTGACTCTCTTGTTAAGGGCTAATGCAGCTGGTGACTTTAAGCTGAAGCCAACACTCATTTACCATTCCAAAAATTCTAGGGCTCTTAAGAATTATGCTAAATCTACTGTCTGTGCTCTATAAAGGGAACAAGGCCTAGATGACAGCACATCTGTTTCAAATACAGTTTACTGAATATTTTAAGCCCACTATTAACACCTATTGCTCAGAAAAAAGGTTCCTTTCAAAACATTACTGCTCATAGACAATGTACCTGGTCACCCAAGTGTGCTGATGGAGACGTACAATGAGATTCATGTTGTTTTCATGTCCGCTAACACAACATCCATTCTGCAGCCAACAGATCAGGAAGTCATTTTGACTTTCAAGTCTTATTATTTAAGAAATACATTTTGTGATTTGGCTAGCATTTTAGTAACATTTCATTCAAAGTTTGTTTGTTTCCTTGACTAGATATAGGGTTGGTATGAAGCCAAAAAAATCTAATGGTTAAATTTCCCATTTGTTTTATTTTCTTGAATACTTTTTTCAGTTATTTGTTTAAAGAGATTTAAAAATCATTCCACCTTGGTCAGAAAAATCACAAATAATATCTTATAAATGTAAAAAAATAAATATATTTGGATTCATTAAAGTTGCAAGTTACAAAATTAATATACAGAAATCCCTTGTGTTTGTATGTACTAATAACTAGCAGAAAAATAAATTAATAATCCCATTTACAATTGCATCAAAAAGAATAAAATGCCTAGGAATAAATTTAACCAAGGAGGTGAAAGATCTGTACGCTGAAAACGATGTTATTAAAAGAAATTAAAGATGACATAAATAAATAGAAATACACACCATGTTCATGGATTAGAATATTGTTAAAACGTCCATACTACTCAAAGCAATCTACAGATTCAATGTAATCCTTATCAAAATACCCAGTAGTATTTTTCATAGAACTAGAACAAATAATTCTAAAATTTGTATGGAACTGCAGAAGACCCCAAATAGCCAAAGCAATATTGAGAAAGAAGAATAAAGCTGGAAACATCACAGTCCCAGATTTCAAACTATATTACAAAGACATAGTAAACAAAATAGATGGTACTGGCAGAAATGGAACAAAACAGAGATCCCAGAATGAAACTTCTACATTTATGGGGTCAATTAACCTAGGACAAAAGAGGCAAGAATATACAATGGAGAAAAGACAGTCTCTTCAATAAATGGTGTTGGTAAAACTGGAAGCTACTTGCAAAAAAAAAAAAAAAGAAAGAAACTGAACAACATTCCTACACCATACACACGAATAAAGTGAAAATGGATTAAAGACCCAAATGTAAGACCTGAAACCATGTATCTAAATGAAAACATCTCTTGGTCATTGGCCTCAGCAATATTTTTCTGGATGTCTCCTCAGCCAAAAGAAAGAGGCAAAAATAAACAATTGGGACCACATCAAACTAAAAAGCTTTTACAGAGCAAAGGAAACCATCAACAAAATGAAAAGGCAAGCTGCAGAATGGGAGAAGATATCTGCAAATGATATATTTGATAAGGTGTTAATACCCAAAATATAAAAGGAACACACGCAACTCAAAAAAAAAATCTGATTAGATAATGGGCAGAAGATCTGAATAGATATCTTCCCAAAGCAGACATATAGATACCTAACAGACACATGAAAAGATGCTCAACATCGCTAATCATCAGGGAAATGCAAATCAAAACCACAATGAGATATTACCTCACACCTGTCAGAATGGCTAATATCAAAAAGACAAGGAATAAGAAGTGCTGGCAAGGATGCAGAGGAAAAGGAACCCTCAGGAACTATTGGTGGGAGTGTAAATTTGTACATCCACTAAGGAAAACTGTATGGAAGTTTCTCAAAAAATTAAGAATAGAAATATCATATGATCGAGTAATTCCTCTTCTGGGTATTTATCTGAAGATAACAAAAACATTAATTTGAAAAGATACATGCACTCTTATGTTTCTTGCAGCATTATTTACAATAGCCAAGATATGGAAGCAACTTAAGTGTCCAACAATAGAAGAATGGACAAAGAAGATGTGGTATAGACGTGTATTACTCAACCATTAAAAAAAAAGAATGAAATCTTATCATTTGCAACACGGATGGATGTAGAGGGTATTATGCTAAGTGAAATAAGCCAGAAATAGACAAACACCATATGATTTCACTTATACATGGAATCTAAAAAGCAAGACAAATGAACAAACAAAAGCAGAAACAGATTGTAAATACAGAGACCGAACTGGTGGTTGCCGGAGGGGAGGGGATTGGAGGATGGGCAAAACAGGTAAAGGGGTTTAAGAGATATAAACTTCCAGTTATAAAATAAATAAGCCATGGGGATGAAAAGTGCAGCATAGGAAATATAGTTAGAAATATTGTGATAACCTGGTATGGTGACAGATGGTAATTACACTTACCATGGTGAACTTTTTGCAAAGTATATAATTGTTGAATCATGATGTTGTACAACTGAAACTAATATAATATTGTGTGTCAATTATACTGCAATTAAAAAAAATTTTTAAATAAAAAGATAAAAAAAACATATTTCACAAGGCTACAGAGGCCACAGATAGTGATTCCTTTGACGGATCTGGGCAAGGTAAAATGAAAAGCTTTTAGAAAGGATTCAGCATTCTAGATGCCACTAAGAATATTCATGATACAAAGGAAGAACTCAAAATATCAACATTAACATGAGTTTGGAAGAAGTTGATTCCAACCCTCATGGAAGACTTTGAGGGGTTCAAGACATCAGTGGAGGAGGGAACAGCAGATGTGGTGAAAACAGCAAGAGAACTAGAAGTGGAGCCTGAAGATGGGACTGAATTGCTGTAAGCTCATGGTAAAACTCTAATAAATGAGGAGTTGCTTTTTATGGAGGAGCAAAGAAAGTGATTTCTTGAGATGGATTCTACTCTTGATGAAGATGCCAGGAAGACTGCTGGAAAGCAACAAAGGATTAAGAATGTTAAATAAACTTAGTTGATAAATCAGCATCAGCGTTTGAGAAGATAGACTCCAGTTTTGAAAGAAGTTTTACTGTGGGTAAAATGCTATCAAACAGCACTGTACTTCCAGAGAAATCATTCATGAAAGGAAGAGTCCATCAATGTGGCAAACTTCATTAGTGTCTTATTTTAAGAAATTACCACAGCCACTCCAACCTTCCACAACCACCACTCTGATCAGCAGCCATTAACATCAAAGCAAGACCCTCCACCAGCAAAAAGATTTCAACTTGCTGAAAGCTCTGAGGATAGTTGTATTTTTAGCAATAAAGTATTTTTAAGTTAAGGTACATACATTGGATTTTTTAGATATAACGATATTACATATTTATAGACAGTATACAGTATAGTATAAAAATAACTTTTATGTGCACCGGGAAACTGAAAAATTCATTTGACTCACTAAAGTGCAGTATTTGCTTTATTGTGGTTGTCTGGAACCAAATTCATTATTATCTCCAAGGTATGCCTATAAATGAAGTCATATGGTATATACACTTTTGTGTATGGCTTTTCATTTATAAGATTCATCCATGTTGTTGTGTGGCATTAATACATTCTTCTTCATAATTGGAGAGAAATCCATAGTATGAATATATCGCAGTTTATGTATTCTGCTGTTGATGAACATTTGAGTTGTTTTCATATTGTTAAATAGTACAAATAAAGATGCCTTCAATATTCTTGCCCATGTTTTGATAAATATAAGTACTTATTGCTGTTTGGTATATACCTAAGAGCAGTACTGCTGGATCATATGATATTATTATTTTAGGGTTAGTAGATACTGCCAATTTTCCAAGGTCATTGTACTGATTTATATTTCCACAAGAAACTTAAGGGAACTCCGTTTGTTTCACAGTCTCACAAACACTTGGTATTGTTCTTTTATTTGAGCCACTCTGATGAAGGTGTAGCAATCTTTTATTATCATTTATATACACATTTCCCTTTTGACTGAGCACCTTTTTATATGCTTATTTTACATGCTGGTAGTCATTTGGCTATCCTGTTTTGTAAAGTGCCTATTGGGATCTTTTGCCCACTTAAAAAATTGAGTTATCTTTTTCTTATGATTTGTAGAGTGAATCAGTATACCAGTTGGGTCCTGTGGGAGGCAGATACCAATATGAAAGGATCAGTGCAAGAGATAATATTGGGGGCATGAAAGAAAAAGGGGAGAGAAAGAAGGAACAGGCAGGAAGAGTCTTCAGATACAGGTCTGACACATGTGAAAAGGGAAATGGAAGAATTGGATAGGAATAGAATAAGATTGGGGCGCCTGGGTGGCTCAGTCGTTAAGCATCTGCCTTGGGCTCAGGGCATGATCCCAGGGTCCTGGGATCAAGCCCCACATGGGGCTCCCTGCTCCGCTGGGAGCCTGCTTCTTCCTCTCCCATTCCCCCTGCTTGTGTTCCCTCTCTCGCTGGCTCGCTCTCTCTTTCTGTCAAATAAATAAATAAATAAAATCTAAAAAAAAAAGGGAATGGAATCAGATTGGTGTACATCTCTAAGAAAGTCTCAGCTAGCCCAGGAAGGAGCTCTGACATAACGACTCCCCACAGAGAAGTCCTGTACTGGCTAGAGATAGCAAGCACTTGTCTCACGACTGTGTTCATAATCAGCTAGGTGCTTCCAAGGAAACAAGTGGCCTTGGCTTGCAAGCTGACGTAGATCCTCTCTAGAACGGAGATCTGAGCAAAGTAACCTCATGGATGCCACAGAATTCTTTATCAGATTTATGTATTGCAAGTATCTTCTCCCAGTATGTGGTTTGCCTTTTTATTCTCTTAGTGGCACCTGTTAGTTAATTTTAATTAAGTCCAATTTAACTATCTTTTCTTTGGTAGTTATTGCTTTTTGTATAATGTTCAAAGAAGTCTTTGCCTTTCTCAAGGTCATTAAGGTAGTCTATGTTTTCTCCTCGAAGTTTTATTACTTTGCTGTTCACATTTAGGTCTATGATCCATTTTAAATAACATTTTGGGTATGGGTGTAAGTTGGGGTCAGCTTTTATAATTTTCCAGATGACAGATTTGTCCCAGCATTAGTTAATGAAAAGCCGTTCCTCCCCTCCACCACCTGCAGTGGAGACGGTTATTAACAAGAGACTGTATATGTATGGGTATGTTTCTGGATTTTCGAATCCAGCCCATTATTCTATTTGTCTATTTTGTCTCTACTGTCTAATTTTTCTAATTCTATTTGTCTATTTGTCTAATCACACTGTCTTAATTGCTGTAGTTTTATAATAAATTTGGATATCTGGTAATGTACATTCTTCAGCTTTATTCTTCACTATTGGCTTGGCTATTCCAGGACTTCGGCAATTCTTTGAGAATCACCTTGTCAATTCCAACAATATGCTGACGTCATTAAACCTATGGATTCATTTGAGAAGAACTGACCTTTAAACAATATGAAGCTTTTCAATCCATGAACATGGCATGTCTCTGGGGAGGAACTTGTAGGCAGGGGGGAGAGCAAGAACAAAGGCAGATAAATAAGAAACAGCATGGCTTATGGAATATGAAAAGCTACGAAGCTGTTCAATGAGGTGGAAATGCGCAAGGCATGGAATGCAGAAGATGAGGCTGAAGAAAGAGGTCTGATGTGCATTCATCCAGAAGATTCAAGCTGCGATGAATTTGAATAGGTTTGAATGGCTTTCAAAGGGGACAAAAGTGTAGGTGGGCATAATAGTTAGGAGACCATTCCAGGAGTTTAGGTGAGATATGATGAAGATTCGAACAATGGCAATAAAGTGGAGAAGAAATGAATTCACATTTTATTGGTGAAATCTGCAGGACTTTGTGACTGGATGTTGTGGGGTAGATGGGAGATGCTGAAAGTCAAAGATGGCTCCCAACTTCCTGACCTGTGTCTGGGTAGATGGTGGTACAAGAAATATGGGGTTAGAGCAAACTTGGGAGAAAAGATGTTGAGTAGGTTGAGTTTGGGATGCCTATAGGGCTCCCAGGAGAGAGGTACCTGGCACAGAGTAGATACTTGTTGAACTCAATACTAACAACAACTGGGGGCCCTTGAGGAAAAACAACGTGTGCTACTCTTTTTTATAAGCCCCAACAACTAGTTGCTTATCACCTCTACAGTAAAAAACTTTTTCCCCAACATAAGTCCCCCCAAAATCAAAATCACTACTTACCTTTGTTGTTTTTAGTCCATCCATCACCTTGTCATGTAATCTTTCTTTTTAAAAAGAGTAAGCGTATCTTATACAACTAAAATATTTTAACTTTTCAGATATCTGAATCTTTCAAAAGGGGGTTCAGCTACTTTAAAAAATAGTGAAGGGGGGTACCTGGATGGCTCAGTTGGTTAAGCATCTGACTCTTGGTTTTGGCTCAGGTCATGATCACAGGGTGGTGAGATCCAGCCATGAGTGAGGTTCAGTACTCAGCAGGAAGTCTCCTTCTCTCCATCTGCCCCACCCCAGCTTGTGCTTTCTCCCTAAAATAAATAAATCTTTAAAAAACATAAAATAAAGGGGCACGCCTGGGTGGGTCAGTTGGTTGGGCTTCTGACTCTTGGTTTTGGCTGGGGTCGTGATCTCCAGGTCGGGGGATCGAGCCCTGTGTCAGGTTCCAGGCTCAGCATGGAGTCTGCCTGGCCATCTCTCTCTCCTTCTCCCTCTGTGCGCCCCCCCCCCCCAGCTTGCACGCAGGCACATACACTCTCTGTCTCTCAATAAAATCTTAAAAATAAATTTTAAAAAATTAAAAAAAATAAGAAATAGTGAAAGGGTCAAAAAAAAACCCAACCTTTATAAAGGTGAGCTAGGGGCAGCTGGGTGCCTAGCTGGGTATGCAGTTAAAATGTCTGCTTTTGGCTCAGGTCATGATCCCTGCTCAATGGGGAGCCTGCTTCTCCCTCTCCCTCTGCTGCTCCCCCCTGCTTGTGCTCTCTAGCTCGCTCTCTCCTTCTCTCTTTCAAATAAATAAATACAATCTTAATAAAAATAAAAAGGGAAGATAATAAAACCCACAGCTTAGTCATGTGACAAAAATAGCCCTGGAAGTAAATATAAACATGCTGTCCTATCAGTGAGATTTAAATAAGTCTGAGTCTTTGAAAAATAAAAGATAAAACCTAATAATTCAAAATTCTGTAGTTTTACTAAATCTCATTAACTGCAACTTGTGATTTTATAGATTGGAGTGGTTTTAGAACTGGTCTGAAGTCTGAAACTGGGAAAGACTCTTGTTTGGTCCAGAACTCTTCAGTAAACAAACATTATTATCCCCTATTAAGTTCAAGAGGTACCTAAAACCAATCGGTTTCTGGAGGTGGAATATAAACAAATACATGCAAAATATTCCCCATTCCTATTTGTCATTCGCCTTCCTAATGGATTCTTAAACATCTCTGCTCAGTTCTCCCTGACAGCTCTGACATTGGGGGTTGTAAGGGTAAATACAAGTCCAAAAATTAAATTAAAATATTTCCCTGGTACCAAAAAGGACAAGAAACTTCACCTCCTTTCTTTTCATTCAGCGATTTCTTTAGAAAAATCAAAATCGTAAACGATTTCTCTCTTTGAGATATATGTACACCTTAAAAAAAGCTAAGTAAGCTGCTTGCCAATATTGAATCCCCCTAAGGTCTTTCTTGGGGGCCTTTTCGTTACCTCTTTGAAATGCAAGTATCAAGGAAGACAGCATCCCACCTCCCTGTCTTTGTGGGAGTTTAAACCCCAGCTTTTGGCTTCCAGATGTAACTTATTTTTTCCTTTGGATAAAGACAACAGATGTGTCATAGATTGTATCCGCCTGGCTACATTAACAAATGAGATTTTTTTTTGTCTTTAAAATCTCTTCAGTGCATCACAGTATGTTTTAATGCTTATTCAATAATAAAACTGTTTCATTGTTTTCTACTTTTTGTGGAGGGTTTTTATATTAGGAGATTTTATTTTTAATTATTTCCCCAACTGGGTCCTTCAGTTTCGGCACTTGTATTCCCTCTTCACACTTGAGGAAGTATAGTGGAAAGAGCATGGAGGTAGACAATCCTGGATTTAATGTGCTTTTCTTTTTACCAGAACTCAACTTCTCTGAAGTATTACCTTTTTTTCCCCCTCTGAACTATTACTTAACTTCTCTGAACCCCTATTACATCATCTATAAAATTAGAATACTATGTTATAAATGAGGTAAATAAACTGACACACAGGAGATCCTTAGCCCATGAAAGAAGCAAAGTTATACTAGATTCCCTCAACACACTAAACTTTCGTTCCACTCCCCCTTTCCTCGTGGGTATCTGTCAAATCCCGACAGCGTTTCCCTCACTAATCCTCAGCACACTGCGTTATGACGCAACGAACTCGCCGTGCGGATCTTAAAGAGTTTAAAAAGTTTTAGTAGGTAAAGTACGTAAGGTTGACAGAGCCCTCGCAGTTCAGACAGAATGGGGGAAAATCAGACTGCGGGGGTCCCCAAATGCAAATACGTGAATTACAAATGAACACAGGCGCCAGCGGCTTCCGCACTTCCCCTGCAGGGCGCACCGGGACCTCGGCGCTGCGCCGCCCGGCGGCGCGGGGGCGAAGATTTGCATGTACGAAATTGGGAAGAGGGGGAACCACCCATCGAAAACCCCGGGCCGCCGTCCCTTCGGGGCCCGGGAGAGCCAGCCCCACTTCGCCGCCCGGCCCGCCCCCAAGTGGTCCCAGGCGGCCGGCCCCCTGGACGTCACCGCACCCTCCCACTCGCTCCTGAACTTTAAAACACGCGCCTAAGAACAACCTGGAGGAGGGGGATTTCTCCGGAGTCGGCGGCTTTCGCACGCTCGGGACAGTCACCGCCCGGCTCCCAGCGTTCCCTGCGCTCTCGAAGATCCCGCCTCCCGCTGCCCCGACCCAGTCTCAAAGCCCCTGGGCGGCAGGGGCGGGGCGCGGGGCACGGACGGGGCGGGGCGCGGGGCGCGGGGCGCGGGGCACGGACTGGGCGGGGCGCGGGCCCCAGGGAAGGCGGTGGTGCGGGGCCTACGTCAGCAGCGGGAAATCCCCTTCCCGTTCAGCTGCTTGCCTTTAGCCGGGCAGGCGCTCGGTTCTCGCGGCGCTCCGCCCCCTGCCCCTGGCTCCCGCACCGTGGACGGCCGAAGCCGGGTGATCCGGAACGCGAGAATTAAGGGGGTGGGAAGGTGTGAGCCGCAAACCCAGAGGAGGGCGGGAAGGAGGAGGAGGCCCCGGGGGTGGTCAGGGGCACTGGGGGTCCCGCCGGCAGAGTCCCTTCGCCGCCGGACCGACGCGGGCTGATTGTGGCGGCCTCGGGTCAGGACACTTGGAGCGGGCGGCGCGGTGAGCGGAGCCATGGCCTCGGGTGAGTGTCACCGGCGCGGGTCCGGACTGCGGAAAGGAGCTCGTCCGGGGATCTTGCAGCTCAGTGTGTCGGGGTCTCGGTTTCGGTTGTGCGCGGTCTGTCTTTAAAGTCGTCTCATCTGGCAAATTGTCAGACTTTAAAAAGTTACCTGGTTCAGGGTTTGCGTGCGAAATCAAAGTCACGCTCTGTAATTTGATGCCATTATAATAGCCGGAACCTTAGAAATTCCCAACGACTTGATTTTTAGGATTAGGGAAGTAACATGAATCTAAATGAGGACGGAGAGTTCTCGTATTTAAAGATTGATTTATATTGAAGTGGTGGTTTTATGTTTTAGAACAGGAATGAAGAATCATCAGACCTCAGGTGTGCCCTCCTTTTTTTTAGCTTAATTTCATCAAGTCCCAGGACGTGATCGCTGATGTGTTGACAGTTGTACAAAATGTGGTGCGGCTTTTTAAAAGTCACCAGTGGTACCTTAACAGGTCTTAAGTGGAAATGTTGCTTCAGCAAAGTGGATTATTTCTACTATAAAGCGGTAGTTTCTAGTTTACGGAGAAGTCTTTTTTTTTTTGCTTTGTTGGAAGGAAGGGGGAAAGGAGTATTAGAATATCCGTGCTTTAAAATAGGGGTAGAAACGAAAACTTTACATCACTAACTTAACAATCTATTTTCAGTTAATAGGTGCGTAGACCTCTTGCTTTGGGGGGGAAACGAGTTTACCAAGAAACAAGTTAGAGGTCAGGGGAGGGAGTCTCATATATATAGCCGTGGTTTAGATCTGCCTGTAATCTAAAGGGAAGTAAATCAATTAGACTGTGTTCGAGTTGGACCTTTACAGGATTCTGGCAAGGTTCATGGGGCCCTTTCCCGGCAGGCGGAGCAGCGTGAGCAGAGGCAGGGAGGCCTTATCGGATTAGTTAGCGCTATGCTAGGAGGCTGAAGGTTGGGGGGGACTTGTTTATGCTTGACCCGCGTCCTCACAAGACCCTGGTTCAGTGATCCTCAGAGGCTGATGTCTAGCTGAGAAGAGGAAGTAGAAAGCATTAAAGAATTTTTTTTAAGGGGTTGAGCAGAACAATGCCATAGCTACTGCTGTAGGCCGAAAAGGAAATTGGGGTGGTTCACATGACATTTGATTTCAGTTTGTCTGTGGTTTTTATGTGAGAATACAAGTGTAGTTTAAAATATTTCAACTTTCTCTTTACCCACTTCAGTGACCCCAAACTTTCAGATAATTTTCTGTATTTATAATTTAAAAGCACATCTAGATTAAAAGTGCAAAGATGATCTGAAATATTTGGCTAATTTATTGGTTGACAGAAAGATTTTGTATGAAAGTAGTAAAGAATGGTAAACATTAAAAGTAAAAAAATGTCAGACTGCTGGCAGTTTAACAAAACTTCATTAATATGTGGCATGAGTGTAATACTTCTAATTCTTTTAAAAGAGAGAAAAGAGCCATTTCCGTAGAGGGTAACGTAAGACCCACATCACTCAAAAATGTGATACAATTTAAATTTGTTTAATGGCACTATATTTTGTGCTGTTGTGAGGACTGATTCCTTAAATCGAAGGGGAAAAATTTTTAAAGGAATGGAAAGTTATAGGGTAATTATCTTTTTTTTTTTTAGCCTTTTCTGGAGTTGCATTAAAATGGGACTAATTAAAATATGACAAGTTATTTAAATTGTAGTTTAGTTGTTTGAAAACTGCCAAGGAAATTTTTAAAAAGGAGTCTGGGTGTATTTTTCTTAATCACTTATAAAGGCCTTAGAGAAAAAGATTCAGTGAATTATAAATTCTTACCCTGTTTCAAAACAGGATTGAACCGAAAGAGTAATAGGAAAAAAAATTTTTGCTTAATTAGTTATCACTGTCTAGTTTAGATTATTTGTAGTAAGGTAGGATTAAAACCTCAAAAAGTATTTTTATTGATTACCAGGCACTTAAGACCATTTCTTCTTTTCTCACCGGATGTCATATGTAAATTAGTATGTGTAGCTGGATTTGTTATCTGTAGATTGTAAAAGTAACAGATCATAATCTCATTAGCAAAATTATTTAAGTACCATGAGTAACTGGGAATTTTATATATATATACATATATACACATATATATACATATATATATATATATATACATACATATATAATTCTAAATTTTGTTCAGGTAGATGACCAAATTAATTATTTAGGATTTCACAGATCCAGTTCTATTAAGCTGTCTTTATTGGTTTTTTTTTTTTTTTTTTGACACCTTGATTTCTGTCTTTTGACACAATTAGCGCAGGTATTGTTAAGAAAAATGTTCCCTGTCCCATGTAGGGTATGCATAGGTGGTCATTACTCTTGTATATTTATGATTCTGTTTTGTTTAATGTACATAAAATTAGCTATTTTATGTCTGAATTTAAAGCTTCTCATTATTCCTGTAGAAAGCGCAAAATATTCTTAATGCACACATAGCTCTGTTTACTAGTAAGTATGGTAAAATATGTTTTAAAATTTGATAATTGATTTTTATTCACAGTTTTCTTTAGTATAGATCTGTTGTGTCATATAGGAAGTACATGAAGAAATTGTTTTTGTAAACCACACTACTTCCAACTCTGTGGTGTGAATTTCAAGAGAACTGTTTAAGTATTTCTCTTGAGTAAGGGGAAAAAAATCAGTGTAGGTATGATGCAACTTAGTCATTAACGATAGAGCTGGAAGCTGGAATTGACAACTAAAGCAAATGACTTTTTCTTAAGTAAAAGACTACATACTATAAACATGAAGGCTGTTTCCGAAATCCCGTACGTGAAAATGTAGAGACAACAGCTATATAAAACAATTAAGGTGATATATGATAGGGGGAAGGGAATGAGTGAGTGAAATGGCTAGGGAGGAATCGTGATGAAACAATACTGGGAACATCTGGGGTGTGCGTAGTATCTTTCCCAAATACAATATAAGAGGCTCAGAATTTCCTTTTGTTCCATCCTTCTCTCATCTGTGTTCTCTGCATATGATTGGGTTTGTACGCACGTGACCCAAATACTTGCATGGGACATACTTACACTAAAAAAATTTTTCTTTAATTCATTTTTAAATAGGCATCCTGTAATTTTTATTTTAAAATCTGGCAGTCTTAATCAAGACAGATGAGTTGGTACTGCCATTTATTTTTAAGTTGATTAAATACCTGAGTAATCTGGGACAGATTTTAAATATTTCTCTACTTTTTCATCCTGGAAGTTAAAATTTTTTTCAAGATTCCCTCTCCTCCCACCACAATGGAATCTCTAGCAGTTGTCAAACTCTTGCATCTTTTATTTACCTTATGGTGCGTACATCAGCCAAATACTCATCTGAAAACTCCCTTACTTGGATGCTTAAGACTTATTTGAGAGTCAGCCTCAGATATTGGAATAAATCTGGACTTCAGCCCATAATGAACCTGGTTTTATTCCAGTTCTACCACTCTGTGATACAAAAATGGGAGTAACTACTACGACATCTTGTTTTTCGGAACAACAGAGACAATTCATGCCATAAATGTTAGCTTTCTTATGTAGTGGAGCTGTTTGGAGACTCAAACCTCTAGGAAACAGGAGCTACTAGAGGTAGTTGGCACTCACTATTGTTTGAGTATCCTGACATTCTAGAATTCTGTGAAACCTTAAAAACCTGTAATAATAGACTAGAACAGATGCTAGATAATAAGTAGTCTTTCAAGAATATATGAGAATGTCCATTTACTTTTAAACAATTTGAAATGGTTTTCTGTATTTTTAAACTAGCGGAGACGAATTTGACAGTGATGTTTGGAGGCAATGTATCTTTTCTCCTTTGTCCACTTAAATGATAGTAAACATTCTGAAAAGGAAGTAAATCAAAAATTTCTTAGTAGATAGACCAGGTGTCCTTTTGCTAATTTGATTGCTATAAGTTATCCTTCATTTGATTTCTTTTGCAACTTCTGTGTTAGTCTTTTTCTATCATGTGGGAATAGGCTTAA
Source organism: Ursus americanus (assembly GCF_024610735.1). Classification (NCBI taxonomy): domain Eukaryota; kingdom Metazoa; phylum Chordata; class Mammalia; order Carnivora; family Ursidae; genus Ursus; species Ursus americanus. The sequence continues at coordinate 27,911,967 of NC_142133.1, forward strand.
GTTTTCATTGCCCCTTTGTTAATTGAATGCCATTCTATCGATGTGAGAAATGGTAACTCTAAATTTTGATCATAATTAGGAAGAAATGGAAAAAGTGTGTCTTAAGGTAAAGAATCTTATCACCATGATTCAGTTGGGTTCCTAGGTTTGAGGAATGATGAATAGATCTTATTTTCTCCAAAGTGAGTGAAAGAGTGAAAGTGATACATAGAAAAGTATATATTGTTAGCTCCATCTGCTCCTTTGGCTCTCAGGCAGTCTATTATCCAGAACTTTGCAAGGGAGATGCAGTCTGCAGTCAGTTATTCTCAGCTGTGGTGTTATTTGCTTGCATATTGTAAGAAATGTTACTGATGATAATTACAATATTAATTTTGCAAACAATTTACCTTTTAAGTAGATCGGTGTGATTGAAGGCTATCCCTATCATAATGCTTTTTTCCCTTGCTTATATTTGGCTAAGCTTTTTAGGGTGGGAGAAAAGAAGAGTTAAAGTCGTTAGGATTTAAAAAAAAAAAAAAAGTCGTCAGATTTCCTCTGCCTAGTTTGTCTGTCACCCGGTGCATACTTGTACCTGAATTTTTGGATTGCTTCTTTGAATATGTGCATTGTTTCTGCTTCTTTATGTTTTAGGGCAATGGTTCTTAGTCAGGAGTGTGTTAGAATTGCTTGGAAGGCTTTTTCAGAGATATGTCGGGGCTTTAAAGATTTCTATTTCTATTCAGCAGATCACAGGTGGGATCAGGGCGTGTATGGTTTCTTGAAAAAGCTTCCAAAGTGATTCTAATATACACCCCCACCATGAACTATGTTCCAGGAATTTCATTGGATCTAAGTACTCACATTTCTATACCAAGATGCATTATCTTCTTAAACGAAATTGTATTTGCTCTAATCAATTACTGTGACTTACCCCCATTTTTTTATGCTTTTTTTTTTTAAATTTGATCCATTGGGATCCCAGCTATCATATTTGCTAATGTCATTCATAATTTCTTTTTCTTATAGCTTCATAATTTTGAATTTTATCATCTATAAAATGGGATAATAATTCCTGTTCTGTTTTTATGAAGATTAAAGTTGAGAAGATCAAATGAGAATATATATAAAAGTACTTTAAAACAGTGTTATAATTACTGTAATTAATTTTTTCCTGAACAATTAATGCTGGTTCCTGGTGCTAGCCATAAGGTTTTAATGAATGTGTTTATTTCTGACAATTGAGGGTCCATTTTTAACTTTTATTTCAATGTAATTTTTTAATCTTAAAAACTCAAATAACACTCTTTTTTGCTTAAGTGCAAATAAAAACATAAATATATCTTGTAAAAATTTTAGCTGTATTTGAAATGTTATTCTGTTCTGTATTAGCATTTTACAACATTGTTTAAAATGTAGGGATAAACCCCAGCTTTGCATAGTATTGGTTAAAGAAAATTACATTAATCAACTTGCTTAGAACCACTTCGAAGAAATTTCAGTACTTTTCAAAACTGTAGTGATTTGAGATAATCTCAGTTAAGAGTACTTACTTATTTTCCCTACAATTTTCTGATTTACATTTTACCTTCTTCCACTCCATACAAGACTACAGTTCAGCACTCTATCTTCAGGAAGAATGGCACTTTAAAACACAGTGCCAAGGGAGGAAGTCACTGGTACATTGTACTGATTGTACGATATAAATGATTTATAGCTGGAAAGTATTTTTAAATCGTAAATACAGATAAATTAGACTATGAATAGGTATGAAGAGTAGAAAAGTAGAAGAAATAAAACAGTGAGTCTTCCTTAAATTATAGTTATTTGGAATAATTGTCATAAACAAAATACTATGATAATTTGGAGGAGGGAGAGATTATTTACAGCTGGGAGAATGTGAAATATTATAGTAAAATATCCCTTGGTTGATAACGAGACTTTTTACCAATAAAGAGCTTGTACAATAGGAAGAATAGATTTCAAAGGTTTTTTAAGTAGTTGATGTTATATGATCACTAATATTTGTCATTTTTATAACTTCCTATCTTTAAAAATTCTTTAATCTTTCAACGACTGCTTTTCTGTTCTCTTGTCTATAGACTTTTTTCACAAACACTTTCTAGTTTAAGGAAGCATTGTGTAACCAATGAAATATTTGAAAAATCACTATGAGCCTAGCACTTTTATTCACATTCTTCCCCCCAAAGTTAGCCACTTAACATTAATGATGTAATTCTCTGTCAACTTCCCACCAAGACACCTTTAAACAAGTAGTGGGCAGGGATTTATTTGACCTTTAGTTAAACCACATAAATGATTATCTCTTAAAAAATATCTCTTAAATAATATCTCTTAAAAAATACTGTTGAGTATGTCAAACTATTGAAAGGAAAATGCACTTTCTTTTAAATACTCCTGCAACGATATATAAGGATGTGAAATATTTGAAGCTGAAATGTGAATGAGTTATTCAAAATATACAAGGATATATAGGTATGTGACATTGAAATATTCATCTGCATGCCTTACATTTTTCAGTAAAATTAAAATAAGTATTTTGAACATGATTAAGTTAAAGTCAGTTTTCCCTGGCTCTAACAGTAACTTTACTCCGTAACCCAGAGTAGAAACTGGAGCTTCAATGATTCTTCATTTGCTCCTAACCCTAATGTTCAGTCACCAGGAACTGTCAATTTTATTGAAGTAATCCTTCACTCCTGTTATCACTACTAGTTGTCAGACGTGCCCACAGTAATGTCACAGCCTCTAAACCGATCATCATACTTTCTCCTTTCTTTTCAGTCTTGTCCACTGCCACCAGAATTCTTACTCTAAAATATCAGTCCAATCCTAAGATTCCCCTGCATAAAGCCATTCATTGATTCTTTGTCACTCTTGGAATAAAATCCAAATCCCTAATGTACTCTGTACTTTGTACAAATTTGTACATATTACAAATGTACTCCAGCTTTTGGTTCTAAGGGTAGAAGTGTACCCCACTTCCACTGTGGCTTCATTGGACCTTTTTAAACTCTTCCTCTTCTGTGCTGCCACGCCTTTGGACATACTGTTCCCTTTCACCAGAAGGCCTTCCCCACTCCTCTCCCTACCTTTTTGCTTCATTAACTCTTTTTCCTTTGACACAGGCATGCCTGACTCTTGCTCTTACTATCATTTTATGCACAATTTTGTTAGCATAAACAAAATTATGTTTTGTTGGACTCTTCTGTAGTCTAATAATTTGTGTTATTTGCCTCACTTTTCTATAAAATTCTTGAAGGTACCAGTTGTTATACCATCATGGTGTCACTATAGATCTTTGTTGTCAAGAAAGCATCTGCAACAATAGTAGACAACATTTATTGAGTATTTGTCATAAGCGTGATGCTTGGTAAGAACTGAACACACGCTACCTTGAATCCTCACAATACCCCCATGAGGTAGGTGCTATTATTATTATTCCCATTTTATAGATTAGGAGACTTAAAAAGAAACATTTCCAGGGTCCTTGCTATTAAGATATGGCTAAGTAGGACTCAAAAGTCCTCTTTCTCCCACTGTACCGATAAGACCCATTGTGTTACCCTTTCTAAAGATTTGCTAGCATTCTAACAGAGGATAAGTCGTTAGAGAAATGGATTATCTAATTGTGGGAATTTAGAAATCACTAAACTGATGGAAGGAAAATGGGGTTTTTTTGAATGGAAGACATCTTCATACCCCTGAAATAAAAACACAATGCCAAGTACCCTACATGTAGGCACACTTGAGTGTCTTCATTGAACTTTTCATTTCTACAGTATAGATAATAAGAAGGGATAAAGATGCATATGTTTTAGACAACTTTATTGACATATATATATTGCACATGCTTAAAGTTTGCAATTTGATAGATTTGACATATGAATACAACCTTAAAATCATCATCACAATGAAGATAATTAACATATTCATCATCCCCCGGTTTCTCCATCCATTCCACACCCCTATTCTTAGGCAATCAGTGATCTGCTTTTTTTTGATTATATATTAGTTTACATATTCTAGAGTTTTATATAAATGGAATCCTACAGGATTTGTTCCTTTGATCTGGCTTCTTTCAGTCAGCATAACTTTTTTTAAATTGGAGTATAGCTGACACATAATATTACATTAGTTTCAGATGTGTAACATAGGATTCATCCATGTTGTTTAAATCAGTTTGTTCTAAAGTTGCATATTTTGAATTACATTTGTTATAGAAAGTAAGTAATTTCTTTTCCTCTGTTGCGTCTTCAGTAAAGATTTAGATGGAACTAATTGAAAATCCTGTTGAACTTAAAATGAACACTTCTGGAACTTGTTTAGATGTTCTATGTACCAATCCTTTAAGATTCCAATGGAGATATTAAAAAATCTTAACATATCCTTCTGCAAGGGTTTAAACACATTTTCATTTTCAATTAGCAGTCTTTTAGTCCACTGTTAAGGGTCTAATGTAAAATCAAGCAGTTCAACTCACTTTTCTTGGAGTATGATATTGTACTTTTGAAGACTACCTTCTTGACCCTTCTGGGGGAATCTTGAGGGATATCCTTGTACTTGGTCTTATGTGAGAAGTGAATATCTCTGAAGTGGGGATCTCAGAACTTCACAGTGGCATTAGCTCTTGATATGAAATGATAAAGTGCTAACCAATAAATATGATTTGAGTGACTTGTGTTAACACTGTATAGGAGCTCAATATGAATGGGAGAAGAGGCACCTTTACCATCCAATCTTGGGTAATTACATTTCAATCTCATTATTTAATATTGGGAGGCAAATTTTTTTAGTCTGCTATTTTGAAAAAACAAAATGATCAGATCTGTTATTACTGTTATCCTAATCTCACCCTCCTCCTTCTCTAAATTTTCAGGTGGGTATAACCCATGTATAGAGATCATTGAACAGCCCAGGCAGAGGGGCATGCGTTTTAGATACAAATGTGAAGGGCGATCAGCAGGCAGCATTCCAGGGGAGCACAGCACAGACAACAACCGAACATACCCATCTATCCAGGTAATAGACCATTCTCCTGTGTGTATCTCTTAATTGCTCCTTATTTTACCTATAGCAATTACATGAAAGGCCCAGTTTCTTCACAGTGTGCTATCATTTCCATGGGGCTTAAATATATACTTTCAAGGGATATTTATGGGATGGCAGTAAAAATAAGAGCATGGCATTCAGTGGCCCAACATCCAAGTATTTTCTCTTGCTCCATGATAATATTTTCGTATAGCTTGTTTTAAAAGGAAAATAAGCAGAATCAGATGATATGACCAGTTGAAATTAGTGCAGAAAATAATATGCCAAGGAACTGAGAGATAAATTCTTCCCTTCTGGTATTTCCTGGAAAGTTCCATCCAAACTGTATTTGCCAGTCAGTTGGACTTTATTTATCTAGTGCTAACTATGTTATATAAACTGAACTCTCATTTAGTAGGTCAGTTCTGAATGAGATCAATTTATGGATCATATATTTAATTTCCCCCTTTTTCAGATTATGAACTATTATGGAAAGGGAAAAGTGAGAATTACATTAGTAACAAAGAACGACCCATATAAACCTCATCCTCATGATTTAGTAGGAAAAGACTGCAGAGACGGCTACTATGAAGCAGAATTTGGACAAGAACGCAGACCCTTGTTGTAAGTACACAGTCACAGAGATCTTTAGGAATAGGATAAGCAGAGGATGCTCTGTTTCCTGTACACGTACATCTGTTATTTCTTAGCAGGATAAAGTAATTTCTCATTCTACCTCTATTTACTGTAGTAAATACCACTTGTATTGGAACTACCCTTCTATTCTTTATGAGTAGACACAGCCCGTGATGGTAGCAGGAATACTTATTTATTGCTACTTAAGGTAAACATAAACTTATTTTACGCTGTGATTTTCTTAGTGTGAACAATCTCTGAAAGGTTTTCTTTCATATATTTTTACTTTGTCTTTTCATTACTAGTTAAAAATTACCAGATACGAGAAAATCAACTGGAAAACTGGAATTATTATTTAGAAAAGGACAGGTTAGGGGCGCCTGGGTGGCACAGCGGTTAAGTGTCTGCCTTTGGCTCAGGGCGTGATCCCGGTGTTCCGGGATCGAGCCCCACATCAGGCTCCTCCACTATGAGCCTGCTTCTTCCTCTCCCACTCCCCCTGCTTGTGTTCCCTCTGTCACTGGCTGTCTCTATCTCTGTCGAATAAATAAAATCTTTAAAAAAAAAAAGAAAAGGACAGGTTATAAAAGTAACATACAATGGTAGTTCTAAGATATAAGAAAAATGATGTAACACTTTGGTGTTGGTGAGGCTGCCAGAAGATGGGTCCATTCATCATGTTGGTGATAGTATAAATTAATAAAATCCTTCTGGTAGGCACTTTAACAACTACATAGGAAAAGCCTGAAAAATATGACTATCTCTTGAACCAGCAATTCTACTTCTAGAAATTTATCCTCAGGAAACAATTAAGCCTGTTCAGACATTTAGCTATAGTGATGTTCATTACAGCCCAGTTTGTAATGGCAAAAAGTTAGAAGCAATCAAAATAATAAACAAGGAGCGATCAGTTAGATAAACTGGTACATCCATGAGTGTACTCCTATGTAGCCTTAAAAATAACATTGCATATCTCTTTGTATAAAAAGATACTCACACTATGTTAGATAAATAGGTTTTAAAACAGAATGTGTGATAAAAAAAATCTTTAAAAAAAATATGTGTACATGTACTTGGTAGTATATACACTAAGGTATTAATAGTAGTTGTCTCTTGGTGGGTAAGACTGGGGTTTTATGTTTTTCTTTTAGCTTGTGTTTATTCTGTGATTCATTTTTTATAATGAACATGTATTGCCTTTGGAAAAAACTGAACCTAATTACAACAAGGAAAATGTTAGTAGCCTCCTTATATATTAATAGTAACTATCTAGAAAATATACTATCAAAATATTCCTCTTACAATAACAACACAAAACAAAAAATACCTAGTAATACACATATGGCAAGAAATATTTCCTATTTATATTATTTGACCTCCCAACACCATTTTACACAGTGGACCACTCCTTTCTTGGAACCTTCTTATTTCTTGATTTCTGTGAGAACAGACTCTTGTGTTTTATTTCCTACTTTCCTGGCTCTTCCTTCTCGGTCTTAGTTACAGACGGTTAAATTCTTAGTTATGTCCAATAATGCCCTCTATGGCTCTCCTGCTTCTCCGCTCAGTCCAGGATCCTGTTAAGGATCACACACTGTATTTACTTGTCATGTTTATTTGGTTGTCATGATTATTAAAGTCTCTAATTTAGAATAGTTTCTCAGCCTTTTTTGGTCTTTCATGACATTAACATTTTTGATGAGTCTAGGCTACTTGTTTTGAAGATTGTTGTTCAATGTGGATTAGTCTGAATGGATGCTCATTTATATTCATGTTACTATGAGTAACGTGAATAATATTTTCATGTTAACATGAAACATTTTGGATGAGAAATCTACAGAGATGGTGCTATGTTGTTCTCAAAATATGCCTTCAGGATACGTGGGATGTTAGTGTTTTCCATTGATGATATTAATTGGCATTCTATTGTAAAGAAAAACTTTACCTTTTTCCCCTTCCCCATTAAAAAAAAACCACTGTAGACCCATGGGTTCTCTAATATTCAGTGTACTGTAGTCCATTACTGGCATTGTTATTTTGATGTTCAGATTGACCCAGGTTTGACCAATGCAAGCAGCCCCTTCAGCCTGCTTCCTGTGTCCTTTTGATATGTTTCCATCGTTCTTCGAGCACTTCTTTACTTTCTGATACAGCAAAGTGTTCGGGACTTACTTGTACTTTTCTTGCCCCAGCTCTGAAATCAGTTTTTTCTAAGGAGCCCTGGTTCCTTTCAGTGGAGAATTGTATTTAGTTTCATTGTCTTTTTGACATATTCTCTTAAATATATCAAAAGCACCTCAAATAGAATATGCCCCAAACCCTGACTTTACCATGGTCATACTTCTTTCTTCCCAATGGGTCTTCCAGTGTGCCTTATCTCAGTGGTGGCTATAAAAGTCCCCAGATACGGGTATCATCCTTGACACCCCTCACACAGCCACACACATTGAATTCATTAACAGGTACCTCCTAAATAGTTCTTGAATCATGCACTTCTCCCAGTGATCTCCATCATCACCACACTACCTGTCGTCAAAATGTAGGCTGCCAGAATAGCCTCCTGACTGGTCTTCTTGCTTCGACTATTTTTGTACTTCTTCCCCCCAAATCTGTCCTTTCCTCTACTTTAGCCAACGTGTTCTTTTTTAAAAATTAATTTATTCGGAGTGATCTTTTCAAATACAAATCTGATTGTCACATTCCCATTTAAAACATTTTAATGGCTTTATGTGGCTGTTGGAATAAGGACAGTATTCCTTATTAGCCTACAAGGTCTGTACGGTCTGCTTGTATTTGTAGCCTTCTACCCTGTGCTCCCCTTGAACTCTATACTCCTGTCCCAGAGGCCTTCCTTTAGTTTCCTGTGCTCACAAGACTCTTCTGTAGGGGCCTTTGCTTGTTCTGTTCCTTCTGCCCGAAGTCTCTTTACTCTCCTCTTCCCCTAGTTCATTTCTGTTTGTGTTAAGTACCACTTTGTACAGTAAGCCTCTCTGTCCTTCCTGAATTGATCAACTCTCTCCCATCATAGGCTCCCATGACTTAGTGTATATCTCCTTAATAAAACTTGTCATGGTTTCAGTTTAGCATTTTTTGCATGTGATTATTTAATATTGATCTATCTTCTTCACTAGACTAGAGGTCAGCAAAGAGCTGACCAGTATCTCTGTAAAGAGCCAGATAGTTAAATATTTTCGGCTTTGCAGGCTGTATGGTCTCTGTTGCATCTGCTCAATTCTGTTGTAGCGTGAAAGTGCGCCTAGCCAGTATGTAAACAAATCAGCTTGTCTGTGTTCCAAAAAATCTTTATTTAGAAAAACAGGTGGTGGGCCCCATATGGTCCATGGGCCATAGTTTGCACACCCCTGCACTAGACTAAGCTCCACGAGGGGAGGGATTGTAATGCCCATTACTTTAGAGTTTTCGGTACAGAGTAGGAATCCCAAAATTTGTTGAATGACTGAATCAGTGAATGAATGAATATTTGATTCAAATAATCTTCATGATCCTTGGTTTCTTCATGTCAGAATTTCAAAAATCCCTACTACTTCTCATATTCTGTGAATAGCAGTCAAATACGATTTTTCAGATGAAGCAAAATTAAATAGTGTACAAATATATTAAAATAAATAATTCTTTAAAATCTTTTGTCAAAGAAAAAGTGAGAACCAAGCTATGAATCTTTCAAAGAAGTGGAATACTTTTGAGGAAGAGGATTATGGGTTTCAGGGTTTTGAGAAAGGATTATGAATTCAAGATTTATTTTTTAATTATTGGAGGCAGAGGAAAGAAATGCCAGAGATACTTTAGGTGCTGACAAAATCACAGGTACGGTGAAGGTGCGGGGCATAAACATAAGGCACCGTGAGCATGGAGAGGAGCAGACGAGGCAGGCGGCCTCCTGTTGCCGAGTGCCATGTGAAGTCTGAACAAATAGTAATGTTGTTATAACCAAGTTTTGCTTCCTTATTCACACCCACCCAACTTTAATGATGTCATGGTTTTTCCATATGGGAACAAGTATGACTGGTGGTGGTAGGGGAGTTCCCCCCACCATCATCTGTGCTACAGATATGCAAATTAGTAATATTTGTAGCTATTGAGAAGTTTTCCATAAATGACATTTTGAAACTTTTGTTAAATATTATCGCTCATATTAAACATCTTTCTAACTTAAAAGAAAACATTTCAGTGCTTTCTTATGAATGATTATTATACTTCATGTAATATGCATAAAACATATTCTTTGCTACTAGTAGTGAATCAGGTCTCAAAAATCAAATGTCAGTGGAATGGATCAGGTATAAGAGGACTAGCAGGCACTGTAGTAAATTGGAGAGCCTTGCGTAAATGGGGCTGCAGGTGTTCCACTCCAACAAGGTATTCCTGTGCTAGGCTACTGTGGCCAGACCTTTAGAATGTTCAAGAGGAGCTAGAAATCCAGATGTTTATATGCAATTACTGGATTGTTAAACGTTAGTAGTGTGTGCACATTTTTTTTTTTTTAATACAGGCGACAATTTTATGGGCTCAGCAAAAAATACCTGTGGGCATCCTTTTACAACTTTTTTGTTTGGGAGGTCAGTTTTAGCTTTTTCATATTACTTTCCTGTTAATCTTCATCTGTTTTGGTGTATTTGCCATAGGCACAGGATGTACCCTTGATTTTTTGCAGTATTTTTTGGTAAAACCTCATTTACATGTCCTTGTGTTTAACTATAATACAGTTTGAAAGTTCTGTTTTCCTTCTAGCTTTCAAAATTTGGGCATTCGTTGTGTAAAGAAAAAAGAAGTAAAAGAAGCTATTATTTCAAGAATAAGGGCAGGAATCAACCCTTTCAATGGTAAGTATGTTTGATAGAATTATTTCTATTATTTGGATATTGCCCTATTTGTGCAAGTGAATTCTGCTTCTATCTTGAACCTGTGCTTTAAAAGCTGTCTTAAGTTTTGTGTTCACTTTCCTGCTTGCTGACGGATACCTGTATCTGAGGAATGAAGAAGATTTAAAATCTTTCATAGCGTTGGGGAAAAAATTCTCTGACAGACAAGGCTTCCTGGTATCCAAGGAGAGTGCCATTGTTTTCTATAAGAAAACCTTCTCACAAATGTTCTGATTTCTTTTTGAATGTGGCCTTCCAATTGCCACTCCAGCAGACAGTATACATTACCTTTTCTGAATGTTGAACTGGCACTGTGGTTATTTAAATCAAGGGCATACTCAGCAGTGGAATTTAGATTAATCCCAGTGTGGAAGAAGACGTATAGAAATAGTAGAAGCTATACAAAATATTTTCATAGTGTGTTTGTGTATGAGGCTAGGTGTTTACTGGTTAGCGGGTTTTGTCGGGGATAGTGTGATCAGGTGTCGCGCCTGGCAGTTGTAAGCACTCTGTGTAGTTCCAGTAGATGAGTGGCTACGCCAAGCTAAGTGCTGGCGTCGCGTGCTAGGGTAGTCTCCGCTGTAAAGTCTTCTGCAGCTCCTTCAATAGGCATAATTCAGGAACTGAATGACTCTAAATATTCTCCAAGAGCAGATTTCTCCATCGTATTTAAGACACCCTCATACCGTTGGTTTGTGTTTTTCCTGGGTGTATAAAGGTAATTTAAGGGATATGAAGATAATTTAAGGAATATGTTCATAACCAAGTGCTGTGTTTTTATGAACCGTAAGGTCTGCATCTCTTCTCCCTAGGGTTTTGTTTTTCATACTATTTAGTATAATGCTCTAAACAAAAGTCCCCTTCTTCCCATTCAGTCTTCCCCATCAGAGCAGATGACTGTTAAGTTTGGTGTGTATTTTTCTAGAACTTCTTTTATACATACACAGCTCCCTAGTTGAGGAACTTATCCTCTCATAGCTTCTACAGTGGAGACTGCTGTAGTGCGGGATGCCAGCATTTAGCCTGGTGTAGTCATTCATCTGTTCAAACAGTACAGAGTGCTTACAGTTGCCATCCCCCGCAAAATCCACTAAACAGTAAATATCCAGCTGTATACACAACTGTGTGCATGTATTTTTATATAAATAGAACCATGCCATACTGCTACTGCTTTTTTTTTTTTTCACTTAGGAATAGATCTTAAATCTTGCCATGTTGGTACTTACAATTCTATTTTACTTTTAACAGAGTACTCTATTGTTTGGATAGACCACAATTTATTTACCTAGGCATCTGTTAGTGAACACTTAGGTTATTTTCAGTTTTATTTAAAACACTCCATTGAACACATATACATGGAGTTCTTGTGTGATTATTTCCTTAGGATAAATTTTCTCTTTTTCTTTTTTTAAGTTTTGTTTTGTTTTTAATTTACGTCCTCTCTACGCCCAACATGGGGCTTGAACTCATGACCCCGAGATCAGGAGTTACTTGCTCTTCTGACTGAGCCAGCCAGGCACCCCTAGGATAAATTTTCAAAAGTGGAAAATTTCTGGGTCAAGAGTCTGCTCATTTTCAATGCTAAAGTGAAAGCCCAAACTTACTAAGAGTCTGTCGAGGTCTAGATGCAGTATAAACAGGGATCATGTAGTATAAAACAAGAAGATCATAAATAACAGCTACCATTTATTAAGTATTTTTCATATGTCAAGGAGCAAATGTTAAGTGCTTTATGTATGCTATGTATTTAGTCATTACAACAACACTGCTTTATAGAAGAGAATCGCAAAGTTTGGTTGTATAATTTTCCCAAGTTTTGTAGCAAGTACAAGTGGCAGAACGAGAGTTCAGGTGTAGGTCTCCTGATTCCAGTGGAAAAGGCATTAAGAAAGGAAGATGCAGGAGTCAAGAGGCAGATGGGCCCTCTAGAAGTATTTTAGGTTTTTGGTTTTTTACCAATCCAGAACCAGGCATGATGTTAATAATATTCATATAGCACTTTGAATAGTTCTTAGTAAAAAATAAGTGCTGTACATATTTTATTTTATTTAATCTTTTTAAAAATTTTTTAAGTTTATTAATTTAATCTCTACTCCCAATATATGGGGCTCAGACTCACAATCCCGAGATCAAGAGTTGCATGCTCTTCCGACTGAGCCAGCCAGGTGCCTCTTAAACTTCATTTAATTCTTATAGCAACCTATGAGTTAGGGACTATTGTTATCTCCATTTTGAAAATAAGGAAATGAAGGCGTAGAAAAGTTAAGTAATTTTCTCAAGGTCATAGAACTGGTAAGTGGTGGTGCTGGGATTTGAACACAGGTAGCCTAGCTACCAGGCTCATGATCTTCTGTCTACTCAGCTGCCTAGGTGGATTTAGATTTGGGGAAGGGAGCAATCCTGTCAGTTGAGCCTTCACAGTATTTGTTTTTTGGTTGTTGTTTAGTTTTTTGTAATATCCATTTCTTCCCCGTAGCCCTTTTGCTCTCTCTAGCTGAAGGCTCTATCTCACAATACAAGTTGTGGAATCCACCCCACCCCCACCCTGTTAGAGTAATCTTCTTAGAACAGTGCTTTTAGCATATTATTCTGTTTAAGAAGTTGGAATGGCTCCTTTGAAAGTTTAAAAACTAAATGGCCCTAAATTGAAAGTCTTCCACATATAACTCCAGCATATCTTTCCTGCCTTCTCTTCCACTGGTCCTCTTCATAACCCCTCACTATTCCAGCAAAACTCTCTTGTTCACCCTACCCTGACCCTGTCTCAGTCCATCTTCTCCATTTCCCGTCGGAATGTAAGCTTACATCATTTATAGCCTGTAGCAGGACCGTTGTTGTTAGCCCCTAAACTTGTGGTCCTGTCTCTGTTCTTCATCATCTTCTGAGCACTTCATACACTGCATACAAAATATCATTCTAAAACCAGTAGGAATCACTTCAGAACTCTGCTTATCCTTCAGTGGCTCTGAATACTTTTCAGCAGTGGTTCTCAATTTGAATGTGCATTAAGAATCCCTTCTTACTTGCTAAAAAGGTTCCAGGTCACATTCTGACTAATTCATTAGGTTTGGCAAGGGATCTGGGACTGTGTTGGTTTTTTGTTTTTTTGTTTTGTTTTGTTTTAAGATTTATTTATTTGAGAGAGAGAGAGAAAGAGTACACACACAAGCAGGGGTGAGGCGGGCAGAGGGAGAGGGAGAAGCAGACTCCCCGCTGAGCAGGGAACCCAACTCTGGACTTGATCCCCAGACCATGACCTGAGCCAAAGGCAAATGCTTAACTGACTGAGTCACCCAGGTACCCCTGGGACTGTGTTTTAAGAAACCTGTAACTCCATGTTTCTTATTTGAATGTGACTCACAGAAGAAACCGATCTTATTTCTCCACGCAATACATATATAGGCATACATACATACATAGATAAAAACAGTATTCTTACTACATGCAGTATTCTCTATTCCATCCCTTTGCATTCCATTTCTTTTCCTTTTTTTTTTTTTTAAGAAAATGCTTATCCAGCCCACCAAATTAGTTTTATGACTGCCCAGTGGATCCCAGATTCTTACTACATGGAATATGTCCTCTATGCTATTCCATTCTTCCATTCCTTTCCATTCCATATCTTTCTCTCTCTCTCTCTTTTTTTTTAAGAAAATGCTTATCCACATGCACCTCTATGTTTATAGCAGCATTATTTGTAATAGCCAAGATATGGAGGAAGCCCAAGTGTCCATCAACTGATGAATGGATAAGGAAGATGTATGTATATTCAATGAAATATTACTCAGCCATAAAAAAGAATGAAATCTTGCCATTTGCAATGACATGGATAGAGCTAGAGAGTATTATTAAGTGAAATAAGTCAGAGAAAGACCAATAATACCATATGATTTTACTCAAATGTGGAATTTAGGAAACAAAACAAATGAGCATAGGGGAAAAAAGGAGAGAGACAAACTAAGAAACAAATTCTTAACTCTAAAGAACAAACTGTTGGTGACCAGAGGGGAGGTGGGTGGAGGAGGGTGAAATAGGTGATGGGGATTAAGGAGTGCACTTGTGATGAGCACTGGGTGATGTATGGAATTGTTGAATCACTATATGGTACACTTGAAACTAATAATAGCACTGTATGTTCACTGACTGGAATTAAAATTTAAAAAGAAAAGAAAAGAAAATGCTTATCCATCCACCAAATTAATTTTATGACCAGTGTGGGTCCCAAACTACAATTTGAAAATCTCTGCCCTAGATGATTCTGATGCAAGTGATCCATGGGCCACACTTCGAGCAACTCTGATCTACTTGCTAGATTCAACTTCTCAGTCGTGGCACTCAAAGCCCTTCATAATCCAATCTTTGCTTTCCATTCCATCTTCACCTCTAGCTTGCATCCTCTGCCTTGACTTCCCGTCCCTCCTTCCCCTAATACTGAGTGTACACTATATGTGCTTTGTTTTTGCAATCTGAACCATTTTGCCATGTTAGAAGAGCCACATTCTTTCTTACTACTCAGTCTTTATATTTACAACTCTCTTACATGAAATATTCTGATCTACCTGATGAAGCCTTCAAGTTTAAGGTCACCTCTTTGAAGCTTTCTGTGACCTTTCCAGACAGAAGTATCCTGTTTTCCCAAAATATTGTACATATTTCTAATATGATTTGCTGTAATTTTGTTTGCATGTTTCTCCTTCACTGAGTCCTGAGGCTCTGAAGGACTGTCTTCTATGTATCTCTAACACATAGCCTAGTATCTGCTACATGGTAGAGGCTTAATTAAAATTTGTTGAAAGGGTAAATGAACAAATGAATGAGTGAACATGTCTTGTTTGTACTTGTCTACCAAAAATATTCAAGTTGTTTTCCTTACCTGAAATGCCCTGAAAGCCTTTTCAGCTCTCTTGAGCCCAACGTGATATCTTCCTAATATATACCATTCACTCAACAATTGGTCATGAAAAGCTTTGTGGCATCTGTTGCATCATTTAATGCTTCAGTAGTTGTCTTCTGAGATGAATTTCATGCTCGTCGTGGACTGGATCTATGATGGAATGGGTTATATTTCACTTCCATGCCTAAACAGTATATTTATATTAAATATCTTCATGACTAAGTCCCTTGAGGTAAAAGTCTCCTACTTCTATGCAGTAGGTTACACATCTTAACTACTTACGTGCATTCATTCCTTCATCACTTTTTTACCTCATTCAGTCTTTATAGTTCTAGCTTGTTCTAGGTGCTTCAGATAAGGTAGTGAATAAAACAGACGGAAATTCCTGACTTCAAGGAGCTTATGTTTCTGTAGAGAAAGACCTCAGAAATTAACAAATTTGGAAGGGAGTTAAGATGGCGGAGGAGTAGGGGACCCCTTTTTCAGCCGGTCCCCTGAGTCGAGCTGGATAGGTACCAGACCAGCCTAAATAACCACGGAATCAGCCTGAGACGCAGGATGATGCATCTGGATCTCTACAAATGAACATCTCCAGCGCTGAGTATTGAGGTACCAAGAGGGGAGCTGTAAACCGTGCACGGATATCGGAAGACAAAAGGAAGGGGGAGGGAGCCGCCGCGTTTGGGCTCCGGGAAGCGGCAGCCACCTGCACGGGGGAGCGGGCGGACTCACAGAGGGCACCCGCGAGAGAGCGGACTGAGACCGGTGAGCCGTGAACGCGCGCGCCGCCAGGCATCTCCCGGAACACCGGAATCCCGGTGCGCTCACGGGATCCAGACTGAGACCGGGAACTCCCGGAGTGCGCGCGGGGCGGCTGGCGGCTGGCGGGCCACCTGCACGGGGGAGCGGGCGGACTCGCGGTCGGCACCCGCGAAACAGCAGACTGAGACCCTGAACCGGGTGCGCGCGCCACCAGGCTTCTCACGAAACTCCGGAATTGAGGTGTGCTCACTGGGCATAGACTGAGACCGGGAGACCCGGGAGTGCGCGGGGCGGCCGGTGGCTGGCGGCATTAGAAACACAAAGGACAGAGACGCGCAGGCCCTGGAAGTGGGGGCAGGGTCGCCGAGTTGGTGCGCACATCCCGGGACGCCGCAGGGTTGAGCAGCACCAACAGTAACAGAGTTAAAGTGGCCAGAACATCAGTGGAGAACGGGCCGCAATCCCTCTGTTCTGCGACAATGCAGCCTCTGCTGCTCTGACCCTCAGAAGAGGCATAGCCGGCCGCCAGGGAAAGCCGCCAGAGAACAAAAGCCTGGAAATACCGGCTCAGAGAGTGCCCATCCCCATCCTCCCTCGCAGGGGACACGGAGACTCTACCCAAACAGGGCTGCCTGAGTATCGGCGCGGCAGGCCCCTCCCCCAGAACACGGAAGGCAGGCTGAAAAATCAAGAAGCCCACAACCCGAGGCGCCTGGGTGGCGCCGTCATTGAGCGCCTGTCTCCGGCTTAGGGCGTGATCCCGGCGTTCCGGAAAGGAGTCCCTCATCGGGCTCCTCCGCTGGGAGCCTGCTTCTTCCTCTCTCACTCCCCTGCTTCTGTTTCGTTCTTGCTGACTGTCTGTCTCCCTCTCTCAGATAAGTAAATAAATAAAATCTTTAAAGAAGAAGCCCACATCTCTAAGATCCCTATAAAACAAGGGGCACGGCCTGGGACCCAGGCAATAATTTTGGGCTCTGGAAACCCCGCAACCTCTCTTCATCAGAATGACAAGAAGGAGAAGCCCCCCCCAGCAAAGAAAAGACAGTGAGTCAGTGGCCTCTGCCACAGAAGTAACGGATATGGATGTAACCAAATTATCAGAAATGGAATTCAGAGTAACAATGGTCAAGATAATGAGTAGACTTGAAAAAAGTATTCAGGAAAATATTACTGAGAATATACAATCCCTAAGGGCGGAAATGAGAGCGAATTTGACAGAAATTAAAAATTCTATGAGCCAAATGCAGGCAAAACTAGAGGCTCTGACGGCCAGGGTCACGGAAGCGGAGGAAAGGGTTAGTGAATTGGAGGATGGGTTAATAGAGGAAAAAATAAAAATAGAAGATGGTCTTAAAAAAATCCACGCCCACGAATGTTGGCTACGGGAGATTACTGACTCAACGAAACGATCCAATGTTAGAATCATCGGCATCCCCGAGGGGGTGGAGAAAAACAGAGGTCTAGAAGAGATATTTGAACAAATTGTAGCTGAAAACTTCCCTAATCTAGCAAGGGAAACAAAAATTCGTGTCCAAGAGGCAGAGAGGACCCCTCCCAAGCTCAATCATGACAGACCTACACCACGTCACGTCATAGTGCAATTCGCAAATATGAGATCCAAGGAAACAGTATTGAAAGCGGCCAGGGCAAAGGAATTTCTCACGTACCAAGGCAAAGGCATCAGAATTACATCAGACCTGTCTACACAGACCTGGAATGAGAGAAAGGGTTGGGGGAGCATTTTTAAAGCTCTTTCAGAGAAAAACATGCAGCCAAGGATCCTTTATCCAGCAAGGCTGTCATTCAGAATTGATGGAGAAATAAAGACATTTCAGAATCGACAGTCACTAGCCAATTTCGTAACCACGAAACCAGCCCTACAGGAGGTATTACGGGGGGTTCTATAAAAGTAAAAAGGCCCCAAGAGTGATACAGAACAGAAAGTCACAGCCAATACAAACAAAGACTTTACTGACAACATGGCAGAATTAAAAGCATATCTCTCAGTACTCAGCCTGAACATTAATGGTTTAAATTCTGGTTTCAAACGCCACAGGGTTGCAGATTGGATAAAAAGAAATGACCCATCCATTTGCTGTCTACAAGAGACTCATTTCGAACCCAAAGATGCATTCAGACTGAGAGTAAGGGGATGGAGTACCATCTTTCACGCAAATGGACCTCAAAAGAAAGCTGGGGTAGCAATTCTCATATCAGATAAATTGGATTTTAAAGTACAGACTATAGTTAGAGATGCAGAAGGGCACTATATTATTCTTAAAGGAAGTATTCAACAAGTGGATATGACAATTATAAATATATATGCCCCCAACAGGGGAGCAGCAAGATACACAAGCCAACTCTTAACCAGAATAAAGAGACATATAGATAAAAATACATTAATAGTAGGGGACCTCAACACTCCACTCTCAGAAATAGACAGAACACCCTGGCAAAAACTAAGCAAAGAATCAAAGGCTTTGAATGCCATACTCGACGAGTTGGACCTCTTAGATATATATAGAACACTACACCCCAGAACCAAAGAATACTCATTCTATTCTAATGCCCATGGAACATTTTCAAGAATAGACCATGTTCTGGGACACAAAACAGGTCTCAGCCGATACCAAAAGATTGAAATTATCCCCTGCATATTCTCAGACCACAACGCTCTGAAATTGGAACTCAGCCACAAGGAAAAATTTGGAAGAAACTCAAACACTTGGAGACGAAGAACCATCCTGCTCAGGAATGACTCGATAAACCAGGAAATCAAAAATCAAATTAAACAATTTATGGAGACCAATGAGAATGAAAATACAACAGTCCAAAACCTATGGGATACTGCAAAGGCAGTCCTAAGGGGGAAATACATAGCCATCCAAGCCTCACTCAAAAGAATAGAAAAATCTAAAATGCAGTTTTTATATTCTCACCTCAAGAAGCTGGAACAGCAACAGAGGGACAGGCCTAATCCACGCACAAGGAAGCAGTTGACCAAAATTAAAGCTGAAATCAATCAAGCAGAAACCAGAAGTACAGTAGAGCAGATCAACAGGACTAGAAGCTGGTTCTTGGAGAGAATCAATAAAATTGACAGACCACTGGCAAGACTTATCCAAAAGGAAAGAGAAAGGACCCAGATTATTAAAATTATGAATGAAAAAGGAGAGGTCACGACGAACACCATTGAAATTGGAAGGATTATTAGAAATTTTTATCAACAGCTATATGCCAATAAACTAAGCAATCTGGAAGAGATGGAATCCTTCCTGGAAACCTATAAACTACCAAGATTGAAAAAGGAAGAAATTGATTTCTTAAACAGGCCAATTAATTATGAAGAAATTGAGTCAGTGATAAACAACCTTCCAAATAACAAAACTCCAGGCCCGGACGGTTTTCCTGGGGAATTCTACCAAACATTCAAAGAAGAAATAATACCTATTCTCCTAAAGCTATTTCAAAAAATAGAAACAGAAGGAAAGCTACCAAACTCATTCTATGAGGCCAATATTACCTTGATCCCCAAACCAGGCAAAGACCCCCTCAAAAAGGAGAATTACAGACCGATTTCCCTAATGAATATGGACGCCAAAATCCTCAACAAGATACTTGCTAATAGAATCCAACAGTTCATTAAAAGGATTATCCACCACGATCAAGTGGGATTCATACCTGGGATGCAAGCGTGGTTCAATATTCGCAAATCAATCAGCGTGATACATCATATCAACAAGAAAAGACTCAAGAACCATATGATCCTCTCAATCGATGCCGAAAAAGCATTTGACAAAATACAGCATCCTTTCCTGATTAAAACCCTTCAGAGTGTAGGAATAGAAGGTACATTTCTCAATCTCATAAAAGCCATCTATGAAAAGCCTACTGCAAATATTATTCTCAATGGGGAAAAGCTGGAAGCCTTTCCCTTAAGATCAGGAACACGACAAGGATGCCCACTCTCGCCACTATTATTCAACATAGTACTAGAAGTCCTTGCAACAGCAATCAGACAACAAAAAGGGATCAAAGGTATTCAAATCGGCAAAGAAGAAGTCAAAATGTCTCTCTTCGCAGACGACATGATACTCTATATGGAAAACCCAAAAGAAGCCACTCCCAAACTATTAGAAGTTATAGAGCAATTCAGTAACGTGGCGGGATACAAAATCAATGCTCAGAAATCAGTTGCATTTCTGTACACGAATAACGAGAATGAAGAAAGAGAAATCAGGGAATCCATCCCATTTACAATAGCACCAAAAACCATACGTTACCTTGGAATTAACTTAACCAGAGACGTAAAGGACCTTTATTCTAGAAACTATAAATCACTCTTAAAAGACATTGAGGAAGACATAAAAAGATGGAAAGATATTCCATGCTCATGGATCGGAAGAATTAACATAGTTAAAATGTCCATGCTACCCAGAGCAATCTACACTTTCAATGCTATCCCGATCAAAATACCGAGAACGTTTTTCAAAGAACTGGAACAAATAGTCCTTAAATTTGTATGGAACCAGAAAAGACCCCGAATCTCCAAGGAACTGTTGAAAAGGAAAAACAAAGCTGGGGGCATCACAATGCCGGATTTCGAGCTGTACTACAAAGCTGTGATCACAAAGACAGCATGGTACTGGCACAAAAACAGACACATAGACCAATGGAACAGAATAGAGAGCCCAGAAATGGACCCTCAGCTCTTTGGGCAACTAATATTTGATAAAGCAGGAAAAAACATCCGGTGGGAAAAAGACAGTCTCTTCAATAAATGGTGCTGGGAAAATTGGACAGCTACATGCAAAAGAATGAAACTTGACCACTATCTCACACCATACACAAAAATAAACTCCAAATGGATGAAAGACCTCGATGTGAGATAGGAATCCATCAAAATTCTAGAGGAGAACGTAGGCAGCAACCTCTACGACATCAGCCAAAGCAACCTTTTTCATGACACATCCCCAAAGGCAAGAGAAACAAAAGATAAAATGAATTTATGGGACTTCATCAAGATTAAAAGTTTCTGCACATCCAAGGAAACAGTCAGAAAAACTAAGAGGCAGCCCACGGAATGGGAGAATATATTTGCAAATGACACTACAGATAAAGGACTGGTATCCAAGATCTACAAAGAACTTCTCAAACTCAATCCACGAGAAACAAATAAACAAATCAAAAAATGGGCAGAAGATATGAACAGACACTTTTCCAATGAAGACATACAAATGGCTAACAGACACATGAAAAAATGTTCAAAATCATTAGCCATCAAGGAAATTCAAATCAAAACCACACTGAGATACCACCTTACGCCAGTTAGAATGGCAAAAATAGACAAGGCAAGAAACAACAATTGTTGGAGATGATGTGGAGAAAGGGGATCCCTCCTACATTGTTGGTGGGAATGCAAGTTGGTACAGCCACTCTGGAAAACCGTGTGGAGGTCCCTTAAAAAGTTAAAAATTGAGCTACCCTATGATCCAGCCATTGCACTACTGGGTGTTTACCCCAAAGATACAGACGTAGTGAAGAGAAGGGCCATATGCACCCCAATGTTCGTAGCAGCAATGTCCACAATAGCTAAATCGTGGAAGGAGCCGAGATGCCCTTCAACAGATGACTGGATTAAGAAGTTGTGGTCCATATATACAATGGAATATTACTCAGCAATCAGAAAGAATGAGTTCTCAACATTTGCTACAACATGGACGGCACTGGAGGAGATAATGCTTAGTGAAATAAGTCAAGCAGAGAAAGACAACTATCATATGATTTCTCTCATCTATGGAACATAAGAACTAGAATGATCAGTAGGGGAAGAAAGGGATAAAGAAAGGGGGGTAATCAGAAGGGGGAATGAAACATGAGAGACTATGGACTATGAGAAACAAACTGAGGGCCTCAGAGGGGAGGGGGATGGGGGAATGGGATAGACTGGTGATGGGTAGTAAGGAGGGCACATATTGCATGGTGCACTGGGTGTTATACACAACTAATGAATCATCGAGCCTTACATCGAAAACCGGGGATGTACTGTATGGTGACTAACATAATATAATAAAAAATCATTATTAATAAAAAAAAAGAGAAATTAACAAATTTACTAGATAAGTGTATTATGTAATTTATTAGACAATGAAAAGTTAGGGAGAACAGGTTATAAATATAAATAAATGGTTAGAGTAGACCTCATTCTCTATTCTGATGTAGTTTTCATAATAGAAATAATGATTATTATATGTTACTGTTTTCCTAGAATATTGAAACAAAACCTAAAATGTACATTTCTAATACTAAGGAAAACAAAATCTAATCCCTCTGAAAAAAACGCAAAACACTAAAAACTAATTTAAGCAACCTGAACTCAGAGGTAGAATTAGGCTTTCTTTAGTTGTTTATTTTATTTTTGGGATCGGAAGTTCAAATTCTACCACTTACCTAGAAATTTGTCAGA
Source organism: Ursus americanus (assembly GCF_024610735.1). NCBI lineage: Eukaryota > Metazoa > Chordata > Mammalia > Carnivora > Ursidae > Ursus > Ursus americanus. The sequence continues at coordinate 27,934,636 of NC_142133.1, forward strand.
CCTGAAGTGATCCTTTCTCATAGTTGCATCACTTCACATGGGAAAATTCTGCTGTACTGCCAGAGACCGGCTGACTTTGTTTTTGTGAAACATATTCATGATGTATAGAAACAAAGGAGCTTCTCAGTTCTCCTGGGTCTAAAAAAAACAAAACAAACAATGGAATTGGAAATGTATAGCAGAATAGGATCTACAAATTCTGGTCCATAGACTGGTGCTAGAGATCAAATATCATGTGAAAATACAAAAACGATTAAAAACTATTCTTACTTTGCGTAGAATTAGTTTGTATACTCCATCAACTAGTATGTTGTCAGGCCATTCCTTATCTTTCTTGCTATTAGTTCTTTAAAACAGGAACTATCTCTTGCAAATAGGGATAGATAGCAATCAAGTAGTTTTAAATTTGAGGCTTCATGCAAAAATATTGTTCAAATTGTTTAAGATGTGCTAAAATCTAAATTGGGCGAGGAATTTAATGAAGGGCTTCAATATCAAGTTTTAATAGTGTCCACTTAGCTGCAATTAAAGAATAGCAGTTAGACTTCGTAGAGGACTCATACCACAAAAGCTGAAAAAAATTTCATTTATCATTTTCTATCTACGTATTTAATGACATAAAAGGAATTCTAATATTCAGTAATTAAAATCTATATAGTTTTGACAATAAAGAATTTGCAATTCAGTTTTATTAGGTATTTTACTATTTTTCCATATACAAGGACTATGAGTTGTTACAAAAACTGTTTTACAGTTGAGTTTGGGGGAATTATTTTATATTGGTAGCCTGAAAAAGAACACAGTTGATTTTATTTTGTTTTTTTTTTTTTAAGTTTTTTAAGAACACAGATTAAAAAGACAAGTGATCAGGGTGCCTGGGTGGCTGAGTCGGTTAAGTGTCTGCCTTCAGCTCAGGTCATGATCCCAGGGTCCCGGGATGGAGCCCTGCATCCATCCAGCTCTCTGCTCAATGGGGAGCCTGCTTCTCCCTCTCCCTTTGCCCCTCCCCACTCCTCATGCACGCGTGCACTCTCTCTTTCTCTCTTTCTTGCTCTGTCAAATAAATAAAATCTTTAAAAAATAAAATTATTAGTCTATATAAAATGTATTTTTATCCTGTTGTTTACTTGTGTTTCAGTAATATTTAACTGTATTAAAATTTTGGAAATGTCACATCTCTAGACCTAATAGATGTTGTAATTGATTTTAAAAATTTGAATTCCTACTTGCAAGAGAAACAGATCATGGTGATATATTTTTGATAAAAATGAAATTTTCGTACATACTGCTCATAGGACTAAGGAGTAATATTTATTTCTAAAGATAGATTAACGATTGTTACCTTGTTTACATTTGATCAAATATAAAGGGAAATTTTAAACTAATTTAAGAGGAATTTAAGAGAAGTTGATTGTTCGCATACTTCAGATTTTGCAGATTTTTAAAACTGAGTAGAATTTGTCACATTGCAGAATAAAATACTGCATTTTGTGTTATAGAATGATATGTATATATTAAAAAGCCTACAGCAAGCATTATCCTAAATGAAGGAAACATCAGAAGCATTCACTTTGAAATAGGAATGAGGAAAGGATGTGTACTCTTTCTACTTCTCTTCATCGTTGTCGTGGAGATTGTAGCCAGTGCAGTGAGAGCTAATTGAAAATGCAGAAATAAAACTGTAATTATTGGAAGCTATTATTTATGGTGAAAAGTCAAAAGGACATACAAATAGATAATTAAAATAATAACTTTAAAAGGGTGAATGGATGTAAAATTAATAGGCAAACGTCAGTTGCATTTCTATATATCAGCAACAAATAATCAAAGAAAATATTGCCAGAAAATATAAAGTACAGGGCGACAAATCTAAGAAATGGTGATGAAGATTTCTTTAGGGAAAATTATAAAATTTCATTATGAGATGATAGAGAACACCTAAAGTGAAGGAGATACATGTCATGTTCACTAATATCAGTATTATAAAGATGGCATTTTTCCCCAAATTGATATACAGACTCAGTGCAAGTCCAAACTCTTGAGATTTTTCATTAAATATGATAAAATTATTCTGAACAGGAGAAGGAGCATACTTTATAGAAAAGAAACAGCTGAGAAACTAACTTTATCAGATATTAGGGTTTATTATGAAGAAGTATTAATTAAGGCTGTCGTATTGGAGTAACAATAGACAGATTGGCCAGTGAAGTATAATTGTGAGCCCAGAAAGACACTTAAGAAAATACAAGACTTAAGTTGGATTTTTCTACCTCTTGTTATATACAAAAATCAGCTGAAAATGAAATAAAGATTTAAATGTAAATCAACATTTCAGAGACTCTTGGTAGAAAATATTGGTAAACAGATTTTAGTCCTTGGCATATAGATAGACAAGATACAAAATAAAGTTTTATAAAAACAGTTGCTAAATTTGATGATATTCTTAATTTCAGTTTATTGTATTTTTCAGTTGCAGAATTTGTTTGGTTCCTTTCCTAATAGTTTCAAGTTCTCTACTAAACTCAATATTGTCTTTTAACTCCTTGAATATATATTGTAAGTCAAGTGTCTGCAGACTTCATTATTTGAATCCTTTGTGGTCTTTTTCTTTTTTCGGGGGTTGGCAAAAGGAGAGGAAGAGAGAGAATCTTAAGCAGGCTTCATGCCCAGTACCAGAGCATGATGCGAGGCTCAGTCTCACAACCCTGAGATCATGACCTGACCTGAAATCAAGAGTCAGTCACTTAACAACTGATCTACCCAGGCATCCCTGGTCTCTTTCTATAGACTGTTGTTTTTCTTTTCTTAAAAAAAAAAATAAAAAAACAAAAACAAAAAAAACCCCTCTATTTTGTCTCATTTGCCCAGTTATTTAAAATAGAATACCAGTCATTGTTTATGCAAAATTATAAAGATTTTAGGCCTAGGATATTGTTATCTGTCTTCAGGAGATTTTCTTGTATTGGTGGCTAGTCAGTACCAACCTCAAATCAGCAAATGATTTAGATTGTTTGAAGCCAGACTTTATCTCTGTGAGATCTGCTGTCTTTCCAATTCATTCTTAAATCCTAAGGTATAGCTCCTTCAGGGCCCCAACCAGAGTATTTGGCATTTATCAGGTCTTCCATCCTTGGTAGAACCTGAACTCCTTTATGTTTCCTCTATAGGCTATTGAGAATTTATCTCAACTTCTCATTTTCTTAGCCACCTCTTAGAAAATGGGCAGGCTCTATCTGGAAAAAAAGAGGCCTCTTATGCCGAACTTAACCTCTCTAGGCTTTTGTGATATTGTGATTTATAATAAATATATATTTGGTCTTCACCCCCATTCCTGGCAAAGAGCTCCTAAAACCCTTGCTAAGTGATAACAGCAAAAAAAATTGAAAGGAGTGTCTTCTGTTATTTGTAATAAGCCCCTTTCAGCCACACCTGTTATGTCATATTATGTTATGATATGAACACTCGCATCACAAGTGTATATTTTGACCTTCTAGTTGTACAGATAAGTTCTTGTAGACGCCTTCAAATGCTTGGCTTAAGAATACTAATGGGAATATTTTTTTGTTGTTGTTGAAGATTTTATTTACTTATTTGACAGAGAGAGAGAGAGAGAGAGAAAGAGAGCACAAACAGGGGGAGTGGCAGGTAGAGGGAGAAGCAGGCTCCCCGCCGAGCAGGGAGCCCAATGTGGGACCAGATCCCAGGACTCCAGGATCTGACCTGAGCCGAAGGCAGATGCTTAACCAACTGAACCACCCAGACGCCCCTAACGGGAATATTTTAAATGTTGTGATAGCTACTGAGACTGTGAGCATAGTTTAAATAAAAAGTCAAAATCAAAATGTATTGTCATTTTATTAGTTACGCCTGTAAGACTTAAGAATTTGAGTTTTAACTTTCAAATTTAGTATTTCAAATTTTAATACTTTCTGAAAAATAAAAATTTTCACGTAATTGTGCTTTTAAAAAAATATGACCATGTTATGATTTATTCCTACAGCTTATATTATTTGAAAAGGCAGTTAATATTTTCTTTTGGAACCTGATTTCTTTTCAGGTATTAATTTAAAAACTGTCATTACATTATATTCTGTCATAAAGGTTTTTACATTTTTTCAGAACGGCAAATTTTTCCTGCTATAGTATTTTTTTGTCTTTTAAAGCAAACCTAATTTGCACATAAAACTTTTTATGGAAACTAGCTAGCTACCTTATATCATCTATTGTCTTCTTGGTATTTAATCCCTAAGATATTGTTCTGAATTTTAATAGGTATTTCTGTGTATGTCACTTTTATGCAAAACATATGTAAAATTTTCTCATAGACTTCAGTTTTCAAGAACATAGGTTCAGGATTCAATGACTTCTTAGTATGAACTCCTTCTCTGCCACTTCCTATCTGTGGAACTTTGGAGAAGTAATTTCATCTCTTTAAAATTCGTTCCTCATCTATAAAATAGGGATGATAGTAATTCTTATACAGATCTATATTCTCTCTTATACAGATTTATATTTTCCCTCTTCTCTGTTTTGTATAACCTGCAACCATTTTTGTAAAAATTTGGTTGGTTATTAATATCAGTTTGGGGTTCTGCTCTAAATTTCGGATGATTTAGGATAGTTACTTCCTGACCACGCACATAACTTCACGAATACTGTTAGTGACTACATATGATAATGGTAAAAGGCATTTTTGAGATTGTATACTATTCTATTTTGTTAGCATAGACTGGTTCTACTTAGGGTTATTGGATATGTCGGGCAGGGAGGAGGACCTAGCAGGATTTTAGTTCTATGTGACTATTTTACATTCTTAAAAAAAAAAATGTACTATTTAGTCCCTGAACAGCAACTGCTTGATATTGAAGATTGCGACCTCAATGTGGTGAGATTATGCTTTCAAGTTTTCCTCCCTGATGAACATGGTAATTTGACAACGGCTCTACCTCCTGTTGTCTCTAACCCAATTTATGACAACCGTAAGTACTTTATTTTCTTATATTTGTAGCATTAGCTTGTGGGTTTTTTTAGTTTAATTTTTTAAAGTGTTTTGGCAGTTAGAGAGAGTATGTTCATTATAAGAAAAACAAGCATTACTGAAATAACAAGAACAATAATTTTCTCTGATCTCCTCCTCCAAAGATAATCACTATCCCCAGGTACATATTTCACCAGTTTCTTCATACATAAAAACACATCATCACTATCATTCATACAATATACTTTTGGCAACTTACAAAAAAGTCATCACAGATCATTAAAAAAAATTTTTTTTTCTCTTAGCAATATATCTTAAGCCTTTTTCCCTTTCCGGTATCTTATTCTCTCTTCAGTAGCTGCATATTTCCTTATATGGCTATATCACAATTTTATTAAATCATTACCCTATTACAAGACATTTGGTTTGTTTCCCTCTCGATTTTTTTCTCTAACAATTTGTACTTCAGTAAATTTCCTATATGTGTGTATTTTGTGCAAATGTGTTTTTAACATAATTTTACCGAAGTAGATATGTTGGCAAATGCTAGATCAAAGGATATGGATATTTGTAGCTTTAAAAGATTATGAATTGCCCTTGAAGTTTTTGCGTGCACGTGTGTGTATTTGCTCTAATATATGCATCCATTCATGGTATATGACTGCCTGTTTTGCATATAGAAGCTTAGGACATATAGGACATAGGCCTATAAAGGTGGATCAGAGTATCTTCATCATGGAGAACTTTGAATTGCCAGGGAGAATTACTAAAATTATAATCCTAATAATAGGAAGCACGAAATTGCATTGCTGTAGGCTCATAGTCATGATTTAAGAGATTAATCTGGTGACAGTGTATGGATGAATTGAAAGAATCAGAATTTAGGAACAGAGAGATTTAACTAGAGGATCTGTTATTGCTGAGAGATGAAGTCACAAGGCTGTAAACCGGGTTGGGCAGTGTAGTTAGAAAGGAAAAGGACCGGTGTGGATGATTAATGTACTTAGTGTCCTTAATTTATGTATACACTAAAGCTTTTATCTGTCCTGTAAATTGTTTTCCTAGAATTCTCACCATCAAAAAGGAATAGGAATATTACTGAGGCAGAAACCCATTAAAACAATCCTTTATATTTAGGTGCTCCTAATACTGCAGAATTAAGGATTTGTCGTGTAAACAAGAACTGTGGAAGTGTCAGAGGCGGCGATGAAATATTTCTACTGTGTGATAAAGTTCAGAAAGGTATTTATTTGTTTCATTGAATTTAGAATATACAGATCTTCCTTGGCTTACAGTGGGGTTATACCATGATAAATGCACTGTAATTTGAAAATAATCTTAAATTGAAAAGGCAGTTAATACACCTAACCTACCAAACATCATAGTTGAGCTTAGTATGCCTTAAACATGCCTGGAACACTTAAGTTAGCCTGCAGTTGGGCAAAACGATCTAACACAATTTATTTAATAAAATATTGAATATCTCATGTTCTTTATTGAAAACTGTACTGAAAGTGAAAATCCGAACAGTTGTGAGTGTATCAGTTGTTTACCCTCTTGATCATGTAGCTGACGGGGCTTGTTGCCACTGCCCAGCATCTCCGGAGTGTCATACTTCCTATCACTAGGCTGGGAAAAGATCAAAATCTGAATTTTTTACTGAGTGCATATCACTTTCACACCATCATAAAGTCAAAAAATTGTTAAGTTGAACCATCATCAGTTGGGGACCATCTATAGTTTAGATTAATAGATGGATTGTGTTTTCCATTGCTATTCCTTTCCTTTTGTGTTCACTAGATGACATAGAAGTTCGGTTTGTGTTGAACGATTGGGAAGCAAAAGGTATCTTTTCACAAGCCGATGTACACCGCCAAGTAGCCATTGTTTTTAAGACTCCACCATATTGCAGAGCGATAACAGAACCAGTGACAGTAAAAATGCAGTTGCGGAGACCTTCTGACCAGGAAGTTAGTGAATCTATGGATTTTAGATATCTGCCAGATGAAAAAGGTATGACTTCTTGGTGGTTGTGTTTCATATATTTATTAATGTTAGTTCTCCTAATAACATTTCCTTGTAAGATACATTTGGATACAGTTAGGTTTTCATAATTTACATTTTATTTCCTAAAAGTTTTCAGTTGATTTTTTTATCAATTGACCTCTCTGCTCTTTGCATCTCTTTCTTTGGAAAGGAATCTAGAATGATTTAGGAGTATCTGAACTGTTTATCAAAATTTATTATATATTTGAGGTTCTGTTTTTGTCTTTATTGTGCCCTTTTTATAGATGGAAAGCTTGCCACTCAGAGTGGTCTCCATTTTGGTTTGGTCTTTATCTGCCCTTATTGCATTAGTTGACATTGTTGACTTATAGGTGTTATAAAAAAAACAAGATGAGTATTATACCCTTTGCTGCTGACTTGGGACACATTCTGCAACACTTACTAATAAATCCATATTATATACATTTGTTTAAAGCACCTTATGGGAATAAAACACCTATTTATTTGTTAAAGGAGAAGCAGCATAAATCTATGATGATTCACATGCTTTCCTGGTTTCTTTTTAAACAGATACTTACGGCAATAAAGCAAAGAAACAAAAAACAACTCTACTTTTCCAGAAACTGTGGCAAGATTGTGGTAAGAGTATTTTGGATTGATTTGTATTTAAATAGATTTTGGTTTTTTTGCTGTATTCAGTTTTTCAAATTTTAAGTGATGTTCTTTTTTAAATTGCATTTAATAATGGAAAAACTTTATCACAGCAGTTAATTTTCCTGAAAGACCTAGACCTGGTACCCTAGTATCAACTGGAGAAGGAAGATTCATCAAAAAAGGTATTTTATCCCCTATAGAGTATTCCTTATGGTCAAAAGACCAGTGCTTTGCCCAATATATTGGAATTTCATTCTTAAGAATGAAAACTGCTTCTTTGCTATTTTCCATTCCCACAGATTTTTTCATGCTTTGAATATTAAATGAATTAATCTCTGCTTCTTAAGGTCCTGTTGGAAACTATGATTATGTTTTTGGGATTTATTGTTTGAGAAATTACATTTGTTCATATGGTGGTGATTTTATTTAATTACAGTGTGTCATGGAAGAAATGGTTTAGATCTGGCCAGTCGCCTGTTTAAAAATAAAGCTTTCTTGGAACACAGCCATGCTCATTTGATTCCATATTGTCTATGGCTGCTTTTCTTGCACTATAGTGGCAGAATTGTGTAGTTTCATCAGAGGCTGTATGGCCCACAGAGCGTAAAATATTTGGCCCTTTACAGAAAAAAAAGTTTTGAACCTCTGGTTCAAATCATTGAACCAGGGTTATTTAACCAGAAGTCTTTATTGCCTTTAAATCTATGCTTTTTCTTGGTTTAGTATGTACAGCAGTCATATACTATATAAATAAGTACAGAATCCTTAATTTTTTTCTGACTGGGAATTCTGTAGTACCTTAGAATTATATCTTTTTTCTTTTTTTTTTCGAGAGGTGGGGAGAGAAATCTAGGGAGAGGGGAGGGGCAGAGGGAGAGAGAGAATCTTTAAGCAGGCTCCATGCCCAGCAGGGAACCCGACTTGGGGCTTGATCTCACAACCCCAAAGTCATGACCTGAACTGCAACCAAGAATCAGACACTTAACCAGCTGGAGCCATCCAGGCACCCCAAGAGTTATATCTTAATATATCTTAGCAAGTTATGTGTATTTTTCAATCATCCCTAATGAGCATTTCCTCCACCCCTCCATTTTCTCCTAAAAGTAGTGAATATGAAATGATTTGGGTACTTAGATTTCCACTAACTGAAATTCTGATATTTTTTTTAAGTAATCTCTATGCCCAACTTGGGGCTCAAACTCACGACACTGAAATCAAGATTTGTACGCTCTACCAACTGAATCAGCCAGGCCTCTCTGAAATTCTGATTTATTTTTCACTTTATAGGGCCTCAGAAGCTAAATTTTCATATTTAACTGGAATGAAGCTATCTATGCCAAAATAATTTACCAAAATTATTTTATAGGTATTCGTAAAACAGTAAGTGTTAAAGAATTTAGCTTTGGACTCTTATAATAATTTTAGTGCTGTTTTATATTTTTATCTAAAATGTTATATCAGTTTGCTTGAAAATTTTCTCTATTGGTGTGTTTGTGCAAGTTTAATTTAGAGATAATGCTTTTTATACTTTTATTTCGGTTTGTAAAAGTACATTTTCCTCCCCACAGAATCAAACTTTTCTCATGGTGCAGTTTTGACAGAAATGCCCAGGACTTCAGGTGTTTCAAGTCAAGCAGATTCCTACTATTCCTCGCCTGTGTCCATCTCAAATGCACTGTCACATCATACTTCACCCATACCTTCAATGGTGTCTCAGCCTTCTTCAAGCTGGTCTTCAGGGCCCCACCCCACCTCGCGTGCAGTCAGTACAAATCCACTGAGTGGTTTTTCAACAGGGACACTTTCCTCTAATCCACAAGGTATCTCGCCATATCTGGAAATGCCTCTTGAGAGTGATTTGAATGCCTCTAATGCTTGTATTTATAACAATGCTAATGACATAGGCAGAATGGAAGCACCATCCATGTCACCAGCTGATTTATATGGTATTTCTGATGGCAACATGCTGCCGAATTGCCCTATGAATATGATAACACCTAGTAATGACAGCATGAGGGAGACTGATAATCCGAGACTTGTGAGCATGAATCTCGAAAACCCCTCCTGTAATTCAGTGTTAGACCCAAGAGACTTGAGACAGCTCCATCAGATGTCCTCTCCCAGCATGCCAGCAGGCACCAGTTCCAGTACGGCTGCTTTTGTTCCCCAGCCAGAGGCATTTGACAGATCTGACTTCAACTGTACAGATAACAGTATGATAAATGAGTCAGGACCATCAAACGGTACTAATCCAAACAGTCATGGCTTTGTTCATAGTCAGTATTCTAGTATTGGCACTATGCAGAATGAGCAATTAAGCGACTCATTTGCATTTGAATTTTTTCAGAGTAACTTGTAAAACTTAAATGCTTGTTTGGGTATATTGAATACAAAGTTGGAAAGTATCATAAAAGGAAAATTCTGAAATAGAAATTTAAAAGGATGTTACTGTTTCTTCTTTTTGAAACATGTGACCTGATACTGTGTATGGTGGGAATTCTGTCTTTAGAGTCCTACCCCATTTTCCCAGTAAAGAATGAGGAGGAAATGAGAGCAAGGCTCCAATTCTTCCAAATATACTTTTTTATACTTCTTTTATATTGTATTAATGTATTCTTAGTTAAATGAATTAACTGATATTTGCTTTTAAGCAAATTTAAGGTAAAACCTGTAATGACTGTGTCATTAGAAAAATGATTTCTTATTATTTTTGAGACCCATAGGCCAAGGTGACCCCTAAGGGGTTTTCTGAGGCTGCTTGGAGTTTCTTAGATTTATATGTAAGTCAAAAATCTTTAAAATCTTTAAGAATCTAACTTGGCAGGGGGTGCCTGGGTCGCTCAGTCGGTGAAATGTCTGCCTCTGGCTCAGGTTATGATCCCAAGGACCCGAGGATCCAGCCCCCATTAGACTCCTCTCCCTCTCCCTTCCCCACCCCCGCTCATGTACAGGAGTGCTCTCTCTCTCTCAAATAAATAAATAAAGTCTTTAAAAAAAATTTAACTTGGACAGAAGAGAGTGGAAGTGAGCTTTCAAGGTAGGGGAAGTTCTCTACATTTTAGACCATTTAAATCCCTACCTTTAAAATTGCTTGTGATTTTAGGTTTACACTCATGTCTTTAAGGTGAAGAAGTTTCCTTAGATCTCTTATCTTTCTTGTGTTTCCTCAGTCACTGTGATCTCATCCAATTTCATGCTCTCTTCGTAAATTTTTTTTTTTAAAGATATTTTATTTATTTATTCGACAGAGAGAGACAGCCAGTGAGAGAGGGAACACAGGCAGGGAGAGTGGGAGAGGAAGAAGCAGGCTCATAGCGGAAGAGCCTGATGTGGGGCTCGATCCCGGAACGCCGGGATCACGCCCTGAGCCGAAGGCAGACGCTTAACCGCTGTGCCACCCAGGCGCCCCTCTCTTCGTAAATTTTATCCCTAGCTTAGACCTATCCTCTGACCTCCATACTTGGACCTTAGTCGTGTATGTAAAACTACTTGTTTGACATCTCTACTAAGAAACCTCATTAACGAACAAAAATCCAGCTCAGACTCAACATATCCAAAACTGAGTTCTTGATCTTCCCTCCCAATTTGCTTCTCCTTCAATCTTCCCCAACTTAGTAAATAACAGTGCTATGCTTCAGTTATTGCTCAGGTCCAAAACCATGGAGTCATCCTTGATTCTTTTCTTTCTCTCCCAAGTCAATCCATCAGCAAATCTGGTAGGCCTTGCCTTCAAAATATATCCAAAGCTCACCACCTCTTTTGACCTCTACTATTAGCTTCCTCTTCTGAGCCACTGTTATATCATCTCTTGCCTAGATTGAAGCTGTAGCCTCGAAAGATGCTCTTACATCCTTGTGCCCCTGTAGTCTCTTCTCCCCAAAGTAGCCAGAATGATTATTTTTAAAACAAGTCAAATTGTATCATTCACCTGCTCAAAACCGTCCTGTAGCTCCCCATTCCCACTCAGTAAAGACCAAAGTTCTTAAAAGTGGCAAGCTTATACTCCGTCTATCTCATGTCTTACTGTTTTCTTCTCATTCAGCTCCAGGCACTCTGCCCTCATAGCCTCTCTTCAAAAACACCAAGTATACATGTGCCTCAGAAACTCTTTGTACTTGGTGCCCTCTCTGCCTTGACTGTTCTCTCAGATACATGCATAGCTCACTTCTTAACATCCTTCAGATTCATTCAGCTGATACCGATCAAGGCCTTCCTCGAGTCTATACACATCAGCGCTCCATGTCCCCTCTCCTTTATATTGGTCCATAGTGCTTACCAGGATCTGACCTTTGCTAATAAGCATTTTTTTTTTAATTTTTTTCCCTATACTGAAATGTAAGCTCCACAAGGATAAAAATTTTTGTGTTTTGTTTGTTGAATCTCCAGTTTGTAGAACAGGGTCTGCCTCATATTAAGCACTCAGTAAATATTTATTGAATGTTTAAAGTACTACTAATAGAGTTTTTTGAAAGAAAGAACAGCTTTAATTATTAGATGTTTATAATTTTTATAATTCTGTTTAATGTGACGTTGGATTTATGTCAGAATCATGCACCTTCAGGTTAAGGATTAATAATGGTAGTAATCCAAACTGTTTGAAAGCAAAGTAATCCCAGAGGCAAAATGATGGTATAATTTAGGCAGTAATTTTAGTTGTGATGGAATTGTCATGATGCTAAGTAACTGACTTATTGAAGACTTTATTTTACACCTAGAACCTACCATAAATGTTGAGCATGTTGTAAGCTAGAAACAGTGTGTCATTTCATTTACACAGTGTCCAACCAAACCAGTAAGTTTACTGGAACAATCAAAATGGAAATGTATGAATGTCATGTAAATAAAAATTCTGAGTTGAATGATACTGGGAAATGGGAAGGAGATCAAGATAAGACTTGGGGTTAAGATAGTCTAGGAAGCAGAAGAAAAAGATTAAAGACACAAAGTACCATTAATATTTCTCAGAAATTATGATTTAAAAATGAAACATTTGGCCCCCACCACCCCCGGCCTAAGCAGCTACCATGTCTGAGGTCCCCGGCGCGGCGTTGTCCCAGGCGGGTTGGTATCTTTCAGATGAAGGCATTGAAGCTTGCACAAGTTCTCCTGACAAAGTCAATATAAATGACATCCTCCTGATTGCTCTCAATACAGACTTAAGGACAATTGGCAAGAAATTCCTCCCCAGTGACATCAATGGTGGAAAGGTAGAAAAGCTTGAAGGTCCATGTGTTTTGCAAATTCAAAAAATTCGCAATGTTGCTGCACCAAAGGACAACGAAGAATCTCAGGCTGCACCAAGAATGCTGCGTTTGCAGATGACTGATGGGCATATAAGTTGCACAGCTGTGGAATTTAGTTATATGTCAAAAATAAGCCTGAATACACCACCTGGAACTAAAGTGAAGCTCTCAGGCATTGTGGATATAAAAAATGGATTCCTGCTCTTGAATGACTCTAACACCACAGTTCTTGGTGGTGAAGTAGAACACCTTATTGAGAAATGGGAGTTACAGAGAAGCTTGTCAAAACACAATAGAAGTAATATTGGAACTGAAGGTGGACCCCCTCCTTTTGTGCCTTTTGGACAGAAATGCATATCTCACGTCCAAGTGGATAGTAGAGAACTTGACCGAAGAAAGACATTGCAAGTTACGATGCCTGTTAAACCGACAAATGATAATGATGAATTCGAAAAGCAAAGAACTGCTGCTATTGCAGAAGTTGCAAAGAGCAAAGAAACCAAGACATTTGGAGGAGGTGGTGGTGGTGCTAGAAGTAATCTCAACATGAGTGCTGCTGGTAACCGAAATAGAGAAATTTTACAAAAAGAAAAGTCAACCAAATCTGAGGGGAAACATGAAGGTGTCTATAGAGAACTGGTTGATGAGAAGGCTCTGAAACATATAACAGAAATGGGCTTCAGTAAAGAAGCATCAAGGCAAGCTCTTATGGATAATGGCAACAACTTAGAAGCAGCACTGAATGTACTTCTTAACAGCAATAAACACAAACCTGTTACAGGACCACCTCTGAGAGGTAAAGGAAAAGGCAGGGGGAGAATAAGATCTGAAGAAGAAGAAGAACTGGGAAATGCAAGGCCATCAGCACCAAGCACACTATTTGATTTCCTGGAGTCTAAAATGGGGACATTGAGTGTGGAAGAACCTAAATCACAGCCGCAGCAGTCTCATCAGGGACAACACAGATTGTCACATACTGAGCAAAATGGAGTCAAAGATAATAATCAACCAAGATATCTTCCTCGAAATGATACCAGACAGCCAAGAAATGAGAAACCTCCTCGTTTTCAAAGAGACACCCAAAATCCAAAGTCAATTTTAGAAGGCAGTGGATTACCTAGAAACAGAGGTTCTGAAAGACCAAGTACTTCTTCAGGATCTGAAGTATGGGCTGAAGAGAGAATCAAGTGTGATAGACCCTATTCTAGATATGACAGAACTAAAGATACTTCATACCCTTTAAGTTCTCAGCACAATGATGGTGCTTTTAAAAAAAAGGATAACTCCATGCAAAGCAGATCAGGAAAAGGTCCGTCCTATGCAGAGGCAAAAGAAAATCCACTTCCTCAAGAATCCACTGATTATAATAATCAAAAACGTGGGAAAAGAGAAAACCAAACAGCAAATCCTGATCATTTTTATGACAGGAAACCACGAACAATAAATAACGAAGCTTTCAGTGGTGTAAAAATTGAAAAACATTTTAATGTAAATACTGATTTCCAGAATCCTGTCCGAACTAATAGTTTCATTGGTGTTCCAAATGGAGAGACAGACATGCCAATGAAGGGCAGGCGAGTAGGACCTATTAAGCCAGCAGGACCCATCACAGCTACACCCTATGATGATAAAGTATTTTACAATAGTGGGCCCAAAAGAAGATCTGGGCCAATTAAACCAGAAAAAGTACTAGAATCATCTATTCCTATGGAGTATACAAAATTGTGGAAACCTGGAGATGAATGTTTTGCACTTTATTGGGAAGACAACAAGTTTTACCGAGCAGAAGTTGAAGCTCTCCATTCTTCAGGTATGACAGCGGTTGTTAAATTCATTGATTATGGAAACTATGAAGAGGTGCTACTAAGCAACATCAGGCCCATTCAGACAGAGGCATGGGAGGAAGAAGGCACCTATGACCAAACGCTTGAGTTCCGTAGAGGGGGCGATGGCCAGCCAAGAAGATCCACTCGGCCCACCCAGCAGTTTTACCAACCTCCCCGGGCCCGGAACTAATATGAGAAGAGCCTTTGTGAAGAAAGGAGCCATTGACTGAAACATCCTGGTCGAGACCTGTTGATAGTCTTCCTACTTTCCCTTCAGAATAAGCTGCAGCCGTGATGAATATTATTACTGGAGAATGGAAGAGCAGATTTTAGACAGGAAACAATCCAGCTCACACTAAGAATGGGGAAAAATACTAAGTTAACTAGAGCAAGTACCTTTTACAAGTGAAAGAGAATTTTTTCTTCTGCCATCAATAAAACCAATGAGCTGTTATATTAAAAAAAAAAATGAAACATTTGTTACATAATTTTAAAAACCATAAGCATATAACATACTTTAGAAGAACTTACCAGAGAGAAAGAAAAACTTGGAAGGCGTCATTTCTTTTCTAAGTATGAATGAACCCTGGATATCTCTAGATAGTGGTGAGCTTTTTTAAAAAAAAATACAGAATCCTATAATTTTGTATTTATTAGCACTGGCCAGCTTAACCACAGACTGTTAAGAGTAGCTAACTGGATTTTTGTTCATTAAATAAGCAATTGACTTATCTTGCAGGGTTGTTGTTTTGTCCACTCCTCCCCGCCATGTAAGCCGAATTTAGGTATTTAGAGTATTTCCAAGGGATTTTTTTCATTTTTCAGGTGCTACTTACTGATCATAGAATTTATTTTATAATATACAAAGAATTTGGCAAACTGCTTCTCATCTATCTCTAAATGTATTTATGTTTTCACACTTAGTTTCCGAGAAAAAAAGTGCCCCTCTGCCTTTCTGCACTTCTGCTTGTACCCTGGACCCTGCTGTCTCTCCCGTCTTGTTTCTGTATCCTCACATCACTATTTAGTGGTGGTTTTCTTTGTGTAACTGTGGTAAACATCTTCTCTAGCCTTAAAAGAAAGGAAACAAAAATCTTTCCTACTACCTTCACGCTCTTTCCTTCATATCTGGACGCAGGAAATGCTTTCAGCTTCGATTTCCTTAGCTCCCAGTCATTCTTTGGCTTATTAATCTTTCACCTCCTACTGTTTTTCTTCTTTCTTTTCTCTTTTTTTCTTCCTTCCTTCCTTCCTTCTTCTTTTTGAGAGAAAGAGAGGTGAGGGGGCAGTTAGGCAGGTATACTTTCAAGGGTGGGGGGAAGGGCAGAGAGAGGAGAGAGAGAATGTTAAGCAGACTGCGCACCCAGTGCAGAGCCCAACCAGGGGTTCATGTCACAACCCCGAGATCATGACCTGAGCCAAAATCGAAAGTCAGACATTTAACCGACTGAGCCACCCAGGTGCCCTCTCTTACTGTTTTCTTATTATATTCTGGGAAAAGTGACCAGAGACACTCTTCTTGTCAAATCCGCTGTCTTTTGATCAGTCCTTACTCTGCCTGACCTATCTATAACCTTCTTTCCTATTGGCTACTCCCTTCTTGGCTACTCCTCCGAGGTTTCTGTGGTAGATAAGATTCCTCTCTGAGGTTGACTTTTTTTCCAGAATCTCAACCCCAGCCCTCTTTAGGTGCTATTTTTTTCCCTGGGTGACTTCATCAGTGCCCACAGTTTCAGCTTTCTCTCACGCTACCCAAATGCCTTTATAAATTGCCCCCCACCTTTTGCATTCTGTACTTTCATTAGTGGCATTACCATTTACTCTGCCACCCAAGATATTTAATTGGAACCTTGGAATCATGTTTTATTCCTTTTCTCCCTCACTTCCTACTTAGTTATCACGTCTTTTAAATTCTGCCTCATAAAAATGTTTTCATTTATCCCTCCTTCATTCCTAGTGTTTTCTTAGTATAGGTCTTCATTCCTTTCCCCAACAAGAATCTTCTATATGCTGTGGTTAAAAATAATATCATTTTATCCTTAAACCCTATTACATAGCTGGCATTCCTTGAAAAATCTCTCAGGCTGCCAGACCTCCATGCCTTTACCATGTTATCCATTCTGCCTCTGTTCTTCATGCCCTTGCCAATCTACCTACTCCTCAAAACCACTATTCTGATTTCTGTCATCAGAACCTATCATCATAATGGTCTTTTAAATTGGTAACTGGGTTTCTCTAACAGCTGGGTTGTCCGTTTTTAACTAATGTTTCAGAAGAAAAACGAGACTGTCCATGTTAAGAGAGACTTGGAATTGGTGATCCAGGCTGCCCAGTAGTACCAAATAATTTGTTATATCATACATTGATATATTAGGGGATTAAAGAAATTGCCACGTAATGTTAAATAGCATGGAGAAATGGAAAGAATAGGGATTTTTAAAAAGATTTTATTTATTTATTTGGCAGAGAGAGAGAGCACAAACTGGGGAAGTGGCAGGCAGGGAGAGGGATAAGAAGGCTTCCTGGTGAGCAGGGAGCCCTGTATGGGGCTCGATCTCAGAACCCTGAGATCATGACCTGAGCCAAAGGCAGATGCTCAACCAACTGAGCCACTCAGGTGCCCAAGAATAGGATTTTTTTTTTTTTTTTTGTCAGAGCATTTGCGTTTGAATCTTCAGCTGTACCACATACTCATTATGTAATATGTAACAAATCACGCCTTTTGTGGGCCTCTCTTCAGATATAAAATGCAGATAATACCCTGCTTACCTACCTCACAAGATGTGTTGTATTAAATAAAATAATGCATAAGAAACTGTAAATAGTATAGTGCTAATCAAATATTAGTAAATATCTGTGTGTATCCTGTGGCCCTGATTAATCTCTAAGCCCAGAAACTCCTTCTAATACATGGTAGAGTGAGAAAAATCACTATGGATTGGATTCTTTAGTAAGCACCCTGAGATTGGTTTCTCTTTACAGTGGCTGTCTGTTTTGCCCAGACCTGGAGGCCCTTCTTTTGGCCTTACTCTTTTCAGAACCAGTTTCTATTATATAGCAAAGATAAGGTCATTTAATGACTTCAGTTCTGAAGTTCTAGGACCCTTAATTTCTTTGCCAAAGTTGAATATGAATTAGGAGTTACATGACTGTCTTCCTAAAGGGGAACCTCATCATAGCTAATGAAGTTGCCACTGAAAGATTTCTGATCTGTTTAGTTTTCAGGGGTTGAGTGTGAAAGGGCAAAATTAGGATTTTTTTATATCCCATAGAATAAAAAATATCATTCTATTTAACAGTATAAGCTCAGGAGTGGACAACTAATCAGAGATAAATGTATGGTTTGTCTATATCGAGTTTTATGCCTTTGTCTAAGACTCAGTCAAATTAATATTTTAACTAATACATAGTAGTAGAGTTTAAAGCACAAACTTAAAATCGGTGGATAAGACTGAATCTCAAATTAATTATAATTTTTTTCATGCATACAAAAGTAGAGATCAAAAAACCCCCATTGTGTCCCTACTACCATCACTAATAAACAAAACACAAAACTTTCAAGCAATTATTTCTTCTAAAGATTTTCTAAATATTTTTCTATTCTAAACGTCTATGGCTTTAGGAAAAAATACCACCTGCTAGTAATGACCTATTCAACGAGTGTAGAATTTATCATTTATCACTTACCACTTGTTTCCACAACTTCAGTTTACTATTGGGCTTTCAAAAATTTAAAGAATTTTAAAATTTTCTAAACACCTATGTGTGAGTAGTAATATACAAAAATTAGTAAATAATGTTGGTGCTTCAATAAATCGCTATCAGCAGAGTAAATAAAGTTTTTTTTTTTTTTAAAGATTTTATTTATTTATTTGACAGGGGAGACAGAGAGAGAGGGAACACAAGCATGGAGAGTGAGAGAGGGAGAAACGGGCTTCCTGCCGAGCAGGGAGCCTGATGTGGGGCTTGATCCCAGGACCTCAGGATCATTACCTGAGTGGAAGGCAGACGCTTAATGGCTGAGCCACCCAGGCACGCCCCCGTTTTTTTTTTGTTTTTTTTTTTTGAGAGAGAGCGAGAGAGCGTGCATGTGTGCACTTAAGAGAAAGGATCTTAAGCAGGCAACTCGCCCAGTGGGGAGCCCCATGTAGGGCTTGATCTCAGGACCCTGAGATCATGACCTGAGCCGAAAAGTTTTCGATAAAAGTAAACATCTTACCTATTTTTCTCCTTTATTTTCCAATCAAAATAGCATAGCTTTGCCTAAAATGTAGTAAGAAATAGGTAAGATGGAGTATTTGGAGATCTCTGTATAGAAGTCTCTCAGGAGACTTCATTGAGGTCACGGTTCAGACCAGATGAACCCTTTAGAGATGACTTATATTTTAAAAGAATGTACTGAAAAATACTGCTAACTGATGAATTCAGAACCCTACAGAATGGCACTATCCTGTTTTTTTATTGTGCTAAGTATTCTTATATGCTTCTGGGTAACTGGAACAAATTTACAAGTACTGAAAAGTTTTTTAAAGTTCTCAAATTATTTAATGTTAAATGTGTTGAAAAGATGCAATCATTTGTAAAGTGACAAAATCCTTTTTGTTGTACAGAATATTTTATTACCTTTGTAATATCTTTGTATACAGTGATTTTTTTTGTGGTAATATAATAAATGGAAAAACTCTAAAATTCTTAAAATTTTGTTGTGATTTGACTTTAAAAATATCAGTGAGATTTTGTTATTTATAGCATCCTCCTTGGGAAAGGTAGCTTGGTTGCTTAGAAACATTAGGCATTTTTATGGAAAGCTATAGCTGAATATACCTGCCTATGTAACTGTCCTTTAAAATGATAATTTTTGTAGAGTACTAAAATGCATTTTTAAAAGATTTTCATTTTCTGCCTTCCTGATTTATTTCCTGCCTCTCTCCCTTCCTGTATAATTCAGGACAAATGTCATTGGCTTATTCTGAGCAAGGTACAGGTAGGTACTGCCACAGCGGGGCAAAGGTGGTGGCCCAGTGTGGGACTACAGGGTGAAGCCTGAGGAAAACATTGGAGGGTGGTAGGGAGGGGACTCTCAGGGATCTGGAATAAGGATGCAGCAATAGGAGACTGGTTATTTATGAGGGGGACTGATCTATCAAGTAAATATATTAAGGCTAATGGGAGCCAGATTCCTGTCAGAGAAAGGTATTACAAATTAAAAAAAGGGAGAAAACTAGAATGAGGTTGGAATTGGAAGAACTGGTATACAACTCCCAATTTTCAATATACGTAGATAAAGAAACTGTGTGTGTGTGTGTGTGTGTGTGTGTGTGTGTGTGTGTGCGCGCGCGCGCGCACACACATGCATATGCATTTGCATTTGTTAGGAACAAATTATAACCTATTGAACAAAATAGGAAGCCATGAATCCACAAGAAGGGAAAGTTCTACCTTTCAGTGCAATGCTAACCAATAAATGTAAATGGAATGGTGGAATTAGATCAGTTTTTGACAAATCTTCAGTAAATGCTAAAACTAGTGGTTGAACGTTGGATGGTCTCCTTACAAGATACTTATTAACTAAAGGGAAAAAAGAGTAACTATAAAAGTAGAGGAGCTTGACAGACACAAACTTCATTAACTGATTAAAATTCAGTCATCAGTAACTGCACAAATCAAAATTGTAGAAACCTGATGAGATGCAAGAAGAGAATCTCTCTTAATGTGGTACTCTTACTAGAAAGATACAACCTGAATCTAATAATAAGGAAACATCAGACAAACCCAAATTGAAGAGCCATCTACAAAATAACTGACCTGAAATCTTCAAAAATGTTAAAATAATGAAAGCCAAGGAAAGACGAACTGTTTCAGATTGGTGGGGACTAAAGAGACATAACATTACACAGAGTTGTAATATCTGTGTTAACTTCTGAATTGATAGTTCTGTTGTGGCGAAGTAGAAGAATGTTCTTGTTTATAGAAATTATATGCTAAAGTATTCAGGGTGATGGAGCATCACTAGCTCAATGGTTCAAGGGGAAAAAAGTTCTTTATTCTTGCAACTTTCCTGTAAGTTTGAAATTATTTCAAGATGAAAAACAATTAAATGAATATCATAAAAGCAGTATTTTTTTCCCTAATAAAAATAAGTACCTTTTTTTTTTTAAGAAAAAAATGGGGCTTGAACTCACTACCCTGAGATCAAAAGTCAGACACTTACCTGACTGAGCCACCCAGGCACCAAGAGGGTACCAGTTTTAAAAATCAGAAAACCTTGCATCAAAGTTCATTCTCTTTATACGGGCTTAAAAATCAAGAATAAAGCTTCAAAAGAAAAGCTCAGCCTAAGTAAGATGTTTTTCTCTTTAGAAATGGAAATTTAACTTCTAAGCTTATTTCATATAACTTGGTAATATAACCAGTTATCTTACTTGCTTACTTGGGAAATTCTTCTTTTCTTTCTTTCTTTTTCTTCCTTCCCTCCTTCCTCCCTTCCTCCCTCCCTTTCTTTCTTTCTTTTTTTTCTTTCTTATCTTTCTTTTCTTTCTTTCCTTTTCCAGGTATTCAGAGTTGAGTTGATGTTTGTCCGAAACTAAATCAAACTATATTTGGGACAAAGAAATACTAAGTAAAAAGGGATCTTTCTCTAAGTGTTATTAAAGATTTAACTAGAATTTAAATAAAAATTGAAAAAAAAATAAAGCTATGAATGGGTATTAAGGGGGGCACTTGTTATGATGAGCACTGGGTGTTTTTTTAAGTGATGAATCACTAAATTCTACTGAAACCAATATTACAGTATGTTACTAGAATTTAAATAAAAATTTGAAAAGAAAAAAAGCTGAGAAGAGATCACAGAACTAATTTTAAAATAATTTTACATAGGCAAAGTGAAACTATAGTACTTTCATTACTTAATGTTCCCAGTTCTTGCATAAAACAAAGACCTACATTGATTTTTAACAACCTATGTCTCATAATATATGAACATATGGAATAAGTATATACAGCTAATGTTTACTTTTTTGCTTGAAATTTTGCATAATGTCAGGAATAGAAATTTAAGAAATAGAAATCTTCTTTTAAGGAGGTTCTTAATTTTTCCATTTTGCAGATTAAATTCAAAGCTGAGCCAAAAAGACACATGCGAAAGACTATCTTCCAAATTACATAAATCTTTTCTGTAGCAAAACTTCCCCAAAAACGGAGAAACATTCACACAAAAGTTCTTACCTGTGTTTATCAGAAGTTTATTTCTATTATCCCTTTCTCATTTTCTGGCATTGAAAATAGTGAAACAATTATTTGCTAGTATGCACATATGAAACTTCTTCATGTCAATTAAATAATTTTCCTGATTTCTAAAATGAATAATACATCTTGGTATCTATGAAGTATGTTTAATGAAGGGATGGGAAACAATCATCCAATACTATCCAAGTCACGTGTTCTAAAATAAGCTCAGATAGTTGAATCAGGGTGATAGAAATTACACTTAAATCTGAAATTTTAATGAGATTGCCAAAACGTTTCTCTTAATGACCCATCCATTTTCTTTAGGTTTAGCTTATTTCATTTTTTCCTCTTCATAGTACCAACTGATGATTAACTTATTAAAAAATGGTAATCGTATAGAATCATATGAAATATACTTGGGTTGCTTTTTGGCAAGCTCCTTGATGTGGTATCTAAATTCTAAAAGTCATTTCTGATGGTTAGTGCATTTATTTGTTTAATTATTTTATTTTATTATTATTACTATTTTTTTGGTTAGTGCATTTAAATGACATTCTCAGGTGCCTCCTTCACACAGTGGGTGCTCAGTAACAAGATTTATTAAGAAAGGACCCTAGAGACCAGGAAACTTCAGTTTTAGCCCCTGATATGGAAGTAACTAACAATTTTAGATAAATCATTTAACTTTCATTCTTTGGTTTTCATATTTATAAAATGGAAATGATAATATCCTATCCACTTGATTATGATGTTTGAAATTAGATAATATATTGGAGCACTCTGGAATAATAGCAGTTTGTTTAGCAATCTTAATTTTTCAAAATCTTATCCCTGGGTTTGAAGTTACTGAAGGCACTTGTGTCTCCTTATTTAAAAGATTTATGGAAGTCTCTTAACAGGGTATGCCTCAATTCCTAAGGTTTCTCTTTTCCTCCCCAGGAAATGTATTGATATTTTTAAGTTGTCAAAATAGTCACTTGAAGTCATTACGATTTGTGACAGATTATATCAAAAAGTACTTCTGTTGGTAGCAGCTTGCTTAAAGCTTACTGCAAAAAATATTAATGATGTTAGATTTGCATTTGCTATCTTAGAATATTATAGGATACTGTGCTGTATAAATATAGATAAACTTTTATCAAGATTGTTTAAAAAATTTAGAACATGATTTTGAAGGTAGTATGTCTTGTGGAGGGAAATTTTGCTAAAAGAAATGATAGCTTCTCAGATTATCAGAGAATGTATCCTGTTTGGGTACTTCTCTAAATGACAGAATTAAGAGAATGTTTTCATTATTCATAGTCTGGCGTGTACGTGTTGGAGAGGGAACAAGAAAAATCATAAGACATCCTTAGAACATTTAACACAAAATATACACATACATAGATCCTGAGATGTTACAACAAATTTTAAAATACATAGATCAACATGATCCAGATGGTTTCCAAGACACTGTAATGGTGAGTAAACAGCCATTATACAGTGTAGCTGAATGGAGGTCCGCATCATGCCGCAAAAACCCTACTCTTTCCAAATTTGAAAGCTAGTCATCCACAGCAGGGGGCCAGTCAACATCTACAGACTAGAAGGAAGAAAACAAGACATGAAAACATATTACTGTTCCAGTAAGCATTTGCTGGTAATGCTGCATAAACTTAATAGTTTTAATATAAGGCAGCAGCAGAAGCTACATTTGAGAAACGTCATTGAATACCACAATTCAGCACTCTAAAATCCATACTAGGCCTTGAGATTCTTGGGCCCAATGTCTGTTTCTGAATTCACAGAGTACTTGGTTACTCAGCTGGTTATATTAATTGTACCTTTTGGCCAATAAAAAACTTGAGTACATCTAAATTTTGTAAATGTTATTTATGGGTAAATTAACAAACAAATTCAGGGAGCAACACCAACGGTCCCTCAGAAGTCTCAGCAACTTTTATTCTTCAGATCATTTTCATTTTCCCATCTTGCATTTAACAAGCACTCAAGTAGTCTATACACTTACGTGTTATTTGTAACTTAGCAACCAAATGAGAAATAAATATGAAAGATCGCCTGGAACTAGAAAAGGATAAGTGATCATTGTGTATCATTTCAGAATTTTTGTTTCTTTTAAAATCAAATTTATCTATCTCTACTCACTTTGGCTCTTCTAGAACAAAACCTTGATTTAAGTCATAATGAAATTACAGTGGCAGATTATTTTTTTCTCCCCATAAAACAGTCACATCCTAGGCTTTAGAAGTAGTTTAACTACCCTAGAGGGCCGAATTTGAGAAGTTTTAAAAAGTCCACTGTACCCACCATGTCTTGTTATGGGTTTTTTTGAGACTTAAATTTTAAAACCCAAAATGCTTTACCAGAAGTGATTTTTTAAATTAATCTATGAGTCACTGCCAGAATCAGGAAAATTTTATTAGAAAAGCCCAAATAACTATTGTGTGTATGTATGTCTTTCAGAAATCCCAAGAAGATATTTTGGTTTTGTTTCAGAACACAGCCACATACTGAACACCCATATATAAGCTAATGGGTTGTTTCTCATGCCTGAAAACAAAACATTTCAGGTCACAGTCTTGCATGTGTTGAAAGTGGGGGGTGGGGGGATGTTAAAAAGCTCTACAGATGATTCCAGTGGACAAACAGGGATGAGGAACACTGGCCCGTGACTCTGTCATTCCTAAATTGTTCTAAGAATTAAGATGAAAGAAGATGAATGCAGTTCATCTTTAACAGAAGGTTGTCTTCCTCAAAATAACAGTCCCTCTTAGAAGGCTCCCTGCAACCTTGAAGGTGCTATCAATGGCTGTACTGCAGGAGCTGTATAAAATCTAAACTGAAAGCATTCAAGACAATGCCAGTAAGGTGAATGCTCCAGTTATCATGTGATTACCATAGCTGTTTGCACACAAGGCAACTATACCCACTTCTTTTGATAACTGGTATTAATCCTAAGCGCAAAATGCTAGCCTCCTAATACTTTTTTTTGCTGGGGGGGGGGGCATGGGAGAGGAACCCCATTCTTCATCAGGTATTCGTCAAGGAGCACAAGTTGTGACTCAGTACCTATTGATACTCAAATGAGAATGGCCAGAAGGACCTATTCAATCCACTCTTTTAAATACTTAAGAATTTAACCTTGTTTCAATTCAGACTCTAAGAGCAGAGAATTTGTACCACATCATAGGGGTCCTTTATAGAACTGTTTTTATTAATAACCATTAGTTCATCCCATTCTCTATCCCTGTCCTGAATGTATGTTTCTGAGTAGTCTGCCTTAAATTTTTTATAAAACAAAATAGGTATGGGAATGAACTCTGTAGAGTCCGAAGGACATATAAAGGGCTCTTAAGTTTCATTTCCTTGCTCCATGTAAGAGTTTAAGATCTCATGCCCCATGTAAATTAGCTATATATCTGCAAGAATCATAAATGAGATCTTGTATTTTTTAAGAAGATAAAAATTCCAAAGATAGTCCCTCCCTGCAATACAATGCTACTGTGAGATTTTGGCCGTTTTCAAATACCTATTGAGTAGAGATAGATACCTATTTGGCTTAATGTCCCCCCCACCAAAGCACAACCTTGGCTGAATTCAATGTACAAATGGGCACTTCCACAATAAAATGGTTTACCTCAACATCCAGCTCAAGAATGTCTGCAGTCACATTCATTAGAGAGCCAATGTTCGGCTTGGTTCTCCCAAAGTCTCCATGTACAAACTCTTTAATGTACCTGGGGTTTGTTTAAGGAAACAATGGAGATAGCTATGCAGCACTAACTGGTGAGATTTGCTAGGTGAAAGGGAAATGACAGACAAAAGCAGAAAGGTTATTTGTGAGCTGTGACCCGTGATGTGTGTCATAGAAAATAAACCTTGGCAAACTAGTTCCTACCAGCCTGGCAGCTAATAGCAGGACTTGGCACCTGTGTTTATACCAAACTTACCAAAAGTCATGACTTTCTTTTTTCTTTAGCTCATCTCCAAGTGCCAAGGTTTGGATATGGATTTTTAAGTTTATTTTTTTAAATAACTAGAATTTAAATTAAAAAATAATAAAATAATAAAACAAATTAAAAATTGAAATAAAAGCTTATTTATTTATTTACTTACTTACTTACTTTCAAGTAATCTCTACACCCAATATGCAGCTCAAACCCACAACCCTGAGATCAAGAGTCCCACGCTCCACTGTCTGAGCCAACCAGGCAACCCTGGATATGGATTTTTAAAATGAACTGTACTTCAGTGCTGAACAAAACAAAACAAAAAAACTTTAGCTATTTGTTCTTTGCCACAAATTCCATTTTGTCATTGTTTTGGTCCCATTTTTCCATAATAGCAGCTGGCATCTGCCAGAAGATAGGTTTCCACAGGGTCACACATAGAGTGATTTTGATGGCTTTCCTGCTAATTTGACCTAGTGACACAATAACAGTAGGATGGGAGGGACAATGAGAATATTAATTTAGTCACTGATAAAGGCCCTGCAGAAGGATTATCAAAGGACCTAAGTTTTTGCTGTTTGCAGCTCTTGCATGGTTAGCAAGAGAATTAAGTCTTTTGAAAGGGGCGATTTCGTGTTTCCCTCATAGGTCTTCAAATGTTGAAGTCGTTGGTTAATCCTAGAATTACTTATTAAGATCACATTAACATTCCTTACACAGGACTCTACTACAGCCTTGAAAATAGTCATCTGAGAGATGTAATTTTGCTAGCATTCAGTAAAAACTCATTCAGCATTATGTTGTGTTCTATAAACTGGCACTTAGTATAAAATTTAATATAATTTGAATAGGAAAAATAAGTTTATTCTCAGATGATAAATAAAAAACTTACACCATGAATATGCTGATATTATGTCCTGCTTACTTTCTGAAAGTGTATTCACTCTACTTTCACCAAATGTTTTGACTCAAGCTTAAGACATGTAATTATCTAGTAACTGCCTTCTTTGCTGAACTCATACTTACTCAACAATCATCATTCTTTTTTCTTTTGAGAATGCTACTTCTGAGTAGCAATGATGAGAGTTGACCAAAAAGCCCCAGAACAACCAGTTAAAAGGGCCAGAATGGTTCTTATTCATAGCCAGAAGGATGAGGTGTAAGTCAAATGAACTAGTTCAGCCTACTGAGCAATATATGTGAAAAATTCGCATACTTCTGTGTCTAATCACATGGTATCTAAAGCTTTACCAGACAGTTTTTCTTGGCTAAGCCTGTAAGTTATATACACACGCCTGTCCTAAAAATGTTTTAATAAGATTGAAAAGACATTAGTTTCTTCAAAAGACCACTGCATTTCACCTTAACACTCTAAAGTAAAAGCTGGAATTAGGTAAAAAGAGAAAAAAAAAATCTGTGATTTCTTTGAAATTTCATCCACATTCCATCTACAGTAGGCAAATGTGCTCCAGACAACAAAGCTATAAAGGTCTGCCCACTGTGGTCTAAACAGATCAAGGAGGAAGAAGGGAGGAGGTCGAGGTTGAGGAGGAAGAAGGGAGAGGAGGCCGATGGAGAAGCAGAAACAGACTACAGCAACATGGTGAGAATGCTACTTGGTTATTAAAACGACAGTTTTTGCCTTATACCCATAAGTGTATCATTAGTTTGATATTGGGTATTTTATCACTTCATGCTATTGGATCACTAAATAATATAAAACCAAGAAACAAATATTAGGAGCACTTTTGAAAAATAAACTAGAGCTAGGACTCTGGCAACTCCCTGATGTATTTTAACTAACAACTCAGATCGGATACAAAACCACACAAAAGGGATGCCTGGGTGGCTCAGTCGGTTGAGTGTCAGCCTTTGGCACAAGTCATGATCCCAGCATCCTTGGATCGAATCCTGCATGGGGCTCCTTTCTCAGCAGGGAGCCTGCTTCTCCCTCTGCCTGCCACTTCCCTGCTTATGTTCTCTCTCTCCTTCTGATTAAATAAATAAATTAAAAAAATCTTTAAAAACAAAAACCACACAAAACAGGGTACCATATGAACACGTGATCAGACTAATTTTCTTGTTTTGGGCCAGTGGCCAAATTAAGTGAAGATCAGCATATAAAGTTGGGCCACTCCCCTCTACTATCAGTGTTTACTGATTTGGGGCAAATGCTCAAAATGCTGAAAGAACCCAAATGTGGTTATGAAAATGTGACTTGCAAAGTGTATAAAAACACAAATCAATAAATGAATCAATCAAAACTGTTTTCTGAGTACTTACGATGCAGTCAGCATTGTGTGAGACACTGACTATTTTAAAGTTCACGCTCTATTGGCTGCTGCCCCATGGTTTAAAATGTCATTTTGAAAGATACAAATTAGATGGGAACCCTCCCCCCCCCCAAAAAAAGGGCTCTTCCCCAACCTAATCCTTACCCTAATCGTGCCTAGATCAAATTGCACCTATTTTCTAGGGCAGCATGAACTCTTCCAACAGGGTTCTGGTTAGAGTACTGCTATGCGGAAGGCGAAAGGATACGTCCCAGCTTGAGTCTTCAGATAGAGGTGGAAATGATGTTCATCCACATAGCGTGTCTCCATGGAGTGAACGATGCGAGTTCTTACAGCCAGGGGCCTCCGGTGAAGGACCCGCAGAGGTGTTTTCTGGTCAATCTTTAAGTCCTAGAAGAGGATGTATTACACAACCATACAGTCAGCTTTGCTGCCCAGGGAAGCCTGTCTCAGCACCTCCTCTGTCATTCATAGCCCACCACAGATGTTTTCTTTGGAGGACCACATCTATCACTGTCAGGGTAGAACCAATACGATAATAAATTGTACTCCCTAAGGTTCAGGCTCTGTGGAATGTCTCATAACCTCGTCCATAGTTACTCATTTACTGGGCCCCAATATGCCATTTTTAAAAAAGCTTTGAAGTAAGTGATCCCCAAGGTCTCTTTTGTTCTAGTATTTAATCAGTTGATTAAATTGATTAGGACCCTGGAGTTCTAGTCTGTCCTTTACTTTATTTTTTTTTTAATGATTTTTTATTATATTATGTTAGTCACCATACAGTACATCCCCGGTTTCCGAAGTAAGGCTCGATGATTCATTAGTTGTCCTTTACTTTAACAGAGCTCTTCTAGAAGACCTATTCTTACCTCCCCCCCACACAACCCAACAGATGACTTAATAGTGGGGTGAATGGCTGAGGTGAGAAAGGCTGTCTGTCAAAGGTGAGACCTCAGCATCACTGGTGTGTATGGGCAGTGTGCATGTTTTATGGACAACCATACACCTACTTACAAGGTTTTGTTTTTTGTTTGTTTTTTTTTTCTCCATGAAAAGATATATCTGGAAAATTAACTGTTGCATCACTGTTTAGGGTAGTATTTCAATATAATAATTACAAAGAAGTGTATACAATAAACAAGGACCTCTCAGTATTTGTAAGCCCAGTTCAAGTTACTTAAGAATAATAATACTGCATGCCTTTCTTACAATTCAGATTTTTTAGGGGCATGGGCTTGTTTTTCTTACAATTAGAGATTTCCTTTTATCACAAGATATGAAATAAGAAATAGAGATTAATATTAGAAAAGGTCAACTAATTCCAAGTTTTAAAAATAGATATTGGGCATAATGAGAAATGCAGGTTCATAAGAACTTTGAATCTTCTGCCATTTCTTGTTGGAACAACTCCTTTCTAATTTACATGATTTGGGAGTGCCTGAAGCCATGGAAAGAAGAGCAGGATTTCTGTCTGGTCTCCCCTCTATCAAGTTCTCCACCAAGAAAGAAAGAGCAAGTTCTGACAAAGACTATACTTGAAATGATGTGACTGTTTTGATCATAGCAGTGAGTCAATGGCCCCTCCTAACTCATGAGTTTTATGATTCTCTAATGCTTTGATTTTAGAAGCACTTTGTTCTGCTGAGATACACTGTCTCCATAAGATTTGACATTTCTCCAGCCAAAAAGACAAAGGACAAGGCTGAACTGTTAAGGGATCTGTACAGATATGGCCTCCACTATAAAATACAGAAACAGCTGGCTTTAAATGGGTAACTAAGGAGTGCTCTTCTCCCTGTTTCCTTCCTTGCTACTCAATCCTAGGACTGTGAACCATGAACTAGTCAACAGAAGTACTAACTGAGCTGGTAGACCCACCACTGGGCTTCCAAAATAACGCTTGATCACCACACCCTCCTGTGTGTGTTTTGTGTCTGCTTGTTTTCAGTAGACAAAGGAAACCATTTACTCTAACACCGCACTCTGCTGGCCCCATTCTGCTGAATTTTCAGAAACCCATATACATATATACAAAAGTAGTTTTTTTTCTTAGAAGTTGCCCTTAAGAAGAGATAAGTAGTGAATCTGAAGTGGCTCTTTCTCAAAATGGGACAGTAACTCAATTTTTGTATTTTTGATGACAACAGGAATATTTGAAAATAGTCTTAACCCCAACACAAAAAATCATTAGACGTCAGCTTGTCCCATCAGTCTATTTGGGCTGTGAACTATTAAAAAACACCCTTTCACTGCTCTTACTCTGTACCTCCAAAAATCATCTTGCAGCTTTATTCAGCATTATTTCTGAATTAGCTCTGAATTGGGCTACCTCCAAATGATGAATCTAATTTTTTTTTTTTTAAAGTAGGTTCCACACCCAATGTGGGGCTTGAACTCATGACCCCAGGATCAAGAGTCACATGCTCTACCGACTGAGCCATCCAGGTGCCCCGAATCTATTTTTAAAATGAGTTAATGCCCCCCCCCCGCATTCTAAATGACTTGTACACGTGATGGAACAGAGGTTTAGAAATTTGTTTTGCAGTCTTAAAGATATCTGTCTAGAGTTAAACTGTAATCCTAAAGGCCCCAGATAATGGGCCAAAAGCCAACAGCTTTTGATACAGAATCACAGAACCTGAGACCTGGAGGCCCTCTGGGGGTGATCTAGTCCACCCTACGGGTTAGAGATGAACTTAGACAAGTTCTAAGTGAATGACTCGTATGCTTTCACCAAAACACATACTATAAACATTATTCTGCACTTCACTTTCTTTCTCATAATGTCATGGGTGTTTCTATAAGTCATAGATGAAAACCTACCTTTAAACTTTTTTCCAACAATTTTAGGTATATATACACACAATAACATAAATTAAATGGGATTACATGCTGTTTTAGTTTTTTTTTAATAGCTTTATAATATTCTAGCTTGTTCTTTCCTTTCCTTTTTGAAGGAAATTCACTTTGTTTCTAGTTGTGTTGCTGATTTGCCACTTTGAATAAAGTAAACATCTTTGTGCACATATCCTTATGCACTGGAGTTTTATTTCTTCAGGATAGACTGCCAGTAGTAAAAGTGCTGGGTAGAAGATCAATATATTTTTAACTTTCACAGTCATTGTTACATTGTTTTCAAAAAGGTTAAACATTTACATTTCTACTGACAAAGTATGCAACTAGCTTTCTCCTCCATGCCTCTTATTGTCTATTTATCTATTTTTCTGTATTGGGGATTTGTATTTTTCATAAGTATAAATCCTATTTATGGTATCTTTTGCCATACAATTTGTTGTCTCCATAGTCATATACATGTGCATACACAAACACACACTTGTGTGTGTATTTACGTCACAATGTATCACCCTCTGTATACTCTTTATAGCTTGTTTTCTTCCCCCTTAGCGTCTATCAGGAACATTTTCCTTTGTCAATAAATAGTCACCTCCTACATAATTTCTAACACTGGCTAGCAATAGCTCATCATACAGATAAACTGTAAGATTAAGCCATTCTCTTCTAGTAGCTCATCTAGATTATTACAAAATATTCCCCATTTAAACAATGTTGTGATAACTGTATACAAATCTCTGTGCCCATTTATGCTCATTCCTTGCATTTGAGAGTAAATTATCTTTACAGGAAGAGGTGGGGACAGGTGGGAAGAAATATGCAAATGAATAGGCAGACCCTCTACACTGATACGTTCATGTGAAGGAAAACCTAGCATGTGCCAAAATATTTGTGCTGTACATATACTATCCTTCTTAAAATTTACAACATGTCTTATTTATGCACTTAATCTTAGCATCAATTCTATTAGACAATTCTATTTTGTATTTCCTTTTTACAGATGGCCAAATATAATAGCATTGATGGGGGGGCGCCTGGGTGGCGCAGTCGTTAAGCGTCTGCCTTCTGCTCAGGGCGTGATCCCGGTGCTCTGGGATCAAGCCCCACATCAGGCTCTTCTGCTGGGAGCCTGCTTCTTCCTCTCCCACTCCCCCTGCTTGCGTTCCCTCTGTCGCTGGCTGTCTCTCTCTGTCAAATAAATAAATAAAATCTTTAAAAAAAATAATAGCATTGATGAGGTTTTCTATGTACCAGATAGTATTCTAAGTGCTTCATAAGACTAACCTCATTTCATTCTTCTAACTAATTTTATAGATGAAAAAACTGAAATATAAAGAGAAGAAGCAACTTGTCCAAGGTCACACAACAATGAAAGGCAG
Source organism: Ursus americanus (assembly GCF_024610735.1). Lineage (NCBI taxonomy): Eukaryota > Metazoa > Chordata > Mammalia > Carnivora > Ursidae > Ursus > Ursus americanus. Next base: position 27,967,047 of record NC_142133.1, read on the forward strand.
ATCAGGATTTGCATCCAAGCGATCTGTGCCCAGAGGCAGGTCCTTCATCACTAGCAATGCTGTCTCTCAAACAGGCTCGATGAATTGCCCAGTCGTTCAGCCAGTAGATGGCAAAGCCAGGATTTGAAAGCAGGTCTCACATACCCCAAAGCCCATGCTCTATGACTTGCTAGTATTAAACCAAAAGTGAAAGGACTCTTTTATAGGCAATTGAAAAATAAAAAGAGAGCACTTAACTACCTTTATGTCATTTAGGAATTCAATATCTTTCTTCTGTATGACTTTATTTGTCCATATTAAGGCACTATAGGACTTGGTCTTTTCTTCTTCACCTTCTTTCATATGTCCTATTGCCTCTCTAAACAAAAACAATAAACGGAAGTTTGTCTAAATACACAGAATATACACAAGCCTTGCCCCAAACTTCCCTTTCTTTAAAAATAATTTGAAATAAAATTTATATACAATTCCCATTTTAACTGCACGATTCAGTAATTTCAAGCATGTTTACAGAGTTGTGTAGCTATCACCACAATCTAATTTTAGACTACTTCATCACCCCAAAAAAGAACTCCATACCTATTTCAGTCACTTCCCATTCCCTGTTTCCCCCAGTCTTTGGCAACCACTAATTAACTTTATGTCTCTATAGGTTTCCCTGCTCTGAATATTTCATACAAAATAGAATCATACAATATGTGGTGTGTGGTGTCTGGCTTCTTTCACTTCATAATGTTTCAAGGTTCATCCATGTTGGAGCATTATCAGTGCCTTTTGCCTTTTTATTACCGAATAATATTCCATTGTATGGAGATACCATATATTATCCATGGACATTTGGGTTGTTTCTACTTTTTTGTTATTATGAATAATGCTACTTTGAACATCCATGTAGAAGTCTTTGTGTGGATGTACATTTTCATTTCTCTTGGGTATATATCTAGAAGTGGAATTGCTGGGTCATAATAGTAACCCCACGTTTAACCTTTTGAGAAACTGCCAAACTGTCTTTCAAAGTGGCCGCATTTACAATCCCACAGTAATATACGAGGGTTTCAATTTCTCCACATCTTTGCCAACATTTGTTTCTTCTGTCTTTTTGATGATAGCCATCCTAGTGAGGGCAAAGTGAGCTATCACTGAGGTTTTGGATTTGCCCTTCCCCAATGGCAAAAAATATTGAGCATTTTTTTTCATGTATTCATTCATTAACTATATATCCTCTTTGGAGAAATGTCCACTTAATCATCTCCCTCATTTTTAATTGGGTTGCTTTCTTATTGAGGTGTTAGGCTTCTTTATATATTCTGGAGACAATTCCCTTAACAGATAAATGATCTACCAAAACTTTCCTTTTGAGATCATCTCCAGCGAGTCTACCCTTACCTTGTGACAAGCTGCAAGTCACGGACTTGGATTTTGTTAGACGAATTATTAATTTTCTGTAGTAGCAGAAAAAGAAAAACAATTAGCAATTCTAGTTCAGTTACAGAGTTGCGGAAACATGACAATTTCCATGTCATGAAGTGGTTTACCTGCTGAAGTTCCTTAATTTCTTGTGAAGTGAAATGTACTCTATGAGGATTCACCAGCTCAATTGCAAAGGGCCTTCCTGGCAGCACACACCCCGTCATGAAACAGAAACGTGTTGATGGAGTTAACATTTGGGCTAATGCAAGAGGGTTAGGAGGTGTGAAAAAACGAGTAGAGCTCTAGAGGACTGAAAGTTTAGTGACATGACTACATCTGGGGGAAAGCAGGATGTGTGAAAGAATCAAGGGGCTTTTTGGGGGCTGCTAAACCCCAGTACAGGCAATATGTGAAAATGACTACTTTCCCAAAGGTCCATGAACAAGCTCGGGTTAATTACAAAATAAAATCCAAACAACCACTAATTGACTTGGTTACACTAAGGTAACGTTATCACACACGGCAATGCCCAGGCATACCAAGCTGAAATCCATCCTCCTAAGCCTAATCCACTAGTGAAATGGAAAAGCTATGATTCCATAAGCGGAAGGGACTATTAATCTTAAACTCGGGATTAATTCTCATCATCTTTTTTGTAATGCAACAATGTAAAATGAGAGAAATGAAGGCTAAGAGAGCAGAATCACTTTTTAAATGAAGATGTGCATTTTGAAAACTGTACTGGTACTGCTGAAATGTTATCAAATGGAAAAATTAATAAGCCAACTTTTGGAAAAACTCAGGCACCACCTTGTTCATGCACATAAAAGTCCCTTAGAACATACAGGTATGCAATAAGGATGGCCTCTTAAGAAATGAATCCTGTTAAGACATAATCATATAGTTTATAAAGGTAGCTCCACAATCCACAAAGCTTCCTCACTGGGAGAAGCTCTGGGCTCTGCCCACTTTGGTTTTAACCAAGCGACTACAGCGAACCTGCTGTCTGAGAAGGGTGGTAGTCTGAAAGTTAGTTCTAGTCAAGTGATGCTGTTGCAATCTTACCATTTCCTAATGTTCTCACATCTACATCTTCTCTTCCAGAGGAGGAAAAATTAAAACCTTTGCAAAGCAGATAAAGAAAAATAATCAGTAACATAATAACCTCAAGACTTTCATTCCCACCCTTTGGTAAAGACCTCATTTGTCTTGAATAATCTACAGGAGAGTTTCAAGGGATAGTCATCCCACCTCTAATCCCAATTTCTAATAAAAATAGCAATGATAATAAGAAACAACATTTACTGAGCACTTATTATATGCTGGGCACTGAGCTAAAATTGTGCATACATTCTTTCATTTAATCCTTATTATAACATTATGATGTAGGTATTAAATAAAAGAACACCATGCTTCTAAAAGGATAAGTACTTTTCCCAAGATCACATGATTAAATGGCAGAGCTGTTCCTGACGTCAAAGCCAGACCTTAACTATCATCTTATGCCACCATCCCATGGGAAAGAGCTCTGTTTGGAGGAAGGCTCCACTACAAGCCTGGTCACATGCTTATGATGAAAAATCTATCATCTCTCCTTTTTTTCCTTAAAACAAAACAAAGCAAAAACATTTATTTGAAAATTAAATTCTATGAAAAGAAGAGGAGGGGAAAAAGGGGTTTAAAAGCAAATTCTTATATTAAACAAACCTAAGCTAGGACCACAACAAAGCTAGTGTTCATTCTAAGATAGATGGATCATCCTAGGCTAAAAAGCTGCAAATATCAGAATGGGAAATAGTGTAAAAAAGGGGGGAGGGGTTACATGACAACTTTCTTAGATACAAAACTGACGATTTCACCATCATCACCATAGCAAACATTACCATAAGCAGACATTATTATAAATGTTTCATAAATGTTAACACTACAAGGTAGGTACTATCATTATCCTCATTTTACTTACAAGGAAAATGAGACAGGCAGGATAGGTAACTTGCCTAAGATCACATCACTGGTAGGTAGTAAGGCCAGGATTTGAAGCAGACAGTTTGACTCCAGAGTCTCTTAACCACAACAAAGACAAGCAGAAGAGTTCAGACTCATGCATACAGGGAAAGCAACACCAGTCTTCTCAGAGCAGGGATTAGAAAAGGCTGGGATGTTTGGAGAACTCTGGTCAGTCATTAGAGTCCGGCAAAGTGTAAGACCTCTGAACACATATATTGGAGGCTAGAACTCAGACTTAAACCCTGATTTATTCATTCAGGAACAAATATCTACAGTGGGTATGTGCAAGGCACCATGCTAGATCCTGGGGAGGTAAACAAGATAGATACCATCCTTATCCTCACAGGGCTTACTGTTTGTGGAGGTATAAGGACTGTAATACAGTGGGTAGGGCTAGGACAGGATGCATAGAAGAACATTCCCGTACTGAGAGCACAGTTGAAGAATGAGCTGTGAGTTTTGTATTTATTCCTCAATGGTCCAGCCACTTTAGAGAGCACAAGACAAGGAAGAACAAGACAGCTGGGAAGAACAAATAGGAAAGGTGGAAGGAGGGTGAATACCATTTTGACAGCTATTTTTTTCCAAGGAAAGAGTCTATATGAAAAGGTCCCATGTAGATTTTAGAAAAAGGAAGGTTAACAGGCTTGAAAAATCCTATGAAAATGACACTGAAGATTAGCCCTCTTTCCTAGGATGTTTAGCTATGAAGAAGCTAGGATTTCATTCTTCTTTCACCTCTAAGAAATCCCTTTTGCAAGCCGAGGTCAACACTTCGGGGAAACAGGCTCTGAGTTGTTGTTTGTCATGTACTGCCAGGGTCAGGTAGGCTCCTCTCTGTCCACAGGGCCCAAAGCTATGGGTCTCACCCAGAGGAGCAACCTAGGGCTGGTTAGGGAAGGGCTAGATATCCAAAGTAGGCCTAGGATTTAGCTTCTGCGAAGAACTGGCCAGGCAAGCAGCCATGAAAGCTACAGGGTCAGGCTCTTCTCAAGGCAGAGAATCTAAGCCAAGCAAGGAGTAGGATTCTGTGAACCATTAAGTCCCAAAGAACCCTCCATTCCATGTTTACACTCCATTGTTACACAGTAACATCAATAGTGTCTAGTCAGAGTCAACAGACTCAAGAGTAGCACTAAGTAGGGGTGGATGGCTGAATGGAAGTTCAGAATGGCATCCGGGAAGCTGAAAGATACTGACTCCCTGGGGCTGCGATCTATCATACCTGCCCACCACTGTCTCCAAACCAGCCATAATGCTAGGGAACCAAGGGATCCATAGCGACTGAGCCATAACCCGTGACTGGTCAGGGTGAGGGGAATGAACAGGACACAGAGAGATATATCAGTCTACCCAGTGACAACTAAATCAGACCAGAAACCTCCAGTCCATAAATTAGCCCATAAAACCTCCACAAATTCTAGCCCATTAATAAGAAAGAGTTGCAGAAAGCAAGGCTCTTGAGAAGACCAGGGAAACATTAAATCTAGACAAAGGAAGAAGGGACATTTATTATATCTTTTAGAAAGATATCTCAAATTTGGACACTTCATTGAGAAATACTTTTGTGGGGTAACCTTTAACCCTTTATTCCTGTGCAATTATGAATATTAGCTGACAACAAAAGGAAAAGGAGTTACTACCTTAAGTATTAGGAAATACATGTTTAAAATTTGGTTGGGTTTTCTTTTTTTTTCTTTTTTTTTATTTTAAGGATTTTATTTTTAAGTAATCTCTATACCCAACGTGGGGCTCAAATGCACAACCCTGAGACTAAGAGTCCCATACTCCACCGACTGAGCCAGCCAGGTGCCCTGGTTGAGTTTTCTAAATTCGCATTACACCTTGTCTTATCCCCTTAATCCTACGCTTCTTTGAGCCTTTTGCTCAAAGGAACAGATATTGTAAAAACAAAAACCAAGTGCAAGAATGATCAGGAACTATCAGCAGTTCAGCTAGTCTGCAGTGGCCCTCATACCCTGGACAGACAGATGATGGGACTGATAGATGTTGGGACTGGCAGAGACCAGATGATAAAGGCCTCAGAAGATCAAGTTCAGCAGTTTGGACTTTTATCCTGTACGTAGTCATTGACAAGTTTTCAGCAGGGAAATAACATGACAGATATTTATTCAATAAGTGAAATAATATATGGGCTAGGGGAAAATTTCTTAGACACATTGACTTTGAGAGTGTGTCAAAGTTTATTACTCATTAACTAGGGGATTAGCAAGTGGATAATATGATGTGCCCGTTTAAAGTGACAGAAACAAGTTTGTATCTCCCATTTAGGGAAAGGGATCTTTATTTATATTCATTCATTCATTCATCCATTTATTTTTTTTTAAAGATTTTATTTATTTATTTGAGAGAGACAGCAAGCATGAGGGAGAGGGAGAGAGAATCTGAAAGAGACTCCGCACTGAGCACAGAGCCTTATGAAACCAACAGTCCGACGTTCAACCTACTGAGCCACCCAGGCGCCCCGTGTGGAAAGAATCTTTATGTAAGGAGCTAGACTACTTCATATAATACTACTATTTTCAGAGAGTTGTAAACCATAGAAGTACAACAGTCAGAACCATCTTCCCAGAGCTGTCAGACGTGAACCACAGAAAAAACAAGTAATATATTCGAAATGCACAGGTTTTGCAAATTGATGCTACCAGTCGGGCATTTCAAACAACAGATTTTATCCCCTAACAAGGAGCCAGTTAGCACAGAGGCCCAGAGGTCTGCTTTTTCTCAAGCAGCTCTCAATACATTTCCTCAGGATACAATTACAGATGCTAAATACACAGTTTGCTTCATTTTCAGTTGGGTATAATTTTTCCCCCTCAAATGGAAAATGAAACCAAGCTAACTTCATGCAAGATTGCAAGGGGGAAACATACAGCTGTTTCAGAGCCTCCCAACAGCCCTTTTGGTAATGGGGGCTTCCTTGGGACCCACATAATCAAAACTGAAAGTTTCTCGAATCATCTTATAGAATGAGAGTAAGGTGGCCCCAAAAAGAGTTTGGAGGAGACTTTTTGTGCTAAAGCTTGATTTTTGCTTCTTCATAACTTGGATAATTCTTATGAGATAACCAGTATGTAAATATTAAGTAGGTAAAAGCTCATTTCTTTTTTTTTTTTAAGATTTTATTTATTTATTTGAGAGAGAGAGAGAGAAAGGAAAAGTGGGGAGACTATAGGCAGAGGGAGAAGGAGGCTCCCCACTGAGCAAGGAGCCTGATGAGGGACTCGATCCCAGGACCCTGGCTTCATGACCTGAGCTGAAGGCAGATGCTTAATCGACTGAGCCATCCAGGTGCCCCTCAGTAAACAATTCTTAAAGGCCCTTAAAAAGAGAGTCCACCAACCCAGCAGGCAACAAATCATAAGAAGGATGTAGTTTAAAGTGCCCTTTCCTCTTGACAAGTCAGAGACCTGGAAGGTACAGCCATATCTCTTTTCAATCATCTGCCTGCCATTCCTAAAGCAGGCCTGCCTTAAGGTTTTTCAGAGAGAAGGGTAGATATCTAGTTGGTTCCTCAAAAAAAGGTGTTTTAATTGTACGAGGAGACCCACTTCAAAGTAAAGCATTATTTACTGCCTACAGTTTTTCCTGACGTACAACATGACTTTCTGAGATTGAAATCTTAGCCCCTTTCCTCTAGTCTAATCCTAGATGAAATCACAAGGCTCTATGCAGCCTGTGACCTGACAGACCTATTGAGACAAAGAAAACATAAACCTGACCGGATTTGACTCATCCCACAAACCTGGGCTCATTAATACCTGGAAAATTAAAACACAACATACTAACATTAAGTCTTTGTAAAATGGTAGCTATTGATCTATCTTCTGTAGTCTTGAACTTTATCCCAGGACATCAGCAGTTAAGATGGGAACTAAGCATTTGCCAATGATTATTCTTGAACAAGCACTACATGTGGAAGTTGTGTTTTCATTTCCTCACATTCCCCAAAAAGAGGCCAAGTCTAAGGTGCCCCAAGGTCAGAGCTTAAGTACATTCACTTAAAATAGTTTCAATGGTTTTTAATTTGCCCAGGAAAGAACAGTCATCTTGAGAAAGGAAAGAAATACTTGGCTCAAATCTAGCCCAAGTTAGAGGTGCTCAGGACATGGTGACCCCTGTTCATGGGAAGCTGCCAGGCAAGGAGCCCAGATTTGGTGGTGATTTACAAAATTTAGAAATCCTTCCTGCCACCTCCAAGAAATCTATTCATGAATGACAATGTATTTAAAATATGAATATTATAACACTTACTATCTGCTTTGAATACTGCCAAAAGATGATCTGAAATTAATTCTTCCACTGAAGATTCCAGCTTCCTTTCTCCATCAATTATCCAAGGAGTCTGTGGTAGATTCCTGGAATATTTATTGTATCTCCCTGCCAAAGAAACATAAGGTAGCCTGGATGGAACGGTATAATTAACACAAGAGGATAAAACAACTATTTATTGAGTGCCAATATCCTAGGTGCCATGACATAAAACAATGTTTAGCCTTCAACTAACTTACAATCTAATTTGGGGAGCCAGCACAAAGACATATACATAATTAAATTAAAAGATTTAAGGTAACAGTAGAAGAGAAGGCTAAAGACATGATATGAATCATCAAATGAGCTCTAAAGGAATGATCAGTATATCTATTAATCTGATTGACTGACTGAACAAGTTATATTATGGAACACACAAAGGATCATTAGGGAAAAAAAAAAGCAACTACTGCTTTTACGCCTGATTAATAATACTTTTAATGCAATACTCATTGGTGATAATATATTCCAAATAGTTCAAATACAGGAAATTTTGAAGTTTTTGTAATTAAAAAAAAAACAAAACACAACCCTAACAATATGACTCACTGCTTTATGAATAAAACTGCACTAATGGCAGGTAGCTTTCGTGACCATGGGGTAGGGTACTATAGTTGAGACTAGAGAGCAATTTCATTTCAGCTATTACTATGAAATTGATGTAGCTTTCAAAACAAAAACCATCTGCTAGATTACCTCTTGGGAAGGTCAATGCAACAATTTTTTTTCTTTTTTTTTTTTTGGCAGAAGCTCAGTCTTCAGTCATTTTGCAGATAACAAAATTATTTTTTCAAGTTCACTTTCATGCTCTCTGTGGCTAAGTTTCTCCTGATCAGTTTCAGGTCTCTGCATCTACCCATATTCCTATGGGTACTGGCCATCTCTGATGGAAACTATTAAAACCTGAGAAGTGTCATTTCCCTTTGGCATGGCATTTTAAATAACAGAACTAAGTGGATCTTAAAAATGCCTATTGAACCTAAAATAAGCTTGGATATCAGTCCTAATTCTCAAAAGAGGTAACTAATCAGAACCTAACAATAAAAATAAGAAGAAACAAAGGAGTCATTTGAATTTTTCAGAAAGGAGAGTAAGTTGATAGTGTAAGTATATTCTAGACTAAATATTTTACCAGCCACAAAAACAGCACCATGAGCACACTCAATTTCAAGAACAGTGCATACAGCCTTTGGTGAGTTTGGAGGACAAGGAAACTGCCTGCAAAACAAAATAAATTTTACAGCTACTATTTTCCAGACATGATATTGAACCACATAACTAGGATGAATCAGCATTGTCTGAGACACACAGAGCCTGAGTCTCTCATGGACTAAGCCACTCCCTAACTTTAATTTTCAGAATCATAAGGGTCTCAAGTACATGGTAACACATGAGAGTGGCACTAAGTAAATCAGGGCTCTGCTACTACCTTTCACTGAGGAGGCCTCATGTTCCCAAATGATAATTTCTAACAGCCTTGAGATTTGAGAGAAAAACCCATATTTATGAAGTGGAAGCCTCTCAGGCTCTTTAGTCATTTTGCTATCCATGAACACTTGGTGCCAGCTTACAAAACCCTTAATCATTTGGGTAAAGTTGGTGTGAGTTGACAGACTATTTACAGGAGTAAGTCCCACCTGTGGGGAGGGTTTCTGCCATTTTTCTGTCTTTCTCCTTCTCATCCCAACTATGACCTCAAGGCCAGAAAAAGTGGAATGTGACAGACTCTGCTCTTTTAGCTAAGAAACTTCAATCTAACTGAAGACAGGAAAGAGCAATATTTGGCTTTATTTTCTGTCTACCATCTGGGAACTTCCAAAGCCATGGACTGGAGTCTACCTGTAAAAGACTAGATATGGACTTACTCCAAATGCTTGGCTTGAAAATGTCATAGTTTCCCAAGATGTCTTAACAAAAAAATCACTTAGAAACTCAGGAACTATTGCTTATAGAGAGTAGCTAACTTTACTTTCTAAAATTTAATAGAAGTATCTCCATTTTCTGAGGCTTGCTTTTAGTCAGTAAAATAAATAAAACCTTCTTCATAGCTTCATTGTTTGAAACTTATTCAAGGATATTCTGGAAGGATAACTATGATAGTATTTTATTAAATAAAATCAACACAATAAGAATTAAAATACAAGGTTTATTGTATTTCAGCATATTTTAACAAGTGAAGAACTCATGAGCCTTTTCCTCCCTCTTCTGGAGATGGATAATACTTGAAACGCAGAATGAGGGATGTAATGGGACCAGCTCTGGGCTGGAGAGTCAGGAACCCTGGCTCTAAGTCCACTCTATTACCCAGTTGAAATCTTAGGCAAGTCAACCCCTCAATATCCTCTTCTAAAAATAAAAAAGCTGGATTTGGTTCATAAATTTAAGTGTCAGTCGACAAACATTTACTGAACACTACTACACGCCAGGTTATAACAATGACTAAGACACAATCATCATCCCTGAAATACATCCAGTTTTGTTTTAGAGATAATCCAGATTATCTCTAACATTCCTTTAATTCGAAAATTCCATGATGCTCCCATGTTTTTATACTTCTACTTACTTGCGGAAATCCTCTTCTTTTATCTTAGTCAACGCTTTCATAACTGCCATTCTAGTGAACACTGACTATATGAGGTAAAAATGAAAAGAAAAGTGTTTTATCACCTAGCCAAGAAAACATCGGAGGTGAAACACAGAACATGGTTGGAGAAATTACATCATTTTAAACCATACTTATAGGACAGAAACACTCAAGAGCTTCAAGAAAATAAAACATAAGCATTCATACTGTCATTTCGTCCGCACAACCCTCCTTTTCCATTTAGTCTATGTCCATAATACCAGGTAGATCTAGCAGAACAATTTAGCAGCAGGTTGCCAGGCTAAGAGGTAAATAGAGCCAAACAGCCTACCCTGGCATCTAGCAACTCAACATCACTCACCAGCCACAGATAAATTAAACAAATTCACCATGCCAAATAGAAGGGCATCTACAACAAATGTCCCACATTGGGTTTTTTAAATAAGAAAAGCCAAACCACATGGTAGATATACTAGGACAAATTAGTGCATATATACATGGCTTACTATGATAAATCACAATTGTCTCGTCTGTTTGGAGAAATTATGCTTGACTCTAAAGGGGTACAATGTAGGCATCTCAATGGTTTGTCATCAAATCAATGCTTTTCTAAACCATATTTTGGAGAACCCGAAGGTATAGGGTTAAAACTGAAAAATAAATGCCTATTTGTTAAGATATGAACTCTTAAGCCTGAAAGAATCTCAAAAGGTCATATAATTTGCTCTCAGCAAAAAGGCAGGAAAGCTACATACACCTATACTACTGGCCAAATGATGTGGTGTCAATGGTGCTTTGACAAATATTTCCTTATTCCATTATTTGGTGCTGGTACTTGTGTATTTCCTCAAAGATAACAAAACCTGAAACAAGATCTTCAATATAAATATGGCTACAGGTTATTTGGACAGAGCTTTCCAACTGTTATGGCAAAGCAACAAGCTGCAATTATACCCAAGATGTTGAGACCTCTAATTCACAAGTGCAGAGGGGCAGGACCTGGACAAAGAGAAGTCCCAGGCCCATTGCTTCCAACTTAGAGCAACTTCATTTGTTAACCTCAGGGTGTTGAACAAACATGATAATGTTCTAGGTGCACCATGATGTGAGAAAGGTGGGAAGTAATGCTTTAGGCTTTGTCTGCATTTGTAAATTATTTCTGCACAGGGCATTCAACAAATGTTACAAACTCTCCCCACCACCCCACCCCACATCCAGTTCCAAAAGGCTCAGCAATTAATCAAAGAAAGAGTAAAGACCAATAGATGTATCTTTGGTAGTAAACTTATATTCTTTTTAACAACCATAACAGCAAAATGGATGTCAGTAAAACTAAGAATGCCTGAGACTGCATAAAACCAGCTACCTATCTGTGGCATAAAATCTTCCCAATATCATTGCCATGCCATTCCTCCTGGCATAGTAGAAACTAACGAGACATGCTAACTAGTTTGCTCATTAACATGAAGACCAGTTCATATCAAATAAAGGGAAGTTTGAATAAAATGCCCTTTTGCAAATATAGCCTGAAATAGGCCATATTAATCCAGACTGTCCTAAATAAAATAATTTATTTTGGATTATATTTCTTAAATACCAATTCCTAGAAAATGAATATTAGACAAAAGTTTGGAATGCTATTAACACGGATTTTCCCCAATGAGGTAATTTTGGGATTAAAACCTAAAAGTTGAATTTTTCCCAAATGGGTAACAGTAACATCATTGAAAAACTGGTTCTAAATTTAATACCAGGGAAACAACCCAGACAGTGACACAAATATGAGAATGTTTGTGTTATGACTTCCTAGCTAGAGGCAAAGGTATTCAGAGTTGAAAAAAATAAAAATGTAGCAAATGGAAATATTTAAAGAATGATTCTTAGTACAATACATTGCCAGCATTTCTAATGCATATCATTTTGTTGTTAATCTGAATATTCAACTCAGACAAACAATAAAGAAAAAAAAGGAGAAATCCTTACCTGTTTGTTTTTGGCTGGCTTGAAGCAATCTGGGCATATCGCACGTCTAGGTAAAATTCAAGTTAATAAAAAAAAAGTTAATGAGTTTATTTTGGGGTGAATATAATTCAAATATATTTTATATATTTTAATATATATGGCTGCTAAACTCAAGATTTCAAGAGCAGACAAATACTAGCTGTACTGGTATGCCTATACCCTTATAGTAGACAGCACCTTTTAAACCTACTAACAGACATGACAAGTTCGGATATGCTCATTACAAAGAGGAGGAACACTGTTTCGTGAAAACCAAAAAGCATTAACAATGTTACACAACTGACATTGTTGTTTATGTAGCAACTTACAGGAAGTGGCAATCCTCAACTGTTTCTGGGTGAGCAAAGACCACACTCACTTCAAACAAGCTCTAAAAATTATAAAGACAGTTTAAAAATGAGCAAAAGGAAACCAACAGCTAACCACTTATGAATGGAAATAGAAATTAATTCTCAAAGATTGGCTCACAAACAGTGACAAGGAAAACTGGAAATACTACTGTTCTCAAATCAGCTTGTTCACGGGGCAGCTGGAAAGGAAATCGTTTTGTTTTTTGTTTTTTTTACTTCTAAAGCTCATTCACTAGTGATTCTACCAAAAAAAATTTTTTTAACAAATTTTAAAATAAATTTGTATGATTTTTGTTAATGTATATAAATTCGATGTGAAGATGAAAGAGAATTCACGGAATTGGAAAGACATAACAGAAAGAAGGATTGTTCCTGTCAATACTATGATTAGAATTATTAGTGAGGCAAAAGCATTTTATTCAGATGTTTAAAATCTCTGTGGGAGCCTTTATTTTTTATTATTTATTTTGTGGAACTTTACTCAAACTTCTTAGTGGATTTGAGTTTTAAAAGAGAGATGTTAATTTTATTATAAAAATGATACATACAAATTATAATCAAACAGAATGGATTTTTAATCCCACACCACTGAGGTAGAACACAGTAACAGGTGTGTTTCCTTCTAGCCATTTTTATGAATATAAACATAAATGTATATACTTCTTGGGATATTAAACATACATTCTTAAAATCACTTTATTTAATTAATATTATGTTATGGACATCTTTTCATCTGTTCAATTCTAGGGACAGTTGGATATTTAAGTTGTAAACTTTTCTCTTATTAAAAAATGCTACAATGAACATCCTTGCATACAAAAAAGCACAATTTCATACTCTATATGAATACTCTATATACATTAATATATGTATACTCTATATACATTAATCTTCACATAGAACAAAAGTCCAAATTGAAAAAAATGATAAATGCCATATCATGTAACAATTTTATCTTTTTTATTGGGTATTTCTGTATTTACTGATTGCATTGGACTGTCAACAAGCATATTAGCTTCTCTAGAACCATGATACTGAATAGCTAATTTTTTTTTTTTGCTCTCTAATTTACAAAGTAAAATTAAAAGTACATGACATTGCTTTTACTCAAGAAAACTTCACTCATTCTGAATCTATTAGAACATTGTTGCGTCTTTTGTCTTCTATTTTCTGTTCTCACTGGTTCAACATGTAAAATTACTTATGCTTCAAAACTGAAGTTTGAGGTAAAAATATTTTGCATCAATAACTTCTCTAATTTCCAAAGTACTTTCATTACCTCATTTCCCCTCCATATATGTGTGAAGTGGTTTTATTCTCTATTCTGTCAGTATTCAGTTTAAAGGAGAGAGTTTATTCTTACTAACAGGAGGAAACAGAGCTATATAATTCTGAACGGTGAAAAAATTTTTTTAAGTATTTAGCTTTGAAAGATGGTTTTGTGATTTTACTTGAATAGGGGTGTGTCTGATATTCAGGGAATTTCCTTCAAGCAAAATCATGAAGCAATGAGGCCATACTATTAAAATCTAATTTAAGATGAGCTGGGAATATATCCTGTTTCCACATCTGGAAACCTGTTGAGCTCTTCCCTAAAATTCAGTCCATTCTGCAGACTGAGGCAAGGTCCATTCTGGAACAGGGAGATGGCTAAATGTTGTGGTTTCAAAGGTAGTCTTTACCTAAAATTAGAGGGACCTGAGATACAACAAAGTGGGATAGGTTGAACCCATGCTCACTATAGTTGATTGATTATATCTGAAAACAAGATTAGCCACAAATAACCAAATTTAAATAGTCTAGAGTTGACTCTACACTTATTAATAGTTACTTATGTATTTATTGTTTTATGTCAGCATATGTGTCTCTCCAATTAAACTATAAACATATTAAAGGCTTGATTCATTTCTGATCTTTAAAAGTCAATTAGGGTACACTACATTTGTTATACTCATAAATGTCTTAGATCACAAAGAAGTCTTAAAAAAATAAAATCTTTCTCAATTTAAGACTGTTAGAAATTAATATTTTAAAAGCCTAAAAATTCTCCATTGGGTTATTTAAAGAGATTATTTTGGCTAATCAAAACTCTGCCATATAATGAAGTAAAACTAGTAAAACCAGAGAATGAAATTAACAATGCTGATGACCCAATACCTTTCCATCAATGGGAACACCCAGTTCCTCTGAAAACAGGGGGTGAGTTATCCATTTGTAGGCTTCTTTTAGCTGAACTATATCATTTCTTCCCAGCGACAGACTCTGTTTTCTGAATAACATAAAAATTAATGCACTGACATGAAAAACTTTACTTTTTTTGCTGAAGGCAAGAATTTATGCAATTATTTAAAAATATTTATTGAGTGCCCAGGCACTATTTTACACATTAGATAGAAAACAGAGAATAAGCAGACAAAAATTCCTCAGCTCATGGACCTTATAATCTAGTAGAATCAAAAAACAGGTTTTTAAAATGGCATATAAGACAGTTTTTAAGCTTCAAAGTCAAAAGTATATTAATGAGTTTTTCTGAGCTAATATTGCCAGATTCCAGGATTTATATATCAGAAGACAGAAAAGTGGAATCGAAGGGATTGTTTATTGCTCAGGAACAATAAAACTGTGTATTACAATAATCTCATCCAGGCTAAAAATGTTTACATCTACTCTCCTCCTGATAATGCGGCTTACTTTTGGGAAATCAATATAAAAGCTGTACTTATTACTAAAGAAGAAACACTAAATCCTAAAGCATCAATCTGCTAAAATGCTTGTCACTTTAATATCAGAAAAATGTATAAATAGAAATCTGACATTCCCCCCAAATCTACTCATGAGCCAATAAATAGGTTTGGGGAAGTCCCAGTTATGATCTCTAGCTTTTAGTTTGTACCTAAAATTGTTATAGAAAGGACTGAAGGGGGTGCCTAGCTGGCTCAGTTGGTAGAGCATGGGACTCTTGATCTCAGGGTCATGAGTTCAAGCCCCATGTTGGGCATGAAGCCTACTAAAAAATAAAGTAAAATAAAATAAGAAAGAAAGGAACTAAAGTAAAAAGAAAGAAAAACATGCATGGTATGATATTATTAAAATTGCTTGGCTAAGCTGAGAATACTGTATCACTAATGAATTAACAAGTCCACATCATTCAAATAATTAAAACTACAAATCAGTCTTATGACTATATATAGGGCTGCTTTTAACAAAAGAGATGTTAGGACCAACTTGTGAATCACTTCTTCTATATCCAGTTTTCATGATAGAAATGACTACTTATATTTAAAAAATCATTGTAATTTAATTCTTGATGACAAAAAGACACGACTAACTCCGGGTAGAAAGCAAAAAATAATTTAGCTAATGGCTATATTTAATTGATCTAAAAAACATATAAAGATGACTTTCCTCTAAGAATACAAATTAAGAAATAGTTGATGTACACATTCATATGCTTTGGGATTGTGGTTTAACAATGAAATACTAAATCTGACAAATAATCAAATTACTTCCTACATTCAAGAACTTATTGAAACACTGTTTGAACTTGTTAAACTGTTCCTAATTCTCTGAATATCAGAAACATTTTAAGTATTTTAAAAGACTATCTTGATATTGTACTAACAGTTTAATACTTGCATAAAATAGCATCACAGTTGAAAAGTAATTAATGTATGAGGACACATTTTAAAGGATAAAACATTGAAATAGAAAACACAAGAAAACTATTTAAACATTGTTTAGACTCTAGAGAGTACAAAGAGTCGCAGCAAAAAGCAATCCTAAATATGGTTAAGACATTACTGGTATTTTAAATCCTTCATAGTCTTTGAAATACATTTACACATCTTAGTCCAGTTAAAAAAAAAAAAAAACTACAGGTTCCCCCACCCCCCCCCCGGGGTAATAGACATCTTGAAAACCTTAACCTTCTATACTAGGAAAAATTTAGCACTTAAAATGCCAGATTTTCAACCCTGCAAATTCAATGTGCCTTAATAACTTTTCTAATATAATTTAGGGTGAATGTTTTCACAGAGGTTCTTAGCATATGCCTGACGGTCCTTTAGAGGAATCAGTTGTCACTGAGGTAAATTCAGTGTAAATTGAGTAAATTCAGTAAATTGAGTACTTAGTCATCTCCCTCTCTCCTGTGTCAGATAACTACTGATGAGGGAGTCAACTGCAATCACTTTTGCTATAGATACAACATGACAACCATTCCAGAGGAAAGATGAGCCAAAATATCCAAGCATGATTAATTTTTCTAAATTCCTTGAATCAGTTCTTTAATGGTGATTCCTCCACAATATTTTGAATGCAGAATGAACTACAGACACTGAAGGAAAAGATTAGTATTCTGTATTTCTTCTGTGCCAGTATCTCTATATTGAACAGGATCTTTTGGAAGAGCTAAGCTTAGTTTAAAATTCTTTGATAAAGAATAACAACAGCAACTCACAACCAATGTGGATGGAAACTGGAAACATTCAGAAAATAGCATGTCTTGACTATGCTAAAAAATTTATCAAACTTAGATCAAATTCTATTATGCCAGAATCACAAGCATTTGAGACTAATTTAACATGACCTAACTAAACCCCAAAACCTTTGATAGACATACTGCTATTACCCTTTCAGAAAAGCAGATGTGAAATAGAAAATAAAAAAAACAAAAAAGCCAAATCAATTACTTTTTTTTTTTATGAATCACTTAACCAAGTATAAGATTCTAATACAGAAATCTATACTTCTCTTTGTGTTTTTCTCTCCAGAGTACACAGGAAACTTCAGTAGTCACATGGCCCTTTTTCTATTGGTATAGAATTTTTAGTTTCAAAATCCAAAAAGGTCTGAAAAATTAAAGACTTTTTTTTTTCTTAACTCAGTTGGCAATCAAACATTGACTTGAACATGTGAGGCTGTTTGAAGACTTTATGTCTCAAACTCAGTGTGAATATTCATGTTTCACTGCAGAAACATTAATGTGTTTGATTATAAAGTACCACCTCAGACCATGGAGGGCAGGGGTATATTATATATGGTATTTATCACCATACTACACTTCTAAAAATCTAAAAAAATTCTAAATTCCAAAACACATTCGGTCCCCAAGGGTTTCAGATAAAGGCCTGTGGACCTATGTTTTAAATGTTTTGTCTATGTATAAACTCACTGTTGTTTTGCTTTAAGTAGGATTTTACTTTGTATCTTTTATAGTGTAGTTTTGTAATTTAGTTTCTAAGACTAGCATAAAATTTACTCCTTTATAATAGCTTGCCAAGCTATATTTTATAAGTTCCTAATGTAAAATATAAAATATGTATTTACATTCATGTTAAATCTACAAAAAAAAAGAACCCACTTTAATAGACTACTACTAATGTGCCATACAAATAAACTAATTAAACAAGGTTGACACCTAAATTCATACAATAAAACTTTTCTCTTTCTTTCAATTTCTCTAGGAGCTAGTAAACTCACACTAAAAAAAAGAGATAGTAGTAGTAAAAGTACTTTAAGAATCAGGTAGCTTATATTTAAATGGTAGAAAAAATTCCCTACCTAAATTACTTACCCCATTTCCTGTTTTACCAGCAACCATGCAGCATGCTGTAGGCAATTGAGTCACACCCAGAAGAAGAGAAAAGGAGAAAAATGTTCATTGAAATGAAGTTCCAATATCATTACTAAAGGGCTTAACTAATTTGCTAATCAAACTCTCCTTTTTAGGGGAGGAGTTAGTGTTCAGAAATGTGGCAATGACCTCATTCTCATTTAAAATCAGAAATGAGGTAGATGCCACTTTGTAGTGCTGGGTTGCTTGTGGCCTAGGAACTCAACAGGTTTATCTCCATCCCCTACAGATCTCTATCAAATTAATGAGGTATAAGTGTTTAACATGAGTAGCTTACTTTTTTTCTTAAAACATCTTACTATTTCACAGAGGAAGGCCAAAAGTGACCAAGGACATACTATGTCCCTCACACAGAATTGAAGGCCTCAGTTTTTTGTTTTCATTTTTTTAATAGAGCTACCACATTTTTAACTCTATCTAATTAATGAAATCCACATGTAAGTGTTTAGAAGTAAAATGTACCAACATCTTTAACTCGCTTCAGAATATAAAAAACCTAAGATGGGTGGATGGATAAACTGATGACAAGATATATAATAAAGGAAATACAGAAAAATAGTAGCAATTATAGAATCTGGGTGGGTATATGGGTGTTCACTGTACAATTCTTTCAACCTTCCTGTATGTTTAAAAATTCTCATAATAGGGGCGCCTGGGTGGCACAGCGGTTGGGCGTCTGCCTTCGGCTCAGGGCGTGATCCCAGCGTTCTGGGTTTGAGCCCCACATCAGGCTCCTCTGCTATGAGCCTGCTTCTTCCTCTCCCACTCCCCCTGCTTGTGTTCCCTCTCTCGCTGGCTGTCTCTATCTCTGTTAAATAAATAAAATCTTTAAAAAAAAAAAATTCTCATAATAAAATGTTAGAGAAAATGTTCTGGGAAGAATTAATAAAAAAACTGAAAAATTTGGTAAAGTGGAGACAATAACATTCACAATCACAGTTGTTATAAGGATTAAATTAAATTCATATAAAATGCTTTACATAGTAAGTGTGTGACACTAAGATTTCTCAGTTTGCCAGTAGGCCCCCAAAGCTGTCACTTTACAGAAAGCTAATGACATGTCTTACTTCAGTAGGACATTCTGTGAACATGACAGAAACATACATGTGTAAGTCAGTAAAATACCATATGTAGTCTCTGCATCCGCCTGTCACAAGAATGGCCATTCATTATCGCTCACACCTACCTCAAGACCTGCCCCCCCCCCCACATTATGGTTCATATGTTGAATCTTGTCCTTTTAAACTTCAAATGACCAGTGAGGCACTAGACACCTTTAAAGACTTAAAGTCATTTGGAAATCTTAGGTGTATTACATTGTTCAGACATGAGTCAAGCAGAATAAATTAATTACTGGCCAAATAAGAGCTAGAACTATGCCCAATGCCTAAACATGTCATCAGTACCTTCTGATTAAGTAGTTTGTTTACTTTGCTAGCTCAACCTAGTGCCATTGATAGTACTACAAGACCCCATCCTTTTTTCCTTCCATTTACTCAAGCCCTCTTTGAAAAGTATATGGGCATGGTAAAATACACAAATTACTAGAAGTCAGGAGACCTAGCTTTAGGCTTTACTAAATTTCTGGCACTCAGTTTCCTAGTGGGTAAAATGAAAGAGTTAGGGTAAGATGAATGTAACTTAAGCTATTCTGGATGGCTAAAGGTCAACATTAATGGGCATTAGTATACTGTTTTGGAATAGAGGCTATTAAGACTTCCAGGATCATAGAAAAAAGTGAAGAATGGTCTCCCAAAGCTGAAACCTTATAGTCAATATTGCCCCACCTTCCTCCAGCCTCCATACTTTAAGAGATCGGTAAATACTTGTTTTCTCATCCATAAAGGGATATTAATACTCCCCTTGAAGGGATACTGTGGGGATTTAATGAAGTTGTATATGTAAAGAACCAAGTAAGATTCCTGGCATGTACTTAACAAATAGTAACTATTATTGTCATTTTTGAATTAAAAACTTAACTGCAATTCACAAATGATAAAATTATTATCCTTTATTTTTTTTCTTAAAGATTATTTATTTATTTATTTGAGAGAGAGAGTAAAGCGAGTGAGAGAGAACACAAGTTGGGGGGGCAGGGCAGAGGGAGAGAGAGAAGCAGACTCCTTGCTGAGCAGGGAGCCCGACGTGGGGCTCAATCCCAGGATTCTGGGATTGTGACCTGAGCTGAAGGCAGACACTTGATCTACTGAGCCACCCAGGTGCCCCAAATTATTATCCCTTAAAAGATTTACAAGACTTGATTCCTTTCCCTCACTTCCCAAACTGCTCTCCTGTAGATAGTCCTGGAACTTCTTTCATCAATGAAATCCTCATAGGTATCTAAGCTATAGAGAATTATCTGTCCCTTCTTTGAGGGACTCAGATGCTTCTGTCCTTTTTTAGTGATCTTTTTCTCTCCTCTTTTGAAGCAAATTCTGTTTTCTACAGTCACTTTCAGGTGATGCCATCAAATCTGCAATGTGTCCTGCCATCCTCTGATTATAAAGTAGGGAAGAACTGGAGGTTGCCAAGGGAAACCAGATTACCATGTGTATAACATATAAAATTAAATCAAATGTCTTCGGTACCTGAGATTTGCTAAAGGGTTTTTCCTTCCTAATCCTCCACAGGCTTCCTGCTCAAGCATGCCAGCAGGTTGGACAGAACTAATCACACAGCAGGGGCTGGAAGGCTGAACCCCAAAGAAGTCAGTGTTGCTCAATTATTCAATTTTTACTACGTGCTAATAATGTCCTGGACCTGCTTCTGCTGAGGAAGAAAAGTATATTTCTCTCTTTCAGGTCACCAAGATAATTTTAATAAATGTTCTATTCCTTAGTCAGTGGGAAAAAATCATTCTCTAGAGCAAGCAATTTAATTCTTCCTCCCCAACAGAACCAAGTGGCATTAAAGTTATCAAGTTTAATCAAATTGGTACCAAAGGCAGTATGTCATCTCCTGAAAATTCAGGAATCACACAACTTAATCCTGGACTCTGTTTTAACTTTTTTGGAGAATTCTAGGCAAGTGCTAAATACAGCAGTTGAATAATCTGCTTGCTGAAGTGCTTGTGTACTCTGGTAACACACACACACACACACACACACACACACACACACACACACACGGAAAGTCTATGCCTGTGAATGGCTTTAGAGCTTAGAGTTCTGAGATGGGGGTTCATCTACCACCTAGCAATGAGAGTCTGTAACAGTAGGGCCAGAAATTGAGGCTGATTTAAGCAGAGGTGGCAGGAAGGAAGGATAGAAAGAGAGGCATTAAAAATGGCTTGTTGGGGAGCTACAATGCAGTAAAGCTGGTGCTTAGGGTATGCATAATGTGTGCATAAATGTGAGTAGGGGTTCAACAACTAGAGATGGAACTGGCAGGTTTTAAGTGCCAAGCTAGGGCATGACTCCAAAGAATGAAAGTATAACAGAAGTGCCACATTTAGGTAAATGCAAAGTCCCATGGCAGCACAATGAATGGACAACATTTGATTTTTTTTTTTTTGACATTTGATCTTCTATAATTCATCTAGTCACAATATAACCATCATTTGCACGTTATTTTTCTTACATGGTAGCTTAAGAAGAAACTAAAATAGTTCTTATACCAAGTTACTTCATGATCATACATGGCAAAATATAGTTTGGGGATGGAGAGTAGTACACAGCTTTAAGAGATAACGGAGACAGCCCGCCTGGACTTGGTGACCGGCAGCGATGTTAGGGTTTCTAAATTACCACTAAGTCCCTTTTTAAAACTCTAAAATCTTTTGAATCCTATACATCTCCTGGACTCATTTATAATAACAAAGATAATACAAATATAGACTTGTACCAACAGGAAAATGTAGCTGTGGGCAGCTAGAGGTATTACCCCTTGTTTTCTCTTCTCCCAACAAACACACACACACACACACACACACACACACACACACACACACACACACATTTATGCATTCTACTTGCACACAAACAGGCAGCTGAGAATAAGGCTCAATAACGAGGTCAGTAACAACAGTCACTCTTCTTTCCTCTTCCCACCCAGCATGCCTGCCCAACCTTTCCTTCTCCCCCTCCCTGTCCCCATCCCCCAGCCTAGTACAACCATGAGCATATGCCTTACCTCACTTTGTGTCAGGTTTGGTGTCAGGCATGGTGGCAGAAAGAGGAAGGTAAGAGAGGAGGGAGGAGAATGCACTCCTATAACCATTGCTGGATTCCCCCCCTAGCTGAGGTAAAGACTCCTCATCCACGTCTCCTCACCCCTACCATCTCCCTGCCTCAATCTCACTCTGCTTTTCCCAAGTCTCTGATGTCACACCCATGATGTAATGACCAACAGACTGGGTCTGGGTATCTCTTTTGATGAATAAAAATCAGCTATGTTTGAAAACCCACCCATATCCTCTATATTATCTTTCCCTACAGGGTTGAGGGGGGAAAAAATGAAGTGGGACATAAACCTTTCTCACTCCAGCTTTTCCTACTACTGTTGGTAATACAAACCTTTGGATAGCATTAAAAAGATTGAGCTTTTTATTTTTGACACAGCAAGAGCGGAAAAGTAAGGACAAATCAGCAAAGACAGAATGATTCTGTGGGTCAAATTAGGTTGTACAGCTCTACTGACCTAGTTCCCAGGGGAATTCTATTCCTAAGTTGTGAATTTTAAGAAAGGGAATTTCTATTGTATTTTCCAATATTCTAGGTGATGATGTTTGCGTTGCTCTGAAGGATTTAATTGGAAATAATCACAAGAGGAAATTCTATGGGGGTGGGAAGGTGGGGTAGGAATGGAGGTGGGAAGCGGGATCAGAAAAGACAGAACAGCTGCAATGAATGAAAAGCTCTGGGATAGACATGAAGAGAGATATCACTCATATGTGGAATCTAAAAAAAAAAAAAAACCCAAATGAATAAACAATCAAAAAGCAGAATCAAACCTATAAATACTGAGAATAAATTGATGGTTGCCAGAGGGCAGGAGGGTCAGGGATGGGTAAAATAGGTAAAGGGAAGTGGGAGATACAGACTTCCAGTTACAGAATGAATAAGTCACAGGAATAAAGAGCACAGCATAAGAAATACAGTCATATCATAGTCATATATAATATCATTATACTATAAGAGTGATGTATCAGAACAGATGGTAGTTACACTTGTGATGAACATAGCATCATGTATAAACTCGTCAAATCACTACGCTGTACACCTAAAACTAATGTAACATGTGTCAACTGTACTCAAATTTAAAAACTTAATAATAATAAAAAAAGATCTGGCTCAGTCTTGTCCTTTAGTGTCATATGCTAATCAGAGGATAACTTGGCAACTGGATTTCACGTAACTCTGGAACTAGTATCAGCGAAACAAAGACATCTCAACAATTATCTGTTAGCAATGGGGTGTGGCTGAGGGGATGCAATACATTTCCTCCCGGAATTTGATTTTAGAGAACCAGCATCCTCACTGAAATACCAGTTAACGTAAAGTGAACTTGCAGAATCAAGAGACTTCAATGTATCAAAGGCTCAATTTTTTTTTAAGATTTTATTTTTTTATTTGACAGAGAGAGAAACAGCCAGCAAGAGAGGGAACACAGGCAGGGGGAGTGGGGGAGGAAGAAGCAGGTTCCCAGCAGAGGAGCCCGATGTGGAGCTCGATCCCAGAATGCCAGGATCACGCCCTGAGCCGAAGCCAGATGCTTAATGACTGAGCCACCCAGGCGCCCCCAAAGGCTCAATTTCAAGTCATAAATACAATTTTACCTCAATATTACTACCAAGAAAAACAGCTTTTAATAGTAAATGTTACATTTTAGAATACCAAAGAGACAAATTAATTGTTAATTGCTGAGAATCTATTAAATGTCGAAAAAGGTCTCTTCAATAGATAACTCAAGAATTCTATGAATATAACTATTTAAAAATTATTCCAAGTTATCACAGGAAAATTACAAGACTGAAATCATTCTGTGTGTTGAAGTTGATTTGCACAAGATATATTCTTAGGGATAAAGACTGAATTTTATATATAAAAAAAGTTAAGGTATTACTTTTTAAATATGCAACAGTAACTTGTTATTATAAAATAAAGACTTGTGACTTCAAGTGGTGGAATAAAGCCTTACTGTCTGCTTCTCCTTTGGAAAATCATCTCAAAATAAGATGGAGGATGACAAACAAAAAAAGAAACTCCATCTACAATGAAACACAAAAATTACTCATCACCCCAACTGTCCATATATGAAGACAAAAAGGGAATGCGGGAGTGGAAAGTGGCAGAGCCCAGGACGCTGGTCCTTAAGTGTTGGTAGAGGGAAATACTTGCCCCTGCAAAACCAGCCAAACTGAGGACTGGAGATGTAAGACAATACAGGGTGAAACAGACACCAGGCAAGAGGAGATTTCAACTCTGGAGACCAAATTAGAGGGATCTACACTCAGAAGCCCCTGGCAAGATGACAGCCAGAGTGAAGCCCTACAGGGAGGGGTTCAGTCAGAGTTTACAGTCTGCCTAGAGACCTGCAGCTCCTACCCTGCGCTGGGTACTCAGGCAGACAAACTCAGACCTCTGTGGACAGAAGATTCGAGGATTCATCTTTGGATAAACTGGATTGTTGCTGAGAGAAAACTTTCAGAAAATGACATACGGTCTCCCCATGTAAAAAGTCAGTTTACTACCTTTTCTCCTCCAATAAAACCCAGTCAACAAGCACCACTATCCTGCTCTATACAGACATAACTTTCAATCACTTTTTTTTTTTTTAAAGATTTTATTTATTTATTCGACAGAGATAGAGACAGCCAGCGAGAGAGGGAACACAAGCAGGGGTAGTGGGAGAGGAAGAAGCAGGCTCATAGCAGAAGAGCCTGATGTGGGGCTCGACCCCGGATCGCCGGGATCACGCCCTGAGCCGAAGGCAGACGCATAACCGCTGTGCCACCCAGGCGCCCCTTTCAATCACTTTTTAAATGCCCTATGCTTAACAATGAATGGAGAAGATCGCTAGTCATTTAGAGAAAATCTCTAACGTGAAAGAAAACAAAACGATAAACACAAAAGTAGAAAAATAATACATATATTCCCATGCACCCTTTCAGCAGCTTCAACTTATCAACATTTTGCCAATCTTGTCTTATTTCCATTTTTTTTTTTTTTGTAGAGAGAGATGGGCTCAAGTTTTTTTTTGCTTTTTAAGAAAATCCAATCCTGTGAATACCTTCCAATGGAAACATTTTTAAAAGTGATATTCTTCACTACCAATTCAACTTACAATTGAACTATTTTAGACGTCAATTTAAAAATATATGAGGGAGTACACAGATTCTCAAAATTCTTTTGGGGAAGAAGGGTATATAAGCAAAAGAGTTTGAAAATCACCTACTGCACCTTAGTATAAGCAAACACCATTAGAAATGAAAAAGGGACTAGAACCACATATTTGGAGAAGGTTTGGGGTTTTCCCTCTCACTTTCTTTTATTCTTTTTAAATAACATGTTAGAAAGTACAGAATACACTGTCACTTATTTTGGAACACAATTTTCTCTCTTTCTCCACTGTATATTATCTCAACCTCAAAGGTTTTCTGTTTCTTCAACAAAGAAAAGAAGTGGGAAGGCCCCTGGGGGATGGGTAGGGGAGAAGGTAAGACCTCCTTCCTCCTACTCACTATTTCTTCCTTTTACTCTGACCATTGGATATATATAAAATGCCACTGTTACTGCTGGGGACTTGGGCAAGACACACTAAATATGGTTCAGAGTGACCACAGCCAGTGACAAGTAATTGTCCATGCCCATGTGTGTTAGGCATATATCAGTAAACAAAACAGACATAAATCCTTGCCCTTGTAAAACTGATAGCCAAGAATCAGAAAACAAGCAAAACAAATAAGTCACATACTATTTTATGAAATAAATGCAATGTGAAGTGACAAATGCAGGGGAGAAAAGTAAAAGAGGAATGGGGAATGGAAGAAGTGATTTGCAATTTCAAATAGCATAGTCAGGGAAAGCTTACCTGAGAAGGCAACATTTGAAAAAAGATATGAAGACGGTGAGGGAATAAGCCATGAATATATCTGAAGAAGAAACATTTTAGGCAGAAGGAACAGCAAGCAAAGGCCTTGAGGCAGAAGTTTGCCTGGTGTGTCCGATGAATAAACAGCAAAGAGGCCAATGTGGCTGAACAGTGGAAGAAGAGAGAAACACGTGATGAAGCCAAAGAACTGAGGTATAGTGCTAGGGTAGGGCCAGTATGAGCTTTTGGAAACAATTAAAGGACTTTGATTTTACTCCAAGGGAGATGGGGAGAATTAGGAGGGTAAGCAAAGGAAGGACTTGAACTGACTTACTTTTTAAAGTGATAGGGGACAAGCACGGAAACAGAGACAGCTGTTAGGAGACTATTATAAAAATCCAGATATTGCTCAACCTGTCTATGCACCGTCCACTTCAGGATAAAGGATATGATTTTGAAAGGTAAAGCAAGGAGGATTGAGGTCTTTTCTAGTCTGGGATCTCACTGCCTTCAAACTAACTTTTGCTCAACAGTCCTTGGCCCATTTCCTGAAAGAATAACCTGAGGCTTTAGCAGGCTATAACCCTGTTCTTGGTCCTGGTCTTGGCCAGTAACTATGCTTCACACTGTGCTAGATACCCTTCCAAGAAGGAGCTTCTGGTGCACAGGTGGCAGGAAGGAGGTACTGGGCCCGGGGAATTGGGCCCTGCAACAGTCTCCATGGGTACTGGCCTTTAGAGCCAGAGGCTTCTGAACAGTCATTATAGACAAGAAGATCAAATAGTCCAGCTCAGTGGAATTGGAGAAGGAAGTGCACTGAGGACAGATGGCTGGTATGCATAGACTGCAGGCCCCCAAAACATACTGGGCAAGGGAGGTATAGTGGCCAAAACTCTGTACCATCAAGCTTCAATCTAGGGACACTTCTGAATTCTTACTTTGGGCACAATATGGGTTTCAAGAAATCCAGCATAACCATCTGAGGATGAGATTGGTCTATGAGAGAAACTTCCCTGGGGGAGCTTCCCACCCTTCCTGCTGGGGCTAGGAAACTCTATGCCTTTCATCCAGGCCAGCACAAATCTAAATCACTTCTGTAAACTTGGCATGAGGACAAAATCAGCCACAAAGAAGACCCAAAACACCAACAAGGCCAGTTTTTTCATCTAAGTTGGGACTCTGCTCATCAGCATACAAGGACACAACAAATATGTAAAAACAAAAATGCATGCACATAGGTATGTGTATATAAAGATGCATATATATATCTGTACAGTACAATATTCTATTCAAAGATTTCAAGAATTTTAGAAGAGTACATGCATCCTCAAAAAAATTAAATTGTTGGGGCGCCTGGGTGGCTCAGTCATTAAGGGTCTGCCTTCGGCTCAAGTCATGATCCCAGGGTCCTGGGATTGAGTCCCATATCCGGCTCTCGGCTCAGCGGAGAGCCTGCTGCTCCCCCTGCCTGTGCTTGCTCTTTCTCTGTCAAATAAATAAATAAAATCTTGAAAAAAAAATTAAATTGTTAAATCTAGATCAGTGGTTCTCTAACAGTTTAGTTTTAGGACTCTCTACCTTCTTAAAATTTTTTGAGAAACAAATAGCTTTGCTTATGCTGGTTATATCTATTAATAACTATAATATTAGCAATTAAAACAATGAATTTAAAAATATTTATTTATTTTAGGGGCGCCTGGGTGGCGCAGTTGTTAAGCATCTGCCTTCGGCTCAGGGCGTGATCCCGGCGGTCCGGGATCGAGCCCCACATCAGGCTCCTCTGCTGGGAGCCTGCTTCTTCCTCTCCCACTCCCCCTGCTTGTATTCCCCCTCTCGCTGGCTGTCTCTGTCAAATAAATAAATAAAATCTTAAAAAAAAAAAAAAAGTAAAATAAAATAAAAATATTTATTTACTTTAAATTAACAGCAAAAGTAATGAAAACATTACATGTTAACATAAACATTAAAAAATGCTATATTTTTCAGACAAAATAATTTAGTGAGAATAGCAGTATTATGGCACATTTTTGCAATTCTCTTTAATATGTCTTAATAAAAGATAGTTGTATTTTCATATCTGCTTCTACATTCAATTTTCTGCAGCAGTACATAGCATATAGACTCTGGAAAACTCTACTGCATACTACTGAGAAAATGAGAATGAAAAGGCAATTACATATTATTATGAAAATACCTTTGACCTCATGGATCCCTTGAAAGGACCCTTCAGGGTCCCTGGACCACACTTGGAGAACTACTTATCTGAATGTAATGGACAATTAAGGAAAATGCAAATAATTAAAATTTGACTCAAGAAGGAGGAATAAAACCAAATAACTTTCAATAGAAGAAACTGAAAAAGCAATAAATATTTACCCTTGGTATCCTCTCAAATGGTTTTGTAAGTGAAGTCTACCAAAACTTCAAGAAACAAAACAGATTATTTATCTGTCGTTAAAATTTTCCAAGCACAAAAGATAGAACAATTCAGGGTGCCTAGGTGCCTCAGTCAATTGAGCAGTGACTCTTGATTTTGGCTCAGGTCATGATCTCAGGGTCATGGATCCAGCCGGTGTTGGTCTCTGCACTCAGCAGGGAGTCAGCTTTGAAGATTCTCTTCCTCTCCCTCTGATCCCCCACCCCACTCTCTCTCTCTCAAATAAATAAATAAATCTTAAAAGAAAAAGCCTGACAATTCCACAATGTTTATATAACCTAATGCACAAACCATAATCTAATTGCATAATTTAATAACCAAACCAAAGATAGCAGAAAAATAGCAGATAATATTCATACAATGAATGACACTGGTCTTCACATGTAAAAGTGCCATTTTTAGAAACATTTAATGTATGTATCTGTACAAAGTGAAATAAATGTATAGTGTGATGAACACAACTTTCACTGAAATAACATTAAAAAAATTCAGGGTGCCTGATGGTTCAGTCGGTTAAGCAACTGCCTTCAGCCCAGATCATGATCTCAGGGTCCTGAGATGGAACTGCACATTGGGCTCCCTGCTCAGTGGGAGTCTGCTTTTCCCTCTCCCCCCCGCTTGTTCTCTCTCTCTAATAAATAAATAAATCTTTTTTTAAAAAGATGAAATAAATTTTTATTTAAAAAGTAGACAATAGACTAGCCTTATGTACACACATACGTATATATGTAAAAATCTTAATAAATATTAAAAAGTCAAATTTCTATTAAAATAAAACTAAAAAATGTTTATTTCAGGGAAACGAGAGTTTAACACAAGAGAATCTATTCAATTACTTAACTATAATAAAAGTTAAAAAGAGAAAAATATAATGATCACAAATAACTACTTCTGATTAAAAAAACTTACTAAACTTGGAATAGAAACAAACTTCCTTAAAGAGTCTCTATCAGAAAAGCGTTAACAATATACTTAATATTAAAACTGTAGAAGCATTCCTATTATTGAGGGTCAAGGCAATATATACGTGATTCATTTTTAAGAAAAGAGCAGTCAGAAGAAACTGACTCCAAGAAATTTAATTCAGCAGAAAGATCTTGCTGAACAACTATAAAGAAAACAATATTGAAACCGGACAGAGAAAAAACATGTTACAAAAGAGGAACAACAGTACAATTAATGACAGACTTCTCATCATAAAAAATAGAGAACAAAAGATACTGGAACAACATATTTGAAGTGCCAATAGGAAAAAATTTTGTCAACCAAATAGTCTATATCCAGTGAGACTATCTTCTAAAATTGAAGGAGAAATAAAGAAATTTCAGATAAGCAAAAACTGAGAGAATTCAACACCAATAGATCTACATTAAAAACAAAAACAAAGAGATGCCTGGGTGGCTCAGTTGGTTAATTGTCTGCCTTGGCTCAGGTCATGATCCCAGGGTCATAGGATCAAGTCCCACACTGGGCTCCCTGCTCAGTGGGGAGCCTGCTTCTCCCTCTGCCTGCCGCTCCCCCCTGCTTATACTC
This sequence comes from Ursus americanus, assembly GCF_024610735.1. NCBI lineage: Eukaryota > Metazoa > Chordata > Mammalia > Carnivora > Ursidae > Ursus > Ursus americanus. The sequence continues at coordinate 27,997,388 of NC_142133.1, forward strand.
TCTCTCTCTGACAAATAAATAAGTAAAATATTTTAAACAAAACAAAAACTTTAAGCTCTTCAGTCTGAAGGGAAGTGACACCAGATGACAACTTGGATCTACAAGTAATGAAAAGAACTAGGAATGGTAAATTTGTGGGTAAACATAATAGATATGCATACTGTTTTCTTTCCTTTTTAAAAAGATATATGACTGTTTAAGACAAATGTTAACACTGCATTGCTGGGTCAAAACGAATATAGATATAACAGATATACAACAATGGCACTAAGGACAGTAAATAGAAATATAATCTTGTAAGGTTACTGTATTTTACCTGATCCCAAATTAAGATAAAGATGCTTATTACAGTCCCTAGAGCAGGGGTTGGCCAAATTTTTCTGTAAAGGGCCAGACAGTACATATCTTAGGCTTTGCTGGCCATAATGTCTTAGCATACCTACTCAATCTGCTATTGCAGTACAAAAGAAGAAAAGCCTAAAATAAACTATCTATGCTCCCAATAAATCTGACAACTTAGACAAAACAAATTTCTTAAAAGATATGAATTACCAAAAATGACACAAGAAACAGTAGGAAATCTGAATAGAGCAGTATAGACTGAAGAAACTGAATTTGTAATTAAAAAAAAAAATGTTCATGTTGTAAAATATCCTAAGAAATCTATAATGAAACTATTACAACTATTAAAAAAAAAAAGAAATTAGGCAAGGTTATAAAAACCAACCATAGGGGCACCTGGGTGGCTCAGTCGGTTAAGTGTCGGCCTTCAGCTTAGGTCTTGATCCCAGGGGCCTGGGATCGAGCCCCTCATCAGGCTCCCTGCTCAGCAAGGAGCCTGCTTCTCTCTCTTCTCTGCCATTCCCCCCACTTGTGCTCTCTGGCTCTTTCTATCTTTTTATCAAATAAATAAATAAAATCTGAAAAAAACAAACTGTATTTCTATAGACCAGTGATGAAAAATTGAAAAATGCAATAAAAATATAATTCCACTTGTAACAGCACCCAAAACAATGAAATTCTTAGAGATACACTTTTAAAACATGTGTGAAATCTGTACACTGAAAACTACAAGTCATCGCTAAAAGAAATTAAAGATAAAAATAAATGAAGAAATATACCACATTCATACATTAGAAAATGCAATATTGTCAAGATGTCAATTCTTATCAAGTTTATCTATAAATTCAATGCAATCCCTGTCAAAATTTAAGTAAATTAAAAAAAAATTGACAAGCAGATTCTAAAATCTGTATGGAAATGAGAATGACCTAGAATTGCCAAAGCAAATTTTAAAGAGAACATAGCTCAAAGATTTATGCTATTTTCATAAAGACATACTATAATGCTATAGTAATCGAGACAGTATAGTATTGATATACGGATGCACCAATATATCATTGGAATTAAACAGGGAGTAAAGAAATATATACATAAATATATACACATGGTCAGTTTATTTTCTACAAAGGTAACAAAGAAATAGAGAAAGAAAGGTTTTTTCATCAGATGGTACTGAAAAGAAAAGAAAAACAAACATCAACTTTCACCTTACAGATATTAAAAAAAAAATTAACTCAGAGGGTGCTTGGGTGGCTTAGTCGGTTGGTTGTCTGCCTTTGGTTCAGGTCATGATTCTAGGGTCCTGGCATCAAGCCCCGCATCAGGCTCCCTGCTCCGTTGGGAGTCTACTTCTCCCTTTTCCTTTGCCTTCCTCCCACCCCCGCCCCACTCATGTTCTCTCTCTCTCTCAAATAAATAAGTAAAATCTTTTTAGAAAATTAATTCAGAATGGATGATAGATATAATCGTAAAACTATAAGGAAGAAAACATTTAGAATAAAACATCGGAGAAAATCTTGGCAAACTCGCAGCATACAAAGATTTGTTAGCTAGGACACAAATAACATGAACCATAAGAATAAAAAGCTGGTGAATTGGACTTTATTAAAAGTAGAAACTTCTCCTCTTTAACAGATACCATTAAGAAAATTAAAGAATAAGCCACAACATGGGAGATAATATTTGTAAAACATATATACATATTAAGGATTTGAATCTAGAATATATTAAGAACTGTTACAACTCAATGAAAAGACAACCCAATTTTTTTAAATGGGCAAAAGATTTGACAAAGTCAAATGTGAAGAGAAGTCACAAAGATATATGAATGGCAATTAACTGCATGAAAGGATGCTCAATGTTATCAGTCATTAGGAAAATAAATACACAATCTCTATACACCCACTAGAATGGCTCAAATGTAAGAAAGTGACAATACCAAGGGTTGCCAAGGATGTGAAGCACCTAACAATGCTCACATAACTACTGGTGGAATATAAATGTAAACTGGTAAATCCGCTTAGGAAAACTGCATGGCAGTTTCTCATAAGACTAAACTATACCTACCAAATGACTTAGATTTTACACTCTAAGGTATTCAAGAAAAATAAAAACACATATCCACATAAAGAATTATACATAAAAGTTTGTACAGACCAGCTTTATTCATAATAGCCAAACACTGTAATGCATGAATATGTAGGAATGCTAGATATGGTTGATTAATGCTGTTAATATAGCTAATATCATAAAGTCTAATTGACTTGAGGTGGAAAAAGCAACAATCTTTTTAAATATCATTTTGAGTGAGAGCACAGATTGCTATAAATAATGTGGTGATAGTTCCTAGGCAGAGTGTTAATGTTTGAATGGCTTTGTTGTTTTCTATTAGTGGGTGGAAACAGATTAGTTTCCACCCGCTGCAAATATTGTACTTGAATAAAGTAGGGCTGACAGGGGTGTAGGTCCCTCAATGGTTGAGGGAAGTCAAGGGTGAAGGCCAATGTGGGCAAATTTGCCAGTTGTAGCTAAGAAAGTTCCAATTAATAGATGATTAACATGGTTAAGGTTGAATTTAAAAATTTGTTGAAAAATCTTATGAGTTAAGGTTGAACAGCAATCATGCTATTGATAAAACAGATCCAACATCTCTGATGCAGTTATATAGAATAGTTTGGAGGGCGGCAGTGCTTGCATCTGTTCAGCTGTGTTATCTGATTAGCAGAAATGACATAATTCCTACTCCTTCTCATCTGACGAAATGTTGGAAGGGGCTATTGGCAGTGACTAAGATTAGAATAGTAATAAGGAATATAAGTATTTGAAAAATTGGTTAACATTGGGATCTGAATGTATATATCATATAGAAAATTCTATAATTGACTGTGTAACAAGACGTGCTACTAGTAGAAATATTATTGAGAAATAGTCTAGTTTATTATTTTTTTAAGATTTTGTTTATTTGAGAGAGAGCACATGAAAGAGATCACAAGGGCAGGGGTGGGGGAGGGAGAGGGACAAGCAGACTCCCCGCTGAGCAGGGGACCCCATGTGGGGCTCAATGTGAGGCTCAATGTGAGTGATCCCAGGACCATGAGACCACAACCCCAGCCAAAGGCAGACACTTAACCGACTGAGCCACCAAGGCACCCCAAGAAATAACCTACTTTAAAGCTAAGCAATAGTTTTCGGGTTTGAAATAATTTTTTCTTGGCCTGAATAAATGAATATTGTGGGATGAAAGCATAGGAGATGATAGTTTTTACACAGTATGGATATGCAGATCTTTGAAATAATTTTTATGATTGGTAAAGTTAATATAAATAGTGAAATCAGTACAAGAGGTGAATAGATTGATTACCTTTATTTGGAGTTGCACCAATTTTTTAGTTCCTGAGACCAATGGATTATTACTTTTAACCATTAAAAGTTTGAAAACAGGGTGCCTGGGTGGCTCAGTCAGTTAAGTACCTGACTTCAGCTCAGATCATGATATCAGGGTCCTGGGATGGAGCCTCCGTTGGGCTCCCTGCCCAGCAGGGAATCTGCTTCTCCCTTTCCCTCTGCCCCTCCCCCACATGTTCGCTCTCTCTCAAATAAATAAATAAAATCTTTAAAAAAATAAAAAATAAATAAAAGTTTGAAAAACCATATTATTATACATGGAGGCATGTATTAATTCTTGCATACTTTCTCAGTAAATAAGTTTTGAGTGTCTATTATTAGATTCACAATCTAATGTTTTTATTAAACTATTTACAATAGATGGATGTCAAAATAATTTGTGGGTTAAGTGATAAAAGTAGGAATAAATGTAGGATAAAATGTAGGGCTATGAGATCCTTTTCTCATATGAATGATGGTTAAAATTTTTGATGTGTACATGTATTTGCCTCATTGTATTACAGTTAATATAGGCTAGTAATAACTATGTTAATTCCTTAGGATAATGGTAATGTTGGATCATGAAAATGGTGATGTAACTACAAATAGTTCTCCAATTAGGCTAATTGTTGGGGGTAAGGCCAAATTGGTCAGGCTCACTAGAAGTCCTCATGCTACTATTAGTAGAAGGAGAGTCTGTAATCCCTGAGCTAGAATTATAGTTCAGCTGGGAATTTGTTCATAGTTTGAATTTGCTAGGCAAAACAGTGTTGATGATGTAAGGCTGTGGGCAAATTATCAGAGCTGTAGCTCCTATATAACTTCATGGTGTTTAGATAAGAATGGCTATAATTACTAGTGCTATGTGGCTGACAGAGGAATATGCAATGAGTGATTTTAAGTCTGTTTTCCATTGACAAATGGAGCTGGTTATAATTATTCCTCATAAGGATAATGTAAGAAAAGGATATGCATGTAATTTGTTAGGGGGCTTAGTGTTGTAACTCATGATATTCCACAGCTGCCTAGTTTGAGTAATATGGGTACAAGCACTTTGGACCCAGCAGTGGAGGGTTTCAAATGTGCTTTTGGTAACCAGCGGTGTAGGCCATAGAGATGTATTTTTACTATAAATGCTACTATGCTGCTAGTCGTAAGAAAATATTACATCAAGAACTAGATACTGTTTCAATTAATATTGAATTATTAGAAAGTTCAATGAACCTATAAGATTTTGGATAAAGATTAGGACAATGAGAAGTGAGAGTGATACTACTAGTACATAAAATAAAGTCCTGCATTTAAACATTCTGTTTGGTTTCCTCAGTGGGTGATGATGATTAGGGTTGGAACTAATGTTGGTGCAAATAAAATATAAAATAAAAGATTAATTCTGTAGCAGTAAAAGTTATAATTAAGAATATTTGTGGGGCACGTAGGTGGCTCAGATAGTTAAGCGTCTGCCTTCGGCTCAGGTCATGATCCCAGGGTCCTGGGATCGAGCCCCGCATCGGGCTCCCTGCTCAGCGGGAGCCTGCTTCTTCCTCTCCCTCTGCTGTTCCCCCTGCTTGTGCTCTCTCACTCTCTCTGTCAAATAAATAAATAAAATCTTTAAAAAAAGAAGAATATTTGTGGCATAACTAGTATTGTAATATACAGTTTTTAAGGAAGGTTATTGATTCTTTCATGTAGTAATAGATGAAACTGACTGATTATGGGTATTAGTGGAAGAAGTCATGTCATTAATGTTAATAAGGGCACTAACAGGGAGTCAGAATGTATAAGTGAAAAGTTAAGGCTATTGTCATTAAGTTGATTTAGGAGGAATGAACTAATAAGCTGATTAGTAGGCTGTAAATTATAGTGTTAATTCAGATTATATTATTTAAATGTATTCCTTATGATTCAGCAATTCTACTCACAGACATATACCCTAGATAAATGCCTGCACATGTAGAATACGGCTACAAGAATGCTTATGGTTTTACTGTTTGAAGTAGCCAAAAAACTAGAAATGAACTTTATATACATTTATAACAGTATGAATAAACTGCAGTATATTCATGCAACTGAATACTGTACAGCAGTGAAAATGAACAAATTACAGCTCCACATAGCAATACAGATGAATCTCTCAAAAATAATATCAAATGAAAGGAGCCAGACACAAAAGATTTATCATGTTATGATTCCATTTTATATAAAGTTCAAAGTCAGGCCCATTTAAACTCTAGTTTTAGGGGCAAAGACAATAGTTACCTGTGAGCAGAAGATTGGAGTTAACCATTGATGAATATAAAAATAAAAACTTATTAAAAAGAAAATGAAAATATTTCTATTCTGGGGTAGATTTCAACCTCAAGGACTCATCATGTAATCCGTGTTTTCTAAAAGGCCATTACTTAAACTATGAGAAATGAAAGACTACACAAACTGGAATAAGACTTTACCTAAGATATCCAACACATTAACCAAAAGACATACTATATCACAAGCTCGGGGGGAAAAAAGTCGATGTGCTAATAGAAAGTTGTTTATCTGAACAAACACACACTCTGATTCATTATACTATACCTGTAGAGAGTGTGATTAAAAGCTCTTCAGAAGAACATGTGGTATATCTCAATCTTATTTGCAAAATAACTCAGGTTAGTTACATCATGAATAAAAATGTTACCAACAGAAGTGTTCTGAATACATGTCTGCATTTTTAAAAATCTTTTGGAATACCAATTTATCATTCACGCCTGGTTACTGATTTACTTAATAAGGTTTTAGTCCACATGCCCACTTGCTTGATAGGGCGAGGATTTCTGAGATGCTTTCAGAAATATGATCCAAGTCTCTCTAAAATCACAATCTCATGGTTTCTAACATGATTTTATAGTGATAATACCAAATGCATATCATACAATCATCACACATCATAACATCCTACTTTCAGAGAAAACTTAAATCCTAGATGTGAACTGAATTCTGAAAAGAAACCACATTATGATTCTCAATAGAAGCATAAAGGGCTACCTGTGTTGACACCTTTGCATCTCTTTCATTACTTCATTTCCTTTTGCATGCTTCATGACAACATTTAAATAAAACCCATTTCATTTTCCCCCACCCAAATCAGTTCCCCCTACATTATCTCTGCCCAGATACTCACAGTAACATTTTAGCAATCACTTCAGAGACAGACAGATCCCACCAGAAAAAAACATCAAGAGTTTCAATCATACCAATACTTCAACAGTCACTTACGTGAATAGCTTTTAAATTACGATGTAATGAAAACAATATATGACTCTTTAATTTGCCATATATATATATTTGTCTTTTATTCTTAAATAAAACACTTGACCTCTTCCTTCCGCTAGTGCCTGCTCTGAGCACTCCTGCACGACTGTAGAGACTGCCATACATCCAGCCGACTCTGAACCACTAATTGTTAAACCAAACAACACAAGCAGTAAAAAAGGAGGTAACACTGAGAAATGACACCCCAATGCTCAACTAAAGTCTTTCACGTGAGTTTTATAAATGATTAGAGTATCCAAATTGGTTGAAAAATATTTATAGCATTAAAATAATTGGATAACTATGCATAATAAAAATACTGACAAAGATTTCATTCATTTGTGAAATTTAAGAAACAAACCAAAAAAGCAAAGGAAAAAAAGAGAGACAGACAAACCAAGAAACAGACTCTCAACTCTAGAGAACAAACTGATGGTTACCAGAGGGGAGGTGGGTGGGGAGATGGGTGAAACAGGCAATGGGGATTAAGGAGTGCACTGATCATGGTGAGCACCGGGTGATGTATGGAATTGTTGAATCACTACATTGTATGCCTGAAACTAATACAACACTGTATGTTAACCATACTGGAATTAAAAAAAAATTTTTTTTAAGATTTTATTTATTTATTTGAGAGAGAGAGAGAGCATGAGCTGGGGGGGGGGCAGAGGGAGAGGAAGAAGCAGACTCCCCACTGAGCAGGGACCCTGACCACTCGGGGCTCAATCCCAGGACCCTGAGATCATGACCTGAGCTGAAGGCAGATGCTTAACTGACTGAGCCACCCAGACGCCCCTGGAATTAAAATTTAAAACAAAAACAAAAACAAAAATGGCAAGGAGAAAGACAGTTTTTCTTAGAAAAAAATTTCTCAGATAAACATTTCCATGTGGGCCTTGATTGGTATCTCCTCTAGAAAATGGATTCCATTAGTATTGATTCTGTACTGATATCAGTGAAGAAAAACAGTAGGCTTTATTTAAAAGCGAAGATTTGTAAAGATAACTTCCAGTATTTTAAGCAGTGCAATCTATCTTTTAAAAAAGAAGCAGGGACAGCTGCAGCATTACCATTAATCCACACCTTTTAACTGACCTAGTCTAAAACTATTTCATTGATCTTTCCTTTTTCTAAAGGGGAAAAAAGTACTGGTACTATTTTTTAAGAAAGAGGTTTCAGACAAGTCAATAATTAATTTGGATGAATCTGACTTCAGAGTGGCACCTGCCACCAGCCCTCTTCTTGGACATTTGGACACATTTGTGATTTGGCTGAAAACGTCACTGTTACTCCCACCTTTAATTATTAAAGGGACTATAACATCATAATTCATCATCTCACACACATGTACCAATCATCCCAAGATCAAAGGAAAATCCTCACAAAAGTGACTGGAAATTCCTCTATTTTAAGATATCTGGTGTAATAATATATTTGATGCAAAACGTCTTCTGCACCTACTCTAGTCATCTGATAACAAAATCTGAACACAAGTGTGGTGGGAAAGTCTTTAAAAATATTAATTTTTATTTTACTTTAAAGATTTTACTTATTTGAGAGAGAGAGCATGAGCAGGGGGACCGACAGAGGGAGGGGGAGAAGCAGACTCCCTGCTGAGCACGGAAGGTGGGGGAGGCCCTTGATCCCAGGACCCTGTGATCATGACCTGAGCTGAAGGCAGATGCTTAACTGACTGAGCCACCCAGGCACCTGTGTAATTTTATTTTTAAAGCCTTATTCTAGAGAATCATCAAATCAACTGGTGATTTATCCTCACTCTTGTTAAAATATAATAAGTTCTGTTTCCATATTTTTTCCCCCAAGGATCCTTTCTCTAAATTTGAAGATACTGCACCCTCTGAAGAAACAAAATACCAGTGAGGGTCAAAACCTAGGCCAAGTCTCTCCTATAAATACAGCAACACAATAACCCACTTTTGAAGTCTTAACAATTCACAATGTAGGCAGTAGGGTATAGTAATAATCAACAGCATAAACCTTAGAGTTGGGCAGATGAGTGTTCAAATCCTGTTATTTATTAGCAATGTCTGTTATTTATTAGCATTTATTAGCAATGTGACCTTGAGTTGCAATTTCATCATCTGTATAATAGGATAATAGTACTTCAAGGGGTTATGATGATTAAATTATATATATTACATATATCAAAAATATATATCAAATTATATCAAAAATAATCATAACTTAGTAGGTTAGAATTACTAAGTCTAAAACATGGTGGTGATGTAGAAAAAAAGAACAGTTGACATGACTTCTCTATGTAACAAGAGAAACCCAAATCTGAAATAGGCAGAGCCTAAATTAGAAGTTCCCTTTTTCTGAAACTTAGTTTACTAGGCCACAAAGTCCTAAAATTAATGAGAAAAAAGTTTGATAAGGAACTCAATAGTTGGTAAGTAGCAATGTGATAATATATTGCATCTGATGGGGAAACTGAGCTTTAAAGAAAAATGATGTGCTTTTTTATCTCCTATTCTTTATTGTATTTCTTATTTCTTGTATTTCATATTGCAAATTTTAAAGATGCCAAAGTGTGACAATTCACTAGAATGAGACCATACAAAGCAAAACAATAAATTTCAAAAATTTAAGGCTGCCTCATGTTCTTACTGTACCCAGCTCCCTCTCAACTACCCACACGAGTTGATCAGCCCCAGCAACCTCTTCTTTCTTGCTGCCTCCTCCACCTATTCTTAGCTAGTTCAGGTCAAGAAAACAACAAAGGTAGAAAGTAAACCTTGCATATTCAAGTATTTAAACCTATGTCCGAATACCTTCCAACTGTGTTCCTGAATTAAATATTACATTATATTTCTGTGGTGGGCTTTAGAATTAGCCTTGTTTGTAGTCCAGCTTCACCATGGCACCTCATTCCCAGGAACAGGATTCATTCCTCTTTCCTGCATGCTGCAACGACCTCAGGATTAGGTTTCTGTTTTTCAGTTGGGCTCTCCTGTGCCTGCACCGGTAACAATGTGCTATTAGACCTCTTCAATACCTGCTGTGATTCCTTGACAGATAGACATCTGAATCACCCATTCTAACCAGGACTGGGGTTCTGCGTAGACTTTGATTAATTGCATGTCACTCTTTCTTTCTCTCTTGGAACAAATGTCCCAGCTATGTATTGAGTAACAGAATCCAGAACCTACTACCATGTCTAGTCCCATGTGCCTCCTGATGCAGCATCCTGAGTATACAAGATGAAAAGATGGCATGGTCTAGGGGCGCCTGGGTGGCTCAGTCGGCTAAGCTTCTGCCTTCGACTCAGGTTATGATCCTGGGGTCCAGGGACGGAGTCCGAGTCGGGCTTCCTGCTCAATGGGGAGTCTGCTTCTCCCTCGCCCTCTGCCCCTCCTCCCTGCTTGTGTTTTCTCTCTCTCAAATAAATAAATAAATAAATAAATAAATAAATAAATAAATGAAAGAAAAGAAAAGATGGTATGGTCTAAAAACAAAAAAAGAGCACAAATCAGGGAGGCACACCCAAATTCCGACATGCCACATTACACAAGCTTTGGTTTTCTCCTCTTCAAATGAGGATGAGTGAGATGATTAGTGAAGTAGTTCCAATCTGAGGCTGAAAAAAATCATCCAAGCATATCTTCTTTCTAAATCACAGATTTAGGGGGCTCAGTGAACTGTCAGAGATTAAAAGGGGATCACCTTATACACAAAGTGGAGAACTTCTGGATTCTCCATCAGAGATTCTGAATGGATTTACACTGAGGGTGGGGCATACTCAGAGCTCTGACAAATCACAGCCATATACATTACCATCATTCTTCAATGAGTACCATAAAAAGCAGGGGGCCCTGTTCTAGATCACCAAGCTCTCCTACAGATCTATGATTCTGTGATTCCATTGATGCAGACCTTTATACACTGGTGGTGTGCTTGCAGGGACATGCTTTGGGAGTTATTTTTTATAATGAAGATAGGTTTAAGTTGCTTCATGTCCTCTGAAGGGTTTTTAAAGTTGCAGCCTGTATATCCAAAACATAGCAAGGTTACAATCCCCCCAACCCATCCATGAAGAGTCCATTGAAAGATACTTAAGGGGCAGAGACAGTGATCTCTATAATTTTGCATGTTTTTCAGTACCTCATTCAGAACCTTATAAAAAATGTTCTGAATGATTTGGTGGACCAGACAGGGATTGAAGCAAGGTCTAACCAACTAACCTAATGAAAAATAGGACTACAAATTCTAAAAACTTAGTAAGTTCAGAAAAAGTTTGTTGGTCAAAGTGAACCTTGAGCTGCTTTTAAATGGTAGGTGAGAGAGAACAAAAAGTGATTTAGGCAAGGTGCTTGTCATACAAAATAAGAATTTGACAAGTCACAGAAAATGAACAAAAAGCTGAAAATGCACACGCTAAATCAGAGTTGGGTTAATGAATGAGCCTGCACACATAATATGAACTTGAAAGTGTAGTCTCTATACTTGAAAATCAAAGTGATCTCAACAAATTCTGTTCTATAACTTCAACATAATTAGAAAAAACATTAGAAAAAGTAAGTGCATCAATCAATTATGGGTGGTGGTGGGATATGGAGGGGGGTGGTGTTCTGGAGTATCCAATTAAGAAAGATACTAGATTAATGGCTAGGAGTTTAAGAAAGCAAGCAAAATTTTGAACATAGGCATTTTTAGGAAAGGGATTCAATTGCTTTCTTTAGATTCTTAATGAGATGATCCCAAACTGGTTAAGAACCCAGAGATTTAAGTAAAAGTCCAGTCTTTTGAATGCCCATTTGTCAGAATTTAAGAAAAAATTTTGTAAATATAAACTGCTATCACAGAAATGGTACTGCTTTTATTTTTGGTTAGATTTCTAGGGCTTTATGCTAATTTATAGTACTTAGTGTAAAGCATGGAGATACTACAAGTATAAAAATGGAAGGGAAGTTTCGATTTGACATATAAAACTCCAACTGTATCAAGTTGCATGTTAATAAGTAGGTGTTTCACACAACCAGAGTAACATTTAAGAGACACTATATCCATTTAAAGTCAATAAAGTGAGCAAACTATTTCTACATGTACCAAAAAGTGACATTGATAGTGCAATATTGCCCTCTACTGGACCAAACTAGTAAAAAGATAAACCTAAAAAACCAGCAGGACTTTAAAGGGTTTACTTTTAATAGAACTTAACTGAATGCCTTTTTTTCGCATAAATGTTAAGTTTAGCCTAATAGTAGCCTAAGTCTGGGTCACTCATTCTATAATAATTTTAGTGTGGCACTAATTTAATGTAGTATAGATGTTTAGAAGACTCAATTATGAATACAAGGTAACAAAAAATAACAAATGTAATAAATATTTTTCTTAAAACTATATAGTATCTTAGAGTTGAAAAAGCTAAACAAAGTCTATAGTCTAACCAACTATATGGTGCACACCTTCCTTCTATGTATCTCTGCCAGGCAGTCACCCAGCCTTGGCTTAAATAGTCTGGTAACAGAAAACACCATCCCTGAAAACAGTCTACTCTGTTCTGCATACTTCCTTATAGCTGAAAATTATTCCCTCCTGATTCCATCTCTGCATCAGAAAACCCCTCAAATATTTAAGAAGAGCAAATTCATGGGGCATCTGGGTGGCTCAGTTGGTTAAGCATCTGCCTTCAGCTCAGGTCATGATCCCAGGCTCCTGGGATCTAGCCCAGCATCTGGCTCCCTGCTCAATGGAGAGTCTGCTTCTCCCTCTGCTTCTCCCCCTGCTCGTGCTCTCTCTCTCAAATAAATAAAATCTTAACACACACACACACACACACACACACACACACACACACACATTTATTATCTTAGAGTGCTTTAGGTCAAAAGTGCAACATGGATCTCACTGGGCTAATATTAAGGTGTCAACAGGGGTGCATTCCTTCCTGAAGGATCTAGGCTAGAAGACTCCATCCATTTCCTTGCCTCTTCTTGCTTCTAGAGGCCACCCATATTCCTTGTTCCCTTCCACTATCTTCAAAGTGAGCAACACTGCATCTGAACATTCTTCCATAATCACAACTTCCCTTGACCCTGACCTCAGAAGAAAGGTGCTTTTAAGGACTTGTATAATTGGATTGAGCCAACTCAGATAATTCAAGATAATTTCTCCATCTCAGGATCCTTAATCTTAATTACATCCACAAAATCCCCTTTTTTCATGTAAAGTACATATTCCCAGGTTTCAAGGATTAGGATGTGGACTGCCCCAAAACACCTTCCATTTGTTCTTGTTCCTCCTAAAATAGTATGCTCCATCTGAATATGGCACTCCCTGAATGGCCAACACTGGGGAAAACAGGATGGACCATCGCCTTCATCTTTCCAGACTAAAGTCCAAAGTGGTTATCCGTATCACTCCCCTAATTCTTACTGGTATATTAACTAAAACTCCCAAGCCTTGTCTGTAAACACAGCTTTTTTTTTTACTTTTTTTTAAAAATTTATAATGATTTTTTATTTTATTATGTTAGTCACCATACAGTACATCCCCGGTTTCCGATGTAAGGCTCGATGATTCATTAGTTGTGTATAACACCCAGTGCACCATGCAATACGTGCCCTCCTTACTACCCATCACCAGCCTATCCCATTCCCCCATCCCCCTCCCCTCTGAGGCCCTCAGTTTGTTTCTCATAGTCCATAGTCTCTCATGTTTCATTCCCCCTTCTGATTACCCCCCTTTCTTTATCCCTTTATTCCCCTACTGATCATCCTAGTTCTTATGTTCCATAGATGAGAGAAATCATATGATAGTTGTCTTTCTCTGCTTGACTTATTTCACTTAGCATTATCTCCTCCAGTGCCATCCATGTCGTAGCAAATGTTGAGAACTCATTCTTTCTGATAGCTGAGTAATATTCCATTGTATATATGGACCACAACTTCTTAATCCAGTCATCTGTTGAAGGGCATCTCGGCTCCTTCCACGATTTAGCTATTGTAGACATTGCTGCTATGAACATTGGGGTGCATATGGCCCTTCTCTTTACTACGTCTGTATCTTTGGGGTAAACACCCAGTAGTGCAATGGCTGGATCATGGGGTAGCTCAATTTTTAACTTTTTAAGGGACCTCCACACTGTTTTCCAGAGTGGCTGTACCAACTTGCATTCCCAGCAACAACGTAGGAGGGATCCCCTTTCTCCACATCCTCTCCAACAATTGTTGTTTCTTGCCTTGTCTATTTTTGCCATCCTAACTGGCGTAAGGTGGTATCTCAGTGTGGTTTTGATTTGAATTTCCTTGATGGCTAATGATTTTGAACATTTTTTCATGTGTAAACACAGCTTTTAAGCCATTCCTGCTTCATCCTTTACTTGGCAGTTGTTTTTCTAAACCCAGGTATAAGAACTTCTGTTTATTCCTGTTAAATTTCATCTTGTTAGATCTTCCCTATTCGTGAGATCTTTTGGATCTCAATTCTAACAATCTATCTGCTATATTCTCAACTCTGTGTCATGTACGGCTGTCGTGAGTGTTCCCATTATATCATCACTGACAGAAATCATGAACAAGACAAGGTATGAAGAGTCTTGCCGGACATCAGAAATCTCTCTGAAGTTCCATGATTCTTGAATTTCAGTGTGTACTTTAACTCTAGAAGGGCTTCTGTGCCCCATACCCAGAGATTCTGATTTAGGACGTTTAAGACAAGGCCCAGCAATCTGCTTTCAACACCTTTCTCCAAGTGAGTTTCAGATCTGCAGAATACAGAAGGAGAAACACTGTCCAGTTTGAAATCAGTTATTAATCAGTTCTTTTTGGGTATAGCCTGCCAGGTACAACCCACCCAATTGTCTTCACATTCTGCTCATGTTTCCTGCCACTTTCAGGAAGTTATCATAAGAAAGAAACCTGCTCAAATGACTAGCTGAATTCCAGTCACACTGGTGCTACCCTACTTCCCTGCTCTACCAGTCCTACTAGCCTATAAAAGGAAGAAATGATGCAGACATAATTTGTTCTTAATGAATCTGTTCAGTGTTGACCAAGTGTTCCTTATCCTCAGTGCCTACAATGTACTCTTTAGCTCCTGATGCAGAATTTTGCCAACGTTTTAGGGTCAAGCTCACCAGCTGGTAGTTAACAAACCACCTTTAGAAAATTGAAACTGTCTGCTCTGTCTCCAGTAATTTGGAAAATCTGCTATCCTTGAAAAGCTCTCAAAGATCATGGACAACTCCAAGTTCTTTCTGAATCCATCCTGGAATGTCATTCATTCAGTCCTGGATACCTGAACCCATTTAGAGAAGCTTCACCATGTGGAGATTTCACTTCCCCTCACCAACCAATAATCAATCTACCCATTTAGGTCAAAGATCATTTTCCTTGACAGAAAGGACAGAAGCAAAATAAGATTTTCAGAAATTCCACTTTCTCTGTATCATCCATCAACAATATCAGTATCAAACACATCCCCTTTTTCTTTTTTCTTTTTTTTTTTTAAGATTTTATTTATTTATGTGACAGAGACAGCCAGCGAGAGAGGGAACACAAGCAGGGGGAGTGGGAGAGGAAGAAGCAGGCTCCCAGCAGAGGAGCCCGATGAGGGACTCGATCCCGGAATGCCGGGATCACGCCCTAAGCCGAAAGCAGATGCTTTAACGACTGCACTACCCAGGCGCCCCCCTTTTTCATCTCTTGCTGTAATCATAACTTAAAGTACCCCCAAAGTCTTCCTTAGCAATTCTTACAAGCCTCTACTCATTTGAGATTTTATTTTCTAGTTGCTATTACAGAGCTAAGCCTCCTTCTTACATTCGCATTACTCTGACTTTATCTTTCCTGTATCTTTTTTTGGAAACTGATTTTAGTTTGGCAAAAAAATTACAATTGGAGCTGGACGATACATACATAGGGGCTCATTAGGCTAATCTTACTACTTTTTAAACTTTAAAAAATAAAAAGTCAAATACATACAAATACATATGTAAATACAAATGTTTATGTAAATACAGAGAGAAGGAGATGCCCCAATTTCTTCTTCATTGGGATGTATTTTTATCCTTAAACTTTCTTTTATTGGTTGGGATAATTTGGTTTTAATTAAAGTCTGAATTGCACTTTCTCTGAACCTCCCAACCCTTTTAATTTTATCTTCTAGCCTAGATTTCTCTGCCATTTTTCTCTAGTTTTTCTTTGTACTGTTTGACATCTACCTATCAAAAATGAAGGATAAAGGCTCCACAACTGGGGGCCCTTGCAGCTCTCGGTGCCTGACCCAGCTTCATTCAAAATGTTTACTGTTCACGAAATTCTCTACAAGCTCAGCTTGGAGGGTGATCACTCCATGACCACAAGTGCATACGGTTTGGTCAAAGCATACACCAATTTTGATGTTGAGCATGATGCTCTGAACATTGAAATGGCCATCAAGACCAAAGGAGTGGTTGAGGTCACCATTGTCAACATTTTGACCAACCACAGCAATGAACAGACAGGATATTGCCTTTGCCTACCAGAGAAGGATTTAAAAGGAACTTGTATCAACACTGAAATCAGCCTTGTCCAGCCACCTGAAGACTGATTTGGGACCTAATGAAAACACCTTTTCAGTATGATGCTTCTGAGCTGAAAGCCTCCATGAAGAGACCCTTCATGGGGCTAATGAGGACTCCCTCATTGACATTATCTCCTCAAGGACCAACCAAGAGCTTCAGGAAATAACAGAGTCTACAAGGAAATGTACAAGACTGATCTGGAGAAGGACATCATTTCTGACATATCTGGTGACTTCCGCAAGCTGATGGTTGCCCTTGCAAAGGGTAGAAGAGCAGAGGATGGCTCTGTCATTGATTATGAACTGATTGACCAAGATGCCTGGGATCTCTATGATGGTGGAGTGAAGAGGAAAGGAACTGATGTGCCCAAGTGGATCAGCATCATGACCAAGCAGAGTGTGTGTCACCTCCAGAAAGTATTTGAAAGGTACAAGAGCTACAGCCCTTGTGACCCACTGGAGAGCATCAAGGAGGTCAAAGGAGACCTGGAAAACGCTTTCCTGAACTGGGTCCAGAGCATTCAGAACAAGCCCCTGTATTTTGCTGACTGACCATACAACTCCATTAAAGGCAAGGGGACTTGCAATAAAGTCTGATTAGACTCATGATCTACCATGATCTCTCACAGTAAAGCAGACATGTGGAAAATTAGGTCTGAATTCAAGAGAAAGTACAGCAAGTCCCTGTACTACTGCATCCAGCAAGACACCAAGGGTGACTGCCAGAAAGCACTGCTATACCTGTGTGGTGGGGATGACTGAGGCCTGTGACGGCATGAGCATCCAGGAGTGGTGCTCCTTAGTTTCCAGCAACAGTTCTAGAAAATAGCCCTGCAAGGATGGTATTAGCATCACCCCTCCCCATCCTTATTTCAGTTGTCAAAGCATTGCCCGCCTCTCATGCCTAGGCTCTCCTTTTAGCCAAAGAAATGAACATACCAAAGAGATGGAAGTGAAATCTATCATATAAAACACTTTGCCTCTTGTGTACTGTGTCATAAACAGATGAATAAACTGAATTTTTACTCTAAAAAAAGTGTAGGATATATTCAATTATGCCTGTTTCTCTCCTCCTATCAGGAATATAAATTTTTAAAAGTTATCAGTTTATTATCAGACTAGATTATTTCTGCCATTATCCTTTAGGACAGTGGTTCTCCAAGTGTGCTCCTTTGTAGCAGTACCAACCTCACCCATGAGCTTGTTGTTAGAAACACAAATTCATGGGTCCCACCAACTTACTATATCAGAATCTCTAAGGAAGGGGCCTGGGAAACTCTCCAAATGAGTCCTATGCGTATTAGAGTTTGAGAACCACTATTTTATTTAAGAGCTGTTGATGTGCTTTTAACCAAATGTGATTTCCATCAAATGCCTAGACAATGGGAATCCCTCATACTACTGTAAACCCTAACCTTTATGACTATCTTATATCTGTAATTCATCACCTTCCCTTGGCCAAAGGTCATTCAACACACTTCCATTCCTGTATCTATCCCATTTCTTTTATTCTCTTCTGGATGGTGTGCAGCATCCTTCCACTCACAGGATCTCAGATCTCAACATAGTTATACATTTTCTTGCCACATCACACTATTATAGCTCTCCTCTTAACAAATCTGATTCTCATAAAAGACATCCTTCCACTGTTACATTCAAGTGGTGAGCCCAAATCCAGAAAGTCATCATGACAGTCCTGATATACTTATTACTATCCCTTATAATCTCAACCTTATCATTCAAATTTTGTATACTGCTGTAAAGACTTTGGAGCCTCTAAGTATTATATCTAGCTAGATTCCATATTGTTGTTTTTTGTGAGTCTCTGGATACTGCTCCCATTTATTCTGCTCACTATGTCTTACTCGATGTCTAACAGGGTTTTATCAGTTAATCTGCTTGTTTTTCTCCTCTCTAGCAGTATTCAATCTAAAACTGTCCTAACCAGATCAGACAGTTCCTAGGAAAACACACACAGATGTACTCCACCTCTCCCTCCATAGTCTCCCAAACTCAGTGGAAGATGTTGATTATATAATCTGCAAACTTTTCTTCCTAAGCTTTTAAATTAGTGCTTTTGTAATGATGATAAATAAAAACTATAGCTGTAGCCAGAAAGGGATTGATAGGGCTGAATATGAAGGAATTAATATAAATTTAATAGTCTGATTTAAAAAAAAACACCTTTACTTGAGGTCATCCTTTTCCTTGGTTCTTTTGTAAGCAGGTACATAATACTACCATGTTGATAAAAAATTATTTGCTTTCAAATCAATATACCTGTGATCATAATTTTCTTCTCTAAAGTGGAAAATGCTGAATCAAATTCACTCAATTGTATATTTCACTCTGAATTATGAGATAACTAGCATGAATCAACTCCAAAGTATTAATTTATTCTACACACAAGTTCTAAGTTTTACAAGATCTAAGTTGAAAAACTACAATGTAGAAGAAACATGTCACTAGAGAAGTCACAGAATTTATATTCAAAATGCAAGAATACTCTGAAAATGTGTAATTTGTTTAAATTTGGATATGTAACAAATAAGTTAACTAGTTTGAAAACCAATTTATATCCACTCTGGTCTACATAACATATCGCAACTCCAAGGAAGTAATAAAAGACAGCAATAGAGAAAGGAACAAAACATAATGAAAAAAAAATCACAAAGTGAACCATAAACACAATTTGCTAAAGAAATTTGGGTTCTGAAAATTGTATACAGTGTGTAACATTGTGTACTTTTTGAATAATTATTATTCTTAAGAAACGAATGAGTAAAAATATATTACTCAATACAAAGGAAAACAATGAGTCACTTTACACACTATACTGTGGAAATGTATTAATTCCCCAATAACTGGAATAGTCACCTATTTCTGTTTAATAGTTTAGTGGTTAAAATCAGTTACAAGAAGTAAGTAGAGTTTAAGCAGAATAATTCTATTTTTTAAAAAATAGCATTTTCTATTTCTAATGTGGAATATAAACACTTCATAAGCATTCAATAAATATTAAATGGATACGTTAAAATCATCATTTAAGTGATAAAAATGGAAAATACAAATTTTAATGTCAAAATATAAACTCTGAGAGGAAGAGTTTGGTTGTAAGATATATAACCACACTTAGAAAATATGCTTATTTCTATTTTTATTACACAAACACTGCACTTTTTATGAACCACTTAGCTTTCAGAAGTCTATTTCTTGCTACCAAAGTTGGATCCTGAAAATGACCTATCCATGAGAAATGCTTTGATGATTGACTAGAAAATGACTTTATGTGTTTATAAACTTCCTTATATCATCATCATCCCCTTTCTTCTACCTGCTCTGTCATCTTGCCATTGACAAAGATACTACTTAAAACCATTCTACTTTTTTTCACTTCCCAGCTCTTCTCTGTCATTCAACCAGCTTCATCAGGTCTTAAATCAATATTCAGCCTTTTGGGGGCTAATAAACATATTATTTGCTCCAACATATTTTGCTCACCCAAAGAAAGTGATGGTATGAGATATAATGTTCTAGTGATACTTTCAGATTCTTAGGGAAAAGACACCCTACACATATAAATGGATATATTTAGAACTCATTGTTGTAATTTGAAATTACAAAGCTCATTTTCCCTATAGGATAGTTTTATTTTTCATGTCAGTTTTGACACACAAGAATGTTACAGTAATGACTACTATTATTTTCTTCATTTAACAAAGGAAAAAAGTTAAAATAAATAGAAGGCTCTTTCTTTCCCTTTTCCTATTGACTAAAAGGGATGCCACCTTTTTATATTTTACTCCAGAAAATAAGAAGGTTCATCGTAACTAAAATGACCCTACCCCCACCCCTTTACAACATGCATACATCTACCCCAAAACTTCTCTGAAGTTCTGGTCAAATCTCTTTCTCTGACCAACATGCCTCATACAGATCTAAAGCTTAATGAATATATGCTATAGAATGAGGACCTTTAAAAAAAATGGCATAAGGAGCACTGTTTCCTTCACTAAGTCTTCAAAAAGTGACTTAAACTAGTCACATGAAAATAAGACAAATTCTCTGAAATCTCTACCTTTCAATTCCTTTAGAGAACTCCTGGCCTTTGGGATTCTCATGTTCAAAGGCACTATGCTTTTATTACATAACTTCCCACAGAAGACTGAACCATGTGATATTCTCAGTCCTGCTGACACAATAAATATTAAAATATTTATAAATATTTATAAATATATATTATATTTATAACATATAAATAAAATATATGTTTAAATTATATTATAAATATAATATAAAATATATTATACGTATTAATAAATATTAAAAACTAAAACAAAAAACCAAAAAAACCCAGTCCTATGATAAACTAATTTAATAATTCCTTTCCTCACCCATTCATTCAACATTATTAAGCAGCTATAATAACGCCATGTTTTCAGTCATCGATCATTCAATAAGTACACAAAAAATGGAAAATACAGTATGGTAAGGAATATTTTTTACATCTCCATTTTTTGAGATATTTCTAGCATGCATTTCACATATAGTTTTATGCATTTAAATGACCTTACCTCTCTTACAGATAGCTGTGGTGGAAAGGAGACTGAAAATACCAAGTTGGTAAATTCAAATCCAGAGGCCTCAACTTTTTGGCACACCTAAAAAAGTATTACATAAAAGGATTTTTTTATTATATAAAACAGTATTTATCTATATAAATTCTCAGGAATTGCTGAAAACCTTAAACAAATCTTCATAACATAAGTTTTTGGTCCAGAACACGGCACTACACTTCTAAACTTTCACCTCTGGGAATTCTCATAAGCATTCCAAAATCAAGTATTTGCTAATTATGACCCTGAAGACTGATATCACGAGATGCCAACACAGCCAGGACTCACTTGCAGAATAATCTGTTGAGTGTCAAAATAGTTTTCTCTTAGATCACCTCATAACTTAAAAAATATTTTTAAACAAAATAAAGCCAAATTTGGCACTCCTGACAGCTGGAAACAAAAGGCAATCCCACATTCAATCATGTACCTTCCACAAGACGTAACACTTGTTTTTTCAAGACACTAATAGGTATGACTAAGAGCTTTTCTCTAACTCCTTAGCTATATTAAACAGCAGAGGGAAAACCACTATATTTCTCTTCAGTTGAGTAGTACTCATGACTGAAACACATGGACACCTACTTCATTAATTTTCAGTTATCTTCTTAATAAAAAAGTAATTTGAGAATAGTAGGCTTGTTTTTTTTAATTAAGAAATGTTTTAATGATCCACTGGTGTAAAACAAGTTGAAATTAATGGTACTGTTAACTTTAGATACAAGAATTCTAGGCTTTAAGACTGAAAATTTCTACATAATTGCGAATATAATAAAAAAACAGATGATTTACCTTTTTAATGAACTCTTTTTCACAGAATTCTTGAAGAATTCCTAGACATACATTGCATACATTTAAATTTGAGTTCTTGGAAGCAGTGCTACCATCTTCAATAACGGAGACCCTTCCCTCTCCATTCTGACTCAGATTATCAGTCCCATCAATCCCATCTTCTAGTTCTTGTAGTCGAATTTTCTTGGGAGGTGGGTTTGGAACTTCCAAAATTAATTCATCTTTTTCAATTTCCAGAAATTTCTGTAGTTCATTGAGCAACTCCTGAAAAGTTAATTTGAAAAAAGTAATAACCCTTTTACAATGCCCTTAAGACGACAACAGGAGTAAAATTGTGATACATTGAAGACTTATACAATATTGATTTATATCAGTTTGGAGCAATCGATTAATTTTATTAGCCAGCATTGGCTTTCTGGGGAATTTAAAAGAGAATTACCTAGCTCCCACAATATATGTGTGAATATTTTTCCAAAAGAGTTTCATATATTAATGAAGTTAAAGTCCTAAATCTGAGGCAGAAGATTCCATTAACAAATTTATTACAGGCATAACTCATTTTACTGTGCTTCAGTTTATTGTGCTTTGCAAATACTGCATCTTTATAAAACGAAAGTTTGAGGCAACCTTCTATCAAGCAAGTCTATCAGCACCATTTTTCCAACAGCATTTGTTCACTTTTTGTCTCTGTCACATTTTAGTAATTCTCACAATATTTGAAATTTTTTCATTATTACACTTGTGACAGTAATCTGTGATCAGGGATCATTACTTGCTGAAAGCTCAGATGATGGTTAGTACTTTTTAGCAATAAATTATTTTTTAATTAAGTATGTACATTTCTTAGACATAATGCTATTACACAATAGACTACAAATATGCTTTCATCTGCACTGGGAAACCAAAAAATAATTTGACTCACTTCATTGTGACATTCACTTTATTATGGTAGTCTGGAACCAAACCCACAATCTATGAGGTATGCCTGTAATTTGGTTTGTAGTTATATTGTGAGGATCATTCACTTGCTAATTTTAGTAAAAACAAACAAACGTCAATTCTAATTATTAATAAATAGAAATACGAAATGAATTTCCATCCTTGCTAAGTTATTTAATAATCTCACAATCACTAAAACATCTTTACAACATTTATTAATATGAAATCTGAAAAATCAGAAATTATACATCTATTAAGTAAAAATAATTTCAAGACAAGTTACTAAACAAAGGTAAACAGTTGCTGGCAATGCTGAAAATTAACATAGTAATTACAAAAACCAAACATTCTGGTTGGCTTCATTTCTGTCACCCTTTGTACTAGAATGCTAAAAGTTGCATTCTTTTGAAACCATTCTCATATTTTAGACATTTCACCCATCTAAATACTCAGAGGACTTTGTTTTGTTTAAATTAGACAGATTCTATTATTTAGTTGTTGAATAGATATCCTTTTAAAATTTACTCAGATTACAATTTACTGACTCTAAAGAAAAAAATTTCACTCAAACAAATTTAATTCATTTTATTAGGACGGTAGCTCTATTTCATCTTTAACAGAAATACTAATACATACATACAGATATAGGTATATTATGACCCACACAAATATGTTTATTACCTAAGTTCTATAATTTCAGCATAACATAGTACATGTATATGTATGTGTACATACATAGAGGACTACAAAGATCAAAATTTAAGTACATTTACAAAAAATTTTTTCTTCAAATATTTTCATGTTTATTTACATAAAATGATACAAATAAAAGTTGGCAACACTAAGTCTCTTTATATAATATATATTTTAAATCTTAAAACATATTTTAAATATGAAAACAAATGCATAGAATAGACTCATATAATGTGTCTGAAAAATGTGTAAGGAGAATTACACAAAACCATTCTGATTATTACTTCATAGTCATAGTGTGTATAAATGAATATACACATATATATTAATCATCATAGCATATGTACCATTTTCAAAGTGTTTTCACATACTTTATTAGAAATTGTCCCTTAAAATCCTGTGAGGTGGATGTTATCATCATTCCCATTTAGAGAGGAGAAAACTGAAGCTGGAACTGGGATTCAAATCCATGTCTTCTAGCTCCAAATTCTAGGCTTTGGATTCAGACAGACAGTTCATATCCTAGCTTGCTCACTTAATAGCTGTGTAACTTTGGGCAGGTTGTTTAACCTCTCTGTGCCTCAGTTTCTTCATCTGAAAATAGAGACAATCATAGTATGTACTTACCTAGTAGGTTATTATTAGGATTAGATGAGAGCTTGACATATAAAAATGTTACATGAATATCAGATATAATTATTATTTCCAAAATAAAACAACTCATACATAGGAAAAATTATTGTTACTTCTAACTCCTGAGCAATTTTTAAAAATTGTAAGAAACTGAGTGTGGGGGTGCCTGGGTGGCTCAGTCGTTAAGCGTCTGCCCTCAGCCCAGGGCGTGATCCCAGGGTCCTGGGATCGAGCCCCAGATCGGGCTCCCTGCTCTGCTGGGAGCCTGCTTCTTCCTCTCCCACTCCCCCTGCTTGTGTTCCCTCTCTCGCTGGCTGTGTCTCTCTCTGTCAAATAAATAAATAAAATCTTTAAGAAAAAAAAAAGAAACTGAGTGTGCGTGTGTGTATACATATTGTTTAAGTATATATTTACATATATATGATTACCATCTGTCTCTAAAAAGAATGTCACTATTGGAATCAAGTATACTTCACAAAACATGTTACATATTTTTTGTGAAAGTATTCTGTTAAATAGTCAAAGCTCTCTCTCTATATATTGCCATAAATGTCAAAGATCCCTGTATATTATTTTTGTTATTATTAATAGCAGTAAATAACGATGATGATAAGCATTTACTTCTGGAGGGTTGCAAATACCTATTTGTAAGTACAAATGGTAATACAGAAAACAGAAAAAGAAAAAAGGCAGCCAAATCCACAATGCTTCCACTTAATAGAAGATCTCAGGACTGTCATCCTCCTCTTGTCACATCTTACTAGTATCTGGTTAGAGGTGCTATTTTGTGATATCTGTGTTCTCTTTAGGGGAGGTATATACAAACATTAAATACACCAGGGATTTGCTCCACAAAGATCGCACTACATTAAATGTTAGATATAATCACTTAAGAAGGAATTTACAGTTTTATGGTACTAAAAGGAAATTCCAAATTTACCATTATCAGCAATTATTTTATTATAGTTTTTTTTAATTAATGAAGAGTTATGGATAGATAATTGCCCTCAAATGTACAGGTATTCATTTTAGAATAAAGAAACTTTCTTTAGAAACAAAATGAAAGTACCTTGTAGGGAAGTTTGTAAGGTGCAGGAAAATCCACACCACAGAATCTGAAAATACATCTTGGACAGGTACCAGTACTGAGCAACAACCGGGCCACATGCTTGTTTTCCTCAGTCAGTGGAAACATATTGAGTAATTATAACTAGAAAGAAAGAAAAAAAGCAATGAACATCTTTCGCGTCTTACTTTCACAGACAAATATGTCATCACCTTAAGGGATAAAAACTAACTTTTATTTGAAAACATTATTTTGTACTCTCTAATAATATCCCTTCCATTATATGTATATTGAAACATAAACTTGAAGGACATTTATTCGATGGGCCAGGTAAAAGTTTCTAATTATCAAGGAATTTAGTGTAGCATTCTGGATTATGATAAAGTATATCAATATAACTAAATCAATTAAAAGAAATAAAAATAAAAATAATCAAGAATGGTTGTCTCTGAAGAAGGTAATAAAAACAAAGAATACGGAGTGAAGTTTTGTTATTTTGTACCATTCAGTGTTGTTTGAGAACACAAAGTAGCAAATTCAATAAACTTTTCCTGTTAGAAATTAAGAATGAGTTTGTTAGGAAAAAATAGATCAGTCTATATATTTTACTAGCCTCAATGATAGTTAAGCAGTCAAGTATTTAAACAAATTGATCAGTAAATCTAAAAACATTGATTATACTTTGATGAAATAACTAAATGACCACCAACTATTAGCAAAATGAGAAGAATCTGCTCCTTTCATGCACAAGTAAAACCTCCCCCACGAAAAAAACCCCACAAATTAATGCAAAATAATTTAGAGTAATTACCATCTAAAACAAGTTGTTACTTTTCACAATTTGAATAAATGCCCTTAGAAACCAATTAGAGAATGGAGTAAAATCCGATATAACTCTCTTGTCAGGAAGGAGGTGTATGAAAATTAAATTACCTAATCATTCTGTTTTGCAAAAATAGATCTTCTGATTAATCAACCAGCTCACATTACTTTAAAATGAGGAACTAGCAATATTTTAAAAAACAATGATTGCATGGCAATGTTGTGGTATGGTGGTCACACAGATAAAAAATGGTGGCACTTTTTAATTCATGCAGTGTCATAATTCAAATGAATTTGCTTAAAATTTGTGGAAGGGTTGAGCTCTTACCAACTCCTTACTGTGAAGATGTGATTCTTAGAATTAGTTTGTGTTTTCCAACCCTTTAAAACCCCTACTTACTTGCAAGTTTCTAAATGTTTGTGGCCACTTATCAAGAGTATATCGTTGACACAAAATAATGAAGAAGGCAGGTATATACTTCTACAAAACCCCTCACCACAAAAATCAGTTTTAGCAACCAGGACTACAAAAGACAGATTGCCTCTGGCTGAGTTCCAATTCAGGTGAATACAGTATGGGAGCTGGCAGACAGGAAGAAAAGAAAGTTAAGACTGCCTGGATACACCAGTGAAAAGTCTGAGATAGAGGATTAAAGCTCTGATTTAGGGTAGCCTAAGTAAATTTGGGTTCAAGGGCATTTTCGCAAAAGGACACATATTATTTGGAGAACACCTTGTATGTAGAGAAGTGCTGTGTGGTTATCATTATATACAAGTGATCTGAATTCCTTCTGCCAGGCCATTTAGTCTGCTAGTTTGATTCTGAGAAAGGGCTGTGATTCAGTGAGGGGCTGATTATCAACATTTAAGGTATATCCTTGATTGCAATCCCCTCCCAGAGAAACTATTTCTGTCTCACTATCTTTTCTCCACCTTTCCATTACTTAAGACCAAAGATTTCATTTAATTCAGAATTAACCTTTAAGTCAGAGAGAGAAACAATCCCTCTTGGTAAATAAATGCATGAGTATATTCTTAAAAGAACACTTTGTATCAAAGCTTTCCCGCAGATTTCAGTCAAATACTATTATTAAAATGGATGCTTTCTAAGGATAAGATGGGTCCATTTGTGACAACATGGATGGAGGGAACAGGTTATTATGCCAAGTGAAATAAGTCAGACTGAGAAAGATGACTACCATATGATTTCAACCTAAGTGGAATTTAAAAAACAAAACAAATGAATAAAACAAACAAAAAGCAGAATCTCTATAAATCTCTATAAATATGGTTGCCAGAGGGAAGAGGAGTGAGAAATACAGTCCCAGTTATGGAATAAGTCACTGGAATAAAAGGCAATGATTTGTAATAGGTCGTAGGGTGGTAACAGATGATAGCTATACTTGTGGTGAGCACAGAATGTCATACAGAGAAGTTGAATCACCGTTTTACACCTGAAACTAATGTAACATTGTGTGTCAACTACACTTAAATAAAAAAAATTATTTTTAATTGAGGAAAATGGATGCTTTCTTTCCTTTGGCTCAAAGGATGAAGGTTTATTTCTCCAATAGGTACACTTAGAATAAAGGTATCACACAAAGTCAACATATGACACATTACAAGCTCTTGGCTCTGAGAAGTTCCCAAACCTGTTCAGAATTAGGAAGCCTCCTGTCCTGAGTTATTTGAAGAGGTCTTAAAACAAAACAAGACAAACGCTCTTCAGCGTGTACGTGTCAGTAATGGAATGGTCTTCCAAACCCTCAAGATCATTTTCATTTAGCAACAATCTAGCGACTTCTCAAACAAGGTAACATTAAAAGGAGGAAATGCGTTGTCTTAAATTCAGTTGTTTCGTCTTGACGTACAGCACTGAAGGATTTCATAAGTCATCAGAATCAGTCGTTCCATATGAGGTTTATTATCCTTGAAAGCAAGCCCTGAGAAATGCATCTCATACTATAAGTTTTTCATTGTCGGTTGCCTTCGTTAAGATTTTCGTTTTTCGTTTACGTGCTTCTTTTACATAAAGAATTGGAACTAGTCATTGCAACAGAATCTCTTAACACGTGTCAGGATCCTTACGGGATTTGAGTCCTTTCTCCACAAACCAATGATAACTGGAGGAGACGATGGACTTTCTTTTCACCTCTTGGACTTACAGAAACCATTCGTTGCAAAGAGAGAAGGAGCAGGGCATATGAAAAAACACCAAAATGGCCAGACTGAGTATCACATCCCGTGAGGTTTCAACACTCATTTCCATACAGAAGTGTGTCATTCCTCTCACGGGGGTGGGGGCGTGTGTGGATTTTTCAAAGGAGACCCTCACAACTTTATTGTGCTACCGTTATACTCAATTGTAGAATCTACTCTAGACTTGGAAATTCAGCCAAGGTCTAACCTCCAGTCTCTCCTTCGGCCAATAAAGCCCTTCCCCTCCTTCAGTCAGGTCCAAGAAACTTCCCGTTCACCCCTCCTTGCCAACAAGGCCGCTCCAACAGGAAGGAAACTAACCTCTCCATCCACACCTCTCCTGCGCCCACGTCGTACCCCCACCCCTCAGACCTTCCTGCCTCACCTTCTCCCACGACGCCGGAGCCTGAGATTTAACCCCTTCCGGCCCCCCCAGAGGGAACGGGGAAGACTAATGACAACGCACCTACTGCGTGTAGCAATTATGTTCCCCGAGGAAACGAGAGCTTTAGAACGAAAGTACCAGGCCCTTTCGCAAAGGCTGAGTGAACGCTCTCCTCTTCTTGTTTGTGGGGAAACCAGAAACACTGCCCGGCGCGCCGCCACAACCCCTCATCCCACCGCCACCCCCGCTGGCGTAGAAGTGCGTGGGTCAGAACTGCCGGCCAGAGCCGGACTAGTCCTGGAGCAGCCCCCGTGGGACTCCGACGTCTAGGAGTCGTAGTCGCTGCCAGAAATATCGATGAGCCCTTACCCTCAGGTATAGAACGGAAATTTTGGCTAAGGCGAATAAAAAGAGACTGTTCCTCACCCCCGTGGATTAGAGGTATCCTCCCTTCCTCAGGTACCATCCGGCAAAGTACCACAGCGACGTCCTAACTGCAGGGGTGGGCGGGGTGGAGGACTCGGTGTTCTGCCCATTGTGCCTGGCGCGCGAGGGGCTAGTGTACCCGGGCCTGGGGAGTCCCAGCGCGGATCGGGAGCCGAGCGGAGGCGGAGGATATGGCTTCTCAGCCGCCTCCTCCCCCGAAACCCTGGGAGACCCGCCGAATTCCTGGGGCCGGGCCAGGACCAGGACCTGGCCCCACTTTTCAGTGAGTATGGGATTCTTCTGGCCGCGGGTTTGGTGGGCCGGAACGGGGACCGGGCAGGAGACGGTTGAGGCCGTTGTTGCGCTGAGATGTCCCCTCCCCCTCTCAACCAGCCCTCAATGTTGAGGGGTTCAAGGTAGGGACGGGACGCCAGTGTAGGGAATTTCGATGCCAGACAGCTGTTTCTGACTCGACGGCTCTCGGTACGGACACTGTCCGGGGAGCCGCCGGGCGCCTCACTGGGTCCCTGTGCTTGGAAGAAAGGGGGCGGCTTCCTTCTTTCTTCTTTCTGTTAGCGGAACGCCGGGACCGAACTGCTTGACCCTCTCCAAAGCGTTAGACTTGGTCTTTCGTAGGTGAGGGTAGCGGGCATTTGCCCAGCCCCGGCTGGACAGGGAGCAAAGTCTTACAACCTCTCGAGAAGTTGGTGAAAGCCCCAAAGGTCGCTTTTACGCACTGGAACCCAAGCCTATATACACTTTGCGTTGTTTTTCAGCATAACTCAGCAATGTTTGAATAAGGATTTGGAGAAGCAACTTTCAAGCGGGAGTTCTAAATCCAAGGCCTATGGCTGGCCTTTGTGTGCAAAATAGTGTGTCACTTTTCTAAGGCCTGTGTGTTTTTTATTCGTTTTTAATGAATAATGGGGAAAAGGCTAAAATAGAACGAAAGAGAAGAGTTTCACAGCCTTGTGTGTTTCATGTTGGGTGGATCTGGACATCTAAATTTAGGTGAGATTCGAATGGCAGATCACCTATCGTAGCAGGTTTATCTAACACATAAAAGTCCGCAGTACACTGGAATGTATTTCTTCTATGTTCGAAAATCTTGTAATCCTTATTTAAATGTCAAGATACTTGAACACATTGGCAACTTAATTTAATAATGATAGATACATAACAAATAATAAGCTTTAATTATACTGTTAAGCTGGGCGACACTTCCTGCTACCTTTTTTATGAGTGATTTGACTTTAAAAAAAAAATTTGGACAGCTATTCGGAAGACAGGTTTTATACTTTGGCATCTTGTTAAAGTTCTGTTTATGTAAAATTAACCATTTTCCCACTTTTTTTAATTTTAAATTTTAAACGTGTAGTGACTGGTAGAGTGTAAGACAATGAATAGTTGTGTATTCACACTTAGCTTTAAGAAAATTTTTCCAGGGGCACCTGGGTGGCTCAGTCGGTTATGGGTCTGCCTTGGGCTCAGGTCGTGATCTCAGAGTTCAGGAATAAAGCCCCCCCCCCGCCCCCCGCATTGGGCTCCCTGCTTTGCCCCTCACACCGTACGTGCTCTCTCTCGCTCTGCTATCTCAAATAAAAGGAAAATTTTCCAGGTTTGCCTCAGATTTTATTTGCAGATTTTTTTTTTAAATAAAAATTACATTAAAAAAAATTACACAAACAGTTAAGCCTCCCATTCTTCTTTTCTGCTATTAACTACTGTCCCTATTTGGTGTTTCATGTACCCAATTATGTTTTTATACTTTATTGTATGCCTTAGTACTTAGGTTTGTGTGTTATATATATATGTCTGTACATATAGTGTTTAGTGTGTTTTTAGACTTTATGTTCAAACTATGTATCATTTTGGAAAATGTTTTTCCATTACATATTATTGATTTGAGGTTTATCTTGTTCATACATATAGCTGTAGTTCATTTTAATTGCAGTAGGATATTCTGTTATATAAAAACAAACTATTCTGTTGTAGATATTAAAATATTATGTATTAAAAACTGCTGCAGTGACCATTCTTTTTTTTTTTTTTAAGATAATTTATTTAGGAGCGCCTGGGTGGTGCAGTCGTTAAGCGTCTGCCTTCGGCTCCGGGCGTGATCCCAGGGTCCTGGGATCGAGCCCCACATCAGCAACTGCTGGGAGCCTGCTTCTTCCTCTCCCACTCCCCCTGCTTCTGTTCCCTCTCTCACTGGCTGTCTCTGTCAAATAAATAAATAAAATCTTTAAAAATAATTTAAAAAAAATAAGATTATTTATTTGAGAGAGAACATTCGTAGCGGGGAGGAAGGGAGGGAGAGGGAGGCACAGACTCCCCACAGAGCAGGGAGCCCAATGAGGGCCTGATCCCAGGACCCCAGGATAATCACCTGAGCCACCCAGGCGCCCCTGCAGTGACGGTTCTTGTGCCTTTCTCCTTGTCCACATTTCCAAGGGGTTTTCTAATAATGTGTTATTAGAAGTGGAATTGCTTGGTGGAGGGTATGCTTAGGTTCAAGTACTAACTAGTGCCGAGTTGCTCCCCAAAGTGGTTGTGTACTAGTTTTTACATTTTCACTAGCAAGGTATTCTGTTTCTCTACATTCTAACACTTGATGATGTTCTTTTTTTAGTTCTGAATTTGCCAATCTAATGGATGTGAAGTGATATTTAATCTTTAATTTGCATTTCTCTGGTTAGTAATAAGATTGAGCATCTCTTTGAATGTTAAATTAGCCATTTGAATTTTTTCTGTTAATATCTTTTGCCCACTTTTTTAATTGGCTTTAGGTTTGCTTATCAACTTGTTAAGAGTCCTTTATTCATACTAATTCTGTTTTTGTATGTTTTCAATTTCTTTCAGTCTATGGCTTGTCTTCTTTTTTTTTTTTTTTAAGATTTTATTTATTTATTTGACAGAGATAGAGACAGCCAGCGAGAGAGGGAACACAAGCAGGGGAGTGGGAGAGGAAGAAGCAGGCTCATAGCGGAGGAGCCTGATGTGGGGCTCGATCCCAGAACGCCGGGATCACGCCCTGAGCCGAAGGCAGACGCCCAACCGCTGTGCCACCCAGGCGCCCCTTATGCCTTGTCTTCTTGCTTTATTTGTATTCATGTTCATTTTTGTTGTACAGATACTTTTAATTTAAATATAGCCAAATTTTCATACTTCATTGTTTGTGTTTTTTTGTGTCTTGGTTAAGAAACCCTTTTTTCCCTCAGATCAAGAAAATTTTTCTCTCTGGGGTGCCTGGGTAGCACAGTGGTTAAGCATCTGCCTTCGGCTCAGGGCATGATCCCAGCATTCTGGGTTCGAGCCCCACATCAGGCTCCTCCACTAAGAGCCTGCTTCTTCCTCTCCCACTCCCCCTGCATGTGTTCCCTCTCTCGCTGGCTGTCTCTCTCTGTCAAATACATAAAATCTTTAAAAAAATTTTTTTTCTCTTATTTTTTTTAAATGTGGTGCATTTCACATTCATATTTTTAATCCACCTGAAACTGACTCTGTTGTACAAAATCAACACAAAATAGAGAACATAGTTTTTTTTCCCCCATGGGGATAAGTATCCCAGTACCATTAATTTATCTATTTTGTACTAGTTTATAATGCTATCTACATCCTATTAAGTTTTCCTAAATGTGTGGTCCTGTTTGAGGAACTTTCCCATATGTTCTATTGGTCTTTCTGTTCTTATGCTAGCACTACTCTTTTTTTTTTTTAAGATTGTATTTATTTATTTTAGAACAAGCAGGAGGAGGGGCAGAGGGGGAAGGAGAGAATCTCAAGCAGACTCCCCACTGAGAAACCCCTGCTAACAACCCTGAGATCATGACCTGAACTGAAATCAAGAGTCAGACTCTTAACCGACTGAGCCACCCAGGCACCCCCTCATTGTCTTTTTAATAAATTTTGATACCTGGTATATCAACAGCCTCCACACTTTGCTCTTCTTCAGAATTGCCTTTGTTACATTTACTCTTTATTAAAAAAAAGGCTTATTGGGATTTTTATTGGGACTTTATGAGAATTTGGACCCGTTTTGTCTTAAGTAATGTTTTATAACTATCTCTTTGAAGTACTTTTCCATCTTTTATATCCAGCATAAGTCAGACTTAGTTTGTTCTGGTGGTTTAGTTGAAATTCTCTTGTGTTCCATGCTGACAGTCCTATCATTTACAAATAAGCCAGCATAGATAACCAATCCTTGTATCGCTCCTGACTTTCATCAGAATGCTTCTCAAATCTCACTATTAAGTACGATGTTCGTTTTTTTGTTTTCAATAGATTTCCTTTTGAACTTCTATCTCCTTACCTTGCTCAAATTTTTATTATGAAAGAGTTTTAAATTTCATGAATGACTTTTATACATTTATTGAGATAATTATATGCATTTTTTAATTTGAAAATGTGGTTTATTTCATCAATTACCTTTCTAATGTTGAATCATGAGTAAATTTCTTTTTTTTTTATATAATGATTTTTTATTATATTATGTTAGTCACCATACAGTACATCCCTGGTTTCCAATGTAAGGCTCGATGATTCATTAGTTGTGTATAACACCCAGTGCACCATGCAATACGTGCCCTCCTTACTACCCATCACCAGCCTATCCCATTCCCCCACCCCCCTCCCCTCTGAGGCCCTCAGTTTGTTTCTCATAGTCCATAGTCTCTCATGTTTCATTCCCCCTTCTGATTACCCCCCCTTTCTTTATCCCTTTCTTCCCCTACTGATCATCCTAGTTCTTATGTTCCATAGATGAGAGAAATCATGTGATAGTTGTCTTTCTCTGCTTGACTTATTTCACTTAGCATTATCTCCTCCAGTGCCATCCATTTTGTAGCAAATGTTGAGAACTCATTCTTTCTGATAGCTGAGTAATATTCCATTGTATATATGGACCACAACTTCTTAATCCAGTCATCTGTTGAAGGGCATCTCGGCTCCTTCCACGATTTAGCTATTGTAGACATTGCTGCTATGAACATTGGGGTGCATATGGCCCTTCTCTTTACTACGTCTGTATCTTTGGGGTAAACACCCAGTAGTGCAATGGCTGGATCATGGGGTAGCTCAATTTTTAACTTTTTAAGGGACCTCCACACTGTTTTCCAGAGTGGCTGTACCAACTTGCATTCCCACCAACAATGTAGGAGGGATCCCCTTTCTCCACATCCTCTCCAACAATTGTTGTTTCTTGCCTTGTCTATTTTTGCCATTCTAACTGGCGTAAGGTGGTATCTCAATGTGGTTTTGATTTGAATTTCCTTGATGGCTAATGATTTTGAACATTTTTTCATGTGTCTGTTAGCCATTTGTATGTCTTCATTGGAAAAGTGTCTGTTCATATCTTCTGCCCATTTTTTGATTTGTTTATTTGTTTCTCGTGTATTGAGTTTGAGAAGTTCTTTGTAGATCTTGGATACCAGTCCTTTATCTGTAGTGTCATTTGCAAATATATTCTCCCATTCCGTGGGCTGCCTCTTAGTTTTTCTGACTGTTTCCTTGACTGTGCAGAAACTTTTAATCTTGATGAAGTCCCATAAATTCATTTTATCTTTTGTTTCTCTTGCCTTTGGGGATATATCATGAAAAAGGTTGCTTTGGCCGATTTCGTAGAGGTTGCTGCCTATGTTCTCCTCTAGAATTTTGATGGATTCCTGTCTCACATCGAGGTCTTTCATCCATTTGGAGTTTATTTTTGTGTATGGTGTGAGATAGTGGTCAAGCTTCATTCTTTTGCATGTAGCTGTCCAATTTTCCCAGCACCATTTATTGAAGAGACTGTCTTTTTCCCACCGGATGTTTTTTCCTGCTTTATCAAATATTAGTTGCCCAAAGAGCCGAGGGTCCATTTCTGGGCTCTCTATTCTGTTCCATTGGTCTATGTGTCTGTTTTTGTGCCAGTACCATGCTGTCTTTGTGATCACAGCTTTGTAGTACAGCTCGAAATCCGGCATTGTGATGCCCCCAGCTTTGTTTTTCCTTTTCAACAGTTCCTTGGAGATTCGGGGCCTTTTCTGTTTCCATACAAATTTAAGGACTATTTGTTCCAGTTCTTTGAAAAATGTCCTTGGTATTTTGATCGGGATAGCATTGAAAGTGTAGATTGCTCTGGGTAGCATGGACATTTTAACTATGTTAATTCTTCCGATCCATGAGCATGGAATATCTTTCCATCTTTTTATGTCTTCCTCAATGTCTTTCAAGAGTGATTTATAGTTTCTAGAATATATGTCCTTTACGTCTCTGGTTAAGTTAATTCCAAGGTAACGTATGGTTTTTGGTGCTATTGTAAATGGGATGGATTCCCTAATTTCTCTTTCTTCGGTCTCGTTATTCGTGTATAGAAATGCAAATGATTTCTGAGCATTGATTTTGTATCCCGCCACGTTACTGAATTGCTCTATAACTTCTAATAGTTTGGGAGTGGCTCCTTTTGGGTTTTCCATATAGAGTATCATGTCGTCTGCGAAGAGAGACATTTTGACTTCTTCTTTGCCGATTTGAATACCTTTGATCCCTTTTTGTCGTCTGATTGCTGTTGCAAGGACTTCTAGTACTATGTTGAATAATAGTGGCGAGAGTGGGCATCCTTGTCGAGTTCCTGATCTTAAGGGAAAGGCTTCCAGCTTTTCCCCATTGAGAATATTATTTGCAGTAGGCTTTTCATAGATGGCTTTTATGAGATTGAGAAATGTACCTTCTATTCCTACACTCTGAAGGGTTTTAATCAGAAAAGGATGCTGTATTTTGTCAAATGCTTTTTCGGCATCGATTGAGAGGATCTTATGGTTCCTGAGTCTTTTCTTGTTGATATGATGTATCACGCTGATCGATTTGCGAATATTGAACCACGCTTGCATCCCAGGTATGAATCCCACTTGATCGTGATGGATAATCCTTTTAATGTACTGTTGGATTCTGTTAGCAAGTATCTTGTTGAGGATTTTGGCGTCCATATTCATTAGGGAGATCGGTCTGTAATTCTCCTTTTTGAGGCGGTCTTTGCCTGGTTTGGGGATCAAGGTAATATTGGCCTCATAGAATGAGTTTGGTAGCTTTCCTTCTGTTTCTATTTTTTGAAATAGCTTTAGGAGAATAGGTATTATTTCTTCTTTGAATGTTTGGTAGAATTCCCCAGGAAAACCGTCTGGGCCTGGAGTTTTGTTATTTGGAAGGTTGTTTATCACTGACTCAATTTCTTCATAATTAATTGGCCTGTTTAAGAAATCAATTTCTTCCTGTTTCAATCTTGGTAGTTTATAGGTTTCCAAGAAGGATTCCATCTCTTCCAGATTGCTTAGTTTATTGGCATATAGCTGTTGATAAAAATTTCTAATAATCCTTCCAATTTCAATGGTGTTCGTCGTGACCTCTCCTTTTTCATTCATAATTTTAATAATCTGGGTCCTTCTCTTTTCTTTTGGATAAGTGTTGCCAGTGGTCTGTCAATTTTGTTGATTCTCTCAAAGAACCAGCTTCTAGTCCTGTTGATCTGCTCTACTGTACTTCTGGTTTCTGCTTGATTGATTTCAGCTCTAATTTGGTCAGCTGCTTCCTCGTGCGTGGATTAGGCCTGTCCCTCTGTTGCTGTTCCAGCTTCTTGAGGTGAGAATATAAAAACTGCATTTTAGATTTTTCTATTCTTTTGAG
This sequence comes from Ursus americanus, assembly GCF_024610735.1. Lineage (NCBI taxonomy): Eukaryota > Metazoa > Chordata > Mammalia > Carnivora > Ursidae > Ursus > Ursus americanus. The sequence goes on from NC_142133.1 coordinate 28,034,163, forward strand.
TGAGGCTTGGATGGCTATGTATTTCCCCCTTAGGACTGCCTTTGCAGTATCCCATAGGTTTTGGACCGTTGTATTTTCATTCTCATTGGTCTCCATAAATTGTTTAATTTGATTTTTGATTTCCTGGTTTATCGAGTCATTCCTGAGCAGGATGGTTCTTAGTCTCCAAGTGTTTGAGTTTCTTCCAAATTTTTCCTTGTGGCTGAGTTCCAATTTCAGAGCGTTGTGGTCTGAGAATATGCAGGGGATAATTTCAGTCTTTTGGTATCGGTTGAGACCTGTTTTGTGTCCCAGAACATGGTCTATTCTTGAGAATGTTCCATGGGCATTAGAATAGAATGAGTATTCTTTTGGTTCTGGGGTGTAGTGTTCTATATATATCTATGAGGTCTAACTCGTCGAGTATGGCCTTCAAAGCCTTTGATTCTTTGCTTAGTCTTTGCCAGGGTGTTCTGTCTATTTCTGATAGTGGAGTGTTGAGGTCCCCTACTATTAATGTATTTTTATTTATATGTCTCTTTATTCTGATTAAGAGTTGGCTTGTGTATCTTGCTGCTCCCCTGTTGGGGGCATATATATTTATAATTGTCATATCCACTTGTTGAATACTTCCTTTAAGAATAATATAGTGCCCTTCTGCGTCTCTAACTATAGTCTGTAGTTTAAAATCCAATTTATCTGATATGAGAATTGCTACCCCAGCTTTCTTTTGAGGTCCATTTGCGTGAAAGATGGTACTCCATCCCCTTACTCTCAGTCTGAATGCATCTTTGGGTTCGAAATGAGTCTCTTGTAGACAGCAAATGGATGGGTCATTTTATCCAATCTGCAACCCTGTGGCATTAATGGGAGCATTTAAGCCATTAACATTAAGACTGAGTACTGAGAGATATGATTTTAATGATGCCATGTTGCCAGTAAAGTCTTTGTATTGGCTGTGACTTTCTGTTCTGTATCGCTCTTGGGGCCCTTTTACTTTTATAGAACCCCCCGTAATATCTCCTGTAGGGCTGGTTTTGTGGTTACGAAATTGGTTAGTGACTGTCGATTCTGAAATGTCTTTATTTCTCCATCAATTCTGAATGACAGCCTTGCTGGATAAAGGATCCTTGGCTGCATGTTTTTCTCTGAAAGAGCTTTAAATATGCTCCCCCAACCCTTTCTCTCATTCCAGGTCTGTGTAGACAGGTCTGATGTAATTCTGATGCCTTTGCCTTGGTACGTGAGAAATTTCTTTGCCCTGGCCGCTTTCAATACTGTATCCTTGGATCTAATATTTGAGAATTGCACTATGACGTGATGTGGCGTAGATTTGTCGTGGTTGAGCTTGGGAGGGGTCCTCTCTGCCTCTTGGACACGAATGTTTGTTTCCCTCGCTAGATTAGGGAAATTTTCAGCTACAATTTGTTCAAATATCTCTTCTAGACCTCTGTTTTTCTCCACCCCCTCGGGGATGCCGATGATTCTAACATTGGATCGTTTCATTGAGTCAGTAATCTCCCGTAACCTACATTCGTGGGCTTGGATTTTTTTAAGAGCAGCTTCTATTTTGGTTTTTTCCTCTATTAACCCATCCTCCAATTCAGTAACCCGTTCCTCTGCTTCTGTGACCCTGGCTGTCAGAGCCTCTAGTTTTGCCTGCATTTGGCTCATAGAGTTTTTAATTTCTGTCAGATTCGCTCTCATTTCTGTCCTTAGGGATTCTATATTCTCAGTAACCTTTTCGTTAATAGTTTTTTCAATTCTCATCATTTTGACCATCGTTACTCTGAATTCCATTTCTGATACTTTGGTTACATCCATATCCATTATTTCTGTGGCAGAGGCCACAAACTCACTGTCTTTTCTTTGCTGGAGGGGGCTTCTCCTTCTTGTCATTCTGATGAGGAGAGGTTGCGGGGTTGTCCAGAGCCCAAATTATTGACTGGGTCCCAGGCCGTGCCCCTTGTTTATAGGGATCTTAGGGTTGTGGGCTTCTTCTTTAAAGATTTTATTTATTTATTTATGTATGTATGTATGTATGTATGTATGTATGTATGTATGTGGCAGCCAACCAGCGAGAGAGGGAACAGAAGCAGGGGAGTGGGAGAGGAAGAATCAGGCTCCCAGCGGAGGAGCCCGATGAGGGACTCCTTTCCGGAACGCCGGGATCACGCCCTAAGCCGAAGACAGGCGCTCCATGACTGCGCCACCCAGGCGCCCCGGGTTGTGGGCTTCTTGATTTTTCAGCCTGCCTTCTGTGTTCTGGGGGAGGGGCCTGCCGCGCAGATACTCAGGCAACCCTGTTTGGGTGGAGTCTCCCTGTCCCCTGCGAGGGGGGATGGGGATGGCCACTCTCTGAGCCGGTATTTCCAGGCTTTTGTTCTCTGGCGGCTTTCCCTTGCGGTTTGCTGTGCCTCTTAGAGTCAGAGCAGCAGCGGCCGAATTTCAGCCTCTGTCACAGAACAGAGGGATTGCGGCCCGTTCTCTACTAATGTTCTGGCCACTTTAACGCTGTTATTGTTGGTGCTGCTCAACCCTGCAGCGTCCCGAGATGTGCGCCCCACACCCGGCGTCCCAGCCCTCACTTCCGGGGCCGGCTAGTCTCTGTCCTTTGTGTTTCTAACGCCGCCAGCCGCCCCGCGCGCACGCGCTCCGGAAGCTCCCGGTCTCAGTCTAGATCCAGTGAGCGCACCAGGATTCCGGTGTTCCACGAGATGCCTGGTGGCTCGCGCTCCCGGCTCACGGTCTCAGTGTGCTGTTTTGCGGGTGCCGTCCGCGAGCCCCACCCGCTCTCCTGTGCAAGTGGCTACCGCTCCCCGGCAACCGAACGCGGCGGCTCCCTCCCCCTTCCGTTTATCTTCCGATATCTGTGCACGGTTTCATGGCTCCCCGCTTCGTACCTCAATACTCAGCGCTGGAGATGTTCATTTGTAGAGATCCAGATGCATCTTCCTGCGTCTCAGGTTGGTTCCGTGGTTGTTTAGCTGGACTCGGGGACCGGCTGAAAAAGGTGTCTCCTACTCCTCCACCATGTTAACTCCCTCCCTCCATGAGTAAATTTCTGGATGAATTGCTTAATTGTGATTATTTTGTAAAATACAATGTTGAATTCTGTTCTAGTATTTTAAGATCTTTGCATATGTATTTCTCGGTGAAATTAGCCTGTAATTTTCTTTCTTTGTACTATACTTTTTGACTTTATATCCGGGTTATATAGCTATAGAAATTAGCTATAGAAAAATATAGAAAATTTTCTATTGAGTCTAGTTTTTATTGCTTTATATGTAGACTATTTTTTCCTTAGTAACCTTTAAGATTTTACCTTATACCTTGGTCCCCTGCAACTTTATTATGCTCTACTTAGGTATGAATATACAGACATGTATATTTTTTCGTTCTGCTCAGTAGCTACAGTGTTCATGCTCAGTACCTATAATGTTCACTCTAAGGAGTCAATCTTTCTTTAATTCAGGAAATTTTTCACTAATTATATCTTTATTGTTTAAGCACTATTCTTTCCCATCTCTTCTTCCGGGAGTCCTATTAAACATTGTATCAGGAATAGTTTCTGCTACAAGTAACAATATATGACTTACTCCACTTTGGACTATAAAAACATTTCTTGTTTAGTTAGCAGGAAGTCTAGAGAGTCTAAGGATCTGCTAACTCAGCATTGTCTTTAAGGGACCTACATTTTTCCGGGCTTCCATAAGCTTTCTGAGAGTTTGGGCCATGTCTGTCTTATTCTTGCTTCTTTGGAAGGAATCTCTTTTTTCCTCTGACGGCTTTAAAGATTTTTCTCTTTGTTTTTGATTTTCAGTGGTTATACTTTGTTGGGCCTCAGTGTGAATGGTTTTGTTTGTGTTATTTGGAGTGGGATTCTTAGACATACTTGAATCTGACTTGATGTCATTCATTAATTTCAGAAAAATCTCAGCCATTATCTCTTCAAATACTGTTTCTGCCCATATCTTTTTACCCCTTGACTCCAACTGCATATGTGCTGTTTATTTCACTGCACGGCCCATACTTTAAACTCTTTTCTGCATGTATTCTTTTGTTACTGATGCTTCCTTCTGGGTATATTCTTCCAAAATCTCTTCTGGTTCACTGGTATTTTTCTTTCAGAGTGTCTAATCTGTTATTGAACCAGTTATTAAATCATAGTTTCAGTTTAGAATATCCATTTGGTCCTGCTTTATAGTTTCTATTCTGTGCTGAAAAATATCAATCTTGTCTTTTTTCCTTGAATATTTTAGCCATAGTTGTTTCAAGTCTCTGACTAATAATTCTATTATCTGGACCCCTGTGGATCTCTTTGTATTATCTGATGTTGTTCTGGGTTGTTGGTTGGGTTTTGTTTGTTGTTGTTGTGGGTTTTTTTTGACATATAGTTTAGTGTTCATATAGGCCAAATTATTTTTTAATGAGAATTGGACATTATATAGATAATTTAAGACAATTTGAGGCCTAGGATGCTATCTTCCTCTTGAGAGTTTTACCTTTGACAGGCACCTTAGCCACTAGCAGTGTAGAATCATTTTAATCCAGTCAAGAATTGAGCCACTTTGAAGCTGTGGTTTTAGTTCCTGCCAGGGCTAGCTTATTTCTTGTATACCATTTCACCCTTATTTCTAGTATATGGCCCTTTAAGGTCCCATTCTGAAGTGTGTTGTTTTACATTGGCCCTCCTGTATAGGGGTTCCGAACTCTAGTTTTTGTCTCCTTAGCACAGGGAACTGTTGAAAGCTCTGCACAACTTCTTGTCCTGTCAGCCATCTCTTTGAGATTGACCCTTGTCCCTTGAGAAATTGTCAAAATGGACTCTTGAGCTTTCTCTTTCTGCTGGATATTAACTTCTTAATTCCTCAATGCCTCACCCTTCCATGTTTTAAACAGGTTATGTTATATATTTTTAGCCTTTCTAGTTTTTTTTTATTGGGAGGATTAGTCTGATTACCTAAAATGCCATTACTTGAAGTGGAATTCCCCAAGTTCTGTATTTTCCACTGTGTTTCTTAGTGTACAACAACTAATTTTCTTCTTCCCTTATAGTTGCAAGACAATCCCTGTGGCTATGAGCATCATGTCTAAGATTCGTAATGGATTTTCTTCATATTTACATGTTTTTATCTCATTTCAATTTTTATTTCATAGATGTAATTGCATCATTGAGCTCTTTGACTATTTTATGTTTAGCTGTTATATAAAATTTGTTTTTCCTTGGGGCGCCTGAGTGGCACAGCGGTTAGGCGTCTGCCTTCGGCTCAGGGCGTGATCCCGGCGTTGTGGGATCGAGCCCCACGTCAGGCTCCTCTGCTATGAGCCTGCCTCTTCCTCTCCCACTCCCCCTGCTTGTGTTCCCTCTCTCGCTGGCTGTCTCTATCTCTGTCAAATAAATAAATAAAATCTTTAAAAAAAAAAAATTGTTTTTCCTTGAGTGAATTTTCATTCTTTTTTCAAATTGATATTCAATTCATTAATATATAGCATATTATTAGTTTCAGAGGTAGGGTTCAGTAATTCATCAGTCTTATATAACACCCAGTGCTCATTACATCCTGTGCCCTCCTTAAAGCTCATCACCCAGTTACTCCATCCCCCCACCCCCTGCCCTCCGGCAATCCTCAGTAGCTACAGTGTTCTGAGTCTCTAATGGTTTGTCTCCCTCTCTGATTTCGTCTTGTTTTATTTTTCCCTCCCTTCCTCTATGCTCCTCTGCTTCGTTTCTTAAATTCCACATATCAGTGAAATCATATAATTGGCTTTCTCTGGTTGACTTATCTTATTTAGGGTAAAACCCTCTAGTTCCATCCACATCATTGCAAGTGGCAAAATTTGATTTTCTTGATGGCTGAGTAATATTCCCACTGTGTATATATACAACATCTTCTTTATCCATTCATCTGTTGATAGATATCTGAGCTCTTTCCATAGTTTGGCTACTCTGGACATTGCTGCTATTAACATTGAGGTGCAGGTGCCCCTTCAGATCACTACATTTGTATCTTTGGGGTAAATACGCAGTAGTGCAATTGCTGGGTCATAGGGTAGCTCTATTTTCAACTTTCTGAGGAACCTCCATACTGTTTTACAGAGTGGCTATACCAGCTTGCATTCCCACCAGCACTGTAAGAGGTTTCCCTTTCTCCACATCCTCACCAACATGTGTTGTTTCCTGACTTATCAATTTTAGCCATTCTGACTGGTGTGAGGTGATATCTCATTGTGGTTTTGATTTGTATTTCCCTGATGCTGAGTGATGTTGAGCATTTTTTTCACATCTCTGTTAGCCGTTTGTATGTCTTCAGAGAAATGTCTGTTCATGTCTTCTGCCCATTTCTTGACTGGATTATTTGTTCTTTGGGTGTTGTGTTTGATAAGTTCTTTATACATTTTGGATACTAACCCTTTATCTGATAACACATTTGCAGATATCTTTTCCCATTCTGGAGGATGTCTTTTGGCTTTATCAACTGTTTCCTTTGCTGTACAAAAGGTTTTTATCTTGATGAAGTCCCAGTAGCTCATTTTTGCCTTTGTTTCTCTTGCCTTTGGAGCCATGTCTAGCAAGAAGTTGCTGGGACCAACGTCACAAAGGTTGCTGCCTGTGTTTTCCTCTAGGATTTTGATGGATTCCTATCGCACATTTAGGTCTTTCATCCATTTTGAATTTATTTTTGTGTAAGGTGTAAGAAAATGGTCCAGTTTTGGGGCACCTGGGTGGCTCAGCCGTTAAGCGTGTGCCTTCAGCTCAGGGAGTGATCCCGGAGTTCTGGAATCAAGCCCCACGTCGGTCTCTTCCACTGGGAGCCTGCTTCTTCCTCTCCCACTCCCCCTGCTTGTGTTCCTTCTCTCGCTGGCTGTCTCTCTCTCTGTGTCAAATAAATAAATAAAATCTTTAAAAAAAGAAAAGAAAGAAAATGGTTCAGTTTCATTCTTCTGCATGTGGCTGTCCCATTTTCCCAACACCATTTGTTGAAGAGACTGTCTTTTTTTCCATTGGATGGTCTTTCCTGCTTTGTTGAAGATTAGTTGACCGTAGAGTTGAGGGTCCATTTCTGGGTTCTCTATTCTATTCCATTGATCTGTGTGTCTATTTTTTTGCCAGTACTGTACTATCTTATTGATTACAGCTTTGTAATAGAGTTTGAAATCTGAAATCGTGATGCCTCCAGCTTTGGTTTTCTTTTTCAACATTCCTCTGGCTATTCAGGATCTTTTCTGGTTCCGTAGAAATTTTAGGATTATTTGTTCCAGCTGTGTGAAAAATGTTGATGGTATTTTGATAGCCATTGGATTGAATGTGTAGAAGCATGTTCTGGGAAGCATAGACATTTTAACAATATTTGTTCCTCCAATCCATGAGCATGGAACGTTTTGCCATTTCTTTGTGTCTCCCTCACTTTCTTTCTTGAGTGTTCTATAGTTTTCAGAGTACAGATCCTTCACGTCTTTGGCTAGGTTTATTCCTAGGTATCTTATGGTTTTTGGTATAATTGTAAATAGGATCAACTCCTTAATTTCTCTTCTATCTCATTGTTAGTGTATAGAAATGCAACTGATTTCTGTGCACTGATTTTATATCCTGCCACGTTGCTGATTTCCATATGAGTTCTAGCAATTTTGGGGTGGAGTCTTTTGGGTTTTCCACATAGAGGATCATGTCATCTGCGAAGAGTGAGAGTTTGACTTCTCTTTGCCTATTCGGATGCCTTTTATTTCTTTTTATTTTCTGATTGCTGAGGCTAGGACTTCTAGTACTGTGTTGAACAACAGCGGTGAGAGTGGACATCCCTGTCGTGTTCCTGACCTTAGGGAAAAAGCTCTCAGTTTTTCCTCATTGAGAATGATATTCGCTGTGGGCTTTTTATATATAGCTTTTATGATATTGGGGTATGTTCCCTCTATCCCTACACTGTGGAGAGTTTTAATCAAGAAAGGATGCTGTATTTTGTCACGTGCTTTTTCTGCATCTGTTGAGAGGATCATATGGTTCTTATCCTTTCTTTTATTAATGTGGTGTGTCACGTTGATTGATTTGCAGATGTTGAACCACCCCTGCAGCCCAGGAATAAATCCCACTTGGTGGGATATATTCATGGTGAATAATCCTTTTAATGTACTGTTGGATCCTATTGGCCAGTTCTTGGTGAGAATTTTTGCATCCATGCTCATTAGGGATATTGGTCTGTAATTCTTCTTTTTGGTGGGGTCTTTCTTTTTGTTTTTTATTGTTGTTTTTTGTTTTGTTTTTTTGAAGATTTTTAAAAATTTATTTATTGGACAGAGAGAGACACAGTGAGAGAGGGAACACCAGCAGGGGGAGTGGGAGAGGGAAAAGCAGGCTTCCTGCCAAGCAGGAAGCTGATGCGGGGCTCCATCCCAGGACCCTGGGATCATGACCTGAGTGGAAGGCAGACACTTAACGACTGAGCCACCCAGGTGCCCCTTTTTGGTGGGGTCTTTGTCAGGTTTTGGGATCAAGGTAATGCTGGCCTCATAGAACGAGTTTGGAAGTTTTCCTTCCATTTCTATTTTTTGAAACAGCTTCAGAAGAATAGGTATTAATTCTTCTTTAAATGTTTGGTAGAATTCCCTTGGGAAGCCATCCGGTCCTGGACTCTTGTTTATGGGAGATTTTTGATTACTGCTTCAATTTCCTTGCTGGATATGGGTCTGTTCAGGTTTTCTATTGCTGCCTGTTTCAGTTTTGGTAGTTTATACGTTTCTAGGAATGCATCCATTTCTTCCAGATTGCCTTACTTGTTGGGATATAGTTGCTCATAATATGTTCCTGTAATTTTTTGTCTTTCTTTGTGTTGGTTGTGATCTCTCCTCTTTCATTCATGATTTTATTTATTTGGGTCCTTTCTCTTTTCTTTTTGAATAGTCTGGCTAGGGGTTTATTGATCTTATTATTTCAGAGAACCGGTTCCTAGTTTCCTTGATCTGTTCCTGTTTTTTTGATTTCTGTATCATTGATTTCTGCTCTAATCTTTATTAATTCTCTTCTCTTGCTTGGTTAGGCTTCATTTGTGTTTCTTTCTCCAGCTCCTTTAGGGGTGGGTAAGGTTAGGTTGTATATTTGAGACTTTTCTTGTTTCTTGAGAAAGGCTTGTATTGCTATATACTTCCCTCTTAGGACCATCTTTGCTACATCCCAAAGGTTTTAAACAGTTGTGTTTTCATTTTCATTTGTTTCCATGAATTTTTAAAATTCTTCTTTAATTTCATGGTTGACCCATTCATTCTTTAAAAAGATGCTCTTTAACCTCCATGCATTTGTTTTCCTTCTGAATTGCCTCTTGTGACTCAGTTCAAGTTTTCAAGCATTGTGGTATGAAAATATGCGGGGAATAATTCCAGTCTTTTGGTACCAGTTGAGACCTGATTTGTGACCCAGTATGTAATCTATTGTGGAGAATGTTCCCTATGCACTTGAGAAGAATGTGTATTCTGTTGCTTTAGGATGGAACGCTCTGAATATATGAAGTCCATCTGGTCCAGTGTGTCATTCAAAGCCCTTGTTTCCTTGTTGATCTTCCTCTTAGATGATCTGTGCATTGCTGTGAGTGGGGTGTTAAAGTCCTCTACTATTATTGTATTATTATCAATATGTTTCTTTAATTTTGTTATTAATTGGTTTATATAATTGGCTGCTTCCGTGTTAGGGGCATAAATATTTATAATTGTTAGATCTTCTTGTTGGATAGATTCTTTAATTATAATATAGTGACTTTCTTCATTTCTTATTATAGTCTTTGGTTTAAAATCTGTTTTGTCTGATATAAGGATGGCTACCCCAGCTCTCTTTTGGTGTCCATTAGCATGATAAATGGCTCTCCACCCCCTCGCTTTTTTTTTTTTTTTTTTTTTTTTACAATTTTACTTATTTATTTGAGAGAGTACGTGAGCAAGAAAGCACAAGCGGGGTAGCAGCAGAGGGAGAGTGAGAAGGGGACTGCCCATTGAGCAGGGAGCCTGACATGGGGCTCAATCCCAGGACCCTGAAATCATGACCTGAGCCAAAGGTAGCCACTGAGCCACCCAGGCACCCCCCCCCAACTTTCAGTCTGGAGGTGTCTCTGAATCTAAAATGAGTCTCTTATAGACAGCGTGTTGATGGGTCTTGCTTTTCTATTCAGTCTGATACCTGTGTCTTTTGATTGGGTCATTTAACTCATTTACATTCAGAGTAACTATTGAAAGATGTGAATTTAGTGCCATTGTATTACCTATAAAGTTACTTTCTGTATACTGTCTCTGTTCCTTTCTCGTCTGTGTTACTTTTGGGCTCTCTCTTCACTTAAACGATCTCCTTTAATATTTCTTGCAAGCTGGTTTAGTGACCACAAATTTTTTTAGTTTCTGTTTGTCCTCTAAGCTCTTTATCTCTCCTTCTATTTTGAATGATAACTTTGCTGGATAAAGTATTCTTGGCTGCATATTTTTATTTTTCTCATTTAGCACCCTGAATATATCATGCCAGTCCTTTCTTGCCTGCCAGGTCTCTGTGGATAGATCTGCTGCCAGTCTTATGTTTCTACCTATGTTGAGGACCTCTTGTCCCAATCTGCTTTCAGGATTTTTCTTTTTGTCTCTGAAATTTGCAGACTTCGCCATTATTTGTCAAGGTGTTGACCTATTTTTATTGATTTTGAGGGGGGTTCTCTGTGCCTCCTGGACTCAAATGCCTGTTTCCTTCCCCAGATCGGGGAAGTTCTCAGCTATGATTTGCTCAAATATACTTTCTGCGCCTCTCTCTCTCTCTTTCTTTCCTCTTCCTCTGAGACCCCAATTCTTCTAATATTGTTTCACTTTATAGTATTGCTGATCTCTCAGATCCTCCCCTTGCGATCCAGTAGTTGTTTATCTCTTTTCCTCAGTTTCTTTATTCTCCATAATCTTATCTTCTGTATCACTGATTCTCTCCTGCCTTTATTCTAGCAGATAGAGCCTTCTGTTTTGATTGTATCTCAGTAATACCCTTTTTTATTTTGAGCAAATTACATTTTAGTTCTTTTATTTCTCCAGAAAGGGATTCTCTGGTGTCTTCTATGCTTTTTTTCAAAGCTAGTATCTTTATAATCATTATTCTGAATTGTAGCTCCGACTTCTTACTTACATCCATATTGATTAAGTCTCTGGCAGTCAGTACTGTCTCTTTTTTTCTGAGGTGATTTTTTCCATCTTGTCATTTTGTCCAGAGAGGAATAGATAAGCAAGGGAACAGAATCCAGAAATATCAACCATGACCCCAGGAAAATATACACTAAACAAATCAGAAGAGATCAGAACCAAAAAAGGAAAAAAATATATAATCAAACAGATCGAACAGAATAATACACTAGGCCTTGGGTTTATTTTGGTCTGTTTGTTAGAAGAAATATATCCCAAAATTGTATAGAAAGAAAAACTTTATATATATACAAAAAATAATAATAAAATTGAATACCATGAAAGGAAGTAAAAAATGAAGGATGGATATATATATATATATATATAATGTAAATGTAAAAATGTAAATTAAAAAAGAATTTTAAAAAGAGCTGATAAAATAAACTATTTGAAAAGGAAAAAAAATTAAACTGAAAGACAAGAATTATGAGAAAAAAATCTTGAGTTCTATGTACTATTTTCTCCTAGTGCTGGAGTTTTGCAGTTTTGTGTGATCAGTAGACTTGATATTACCGAATGTTCCTGCTGGTCTTCTGGGGGAGGAACCTGTTGCACTGATTATCAGGTGTCTTTGCCCCAGTGGAATTGCACCCCCCTTGCCAGGGGGCCAGGCTCAGTGTAAGCAGCTTCAGATTGCTCTAAGTGGCTTTTGTTCCCTGAAGGCTTTTGGTACCACTTTAGAGGATGACAAAGGCTGCACCCCTATCTCCAGCCCCAGAGCTGCCCCCCACTCTACGGTGATCCCTCACAGAAAAGCAGAAAAGCAGTTACTTTTGTCTCCCTGGCTTCCCTCCACACTGTATTCACCCAGCCTGTGATCGAGTGTTTTTATCTCAGGCACATGACCCTGTTTGGAGTCTCTAAACTTTCCAGACTCCTGCAGTGTGCACCCACACCACTCCTCCCAGGGTAGGGAGGGGGCTGTCACTGGCATTCTGCTTTTTGCTGGGCCCCTGCTTGGATAGCAGTTGCCCGACAGTGCCATGGTTCATGGTTTATGGCAAACTGAACTGAAAGCCCTCTCATGGCCTTACTGTTTGCGGCTGGCATCCCTGCTCCGACCCTTGGGAACTCTGCTGTTTTCAGGCACCCCTGTTCTTTCTGTGACCCCGGGGATCCTGAGACCACACTGTACCCCCTAGGATTCCACCTGTTTCGGCACCTGAGCACCTTTTAAGGCAGGGACGTCCCCCACCAGAGCAGATTTCTAAAAGTTCCGATTTTATGGTCTGCTGTTATATCACTTTCCTGTAGCCGATTTATGAAGGCTCCCTTCCCCCGCAGTTTATCTTCCAATATACCGCCTCAAATTCACTTCTCTGCACCTCCTGCCTTGCAAAAAGTGGTCACTTTTCTATTTGTAGAGTTGCAGCAATTCTTTTCTTAGATCTCTGGTTGAGTTCACAGGTATTCAGAATGATTTGATAGCTATCTAGCTGAATTCCATGGACCAGATGAAACTAGGGTCCCCTACTCCTCCACCATCTTCCCAAGAAGCTGACTTCTCATTCTTATTGTTAATTTTTATTAGTTTGGTTTCTTAGTGTTTTTATTTCTTCTTGTGTGTCTTCTTGATATGTTTGTTTTGAGTAGGTTCTGTTTCCTTTTTGAGTTTTTTAGTTGTTTCCTTTCTACATTTACCTCTCTCTGTCTAGTAGGTTTCCTGTTGCCTCTCACTGCTCCTTCAGCATCCACCCTCCCATGTAAGAGCCGAGTATAAAAATGGTGGCTTAGATTAAGGATATCAAAGATTAAGTCATTGAGTCAGTTGTTAATTTGTTTCATTTCCTGTGCTTGAGAGGTTAATCAGAGTCCTACCCTTCTTAGTTCTGTAACTTTCTAAAATTCTTAAACTATTGTCAGCAAATTTTATAATCTCTTTTTAGAAGCCAAGGTATTGAACCCACAGCCTCAAGCAATGCACTAGTTCCATTTGTTTTTGTTTTGTTTTGTTTTTAAAGAGAACCAGTGAGGTTTCTTTTTTTTCTTTTTCTTTTTTTAGATTTTTATTTATTTATTTATTTGACACACAGAGAGAGAGAGAGAGAGCGCACAAGCAGGAGGAGTGGCAGGGAGAGGGAGAAGCAGGCTCCCCACTGAGCAGGGAGCCCTATGTGGTTCAATCCCAGGACCCTGGGTCATGACCTAACTGAAGGCAGACACTTAACCGACTGAGCCACCCAGGCACCCCTGGTTCAAGAATTTTTAAAAGACTAGAGAGTGAGAGAAAGAAAGCAAATACAGCAAAACAATAGCAGTTGTCGAATCTAGATGGAAGGAATGTGGGTATTAATTGTACTTTCAACTTTCTTTTGTTTGAAATTTTTCAAAATAAAAAGTTGGGTTGGTAGACTCTTGGCACATTCAGCACTGAATATACATCTTTTATTATTCTAAGTCATAGGCCTATTTAGTTGTTCTTATTTTGCTGGTTGTAACAGAAAGCCAGACTGTATGTGGACACTGAATATACTTGCATATGCCAGAAATAGATAGCATTCAAACCAGAGAAGAGTAAGAGGAAAACTTTCTTTTTTTTCTTATCAAGTCTTTACATTTAATTATAATTTTTAAACTAACATATTCATTGAAATTTGTAAAAACAATAGAAGGATATATAAAGAAAAAATAATCTGTATTAATTGTGATATATGTGTTTTATATATTCACTAAAGAGAGACTTCATAGTGTTTGTATCAGTACCTATTATATGCTAAGCACTATAGTAGGTGATGGAGAAACAAGGATAACTCCTATACCTGTGAGGAGCTCACATTGTAGAAGAGGCAGACATGTATAGGAATGTAAGATACTATATAATGATGGACAAAGAATTGTGGGAAGGACTTCTGATGATGGCAGAAGAAGTAATTTAGGAAAAAAACCCTATTGAAGACAAATAGAAATTCTAAGCAGAATATAAAAACATCTGCTTAAAAACATCTGTTTGGGGGCACCTGGGTAGCTCAGTCGTTAAGCGTCTGCCTTCGGCTCACGGTGTGATCCCGGCGTTCTGGGTTCGAGCCCGCATCAGGCTCCTCCACTGGTAGCCTGCTTCTTCCTCTTCCTCTTCCACTCCCCCTGCTTGTGTTCCCTCTCTCGCTGGCTGTCTCTCTCTGTGTGTCAAATAAATAAATAAAATCTTTAAAAATAAAAATAAAAACATCTGTTTGAATGCATTCTAGAACAAATAAGAAGATAAAGTTTTATGGAGCTCAGATCTAGAGAAAGATGGAAATCCACAAAGGTGAGAGTGGATTTCCGTAGAAGCTGCTGCTGATTCCAAAAGAAGCAGTTTGGATGATGAGAAGCTAGTTGAAGAGCACTTTTGACAGGCTCTTGGAGCATGACAGACTCTTGGACTCAGAGTCGAGTGGTCTGGAGGTGCTGATAAATTACCCACACCTTGTGTTATGACCCTGAAAAGATACATCTATGAGTGTTTAAAAGAACCAAACAGGCCCTTAACAATATAAGCCCAGCTTCAAATCATCTCAGTTCCTGAAATTAGATTAAGGATATCATGGATTGATAATAGCCTTAGCAGCCTGCTTGAAGTAAACTGGAGGATAGTTAAGAAACCAGTATCCAGAATGAAATACATCTGGGGGAAGAGAGCATCATCCAGGGTCTCAAATTATTGCTACAGTTCTTCATGTATGTCTGATGCATAAGCAAAACCAAATAGCAGGACCCAGAAAGACATTAGATAACATAAATGGATACTAAGTAAAACAACAGATGAAAAAACAGATTCATAGGGACTCCAGAAAAATGCAGTTACCAAAGAGACTTTAAGTTAACATTATTTAATATGTTGAAGGCAATAGAAGAGAACATAAGGAATTTTGGTAGATATTTGGAAACTATTAAAAGGAAAAGGAATATCTAGAACAAAAAATACAATAACCAAAATTAAGAACTCTTTGGGTTTAACCACAGATTAGACATTGCTAGAGTGAATTAGTGACTTAGAGCAGTGTTCTAAGTGTGTCCTGTAACTATGGAGAGTACGGACTGGCCGTTGTTTTTCAAACTGTGTAATAGCAGTCCACAAAATAATGAAACTTCAGCCAGGATGTAAAACAATGTTGACACTGAGCACACTATTTAGTTTGATAGGTATTAAGAATTCATTGATTTAGGGGCGCCTGGGTGGCTCAGTAGTTAGGTGTCTGCCTTTGGCTCAGGGCATGATTCTGGGGTCCTGGGATTGAGCCCTGCATCGGGCTCCCTGCTCCACTGGGAAGCCTGCTTCTTCCTCTCCCACTCCCCCTGGTTGTGTTCCCTCTCTCGCTGGCTGTCTCTCTGTCAAATAAATAAAATCTAAAAAAAAAAAAAAAAAAAAAAGAATTCATTGGTTTACATTATGGTACAAGATACTTATTTTGTGGTGGATTGGCCCTTGAATAGCAGTGACCTGAAGGATAGGAAGAAAATATCTAACATATTTTTGTACAAAGAGACAAAAGTACAAAAAATAGAGAAAGGAAGGGAAGAAATTTAGGGGTTGAAGCAAGGTATAATTACAAATAGAGAAGATGAATAGTCCTATAGCAGTGCTTCTCAAAATATTTGTGCTGATAGCCAATACTTTTATAAAATACAGAAAAAACATAGCAATATCAGATTACTTAAACAGTGAAATTTGTTGTACTTTACTCATTATAGATCTGTACATATGACTCATAAATTAGCGCTGGTCCACAGACCTTATTTTAAGTAGATGATACTAAAGAAATTGAATTCATAAATAAAATAATAATCTTGATAGATGCCAAGAAATCATTTGATAAGATTCAGTGTTCATTCATGCTAAAAACTCTTAGCAAATAGAAATGGAAAAGGAACTACTAAATTTACAGCAACCCTGCAGCAAACATAATAATCAATGGTGACATGTTGAGAACTTTCCCTTTGAGATCAGGAATGAGACAACGATCCCTGTTATCACTTCTATTCAAGATTGTACAGCACGTCCGAAGTATATTAGCTTAATAATCAGAGCTGTAAGAATTGAAAAAGAAGAAATAAACCTAACATTATTCACATACAGTATGACTGCAAATCCTTAAGGTTTTTGAAAATCCAATAGAATCAAAAACAAGATTGCTGGATACAAGGACTATATTTTTTTTAAATCTAATATTTTTACATAACAGTATCAAAGTGAAATTCTAGAAGACACCATTTACAATAGCATCAAAAAATATCAAGTATATGTGAATAAATTTAGAGAAAACCTGCCACATGGAAACTATAAAACACTGTGGAGACTCAATAAAGTTATTTTTAAAAACCATTAATGAGAAAAATCTTTAAAAGACCTAATAAATGTGAGTTGAAACTCTCACTATTGTAAAGATGTGGTTTATGTCAAATTAACCTTCAGATTCAGTATAATCCCAAACAATCTCAATTGGGTTTTTGGGGGGAGAGGGTATGGAACTTCAAGCTCTGATACTAAAATGTGGAATGTGGAAATTCCAAGGGTCAAGTAGCCAAAACACTCTTGAAGTTGAAGAACATTGTAGGAGGACTTGTTTTATTGGATACTAAGACCTATTTTAAGACTACAGTAATAAAGATAGTGCCATTTAGGTGCAAGGATAGACAGATATGTAGTTGTACCTAACTCTGGGAAAATAAAGATACTTCTAATAATGCCAGCATAAGTAAACGAGAAAATATCAGAGTTTAGTCAGCTATTTTGCTTATTCATTTTAAGACTGAGATTCTAAGCATGTGGATATTAGAGACTAATTCTTATCTTCAATAGATCTGTTGTTAACACTAGATATGTAAGAGGTGTTTAATAGTTACTTTTAATTGAATTTATTATGTGCTTAAGTTACTATTTTGAATCTTTATTTGGTTTTAGATCTGCTGATTTGGGTCCTACTTTATTAACAAGACCTGGACAACCAACACTTACCAGAGTGCCCCCACCTATTCTTCCAAGGCCATCACAGCAGACAGGAAGCAGCAGTGTGAATACTTTCAGACCTGCTTACAGTTCATTTTCTTCAGGATATGGTGCCTATGGAAATTCATTTTATGGAAGCTATAGCCCTTATAGTTATGGATATAATGGGTTGGGCTATAACCGCCTCCGTGTAGATGATCTGCCACCTAGTAGATTTGTTCAGCAAGCTGAAGAAAGCAGCAGAGGTGCATTTCAGTCCATTGAAAGTATTGTGCATGCATTTGCCTCCGTCAGTATGATGATGGATGCTACCTTTTCAGCTGTCTATAACAGTTTCAGGGCTGTATTGGATGTAGCAAATCACTTTTCCCGATTAAAAATACATTTCACAAAGGTTTTTTCAGCTTTTGCATTAGTTAGGACTATTAGGTATCTTTACAGACGATTGCAGTGGATGATAGGCTTAAGAAGGGGCTCTGAGAATGAGGACCTGTGGGCAGAAAGTGAAGGAACTGTGGCTTGCCTTGGTGCTGAGGACAGAGCAGCTAACTCAGCAAAATCTTGGCCAATATTCTTGTTCTTTGCTGTTATCCTTGGTGGTCCTTACCTCATCTGGAAACTGCTGTCTACCCATAATGATGAAGTAACAGGTAAGAGTGAGAGAATGGGTTCAAAAACCATATAACAATCTCAAATTTCAAGAATAGATTTGTTAAATTAACATTCTTCATATTCATTTGTATATAGTATTTTGATCCAGTTATATTTTCAGTTAACAACTTGAAAACTGGAAAATGAATATGTAGCAAAAACAGGCTTATTGATTTATTTATGGTTTGTTTAATATAACAGTACACATTGCTTAACTACTGTCTACAAGGTACTGAACTTGTTGCTGTAGAGGATACAAAGATACATAGGACATAATTCCCTTATCTTTCTAAAACTTACTGGCAGGGAAGTGAATAAAACAATACGCAGGTAATTGTAATTTTGAGCTTGAAGAAAAAGAAAGTTCGTAATAGATATCCTAGTGAACATATTGTTGGATTTTATATGGTGTTAATTACATATTTATCTTGGGCAAATAAATTTATGCAGTTTATAAACCATAGCCAGTGAACTGTAAACCCTAATCCTTAATCTTAATTCTTAATTTGGTTTGTAGACAATACGAACTGGGCAAGTGGTGAGGATGACCATGTTGTTGCTAGAGCAGAATATGATTTTGCTGCCGTATCTGAAGAAGAAATTTCTTTCCGTGCTGGCGATATGCTAAACTTAGCTCTCAAAGGTAATAAAATGAATTTTTTGAATTTGTAAATGGAGTATTAAAAACTTCAACAAAGGATCGTGGTCATTGTTAACTCAGAAGTAGTTGCTAGGATTTCTCTTTTGTGTCAGTTTAGAACTTCCAAATCTGGAGGTGTGGGGGAGAAATGCCCAGCAGGGTTGTTCCAGTAATACTTCACTGAGATGAGGAAAGATTTTGTTTATATAATCTCTTCTAAACTCAAAACTTGAATTCTAAACTCTGTTAATCCCCACACAAAAACATGAAGTAAGCACTGCGTGTAATAAATCTAACAACCCAAAGAAATTATCCAGTGTCATGTAAGTATCCCTGTCAGTCTTTGCTCAGACTGGTATTGCTTTTTTATTTGAATAGTGTTTACTTTAGAAAATCCAATATGAATATTGTAGGAATTACTGTCACGAAGTATTAAAGAACCTCAGCAAAAAATGTATACATATCTCAGGTTTATTTTTGGACCAGGTCACGAATAGTTTTTAATGGCTCCAGGCAAAATGGCCTTTCCCCTTTAGCTTTCCCGAGTAATCATGATCAGAATTTTTAATGGATTTGGGGGGGAAGAAAGATTTTTGTTTGTTTGTGCGGATTCAGGTTTGCTAGGAAAAGTAACATTTTGTTGGTAAAGATACTAGTGACAACAGCTGTCTTTTATAGTGCGAGGCACTGTAGTTTACATCTTGCATTTAACCCTTATAATAATATTACGATGTGGGTACTGTTATTATACTGTCCCTATTTTACTTACGAGAAAACTAAGACTCAGAATGACTAAATTGTCCAGGATCACAAAGCTAAGATGTAATGGAGTTCGACTATGAACCTAGGTTTGTCCTACTTCAGAACCTACACTTGTAACCACTTTGGTGGTTTCTCATGTAATCTATTAATGGAAACTTGAGCCTTTAATTAGTTTTAGTCATTCCTATATAGGGGGAAAAATACCTTCAGTGTTCACATTATTTGTTTATTGTATAAATAATTGAAAAATTGGATCAAATTTGCTAAATCTCTGCCTCATCCCTCATACACAAAAGCTAAGCTTCTAAGTATTATATTCATATTTTTCTTCTAGTGAAAATAGCACTTTCAAATAATTAAGTTTAATTAATCTAAATAAAATATAAGAAAGGTCAAGTGTGGTTTCTTTCAATTACATTATAATATTTCAGGAGAATTTTATATCTCAAATTATTCTCCCACTAATGATGACTCTTTAGCTTTGCTTCTTTGCTTTTCTCCATTGCTCACATAAAGCACAGTTGAGCATTTAGAACAAGATCATCACAGACATGGTTGATTTTAAGTGTTTTATTTCTTTTCTGTATTGTAGAATATTAAACATACAAATGTCATATTGTGCCTGAATTACAGTGTTGAACTAAAATTGAAAATTAAACAGCTTTTTAAAGATACAGGCTATCTTGAACATACCAAAATACAAAATTGAATATATTAAATAAATCTTTCCTTCTTTAAGCTGAGAGTATTGCCTTACCTTTTTTGTCATGTGGCTAGAGATAACTGAGGTCTTTGTTTTTGCCCATCTTGGATTAAAATCAGCAGCATTCACTTTCTTGAATTGTTCATCATAAGGGCACTTGACTGGCTTGGTTAAGCATCCGACTCTTGATATCAGCTCAGGTCTTGATCTCAGGGTCATGAGTTCAAGCCCCACATTAGGCTCCATGCTAACAAGAAGACTACTTAAAAAAAAAAAAAGAATTGTTCATCACAATCACATAGAATGAATTGTATATTTTGGCCAAAAGTATATAAAGTAATTTGGCTTGTAGAAATGTATATGTTTTCTATACTTGCTCCTAACTTCTACTGAGAAGGAACGAGAAGTTCATTTCTTAAATTTCAATTTAAAATATGAAAAACACTGATGTTAGTTTTAGCTTTTGGGAGAACCAAATCTCCTTACTTTATGAATGGACCAACCGATATAAACTTCATGTTTTTCAAGGTTGAAAATATATTTACTAAGTATAAAATAAAAAGTATAAATTATAAGAAGGGACCTTAGAACTGTTAAGCCTACTCATCATTTGATTTTGAATATATATACTGTTTATATATTTTAGTATGTAAGTATAGATTTTACTTAATATTTTATTATCCATATTTTGTTGGACTCCAAAGTGTGTTATAATTACAAGGATGTCTTTTCTTCCATCAGAACAACAACCCAAAGTGCGTGGTTGGCTTCTGGCTAGTCTTGATGGTCAAACAACAGGACTTATACCTGCTAATTATGTCAAAATTCTTGGTAAAAGAAGAGGTAGAAAAGCAGTGGAATCCAGCAAAATTTCCAAGCAGCAACAATCTTTTACCAACACAACACTAACTAAAGGAGCCACGGCTGGTGATTCTTTGGATGAACAGGAAGCTGCCTTTGAATCTGTTTTTGTTGAAACTAGTAAGGTTCCAGTTGCACCTGATTCCACTGGGAAAGGTGGAGATAAACAAGATCTTTGATATCTTTCATGTTTGCCTGCAATTGAACTATACTTTTTAAAAATTACTTCTTACAAAGAAATTAATCTACAATCCAATGAACACATTTGTTAATGGCTATTCCAGGTGTTTTGCTGCTAGAAATTATTAAAGTTGTACACTAGTTTGTTGGTCTAGTGACCTGGTTACATTTTACAAGTTATTGGACCATGAAGATATTTGTTTCACCTAGATTTTAAGATTATGGAGACTGCTATCATTTTCATCTTATTTAAAATCCTATGTTTTATTGAAAATAAGATTGATGAACTATAGAATACACTGCTGCAGTAGAGGTCTTTAATTTAATGCTTTTTAAAGTTAGAGCTTAATTGATTTGGAATCCTCAGAAATTGAGTGATAACATATAAATATGAGAACAGGCAAAGTCTACTTTTTTTTTTCAATTTTAAACTGAATAATAAAAATTTTCTGATCTGTGTTATATCCAGTCTTGGGTTTGCTTTGACAGTAATATGTTTTTACCTACCAACAATTGATACTGTTACCTTTTATTGTATTTTTAAAAATTTATCTTGTAAAGGTCACTAGGGGTATTCTGAAGGAGATGGTTCTAGAGTGATATTTAGCCCTTATAGTTTCTCCTGCTAGTAAAAAGGCAAAAATTTATCTTTCTTACAGATTATTTCCATTTCTTCTGAGGATCACAGAACTTTTTATCCCTTTACAATATGACTAGTTTTCATCCTGGATAAATCAGAATGTATGAAAGATTTACTTTCTTTTTCTCCAGCCAAGACTCAAATCCTTTGAGTTTGCATATAACAATATAATCAGTAATGATTTAAATCTTCTCATGGATTCTCTGCTTTCCCCTAGTATGATTACTTTTTAAATTCCATATTCAGGTTCTTCTGTAAACATTGAAAACGTGTCACATTGGATACACATTTCTTTTAGGTTTAGTTTTTACTACTGAGACTATAAATAAAATGCTGAATTGACATTTAGCGTATGACAACATATGACTTGTTTTGTGTTTAATAATGATTTTAAAGGCAGTTAAATTTCATTACACTGAGTATTTCCTCACAAAATTGGAAAATCCATATACTTGCTGTGACCATACTACAAAATAATAATATCAGGAATACAGGTACACAAGAATACATTTACAGATATTTTTCAAACCTGGAATTATTTGATAAAGATTGAGTATTTTCATCTTCTTATAGACTTAAGTTCATCAAATAAGTAATTCTAGAACAGTTCACACAAAAGCATATAAGAACCAAATATATACTCAGCATAGAATTTTATTAAAAGGCTTTTTGGGAACCTCTCTTTTGAAATGACAGTATAAGTAACATATAATTTAAAATACAAATATTGACTCCGTGCAGAAAAAAAATTGTATGATAGTAAAATTTATTTATCTTAGGCCTAATTTTTAACACCCAGATATTATTTAGTCTTCAAGTTGAGATAAAGTTTCTTGTATATTATTTTACATTTGTGTTCTACAATTAGAGGTTCTGCTTTTTTTGTTGTCAGAGTAATTTATGGAAATTTGTCCTTGAAACAATTTTTGATAAAACAGATTATTAAATTTGGTGTTGAGACATCTAAATTGATTGCTAGAAGTGAAGTGGGGGTGAAATGTTGAGTCAGCACTATTTAAGTTAGAAAAGGTGAATCTCTAGGATAGAAAGTGTGACTCCTATTAAAGGTGCATAAGGAGAAGAGTATAACACAGAATGAATGACAGAAACAATTTCACTTTTCTTCGGGTGTTTGTTTTTCAGCTAAGTATACTAAATTGCAGTATACATTATCTGACTGTTAACTATTTGTGTCTGAAAATGCCTTTTCTGTTAGAATTCTGGGAAAGGAATTTAGAATAAGAGAAATTTTATAGCCTTTTTTATCATGACAGTTTTGGTATAATTTTTTAGATGAGATTAAATGTAATGTTCACAGCTCTAATATTGTTATTTTTAGGAATTCATTTAAGTACTACTTCACAGAAATTACTAACTGAAACCAAAACGTGTTCAATTAAATAGAACAATAAATCACAAGTTACAGTAAGAAAACAGGTTTCATGTAAATTTTTTTCCAGTTGTATTTTATCAGTTTAGAAAGGAAAAGGTAAGAGGAGTATAAATTTTCATGTTTAACATTTATTTGGGTACTTGATTTAGTCTGTCATGTCGTAATTATACATTTACTTGAATACAGCTATCCTTTATCTTATGCTTTAATAGAAAAAATAGAAATTGTTTTTCAGTTAAAATTTCCTTTTTAATAGGTTGTGAAGTTACTTTTAATGGACAAATAAAAATATATTAAACTTGGTTGACTTTTTTTGAAGATAAACTGTTAACTCTTTTTCAGGATTGGAATTAATATAAAAAGTGTCTTTTTCTTCATATCATGTATATTAAATACTGCAGACCAATTTGTTCTATTTCCTTGTGATTTAAAGAAAAATATCAGATTTACATTTACATGAAAATTACCTACAGGGTTATAAATAAAAACAAGACCACAAATCTAGGTTTTGGGAAATCAAGATGTTAGTCTGAATACCACTATGAACTTACTATACGATTTAACTCACATTATTTTTTAGTTTCCTCATTGACAACATTGGGGATAGCTGCTACATCTGCCTCACAAGAGAGTGCTCTTAAAAAATGTAAAGCAAAATCAAAAGTACGATTTTACAGCAAGTATATATGTTTTGTAAATTTTTCTGTGTATATCGAAACTCCTTACATCCTGTTAAAATGTGACAAAGGATTTATATCCATCTAGAATTTCAGAATTACATATACTTAATCAAAAAATTTTAAAAAATCAAAATTCACTTGTACTTATAACTTTGCCCAAAATGTAATTTAAAATTATTTTGCTGAATATGAGAATGGCCTAACTTAGAAAAACAGATTGGAATATTTATTCAACACAAGAAATTTTGTTTTTTTCAGCATTGCCTTGAAATGTTCTTTCATATTAGTTTTTTATTTAGCTTATCTTATTTGGGAGAATGAACTGTTTCTTTTAAACTCAGCAAATGTATAAATCCTGTGGAATACTTACCATATGTCCCATGAATAGTTTTTCACATTTAAAGAAATAGTGTTTAAACATCATTAACAGTGTTTCTGCTCATGTAAAATAAGTGTTTTGGTTTGTAAGGATCTCAGGTGTTCAGAATTGAGTCATTAGCCATACTCTTCATTTATGACATCCATGTCATTGGTCTAGAAAGGCTACACTTTTGTTCTGTTTTATTTCACCTTACTAGCTTTTATTCCTCTCCTGCCTGCAAATCCATACTCCTTATTCCCTACTATATTTAATGTTTATCTTTACAAGCCATTTTCCAAATTTTTGATATATTTCCTTGAAAAATATATATTTTATCTGTTTTCTATATAAATGATACTCATTTTGCTCCTAACTTTCATAAAATATTAGGTTTTAAGACCTATTCATGTTACCTTATATAACATGCTCCTGACTGGTGCATATTATTGTGCTGCATTAACATACCACAGTTGATCTTTTCCTCTAGTCATAGATACTTAAGTTGTTCCAGCTGTTCCACCTTCTACAAACTTGTACGTGTCTTCCTGTGAACCTGCCCTGTAGTTTCTATGGGATATATGTCCTAGAGTAGAATGGCTTGGGTTCGGGTTTGATGCATATTTAATTTCAGGTAAGTAAGGCTGAATTTTTCTCAGGAATGGTTGTACCACTTTACACTTGGACCAGCAAGGCATGAGGGTTTCATTTTATCTGCATCTTCAGCAGCACTTGACATTTTCTGATTTTTGTTAATATGATATGTGTGAAACTGTGTTTTGTCTTAATCTGCATTGTCTGATTACTAATGAGGCTAGGCATATGCTTTTAGTCATTCTCGTTTTCCATCCTGTGAAAAATACTTGTAATTTGCCCTTTTTTCTATTAGGTTTTTATCTTTCCTGCTAATTGTGTAGTAAAAGAAATTTTTTATGTATTTTAGACATGATACTCTCTTGTGAGGTGCCGATGTTGTAAATAACTTAGTTTTGTCATTTGTTAATTCTTGTCTTTGGCGTCCTTCATGGAATAGAAATCTTTAATTTTCCCAGTTGTGCTTTTTGGGTCTTGTTCTTCTATCAGTTTTATAGTTTCACCATTTACGTTTAGGTCTTTAATTTAATTGGAATTCATTTTTGGATACGGTATGTGGTATGAATCCAGCTTTTTCTCCAGCTAGTCATTAAAGGAAAAGGGTTAACAAAACCCCTTCTCTCCATGTATGGGAAAATGATCTTGGTTTTACCTTCTCCTTAGCACAATTTCCTTGGAAATCTGTTGAGTTAGGATAAATATGGAATGCAAGCTGCTTACTCAGCAACATGTTTGGTTGTACAAAGAAAAAGTACAGGTTTTAAGACTTCGCTGAGTAAGGTAGGACTGGTAACTGAGCTTTTGCTCATTGCAGAGACCTGGAACCTACTGTTAGGGATTTTTACAAGACAGTGGTTCCTGTGGCACATGAGGCTTACCTAAGTAGAATGCCTTCCTCTACATGATATGTTTACTGTGGTATATCTTCTGCCAAGCTAAGCGACCTTGGTACCAAGTTATATCTTTTTGGGTCTTGTGAGTGTGAATATCTTTTGGGCATGCAGAATAGGATTGTAGTCCGTTTTTCTAACCATCTCCCTAATAGTACATATTTTCCCCATTTTATTACATACCAAGTTCCCGTAAACATGCAATTTTGAGGATCTCTGTTCTATTGACATATGTATCAGTTCCTTTCCCAGGACAACAGTCCCGATTAATGTTACTTTGTAATATGTCCTAATATTTGATAGGTGAATCTGTTTTGTCACACTTTGTGAAAATTAGCTATTTGTGGATTTTTATTCTTCTATTTAAGTTGTAATATCAGTTTATCAAATTCCCTTTTTAAAAAAAAACTGAGATTTTTATTGGAATTACATTGAATTTATAGGTTATTTGGAATTGACATATTTATAAGGTCAAATCATCTCATTTATGAACATAATTTCAGTCTCCATTCAGGACATTATGTGTATGTGTGTTTGTTGATATTTTGTTTGTCTCTGTTGTGTTGGCTAGTTCCTAGGCACTTTATAAATTTTGTGGCCATTGAAAATGGTGTCTTCTTATATCTGGTACAGAGAAATATATTGAACTTGGTGTGTTCTTGTATTTGCAGTTTCAATGAAGGCATATTATTTCTAGTATTGGTTCTCTTGGGTTGTCTATGTAAATGCAAATAATGACAGTCTTATCTCTTCCTTTGCAATCCTTGTACTTCTCATTCTCTTTGTTTTGGCTAGGTTGCCAGTCTGTATTTGACAGTGGTTGTGGTAGGAGGCATTTTTGTTTTTTTCTGCCTGAGAGTCTAAATTTGCTCTATTAAATGTGTGTTTGCTGTGAGTTTAATGCTAGTTAATCTTTTATCAAAAGTTCCCTTTGGGGCACCTGGGTGGCTCAGTCGGTTAAGTGTCTGCTTTCGGCTTAGGTCATGATCTCAGGGTCCTGGGATGGAGCCCCACGTTGGGCTCTCTGCTCCGTGGGGAGCCTGCTTCTCTCTCTCTGTGTGTGCTCTCTCTCTCAAAGTCTTTTTTTAAAAAGTTCCCTTTTAATGCTAATTTAAATCTACATTTGATTTGATTTAAATCTGCATTGTCTTGATTTTTCACCTTTAGTAATAGTATGATGAAGAACATTGATTTTCTGATATCAAACCGTTCTTGCATTCCTGCTTGATACTGGGGGGGGGGTGTATGAAATAATTTGTTTTATCAAAAATATACATATAAATATAGGAGTGTGAGAGATGATTTATATAAAAGGGAGGTACTAGCATGCAAAAACAGCTCTATATAGAAGGCAGTATTGCTACTGTTTGATGAGGTTTCCCAGGAGAAGATAAGCTGAAAAGAGGCACTGGATCATTGTCATGCTCCAGTTTCTCTGAGAATTTACAAGAACCTTTTCTGTAGAAGTCACTGGGCAAGGTCCTGAGCAAATCTTGGAAAACTTAGGGTTATCCACAGTTAGTGTATTTTGGAAAGTGTCAGTGATTAGAACTGAATATCTGCCTGTAACACAGCCTGGGGGAGTGGGCTGCCTAGGCTTTTCCGCTTTCAAAGATTTTATTTGTTTATTTGACAGAGATAGAGACAGCCAGCGAGAGAGGGAACACAAGCAGGGGGAGTGGGAGAGGAAGAAGCAGGCTCATAGCGGAAGAGCCTGATGTGGGGCTCGATCCCAGAACGCCGGGATCACGCCCTGAGCCGAAGGCAGACGCTTAACCGCTGTGCCACCCAGGCGCCCCTTCTGCTTTCAAGTTCCCTGTTCCCCGCCCCCGCCCCCTGCTTTTACTTTAGCTCTCAGGAGTAGATGAAAGCAGAACACTTGTGTGTTCTCAAATGATCAGGGAACAGGGCTTGAAAAAAAAGAGAAAGTTCGTCAGCACATGGTTTAGCTAAGTACAGCTAATAATCTAGGCCATCTAGGCCAGGTTCACCCAGACTCGATCAGATTAAACATATGCTGTAAAGGCATCACTCTATATTTCTCTTGAGTCATTCCGTGCAAGTCTGAACTGGTGGTTCTCTTTGTTCTGAGGTTTTCATTTTCCTACATAGTCTTTTTTTCCCCCTGTTGTGTATCTTTGTCTGTCATGATAAGTATTTTCCTCAGGTTTCTGCTAAACTTTGGTTGCCTGCTTATTTTTAAGAATAAGAGACTGGGGTTGCCTGGCTGGCTTAGTCAGTACAGCATGTGACTCTTGATAATTGGGGTCATGAGTTCAAGCCCCATGTTGGGCATAGAGCTTACTAAACAAAACAAAAAACAAAAACCAAAAAAAAAAAAACGAAGAAGAGACTAAACAGCTGATTGAAGACCTTGAGCAAGCAGGTGTGGCTTGTTGTCTATGAACTTTATGTTAAAGGTAGTTTGGAGGCCATGGCACAGGATTTGTTAATATTTCCCTGAATTCAACTATCCATCCAGTCTCAGAGTGACCTACCTAACTTACAGGATGTTCAGGAAAACATCTGAAAGCCCCTTTACTAGATCAGGTAAGTGATCTAGTGAGAGTGGAGAGGCGGGTAGAAAACTACATGTGTATAAATCTTCCAAACACACTAATCGGCTACCATTGCTGCCCTGAGAAGCAGTTAGGGAGCGAAAGTAGGAAAAAATAAGCACCAGAGTGTCATTCTGGAGAAATACTTCCATGTGGAAACATGGAATAGGGAATTACGTTAGATTGAACAGTGTGTTAGATTGAACTTTTATTTATTTTTTAAGTAATCGCTACACCCAACCTGGGGCTCAAACCTAAAACCCAGAGATCAAGAGTAGCATGTTTCATCAACTAAGCCAGCCAGGTGCCCATGAACTTAAATTTTAAATTCATCTTTATATTTGCTTATTTGTTTGGTCTCTTTGCCATTTCTAAGTGGAAATATTTAAAATCTCCATTTGATAGCTTCTCATGGTTTTGCCAGTTTTTCATATATTTCTGTCACTTTATTACAAGTTTAGTATTTACCATGATTTCGGGTTGGTTTTTTTTTTTTTTTAATCAAATTTTCTTCTTCAGGTTTTTTGTTGTTTGCTGCAAAAAGCTTTAGTAATTCCATTTGGTCCAGGCTTGGGAGAGGGCTCCAGGGTGGTTGAAAAGCTGCCTCGTGGGGGCGCCTGGGTGGCACAGCGGTTAAGCGTCTGCCTTCGGCTCAGGGCGTGATCCCGGCGTTAAGGGATCGAGCCCCACATCAGGCTCCTCCGCTATGAGCCTGCTTCTTCCTCTCCCACTCCCCCTGCTTGTGTTCCCTCTCTCGCTGGCTGTCTCTATCTCTGTCAAATAAATAAATAAAATCTTTAAAAAAAAAAGAAAAAGCTGCCTCGTGGCTGCAGGGAGAAGCTCGGGCATAAGCGGTGGCACCTGGGTGGGAGGGACCCCCAAAGGGCCCCCTCAAACGCTGCTGGGCTCCTCGTCTTCCAGTGTGAGCCTCGCCCAGCCCAGCCTGAGGGGGGGGGCCTGTTAGGTGGCGGCCCATCTTCTCGATCACCTTCTCATCGTGGTTCTCCAGCAAGTCACAGAGATGGGGTCCTGTGTGCGCAGAACCCAGGGCGTGCAGATCCAGACAGTCCTGGTTCTGGTTCCTCTCCAGAACCCGGGCGGGGACAGAACTCTTTTGAGACCGCTTCCGCCCGGCCTTTTCGCTGACTTCGCATCTTCAAGAGACACTCAGCACGCTCGTGCTTCTCCTCGGCCAACAGGCGGAAGAAGCGGCCCGCGCGCTCCAGAGCCACATCGTCAAGGTCAACATAGAAACCCGGAGAGAAGCAGGTGTAGGAGGCCTGCAGATGCATGCTGACCACGCGGTTGACGGCGGCCTCCACCTCAGTGAAATAATTCTGAGGAATCTGGGAGCTCACCGTTGATCGGTAATAAGGAACTAAGCTCAAAATAGCATGTTGGCTGGTCCCGGAGGCAGAGGATGGCCGAGAAGATGGCTCCAAAGTTATCACTGGAAAAAAGGTTGGAAAGTGGTGGGAGGCTGATAGAAGGGGAGTCCTTGGGTCTGTTCCATCCAAACACTGGTTGACGCAAAAGACAGATCAGGGACCCTAAGGCCCACTGCCTCTTCTTGAGGTTTGAAAGCTACACATTCTGTTTTTATTCTTGTTGTGGTTACTTCCAACCCCTAATTATGTTTATTTGTCTTTACCAGTGTTTAAAGTTATCAATATTGGAGTCTTACAACAACACAAGATGGTTGGCACACTGTCATCCTCCCTGCTTTCTCTTCCAAACATTTCTTCCTATTGGCCCCCTGCCCCTCTTCCTTCACCAATGTTGGTATCACTTGAAGTTTTTATTCTAGATTGTTATGGTTAATTTTTTATATTTAATACTTGCCTAATTGAATAAATAACTTGTTTGAAGATACTATTTTTCCTTACTTCCTATATATGTTTTGTCCATTCATTTATATTTTTAACTATAAAACTAGTAAAATTGCATGGTTTTAAAAAATCAAATTGTGATTTAAAAAGGGGGTGGTAAAGTAGCCCCTCCCAACTCCTGATCCCAGAAGTAATCACATTTAACTTTTTTGCTAGTCTGTTTTTACCTTTTTTTTTTTTTTAATTTTATTTGAGAAAGAGTGAGCACAGGGGAGAGGGAGAAGCAGACTCCCTGCTGAGCAGGGAGCTGGACACGGGGCTCAATCCCAGGACCCTGGGATCATGACCAGGGCCAAAGGCAGACACTTAATTGACTGAGCCACCCAGGTGCCCCTGTTTTAACCTTATTTCTAAGTAATGTGCTCATCTGCTATTTCTTACCAATTTTAGAGGTTGTCTTAACCTGTCTCCTTCCCACCCCCCAACGGAGAATTTGACTGCCTCATACTACTAGTCCACATTTCCTCTACAGCCATTTCAGATTCAGAAATGGAAGTTGCGTGTCAGGAATGAAGTGTGAGCCTCTTCATTACCTTTACTGTAATTTGAAAGAGAAATAAACTTTAACTGTGTTTAAACCACCATATTTAGGGTCTCTGTTAAAGCAACTTAGTCTGTACTAAAACTACTAGAGGGATAGATGAGCTTATGAACATAAAAGGGTTAAACTTGGGAAGCAAGGGGAAGTAATGGAAGTCTTAGATATAATTACCCATTCTACACAAAAAGGCCTCAGGGACGAACATCTGTACAATGCCAAAGATTCTTCCATGGGCGAAGGTCATCGAACTTAATGAAATGGCTGTTTGACCTTGGACAAGTCACTTAAACTTTCTCTGACCTTGGAATAAAAAGATTGAAGAAGTCCATCTTTCAAGAATTCTTTCTTGCTCTGTCATTCTGTAAAGGGATATTGTTCTAGAAAAGAAGAGAGTGATAAGGAAAAGCTTCAAACATTGAGTACCTGAGTTGATCTCTCAGAGATGGCATAATAGTATGTGGATCAACACCAAGACCAAACGTTATGAATGGGGTCCAGTAGTAGAGCTCTATTCTCCAGCTCTGCTTGCAAACTGGTTGATTATTAACTGACTTCTTTTTATTGAACCTTGCTAAAAGCAAGGACTATCAGCCAACACAAACTTACATTCTGACCTTTTTAAAACTCCTTTCCTCAAAGCTATAGGCTTGGTAATCTGCCTTCCAAGTTAACACAAGTGACACATCCCAATACATGTGGAAAGAGTCACCAGCCTTCTAGCCAGCAATATGCTTATACCTACCAATGCCATGCATAGCTTCGATCTTTGTTATTGTGGTACACCACTTCCAGGGACCAAGTTTTCCCTTTTAGGGACTACATTAAGTTTCCCTAACAGATCAAAAAATACAGTAGCTAAAAAAGATAAATACTTTTTTCTCATATAACAGTCAGAGGTAGACAAGCAATCTAGGGCCTGTTAGGCAGCTTCACTTCACAAGGTAATTCAGGGCCAAGGTTCCTTCTATGTTCTTGCCAATCAGTCCTTCTAATCCTCATGGTTTCAACTGGCTCACCACCATCACAACAGAGTTCAAGCCTAGAAGAAAGAAAAGAAGTAGAGGGCAAGTAGCTTCTCTTTAAGAATTTACTTAAATACAGAGCTTGCCTAACTTCAATGTCTCTGTGGAACAAAAATAGTAAAAGATTTGTAGAAAGTCAGAGGTGATGTAATGAGAAAAACTCCTGACATACAGTTAGCAGGTTAATTTCAGATCTCATTATGGTAATTAGTCATTTGGATAGGGCTTTACTTTTTCTCTTTTTTATTTTTTATTATTTTTTAAAGATTTTATTTATTTATCTGACAGAGAGAGAGACAGCCAGCAAGAGAGGGAACACAAGCAGGGGGAGTGGGAGAGGGAGAAGCAGGCTGCCAGCGAGGAGCCTGATGTGGGGCTCGATCCCAGCGTTCTGGGATCACACCCTGAGCCGAAGGCAGATGCTTAATGACTGAGCCACCCAGGCGCCCCAACCTTTTCTCTTTTTTAAAGATTATTTATTTATTTGAGAGAGAGCAAGGGGGTGGTGGTGGTGAGGGGAGGCAAAGGGAGAGGGAGAGAATCTCAAGCAGACTCCCCACCTAGCAGGGAGCCAGCCAGGGGGCTCCACCCCACAACTCTGAGATCACTACCCCATCCAAATCAAGAGTCAGATGCTCAACCGACTGAGCACCTCAAGTACCCTGTCCTTCTCTCTTTTTTAAGATTTATTTATTTTAGAGAGAGAGGGGGAGAGAGAGAGAGAGAGGAAAGGGCAGAGGGAGAAAGAGAATCTCCGCTCAGCAGACTCCCTGCTGAGCAAGGAGCCCCAGGAGGGACTTGATCTCAAGACCCTGAGATTACAACCTGAGCGGAAACCAAGAGGCGGACGCCTAACTGAGCGACCCAGGTGTCCCTTTTACTGTCCTTTCTGATTCTGACATTGAGATTTGGTTCTCAGAACAGACACATTGCAAGTGTAAATAAAAGTTATTGGCACGTAGTATTTACCCTACAGGACTGAACCTTAATATCTTACTCGGTTCCCAGTAATAGTATTCACTACAGTAACACACGTAGGGAACCTGTTAACGTTAATGAAAACTGAATTTGTGACCCAGAGCTATTTGCATTTTTCAGGAGATGGTTCCTGCTAAGGACAATGCCTCACCCAAGATACTTTTGGTGTCCCTCAGATGATACAACTTTCCCATTCTACCTAACCTAAACAGGTATACTAAAATGACCTACAGCTCCAACTATTTCATTCATTCTCTATCCTAGTTCTTTTCTCTCCCATGTTTCCATTTCTTCTGGATTCAGAGTTGGTCACTTAAGATCCGACCGGGAGGATCTGGTTGCTAAGCGACAAGACGCTGGGAGGGTGGGGACGCTGCACTGCGACAAGCCTGGGAGTGAAAGCGAGAGGGGGAAGGGGAAGGCAAAGGCAAGGCGCAGAGGCCGCAAGCCTCAGGGGCTTGCCGCCCCAGTCCTGCACGAGCTCGTTGCTCATTGGCTCCGCCGCTGTGGCGCTGGCCTGTGATTGGTGAGGCGGCGTGGGTCGGCGCTACCCTGCGAGCTGGAGGGGCGGTGTGTGTGGGCGCAGTGGCAGAGCTTGCGGGCCGGGTAGCTGGAGCTTCATGGCGCGAGCGCTGGCTGTGCCGGCCGCTGCAGGTGACGGAGGCGCAGCGAGGGCCACCGCGGCCCTGGGCAGGTGAGCGAGACGCCGAGGGGCCGCCGGTGCCGGCGGGGGGCGGGAAGTGCGGCAAGGGGCCGTACCGCTGGCAGCCAGCCGTTTCCCGCCGCGGCCTCCTTTCTCGTCGGGCCGGGCCGGGGTCCCGCTGGCCCAAACGCCCCCGAACGTCCCCGCGCGCAGCCTGCACTTCGCAGGCCCTGCCAGACCCAGGTCCCCGTTTCCCGTCCCGCCCGCGCACCAGCTGAGGGAACCCCGGCGTCTGCCCGCCAGGCCGCGCCCTGTGTCTCTGCCCGCATCTTCTCTCAGCCTCGCCCCGCTGCCCGTCGCCTTTGTCCGCTCCCCACCCGCTCAGCGCCCGGAGAGTTTCTGCCCCTACGGGGGAGGCGGGGACACCACAAGCTGGGGAACCCTGAGGACGCGCCTCGAAGTCAGCCCCTGCGCCGAAGGTTTGCAGGGCTTTGATCTATTCGTCGTGGGTTTCAGATGTGATTTTATTTTCTCCTTCACGGTGAAAGCCAACTGCCACGGTTCTTATATGTGGTCAGGAAGCCTGGGCACAAGGCTTCTCCCCATGGGATGACTCTGATTTAATAATCTCCCGTCGTTTTATACCGAAGGCCTTTGACCTGCCATACCGGCCCCTTCGTTTCGCACCTTTCCTCTACCGAAGGAAAAACCTCTGTCCACCAAAGCCTTTTTCTATTTGAAAAAAGAAAAAAAGTCACATGCCAGTCGTGGACTTCTCTTTGGTCTTAATTAATTAGGTTGGTTTTAGTAATACATTTAAGTAAACCAAGGTTGTGGGGATGGGGAGGTAGGACATGAAGAGTGTTCTTTAAAAAAGTAGTGCATTAAATATAATTTTTATTTCTGGTAAATAAAACGTTTCACCTTAAACAGTAACATTAAAAAAATATTTTATCACGAATTGAACTAGATTTAGTGGTAGTGTAATTTGAGCTTCAAATTCTTTCTTACTGCCACGGTTTTTGATAAGTCTGTACTTTTTTTCCAGAATGGAGTGCGCTGTGACAGCTATTCCAAGGGAATTTACAAGAATAAAATGTATATTATAAATGAGTATCACATTTGAAATACACATACAGATTTTAAGTATTTGATATGAACAATATTTTTGATTAGTTAACAGGCGCCAACACGTTGCAGGCCACAATAATATTTATTTATTTATTTATTTATTTATTTATTTATTTATCTATTTATTTATTATTTTAAAAATTTTTTAAAGGTTTTATTTATTTATTTGAGAGAATGAATGAGATAGCATGGGGGGAGCAGAGGGAGATGGAGAAGCAGACTCCCAACTCAGCAGGGAGCCCCATGCAGAGCTCAATCCCAGGACCCCAAGATCATGACCTGAGCCAAAGGCAGATGCTTAACTTACTGAGCCACCCCGTGCCCCTTATTTATGTATTTTAGAGAGGGAGCATGCATGGGGTGGGGGGGGAATTGGCCGAGAAGGAGAAGGAGAGAAGCAGACTCCTTGCTGAGATCATGAACTGAGATGAAATCAAGAGTTGGACCCATCTGACTGAGCCACTCATAGAGATTTTTTCCTTGGTGCTTCTGTTGCCTGAACATCTTGGACACCCTTCATAGCTGGATATGTTATTCAAGGGCTTCTGGATTGAACTAAGGGAGGATGTGGTGGGTGGGGAGCCAGGTAACAAAGCAAGAGAAGCCTCCACTGTGTAGAAATTAGTGTGTGTGTGTGTGGGGGGTGCTTTGGCTTTTTATATTTGGCAGGGTGTGTTTGGATGTGTGTAGGGATTAAATCTTATCAGGTCAATTGTCATGTTTTTTCTGAAGACAAGGAGGAAGAAAAGAACACTCTAAAAAAAGTTGCTTCAAACATATAGAAATAGTACTAATTATAATTGTTAATAGAATGTCCCACCATTTATGACTAATAATCACATGGCACAATGACAATGATTATGCTTATCCTATAATGTCAGATTAACTTGTTTTTAAGTTTCATTTGGTTACATTAGTAAAAAATATACTCAGCCTTCATTGTTTGTAGCATGGACATTCACTCGCAGAAGAATAAAGCAAATATTGCTTAGGACTAGAACGAAATTAAATTCTTTTTAACCAGGCTTTTTGTTGTTGTTGTTGTTAAACTCTACCATCCATGAATTGCTAATCAAGGTATAAATCAGGCACACTTAGGGATTTTTTAAAAAAAAGATATAGTTTATTCAACTTCTCCCCCCAGTGTTTTATTATGAAAAATTTTAAACATATAGCAAAGTTAAAAAAAATGTTATAGTGAACCTCTGTATACGTACCACTTATATTCTACCATTAATATTTTATTTTACTTTTTTAACAGATAATTTATCCATCTGTCCATGTATCTGTCCATCCGCCAATACATAATATTCAAATGCTATAATATTTGAAGAGATTTGAGCTGTATATTCTGCTTATTTTAGGTCAGTTTTATTTTTCCTTTATAGGTAGCATATAATTCTTAGGAATAAATTATAACTGATTTATAATGTTCTAAAAACACTTGGATTTCAGATGTAAATATGTCTATTTGTCTTTATTTCTAGTTCTAAAAGATGAGTCGTGGATATTCAGAGAACAACAATTTCTTGAACAATAACAACCAAATGGTGTTGGACATGATCCTTTACCCATTAATTGGAATCCATCAGACCATCAACTGGGAAACTGTGGCAAGGCTTGTGCCTGGATTAACACCCAAAGAGGTAAATAACCATCCCCCGGATTGCTCCTGGAAAAATCAGAAAATGATCAATTTAAAGAAACAGCTACTAAGAAAGGAAAAAAATTTTTGAGTTTTACATATTCATATGCATGAATACTGAATGTGCATGTGATATGATTTGACTAGATACAAACTACATACATTATATATTAACCCACCTGGTAGGTTTAAATTCAATTGTTTATATAACAACTGAAAATTCACTAATAATATCTGCTTTTAAGTAACAGAACTGATACTGTAAAATTATGGGTAGATAAAATTTTTGTAAATCAAATTATGCTATTAAATCCCTAATGCTATGCTTCTCAAACTCGAATAATGGACAGACCTTTTTAAAGGAAAAAACTTGAAAACTCCCAGTGTTGACTTAAATTATTTTTATTATATAAAGTAAATTAAATGTACACTAACAATACTAGTTGTAAACACACCTATATACCCCTAACCAAATTTACGTATCATGGACACAAATGAAAACTAAAAACAACAAAATTCAAACTAAAAATGGTTACCTAATGTGGTAAGTAATAGTGTTTTGCTGATTAAAATTAAATTGCCGATTAAGCAAATATTGTATGGTCTGTTGTGGCACAAAATTTTTTGCATTCAGCCTGTATTGCCATGTGCCTTTCAGAGACTTCATTCTTTTTCCACTTTTCTCTATTTAACCTACTATGAAACCTTACATTGCACCATGAGGTTACTTGCTTTCCCTTGACACCAATGCCTCTTCTCCTCCACCGAGTTACTTCCCTATCTTTTTCTTTTTAAAATTAGCCTTAGACAATTAAAATATTTCTTGGTACAACTTAATTGTAAACAGAAAAGCAAATAGGCATTGAAATACACTGTCATCCTGATGATTTAGGTGATTTTATTAATTTTATGCGCAGAATCAAAACTCGAAATTTAAAAATTCCTACATTCTTTGATTTCTGGTAATTCATCCATGAAACCTAGTTTGAGAAACACTTACCTCAGAGTTTTTGCTGTTAATAGGAACTCTAAAGTGGGTGAATCATCTTAGAGTTCTCTAGAAGTAGAAATGACATTAGTGATTTTCCCCAGTAGATTTAAAGCATATTCACCATTGCTCTGGTCCATCATATACACACAATAAATACTTGTGGAATCAGTGAATGAACCAAGTTCCACCATCTTCTTCTTTTTTTTTTTTTTTTAAGATTTTATTTATTTGAGAGAGAGCAAGAGCCAGAGAAAGCAACACAAGCAGGAAGAAGAGCAGAGGGAGAGGGAGAAACAGACCCCCTGCAGAGCAGGGCTCCTCCCAGACCCCGGGATCATGACCTGAGCCAGGCAGACGCTTAACTGACTGAGCCACCCAGGTGCCCCCACCATCTTCTTCTGCAGCTGAGAAAACCAATACCCACAGGAAACTACTTGCTCTCAGTTATGTTATAGGTCTTTGTGAAATGATGAGGGAACTTTTTTTTCACTACCTAATTTATAGTTTTTCAAACCTTTTGGTTAAGTTTTGAAGCTTGTTAGGTTTTAAAATGGGGCAACCCGTGAACTACTGTTCTAACTTTTTATTATGAATATCTTCGAACATATAGAAAAGTTGAAAGAATAGTACTACAGCCCTGTATCCTTATATAGATGCCCTATTTGCTTCATCTCTTTATGAAATTTTTTTCTGATATTTAAAAATAAGTGTCAGACACGTGGCACTTCACCCAATAGACTACAGCATACATCTCCTTAAAATCAGGACATTATTTCATAACCACAGTATCATGGTTGAACTCAAGAAATTAATAGTAACTCTGCCATATCAGCTAATATTCACTGTGTATCTAAATTCACCCAATTGTTGAATTATTTTTTTTAACTAAAATACAACTAAACGTGAGATTATTTTTAAGTAGTGTTCATTTTTAAATAATTCTTTAAAGGTTTATTTATTCATTTGAGAGAGAGAGAGAGCACATGCATGTGCACACAAGAACGGACAGAGGGAAAGAATCTCAAGCAGACTGCCTGCTGAGTGTGGAGCCCCTGCAATACAGGCTTGAGATCACACACACACACACACACACACACACACACACACACAGGAAGTAAGTGAAAAGTCAGAATGATAAGTCTGACCCTATCTAAAGTAAGTTGTTAACACCTTGTATATAGCCTTCCAGATACTTTTCTATACATACAAGAATTGTTAAGATTAACATACAACAAATGTACTGTTTTGCTGCTTACTTTTTCACTTAGCTTATTATAGACATCTTTATGTGTCAGTTAATAGACTTCTGCAGCATTTAAGCTATGAGCTATATCATAATTTATTAAACCAATCCCTTTTGTTGGGTATGTAGGCTATTATTTCCAACTTTTGGCTACTACAGATACCACTGTTAAAATATCTTATCCTTCTTTCCTTAGGGGATAATGCATTTTTAAGACTTTTGTTATGTATTGCTGACTAGGAGGGCCATCAGTGTTATATTCCAGCCAACATAGCTGAGTCTTGATCCTTGTACTTTAATATCACATATTATTTGTGTGTCTGTGTGTCTTTTCAAAATTCTCATTTATATAGATTTTAATACGTGTTACCTCATTGCCGTTTTAATTTACTTTAAATCCTAAAGAGGTTGAACATTTTATATTTTATTGTGCCACGTCCTTTTTCTATTTGTGAATTTGTTTTGTTACTAGTTTTTTAAAAAGATTTTATTGATTTATTTGAGAGAGAGAGCAGAGCAAGAGAGAGAGAGAGAGAGAGCATGAGCAGGGGTGAGGGGTAAAGGGAGAGGCAGACTCCCTGCTGAGCAGGGAGCCCAATGCAGGGCTCGATCCCAGGACCTCAGGATCATGACCTGAGCCAAACACAGACAGTTAACTGAATGAGCCACACAGGTACCCCAATGTTTTGTTACTAGTTTTAAATAATGGTTTTCTATATATTATATTAACCCTTGATCTAGCTTTTATCAGTTTTTTTCAGCCTATTAAGTTATTAATGATAGTCTCTTATATACAAATGTTTAAAAGTTTAAAATGTTTAATGTAAAATCTATGAATCTTTTACTTTGAAATCTGCCTTTTTTATCATGTTTAGAAAATTCTTCTTAACCTGAAGGCTATGTATAATACGTAGTCACCTACATTTTCCTGACTACTTTTATTTTCTACATTTAAATCTTGACTCCACCTGGAGTTTTAGTTTTAACTTTTTTCCTAATGATTAGTTAATTGTCTCAACATTTATTGAATATTTTATTCTTTTTTTTCTTTCCAAATTTTTTATTCAAATTTTAGTTAGTTAACATACAGTGCAATATTGGTTTCAGGAGTAGAATTCAGTGATTCATCACTTACATACAACACCCAGTGCTCATCATAACAAGTGCCCTTCTTAATACCCATCACCCGTTTAACCCATCCCCCCATCCCCTCCCTCCATCAACCCTCATTTTGTTCTGTTTCTTTAAGAGTCTTTTATGGTTTGTTTCCCTCTCTTTTCTTTTTTGATCCCTCCCATATGTTCATCTGTGTTTTTTTTTTTTTAAGATTTATTATTTATTTTAGAGAGAGAGTGCTTGCAGGGAGCAGGGAGGGGGGAGGAACAGACGGAGAGGAAGAGGGAGAAAACCAGACACCCACCCCACTGA
This sequence comes from Ursus americanus, assembly GCF_024610735.1. Classification (NCBI taxonomy): domain Eukaryota; kingdom Metazoa; phylum Chordata; class Mammalia; order Carnivora; family Ursidae; genus Ursus; species Ursus americanus. Next base: position 28,073,673 of record NC_142133.1, read on the forward strand.
GCAGGGGGCCCGAGGTGGCTCTACCCATCCCACAACTATCCCACAACTGTGAGATCATGACTTAAACCAAAATCAAGAGTTGAGTGCTTAACTGACTGAGCCACCCAGTCGCCCCCATCTGGTTTTTTTCTTAAATTCCACATACGCGTGAAATCATGTGCTATTTATCTTTGACTGATATATTTTGCTTAGCACAGTACTGTCTAGCTCCATCCACATTGTTGCAGATGGCAAGATTTCATTCTTTTTATGGCTGAGTAATATTCCATATATTCCATATACAATGGAATATATATATATATATATATATATATATATATATATACACACCACATCTTCTTTATCCATATATATATATATATATATATATACACACACACACACACAATGGAATATATATATATACACAACACACACCACATCTTCTTTATCCATTCATCAGTTGATGGACATTTGGGTTCTTTCCATAGTTTGGAGAATAATTTCATCCTTTATTACTAGTTTGAAATTCCAATCTCTTTCTACATTTACTGTTCTGATCTGTTGATTTCTTTAATCCTATTGACAGTTCTGTATTCAATTATTTTCAATATTGCTTTAATATCTGGTAGACAAAAGTCTTGTCTGTGTTTAAGTTTCTTGAATGTTCTCTCAATCTCCTGGATGATCATTTTTTTCCATTTTGATGATGATATGTTGGTATTTTAAAAGTAGAGAAAGGACAGATTAAGAGTTTTCATGTGTTTAATTTAGCTGAAATAATGTATCTAATTTTTCCAAAGTGACTGCACCATTTTACATTCTCACCAGCAATATTGGAAGTTTCCAATTTCTTCACATCCTTGTCAACACTTTTATTATCTGTCTTTTTGACATCTAGGAAACGGGGGTTGGAGGTGAGGAGGCCGGGATGCCTGGAGCCAAGGGGGTCCCCGGGCAGCACTAGCCTCCCTAATGGGTATGAAGTACTAATTCATTATGATTTTGATATGCGTTTTCCTGATGGCTAATGATGTTCAGTATCTTGTCATGTGCTTATTGGCCATTTATAGATCTTCTCTGGAGGAATGTCTATTTAGATCCTTAGCCCATTTTTAAATTGGGTTGGCTTTTTTTTCCCCAAAATTTTTTAACATTTTATTTTTAAATAATCTCTATACCCAACCGTAGGGCTTGAACTCATAACCCTGAGATCAAGAGTCGCATGCTCCACCAACTGAGCCAGCCATGTGCCCCTTGTCTTTTTATTATTGAGTAGTAAGAGTTCTTAATATATTCTAGATGCAAATCCCTTGTCAGATATATGACTTGCAGATATTTTCTCCTATTGTGTGTGTGGTCTTTTCATTTTCTTGATGGTGTCCTTTGAAGCACAAAGTTGTAAATTTTGAGGAGATCTGGTTTATCTAATTTTTCTTTGTTGCTTGTGCTTTTAGTGTCATAGCTAAGAAACCATCACCTAATCCAAGGTCATTTTCTCCTAAGAATTTTATAGTGTTAGCTCTTATAGTTAGCCTTCGATCTTTTTTTTTTTTTTTTTAAGATTTTATTTATTTATTCGACAGAGAGAGACAGCCAGTGAGAGAGGGAACACAAGCAGGGGGAGTGGGAGAGGAAGAAGCAGGCTCATAGCGGAAGAGCCTGACGTGGGACTCGATCCCGTAACGCCGGGATCACGCCCTGAGCCGAAGGCAGACGATTAACCGCTGTGCCACCCAGGCGCCCCCAGCCTTCGATCTATTTTGAGCTAATTTTTGTATGTGCCTTAGGTAGAGGGTCCAGCCTCATTCTTTTACATATAGATATCATGTAATTTTTGCTTGAACACAAAGAACATTTTTTTTTAAAAGATTTTATTTGTCAGAGAGAGAGAGCGCACAAGCCTTCTTTTTCTTGTGGCCAGTGGCCAGTAAGCACATGACAAGATACTGAGCAGGCAGAGGGAAAAGCAGGCTTCCTGCTGAGCAAGGAATCTGATGCGGAACTCAATCCCAGGACTCTGGGATCATGACCTGAGCTGAAGGCAGATGCTTAACCAACTGAGCCACCCAGGCTTCCCAAACACAAAGAACGTTTAACAGTATAATTTAAATTATTTGTAGTTCACTTGCTTCTTTGTTTAAGCAATCATGTATTCATTTCAAAATTCATAATTTTCTTGTTTTTTAAATATTAAAAATTGCCATTAAACCTTGTTAGATAAATCTACATTCATTTTCCAATATAGCTATGCATTTTACTTAAAAGACATCAAAGGAACCTGTGTTTTAAAAGCCTAACTACCACCCACTTTACATTCTCTGTGTTACAAAAAATAAATTCATTTTGAAGAAAAAATGGATTCAGTGAAACCATTTATATTTTTTATCTTTGTCAACTGATAATAAATATAGACCACAGGGAAATATGGTTGATAAAGGCATTTCTCATTTTCCTATAACAGCATAAACATATTATGCCATTGAGTTAAAGCGTATTTTAAAAAGTTCTATGGGCTCCTGGGTGGCACAGTTGTTAAGCATCTAACTCTTGGTTTTGGCTTAGATCATGATCTCAGGGTCATGAGATCTAGCTCCACAGGCCTGCTTAAGATTCTCTCTCTCCCTCTCCTTCTGCTCCTCATCTTCCCCCACCACTACCCCTACCTGCCGCGTACACACATGCACATACGCTCTCTCTCTCTCGGAAAAAGAAAGTTCTACCCTGAATTTTAAAAAAGAGAAAAAAGGTCAGAAGCTTTTGTATATTGAAATGTGTGCTAATTTTTTAGGTATTACCCAGCAGATTAGAATTCACTTGTAAAAAATGATTATAGAAAAATATCAAATAGAAAGCAAGAAAATAATCTTCTTCTTTTTTAATTAAGAAAGACCTGCATTTCCTTCCTTTTATGTCATTACAGTGTGCAAAAAGGTTTGATGAACTAAAGAGCAGTGGAAGTTCACCTGTTGACAACCAGTATAGTCCCCTGATGGCTGCTGGAGAGAGTCCTGTGGAAACCTTAGCCACATATATCAAATCCTCCCTTCTTGACATGCAGGGAGAATTTCAGGAGACTCCAGTTGGTCAAGATGCAATTTCCAAAATGGGTAAGGTTTGAAAACAAAATGCAGTACTTGTCCTTATGATAATTTTGCAAAATATGCATTTCAATCAACTTTTCTTTATTTATTTAAAGGCTATTATCAACATTGCTAGGAGATCTATTAGGATTTGTATCTTCCTGATTTTTAGAAATGTGTTTTTGCTATATTTGAAAAATGTTTTAATGTTAATGTACATATCACCAAAAAAAGCTTTTTATTATATCAAAATTTATTACTCCAGTCTGTTAGCCTGATTATGTCATAAATTTAAAGAGATTTGACCTACACTTTCTACTTAGTTTTTTTTTACTGAGAAAATGTTTCTTGTTCCTCATGTTATGTACCTTTTATTGTAGTCAACATTAGCTTCAAATGACACAGTGGCAGGATAGAAAAGATGTTTTATGCGGTTGGAAATAGTAACCAATTTTAGAAATCCTGAGTGTAGTGAATGATTTAAATCTCAGCAGCAGCAGTCAGAATACTGATACAAAAATTTGCTTCAGGAAGAGAGAACTATATTGTTGGCTTTTGAACATTCGACCCCTGTCCATTCACACCACATCATTTTTTTAAATCTTCAATGTAATGTTAGCAATGTGTGATCCCTTTTTTTCTACTGTTTCTTCCATATACCTTTAGAATTATTAAGGGAAATGCCACCTAACAGAGTACCATCTTTAACTAGCCTTGGAAACCATGCATTTACAGTGTAACCATTCAGTAAGTAAAAACCCGTTCTCAGCTAGAAACGCTAACCACCCCCTTTGTTTTTGTATGTGTTTGTTTCTGTATTTAAGGAAGACATAGTATAGCTTCCACAAGGAATTGTTCTTCAGAAAGTGAAAATTGTACTACTCGTAATGGTGGAGAAAAGACTGAAGAATCTGAAGGGTAGGAGGCTGGTTCTTTGCTAGATAAGATTTAATATGAGTATCAACTTTAAGTCATAAAATATATGATTGGTGATTGTATACATCACTTACCATAATTTAGGAATTTCACATCACACAATTGTTCAAATTGTTGGAATCAGGATAGTTCATGTGTTGAACTATAACAATTGCTTGATGGCTAAACATATAGCTTATTCATGTTATAATTAAGTTGGACTACAGTTTTCCATTTTAAAAATTCATTTTCATGTTTATAAATATTAAGAATATCCTCTACTAATATAAAACTTTGAAAAGCAAATTTTAAAACCCAAAGAAAAATCTCTGCCATTAGTTCTCCAGTTTTATTAAACTAGTTGTATATCTTAGAGCCATTGGAATATAATTCTCATTATAGAAACTTTAAAAATTAGAATACACCTTTCAGCATATTGCAAGTTTTGATTGTTTTATATATATTACATACAGTAAATTAGACATATTTAAAGTATTCACCTTGATGAGTTTTAACAAATGGGTACACCATGTAACCATCACTCAAATGAAGTTATCGAATATTTTCATATCTGAAAGTTCCTTTCTGTGTTTTCAGTTCTGATAGGTTTTTTTGTGTGTGTGACAGTTTTATTCTTATATAATTCATATGCCATAAAATTTACCCTTTTGAAAAAGTTCTGGAGATAGATGGTGGTGATGATTACACAACAATGTGAATGTACTTAATGCCATTGAAATGTACACTTAAAAGGCTAATATGACAGATTTTTATGTTGTGTGTATTTTACCACAATAAGAAAAATTCACCCTTTTGAAGTGATTTTTAATTTATTCACATAGATTTTTAACTGATAGTTTTGTGTAGCACAAAAATTTATCAGATAATTTTTTACTGGAATTATTTAATATTTCATATTGTTGACCGAAAAGCCACAGAAACATTATGCTTCATTATACCAGCCATTACCTGTTTATATTTTGACCATAATTTCTTTGGAAGAACAATTTGTGAAGCTATTTAAATTCCTTTGACTTTGAGAAGAGTGTTGGTTAATAATCCTTTTTCTGATAGCCCAGTTTTGTTTCAGATGTAATTTTTTTGTATTAGAAAGTTATGGAGTTCCACTGAATACATTAAATTCATATTGTAGGTCAGTGTATCTCTATTTATTCTCTTTTGTAATGATGGGAAGGTAGTTGTGGATCACAGCGATATTTCCTTTTGAGGTGATATAATTTTCAAGGGAAAGTAAATTCAAGGAGTATATAATTTTTGAAGTTGTCATTCTGATGCATTATCCAAACTTATTTTTAAAAATGTTAATAAGCACACTGTAGTCTTAAGAACCCTTTTAGCTACATTTTCTAATTTACATTTGATGAATGCCTAGAAACAAACTTACTTGCTGTTAAAAGTAACTAGGAAGCCATGCTAGTTTTTTGACTCTTTAATGAATGATTTTAACTGTTTTTCATATTTATTAATAGAAAATTTTAGTATTTAATCTTTACTTATCATACCCATGACCACGTAAAAGTGCCATTTTATATTCTTCATAAGAATTAGACTGTATTATTTAATTTTTCTTTGTGAATTGGTATTATTTTAAAATTTTTGTTATTAACTTATAACTTGAAAAATAAACTTTAAACCATGTAAATTAGAGTCCTGTAGTAAAAATATTTTTGTTTTTCTAAGCTCTTATTAGGCTTAATAATCTTACAGTCAATAACTTAACTAAAATTAGTCAAAATCTAAGATATAGATCAGATTAGCAAGACACTTAATGAAAAATTCTGAATGTCAGACCCTGTAAAATTGATTTATGGTCAAAACTTCCAAAAACGTCTTGTTCTCGTACTTCCAATAAATGTCAGTATTCTTAGCTCCTCTTCTAAAACTCTAATCATTTGATTTTTGTGTAACATTTTTTATGAAGGCCAAACATGGTGATCCATGTATGTGATGAAGCAAAAAACTTGAAAGAAGATTTTATTTGCCCACGAGATCTTTTGATATCAGAAATGAAGTACTTTGCTGAATATTTATCTATGGATGCCCAGCGCTGGGAAGAGGTGGACATTTCAGTTCATTGTGACGTTCACATTTTCAACTGGTTGATAAAATATGTTAAAAGGAACACTAAGGAGAATAAAGATTGTGAGATGCCCACTTTAGGTAAAAGACAATCTATTGCTTATTTTGTAGTGAAATTTATGTGTCACTTGGTAGTTGCTTCAGGCCAAACATGCAATGTGGAAAATTATTTGAACATTAATATTTGTGATCAGATTAGTAACCACCTTTTAGGAAACTGATACCTCCTCCTTTTTTAGTAGCTTATAGTGAATGTGCAAGTAGACAAGTCTCTAGATCAGCAGTTCTCACTGTATGGTACATGGACCTCTGGAATCCTAGAGATCTTTTAGAGGATTCACAAGGTCAAGACGATTTGCATTATAATACTAAAATGTTATTGCCTTTTTCTCTGTGTTGACTTTTGTTCAGCTGGTACAGAAGTGATGGAGGATAAAACTGTGGGAGCTTTAGCAAACATCAGGGCAGGGGCACCAAACTGTACTAGTAGTCACTATATTCCTCAACACCACGTGCTCATAGTTAAAAAGGAAAAAAATAAAATGAAAAATTCACTCTCACTTTAAGAATATCCTTGATGAAACACTGAAAATTATTAATTTTATTAACTCTTGACCCTTGAGTATGCATCTTTTTCATGTTCTATGTGATGACACGGAAGTGCACTCCTACTTCACACCAAAGTGTGATGGTTGTCTGGAGGAAAAGTAGTTGTGCAGTTGATTGAGTTGCAAGCTAAACTAGCTGCTTTTTAAAAAGAGAAAAACATTTCTACTTGAAAGAATGATAGGCAAATTATGGTTTTTCAGACTTAAGCATTTGGCTGATATTTTCTTGAAAACGAATTAAGGGAGTTGATCAGCCGAAGAGAAACAACTGACAGTATCCATCATCAATAATAAAATTCAGGGTTTCAAGTGAGAATTGGAGTGTGGAAAACTTGTATCTGCTTCCATGTGCTTGACAGCTTCTCCATATTTAAAGACTTTCCTGGGGCGCCTGGGTGGCTCAGTCGTTGGGCGTCTGCCTTCGGCTCAGGGCGTGATCCCGGCGTTCTGGAATCGAACCCCACATCAGGCTCCTCCACTGGGAGCCTGCTTCTTCCTCTCCCACTCCCCCTGCTTGCATTCCCGCTGTCAAATAAATAAATAAAATCTTAAAAAAAAAATAAAGACTTTCCTGATGAGACTGGTGGTAATGCTAACAAATGTGATTTTTAAAATATATATTGTACAATGAAATGTTTCAGCATTTGGAAGGTCCACATAACCCAGTGAACTAGTATTTTCCAAATGACCAATGCATGTTGTTAAAATCGTGCATGGGTTAAAGAGCCACTCAGAGTGCAAGATAAGTCATTTGACTTTGAGATAACAGAACAGGAAAAGTTCATTGATATGACTTCAGATTCCATTGCAACTAACCTTTAAAAGAAACTACCAGTTGTTGAGTTTTGATGTAACATCAGAGAAGACTACCCACAAATTGAATGTAGAAACAGATAGAACCCAGCTGCCTTCTGTTAAGTCAGACATTGAAGAAATTTGCAAAAAATGTCAGTGTTACTCTTCTTGCTAATTTGTATTTTGGAAAATATATTTATTTTTCATAAAATATGTTACTATGTAATGAGTTTATTATTCTTTTAAAAGGAATTAAGAAATATTTTAAATTTTTCCCTGTTTTAATTTATGATATTGTCAGTACTGATAGATATAACCCATCTAAACAAAAAAGGGGTCTTAAGGTCAAAAGTTTGAGAACCAGTGTTGTAGATATGAAAGGAAGCATAATTACTAAGTAATCTTTAGTTGGGTGTAGACTTGTATAGGAAGTCACACCTGTAGGTTTAATAAAGTCTTTTTGTGCACTAGAGTTTGCTAGTTATAGCAATACCAAAATATTTTTTTAATCTTGTTAGTAAATAACTTGTTAGTAAATAATCTATAGTCACAATATAAAAGTTTTGTTAGTAAATAACTTGTTAGTAAATAATCTATAGTCACAATATAAAAGTTTTCTTAAGAAATTTATAATTTATTACATTTTAGTGACCAGAGTAATGGAAAAAAGGTTCTAGTGGTTCTTAAATAAAAATTACAAGATTGCCAAATAAAAATTTTCAGCCAATCAGAGTCCAGAGATTCCAGATCACCCAGATATGATATGTACATGTGAAATAAAAAATCATATTATTCAGGGAGAAAAAAAATACTGTTTGATCCAGCATATTTATGCATATAGTAAAGGTAAAAGATGTGTAGCAAAACCAGTCACTCTGTAATCAGTGGCTACAAACAAACTTTAATAAAAGCAATCTTTAGGGGCACCTGGGTGGCTCAGTTGGTTAAGCATCTGACTCCTGATTTCAGCTCAGGTCATGATCTCAAGGCTGAGATTGAGTCCCATATTGGGCTCCGCACTGAGGGAGGAGTTCGCTTGAGATTCTCTCTCTCCCTCGCCCTCTGCCCCTCCCCCCTGCTTGTGTGTGCATGTGCGCAATCTCCAAATAAATAAATAAATAAATTTTTAAAAAATAAATAAATAAAAACAGTCTTTATTCTAACCAAGAAAACTACCAAAATGCTGAATTAAATCTCTGATAATGCAGACAATGGGGCTTAGCTGGAATTATATTAACACCTCCCCGAGGGATTTTTCGCTAGCTCCCTCCTCCCTTCACCATTGCTATTTGAGAGACTTTAACCTAGAAGTAATATTTAAACAAAGATTAGGATTACTTATTTTAATTGCTGTCTGCATAGTACTTTATTTAGAAGGATTGTCTTAGTACTATAATGCTAAAAGTCATAGGTTTATTTTTTTTTTCCTTAAGTATACCTCACAGGAGATGATTTAGGTTTACCAAAATAACAGTGTCAGCTGGCATTCCCTTTCCGTGGTTATGCCTCTCAAGGCTCACCTCAGCCTGCCTTTAGGAAGTAACTTTAGCACTTCTACAATAGTAAATTTTACATTATCTTTCAAAATCTTTTAATTAAATATTTGTTCATAACAAGCATTGTACTGCTTTTGAAATAACTTCACTAACAACAAGTGCTTTCATGAATCATTAGAAGATTTTCTCACGATGATTTTTTTTATATAATGAATTATAGTCTCAATTTTAATTATCTTTTTCTCTGATTTAGTTAGGGAGAAAAGTTTGCATGTGTCCTATCTTTAGTTGGAGTCTTTTTACTTGATATGAACCTAATTCCAGGGCAGATTTACACTGTGCTTTTTCTATACCCTATATTTTAACACTGCATTTTCTTTCTTTCATGTATCTAAGCCATACAATGTAGTGAGGTTACATATATACATCTGCATAGAAGAGCATTTGCAGATGCTCTTATAATGTAACATCCTCTGTTAAGGTGAGAAGGAGCCTGTTCTGAGGAGGTTGAGGTACCAAACAAAAGGAGAATTTAATTTTTTTTCTTTTTTTTTAGAGCCAGGAAATGTCATTTCAATTCTTATTTCTTCAGAGTTTTTGAAAATGGATTCATTGGTAAGTATTAATAAAAGATCCAAGCTCTTTTCGGGGTGCCTGGGTGGCCCAGTTGGTTAAGTGTTGACTCTTGATTTTGGCTCAGGTCATGATCTCAGAGTTGTGAGATTAAGTCCTGGGATTGGACTCCGCTCTGGGCATGGAGCCTGGTTAAAATTCTCTCCGTCTGCCTCCGCCCCTCTCTCCCCTCTCCATCTGGGGGGAAAAAAAAAGTCCAAGATTTCTTATTCACCTGTGCTTAATTTAATATACAACTTGATTTTTCCTTTAAGTGTCTAGAAAATTTTAAGACATCTTACTAAAATAGTTGTTAATTCAAGAGTGTGATTCTGTAACTGAACTAATAGGAGTTTGCTCCTTGGTGAGTTCCAAATGGAGACTACATCAGGTGGGGTTGTCACACAAAGGAGACTATTTGCAGCAAATAAGGAGATCACGGGGAATAATTTCCAAAATCAAAGCCATCACTCCCCAAGCAGGGGTGAACAGTTCCTTTTATTTAGGGTTTAGCCTGAATATTCATAAAGGGGAGCTCCGTCATTGCAAGTAAAGGGGGAGGGGGCGTAAGGTACAGGCATCCTATGCTGTGTTAAAGAAGGTTGCACTCTTCCCAGGGCAGAGACTTTAAGATTATAATGAAGCAGAGGTAACTGGAAGAGGGGAAGGGGCTATGGGCATAAACCGGGTGGTGTCTTGGGCTTGTTATATCTGTTAAGGAATGCACTACCTTGCTTACTCTGGAAACAGCACCGGGAGTTTTCACCACCAATTTGTTATCTCTGATACTGTCAGGCTATTTCCAGGCCCGATGGAGACCATTAGTTTTTGCATTCCCTTGGTTCCCTTAAGAGGTCTGGGTATTTTTGTAACTCTGACACCTCCTAGGACGTTCTGCAAGAAGTGTGCTTGGGCAAGTAGGGCACTGATGACAGAAAATAGCTTGGGGCCTGAAATGACTTCTCTTGTGTCAGGAAAGCTTTGTCTTTCTTATTCTAGGGACCCCTAACTCAGATTTCTGTTTACAACTCCATTAGAATGAACTGCTTTTGTTCTGTGGGGAAGGGGTTAGACTACTATATATCATTAGTATATTATGCCTATAAAGCAAACAATTTATCTTCAAGGAATAGTTTGCTGTTGTATTAGATGAAGCTAAGCAGAATTAGCTTTAATCCAAGAGGAATTTTGCTCTAAAACCAAATTAAATGAAAATTAATTGGAATATATTTGTTTCACTAAGTAATTTCTTTAAGCATATTTTACTTATTTGTCTTTCATTTATAACTCAGTGAATTAAAAACAAATACCCAGCTGTTAATATAGCTGTGTATGTGTAAACCAGATGCTAATGTCTGTTGTTTAAGAGTAGTTGATAAAGCATAAAAGCACAGTATATACATGTACATATCAGGCTCTGACATTAAATATATTTTTTTATTTAATAAATTTCTTAATCACTCACATTTATATATGTTTGTGTTAAGGCAGAGTAGTCCTTTGCTATATTAACAGATGTGAAATTTGTTTATTTGATTATTTGGGGGTTTACTAGTTATTTGTATTCTTCCTACTCCTTAGTTGCTCCCCATTTAGTTGTTGGTATTAATTGCTTCAGGTTAGGGTTACAGAAAAAAGCAGAGATGAAAAGAGTCCTTAATCTTTGAGTTTTGAAGTCTAAGCCCTAAAGCATAATTTTTATGCCATAAACAAAATATTTGGAAAATACATGATTAGCCAGCGCTACTTTTCCCCAAAACCCAAATCCACCTCAAAAACTAAATAGGGGTGCCTGGGTGGCTCAGTCGTTAAGCATCTGCCTTCGGCTTAGGTCATGATCCCAGCGTTCTGGGATGGAGCCCCACATCAGGCTCCCTGCTCAGCAGGAAGCCTGCTTCTCCCTCTCCCACTCCCCCTGCTTGTGTTCCCTCTCTCGATGCCTGTCTGTCTGTTGAATAAATAAGTAAAATCTTAAAAAAAACACACACACAAAACAAATAAATATACCTCAGGTTGGAGAAAGAAAAAGAAAGTCAGAAAGCAAGCACAACATAACTGAGAAAACCCTGAAGTGACTAAAATTATATTTTAGCCACTCAAAGAAGTAGAGGCTTAATATGGCCACTAGGTCTAGTTATAGGAAGTCACATATCTTATATACTTGAGTTTGTGGACTAAGATTTATACCTGCCACAATTATTGAAGATGCTCATTGCATTATTGTTTAAAGTATGCTAAGAAAATTGAAAGTTATTTTCCTAATTCTGAATGTGTACAGATATGGCCTGCTGGCTCACTTTGGAACAGTATAAATTAACCCAGATAGGCAAAATCCAGTTAGTACCTAGCAATCCATGGATCAAGCTTTTAATGAATTTTATCTTTGAAAGGTATTGACATGACATCATCCTTCATACTACTCTTTTCAACATTCATTTTCTGTTACGTGTTTTTTTAGGTTGAACAATGTATTCAGTATTGCCACAAAAATATGAATGCCATAGTAGCTACCCCATGCAACATGAACTGTATTAATGCAAATCTTCTTACACGTATAGCTGATCTCTTCACACACAATGAAGTTGATGATTTAAAGGACAAGAAAGATAAATTTAGAAGGTAATTTTTTAAATTTAATTTTTAACCAAGTGTTCCTGTTAGAAGAAATATATTTCAATTTCATTTTAGTGAAATATTCTTTTTTTAGAATATATTTAGAAATATTTCTATTTTATTTCAAATGAAGTAAAATTCATCCAGAGCCAATGGCTCTAGATAAAAATTAGTACTTAAATTATTTTGTATAATGTATATATGAGCATATTGTGTTAGTGAATTTGTTAAAAATTATTAAGATAGGCCTTATTATAAAGAGGAAGAATAGTATAAGATGAGGTCAGCAGTGGTCATATCATTTAGGTGCTGATTAAGTTTTGGCAAAGAGGTTATACTTTATTCTAAAGGCGAATGGGAATGGAGGAGTGGCATGATCTGACTTGTTTTTAAGAGATCATCCTGGTTGCTCTGTGGACAATAGACTGTAAGGATGTAAGAAGCAATGAGACCAAGAGGAGGCTAGTGCAGTAGTCCGGTGAGAGATAAAAGGGTTTGGACTAGAGTAGGAGCAGTGGAGCTGGAAAGAAATAGATGAATTCAGAGTGTGTTATTAGAGTGGTCTGACAGATTTCAGATGGAATAACGTGGAGAGAAAGAGTATCCTAGGATAATTACTAGGTTGAGGTTTAAAGAGCAATTAAGTGGAGTATAGTGCCATTAATAGAGGAAAGATTGGGGTGATGGGAATCAGGAGATGGGTTTGGGTCTTGTTAAGATTATTAGATATATTTAATATACTTTTGGGACATCCAGGTAGGATAGCAGAGATAGGTAGATATATAAGTCTGAAACTTATGTCAGAGGTCAGAGCTTAAAATAGAAATATAAGAGTAGATAGACTTGAAACCGTGGAGCTGGGTGAGATTTCCTTGCAAGACCATTCTTTCTCCACCGAATTGTGGTGGCACCTTTACTATACATCAGGTGATTATATGGGAGATGGGTTTCAGAACTCTCCATTTTGTTCTGCTAATTTCTTCCTCTTTTTTTAAATTGGAATATGGTTGACACACAATGTTACATTAGTTTCAGGTGTACAACATAGAGATTTGACAACTCTGTGCATTAAGCTATGCTCACCACAAATGTAGCTCCCATCTGACACCCTACAATGCCCTTACAATACCTTTGACTGTATTCCCTGTGCTGTGCCTTTAATCCCATGACTTAGTCATTCCATAGCTGGAAGCCTGTATTTCATACTCCCCTTCACCCATTTTATCTATTCCCCTACCTCCCTCCCCTCTGGCAGCTATCAGTTTGTTCTCTGTATTTATAGGTCTGATTCTGCTGTTTGTTTGTTTGTTTGTTTGTTTATTCATTTTTTTAGCTTCCACATATAAGTGAAATCATATGGTACTTTTCTCTCTTTCATTTAGCATAGTGTCCTCTGGGGCCATCCATGTTGTCACAAATGGCAGGATCTCATCCTTTTTATGGCTAAGTAATATTCCATTATGTATATACATATACCATATCTTTTTTATCCATTCATCTATCGATGCACACCTGGGTTGCTTCCATATCTTGGCTATTGTAAATAATGTTATAATAAACATAGGGGTGCATGTATGTTTTCAAATTAGTGTTTTTCTTTCTTTCTTTTTTTCTTTTCTTTTTTTTTTTTTTAGTAAATATCCAGTAGTGGAATTACTGGATCATATGGTGGTTCTATTTTCAATCTTTTGAGGAACTTCCATCTGTTTTCCATAGTGGCTGCACAAATTTACATTCCCACCAGCAGCGCACAAAGGTTCTTTTTTCTCCACATCCTTGCTGTCACTTGTTATTTCTTGTCTTCTTTTATTCTAACCATTCTGACATTTGTAAGGTGATACCTCATTTTGGTTTCAATTTGCATTTCCCTGATCAGTGATGTTGAGCATCTTTTCATATATCTGTTGGCCATCTGTATGTCTTTTTTGGAAAAGTGTCTATTCAGGTCCTCTGCTCATTTTTTAATTGGATTGGGTTTTCTTGGTATTGAATTGTGTAAGTTCTTTATATATTTGGATATTAACCCATGTTAGATAAATCATTTGGTAATATCGTCTCTCATTCAATAGGTTGCCTTTGTGTTTTGTTAATGGTTTCCTTGCTGTGCAAAAGCTTTATATTTCAATGTAGTCCCAATAGATTATTTTTGCTTTTGTTTCCCTTGCCTAAGGAGACATATCTATAAGAAAGTTGCAAAGGTCAATGTCAAAGAAATTATACTGCCTATGCTTTCTTCTATTAGTTTTATGGTATCAGGTCTCACATTTAGGTTTTTAATCTATTGTGAGTTTTTTTGTGTGTGTATGGTGTAAGAAAGTGATCCAGTTTCATTCTTTTGCATGCAGCTGTCCAGTTTTGTTGATTTCTTTGTCTATACTTGTATAAGTAGCACACTGTCTTAATTACAGTTGCTTTATAATATTTTTTTTGATATGTAGTAATCTAAATTCTGAAAGCTAAATACTTGAAAATGGGATTAATATCCTAACTCCAGATCTGGCCTCAGGATACACAGTTGGAATTAATAACATAAGACTTAAAGTTTAGTCACATTGTGCATAATAATAGTTTTTATTACATATGTTGAATTTACTTAATGCTGTATCTGGCACTCTTTACAAACACTATTCATTTAGCTCTCATAAAATCTTGTGAGTTTGGAATTATTAATCCCCTTATATAGATGAGAAAACAAGGTTCAGAAAGGTTAAGTAGTTGCCAAAGATCATATGCCAAGTTATTGGTAGACCCAGGATTGTTAAGTTTTCAAGTTCATCAGTATTGAATATTCTGAACAAATATTCTTATGAAAATATATTCTTGATTAGGCATTTATCATTAGTAGGTTTATTTACTTAGAACACTATAAATGTATCATAAATTCCCAAAGAGAGTCTCTCCAAGGATTTATTAATTTTATTTTTTACATATGCAGATAGGCCAGTGTTTATTTTCATCACAATCAAGTAACTTTAGTAATGTAAATAATAGAAAATTAATTTGTTGGTCATTTGTTGTTAATAGTAAACTTTTTTGTAAGAAGATTGAGAGACTTTTTGATCCTGAGAACTTGAACCCAGATTCTCGGAATAATGCAGCAACGTTATACAGGTACAGTGATTTGTTTTTCTTCGGTATTCTATACAGTGCAGCTAAATTTTTAAATTTTACTACATTTTAAATTTTCTTCTTGGGTGTTTTTGTGTCTTCTATGTGTTATAGATGTTGTTTGTGTAAGAAACTTTTAACAAAAGAAACAGAAAGAAGAATTCCTTGCATTCCTGGAAAAATCAATGTGGATCAACATGGAAATATTGTCTACATTCACATAAGGTGCAGTAAAAATAAAACACAGCTTTTAAATGTGGATTACTAGTGTTTTTCTAAAAACAACTAGTTTTATAAGGTATAGGATAACATTTTTTTCTGAGTATGATCCAGCTTTGACTTAGAAAGATGCTTTCAAAACAAAGTTTTGTAAAAGCTGTATTTTGTTTATTGAGTAAATTTCATGATGTTTTTAAACTTTGAAATAGTAAAAATCATTGTGTATTAGTCTTGGAGGATATTCTGGTCAGTGCCATTAAAATGATTTCTTTTCACTAACGGATTTTATTTATACAAACATTGTATTGAATTTGAAAAAGAACCAAATTTACTTTCAGGTAAATTTTGGTGAATGAGGAAATTGTCTTTAGCGTTAGATATTCCATAATCTATTTATTCATCATACTTTGTCAGTATTCCATTAATTGTATAGTCCTATTTTATTCCCCTTTAAGTTCAAAACCAGTTGTCTTTCTCAGTTTGGGGGAGAATATTATAAATTGGTGTAATATCTCAGAAAAGCAAAAAGTCTGGAATGTATGTACTCTAAAAATATATAAATAAATTCTATAAATATATAAATTTCTCAGGAAAGCAAAAATTCTAAAATGTATATATTCTCTAAAAATATCGTCCTGCTAGGAATTTATCCAAAGAGGTAGTGTTAGATTTGTGAAAGCACTCAACAAGAACACTTACTGCTCTATCGTTTAGATAGGGAAAAAAAGGGAAGCATCCAAATGATTAAATGAACTAAAATATATCCATGTAGTAGTATATCTGTATAAAACATATCTAATAAATTCTTAATGTGCAGCCTTTGAGAATAATGTTGTAGAAGTATATATACTTAGGTAGCAAGTTGTTAGTGGTGAGTTAAGTGAAAAAAGTCATAAAACTAGAAACATTCACTAAAATGTAAACTGTGATACTATCACTTTAAGTGATAGTATTATGGATGCTTTTAACTTTGTTCTTTTTTTCTATGTTAAAAATGTACAGTACTTTTGTTAAAGGAAAAAACAGTATAAATGTTGAATTTCATATTTTAAAACTAAAACAAATATAGAGAAACACATTTGACCCTATTATTAATAGCACAGTCATGCTTATTTTTAAAATTTTTTTTTAAGTTTTTTTGTTTTTGTTTCTGTTTTTGTAATCTCTAACCCAACATGGAGCTCAGACTCATTACCCGGAGATCAAGAGTCACATGCTCCTCTGACTGAGCCAGCCAGGCACCCCTCACAGTCACATTTAAAATGTTTCATTTTTTCTCTTCATACAATAATCAGGGGAATCTTCATTAGTTATTATAAGCACCTGGGGTTTTATACTTTTTTGTCTTGAGACTTGATTTCATTTTTTGGAAAGCACTTCCATTCTGGCAGCAATAACTATAAAGTATGTGAAAAAATTGATATTGACTTCAACATCCATTTTTGTTGTTTTATTTATGTTCCTATAAGTCAGCTGTTGATGACATTTTTTCCGTTGTCTTTAATTAAAACAGATGCGCCTATGCAATTTGTAATAATGTCATGACATTTTGTTATTTGTTGAACTAAGGACAAAGATAGCAAAAGTTCAAAATGATTAAGGGACTTGGAAAAAATAGGAACTTGAGTTACATATGGACATAGCAAATAGGGTTTTAAGCCTTCGCTATGTTTTAAATTTATATTAACTTCAAAATGTGTGTCACCAAGACCTGATTATATATGACTGTATTACTCAATTACTTGAGAATGCCTTTTGAAAATAATATAAAGAAATGTTTAGAATCACCAATGATTAGTAACTTATTTTACAGTATGTACAATTAGAATAAATGTTCTACTTAGCATCATATGCCTAAGTCCCAACTGTTAGCCTGCTCAAACCCTATTTAATATAGTTTAACAAAATAATTATCTAGTTTAGCATATATAGTTTAGCAAAATAATTTGGCATTCAATCTTTCATATCTTTTTCTTTTTTTTTTTTTTTTTTTTTTTTTTTTAAGATTTTTTTATTTATTTATTTAACAGAGAGACAGCCAGCGAGAGAGGGAACACAGCAGGGGGAGTGGGAGAGGAAGAAGCAGGCTCATAGCGGAGGAGCCTGATGTGGGACTCGATCCCGATACGCCGGGATCACGCCCTGAGCCGAAGGCAGACGCTTTAACGACTGCGCTACCCAGGCGCCCCATCATATCTTTTTCTGATGTCCACAGAAAAAGAGAATAAACAAACTCCCAAATGAAATTTTTTTCTACTTTCAATGTAGTCCATCCCACAGCTATCATTTGGGGAATGTTTTTGGAAATTAGCCACAAATTTAAAAACATTTGCTTAAAACAAATTGTTTACATTACTTGCTTGTAAAATAATGTAATAATTGAGGCTCTTTTCCCCAGGGATAAGACTTGGGATGTTCATGAGTATTTGAATAGTCTTTTTGAAGAATTAAAATCTTGGAGAGATGTATATTGGCGCTTGTGGGGAACAGTCAACTGGCTAACTTGTTCAAGATGTTATCAGGTGAGTTTTTTTAAAAAAGAATATTTTTCTCTGCAAACATTCATAGCAGGCCCGTTTTTTTCTTAAAATTTTATTTTTAATCTCTACATCTCGGGCTCGAACTCAACCCTGAGATCAAGCATTGCATGCGCTACCAACTGAGCCAGCCAGATGCCTGGCATAGCAGGCTCTTTTAATATAATTAATTAGTATGTTTGATTGTATTTGGACAACATCTGACATCTTTTTAAAGAAACTAGTGGCAAAAATAATGGCACTAATAAACATTGCTTGCATCTGGTTTTGTGTCTCTCACTGTGTATCTTCATCCTCCTTTTTATTTTCATTGCTGAAACAATCATGCCTTGCCTAATTTTTAGAAAATCAACAGGTTTTAAGTGACCAAATCTATTTTTTCAGTGAAAAAAAACCCAAAATCTTTACTACCTTCAATTATTTCGAGCCAAACTGTTTCTCTGTTAGCCCATTAATTTCTTTAGAAATTCAGAAGCTCTCTGTAGAAACAGTACTATTGATATGTGCTCTTCTTACTGTAGCAGTTGTGTTCCCAAAAAGGTTAAAAGATTTTGTTTATTTTTTTCTTAATAAATGAAATCTGTAATAAAAGCACAAGAAAGCTTGTTATTTGAAGGTACCTATAATAAATCCTTTTATAGAATAAGTATTGATCTTTGTAAGTCACGTCATTCCTAATTAGTCTTAGGTATAAATCCAGAGTGTTCTACATAAATTTTTTATGAATCCCTAATGTCTCCCTGACTCCAGTAATTTTCCTCTCTCACTTGAGTAACAATTTTCAGTAGCTGGAAGGAAGAGCAGCTTATCAAAACCATCAGGGTGAGTTTTTTCAAACTATGTAAGTTTCCACCCAATAGACTTCCAATCCCTACAATTTTTTAAATTGGATTTGTTGAAATATAGCATTCATTTAGTAAAATTTATCCTTATACAGTAAAATTCATCCTTTTTTATGAGGTTTGACAAACCCATATAGTCGTGTAACTACCACCACAGTCAGGGCATAAGCCACTTCCATCAGGCTAGAAATTCCCCTGGCCTTTCTCAGTTCTTTCTTCCACCCCAGCCTCCAGCAACACTGATCTGTTTACTGTCCCTATAGTTTTGGCTTTTCCAGAATGCCATATAAATAGAATCATACTGTATTTGGCTTTTTGATCTGGCTTCTTTTACTTAGCAAATGGATTTGAAATTTATTCACATTGTTTTATGTGTCAGTTTATTTCTTTTTAGTGCTAGATAGTAACCCATTGTATAAATGTATCACAGTATGTTTATCCACTCACCTGTGAAGGGCTTTATAGTGTTTCTAATTTACGGCCATTATGAAAAAAGAAGGTATAAACATTTCCATACAGGCTTTCATGTGAACATATGTTTTCATTTCTCTTGAGTTATTACCTAGAAGTAGGATTGCCAGATTGTGTGGTTAATGTAAGCTTAACATTTATCACACCTAACAGTTTCTAAAAGTCCTTGAGTCATTTTGCATTCTTGCCAGCTATGTAGGAGAGTTCTGGTTGTTCCACATCCTCACTAGCACTATTTATTGTTAGGTTGGGTTTGAGGGTGGATTTTTTTGTTTTTTAAACTTAATGGGTACTTAGTTGATACTCCCTACAGTGGAATATCAGTAATAATCAAGGATATCAAACTTCTAAAATCTGACTTGTTAAGCATGTCAGAACACAGAAAACATGAGGGAATTTTTTCACTTCTTTATACCAAATTGAATATTGATTTATAGTATTTATTATGGAGAGTTTATAAACTCATAATAGTTCATATGCAAAATATTTTGTGTATGAGTAAGCACCTTCTAGCTTTTATCAGACTCAAAAAATGCTTTGAAAATGTATTATTTATTTATTTATTTTAGAAAGAGAGAGAGTGGGGGCGGCAAGGGCCAGCGGGAGAGAAAAAATCCTCAAGCAGACTCCTTGCTGAGTACAGAGCCTAATGTGGGGCTCAATCTAAGGTCCCTGAGATCACGACCTGAACCGAAATCAAGAGTTGGCTGATTAACTGACTGAGCCACCTTAGGGGCACTCCCAGACTCAAAAAATTTTTTAATTAAAAACTGTTTAAAAATCATAATTAGAACTAACGACTAAGAATTTGGAATTATAGACTGTGTTTTATGCTTTTATGTTCAAAATCAGTGCTTAAAATTGTTAATGTTGTTCTTTATTTTATCAACTTGTAAACATATCTGAAAACTCTTTATTTTATTATTAAAATTCTACTATTCAACAATTTAAAGTTATTACATAGTTTTCATTAAGATTGGTGCTAAATATTTACCATAAAAAAATGTCAAAGAGTAATCAAGCAAGGCAAAATTTATTTCGTTTTTTCTTTGGAAAACTTTTTATTTGATTAGCCATTTATAAAATCAGATGTATGTCAAGATCACTTTAATGCACTTGGATTTCGAATAAAATGATTAGTTTTTGCTTTTAATAGCTTCATGGAGATGTAATTACCTGCCATAAAATTCATTCAAGTGTACAATTCACTGATTTTTAGTAAGTTCACAGAGTTGTGCATCCATCACCAACATCCAGTTTTAGTACATTTCCATCGTTCCAAAAAGGTCCCTTGTGTCCATTTGCTGCCATTCCCCAGTTTATCTTCAACCCCAGGCAACCACTAATCTACTTTGTGTCTCTAGAGATTTGCCTTTTCTGTACATGTTATTTAAATGGAATATACACAGGCATCTGGGTGGCTCGGTCAGGTCATGATCCCAGGGTCCTGGGTTGAGTCCTGCATTGGGCTCTCTGCTCAGTGAGGAGTCTTCTCCCTCTCCCCCTACCCCTTCCCCCGCTCACGTTGTCTCTCGCTCTCTCAAATAAACAATCAAAATCTTTTTTAAAAAAAGTAAAAAAAAAAATAAATGGGACATACATTATGTAGTCCTGAGTAAAGTTTTTTGAGGTGTATAATTTCATTGTGGGAATAATGATTGATTTTATATATTTCTTTTATTCAGGCTTTTCTGTGTATAGAATTTTCACATTGTCAATATCACTCGGAAACAGTGGTTTATCCTACTGCAGCAAGTTCACTGAGTACTGTTGGCACTGGTATTTATCCCTGCTGTAACCAAAAGGTTCTTCGGTTTGATCCCACTCAGCTTACAAAGGTAAATTTTGGGGTTTTTTTTTGAGTGTGTGTGGTTTGTTTGTTTTAAATATTTTATTAAAAAAAAAAGATTTTATTTTTTCAAGTAATCTCTGCACTCAACATGGGGCTTGAACTTACGACCTCATGATCAGGAGTCTCATGCTCCACCAACGGAGCCAGCCAGGTGCCCCTGCAAAGGCGAGTTTTGGATGTTGCCTGTTTGTAGTTACAGTGCTCATTAACACTGTTTATTTAATCTTTTCCCCTTTTATTGTTTTTAAAGCATAAAGGTGATACATTCACATAAGAAAGACTTTAAACAATACAAAAATAAGTATAGTTAAAAGTAGAAGTCCCTCTTTACACCACTCCCTTGTTCTGCATCTTTTCTTCGAGGTAACCACAGTTAACGGTTTCCTTTCAGACTTTGTTTTATACATTTTTTTTAATATTAGGTTTTCTTCCCTTCTCTCTGTCTTTTTTTAAGATTTTATTTATGAGAGAGAGAGAGAGCATGCACAAGCAGGGGGTAGGACAGTGGGAAAGGGAGAAGCAGACTCCCTGCTGAGCAGGGAGCCTGACGTGGGGCTTGATCCCAGGACCCTGAGATCATGACCTGAGCTGAAGGCCGATGCTTAACCAACTGAGCCACCCAGGTGCCCCTGTTTTATACATTTCAGGCTCAAATTATACGCAGTTTTTTATATTGGAAATAGGATCATACTGTTCGTATTATTCTGTAACTTGCCCTTTTCAATCAACAATATACCTAGGTTATTTTTCTGTCATTTCTTTTACTGCTGTGTGATATCCTAAGCCGTACATACATCACATTTTATTTAACCATCCTCCTATCGATGAACATTTATGTTGTTTCCAGATGGTATTACAGTGTTGTAATGAACATCCTTGCACATATATCTTGGTACAATATGTGGGTGTTGCTGTAGGCTAGAGTCCTTGATCACTAACACTTTTGAAAATGTGTAAATTTCATCAGTGCAGGAAAAGAACCTAAAGCGCTTCCTCCCCCTCATCCATACAACAGTTATTTATAAAGCACCGCAGGTGTGTCACTCACTGTGCAAGGCAGAGAATAATCTAATTTCTGTAAAATTAGATAGTTTCTCCCTTCGTGGAGCTTATAGTTCATGCAGTAGTATCAAAAGGGGAAAAAAAGCATGCAAAGAACTGTTTGAAAAAGTATGCAGGGCCATAAATGTCTATAATAGGTTGGTCTGACCTGGGCATTGAAGTCAAGGAGTTGGCATTCGGCTGAAATCTGAAGGGTGGGTAGGAGTATGTGAGGCAAAGAGGAGGGAGAGAGCACTTCAGTCTGAATACCAAGGCCAAAAGGAACACAGTGAATGAGAGAGACTGAACGAAACCGTCTACGTAGTTTAAGAAAAGGCTGGCAAGGTAAATAGGTGTTAGGCCATGCAGGGGCAGGACCTTGTAGGCCATGTTTTTTCTTTATTTTGGGTTTTGAAGATCAGTTGCAGTGTGGAGAGTGGCAGAAATAATAAGTGTAGTCAAGTACAAGAGGAGTTACTGCCTAGTCTTAGAGAGAGATGGTGGTAGCTTGGCCTAGGGTTGTAGAGATGAATTCAGTATTTAGGAGGTAAAACTGAAATGGTTTGATGGATTACATCACAGAGGAAGAAGTCAAGGATAACCCCGTTTCTTGCTTGTGCTACTGGATAGTGGTAGTGCCATCTACTAAGGAGGAAACAAGAAGGGAATTGGGTTTGGAGAGAAGCTCATGAGTTCTGTTTTGGACATTTTGAGATTGAGGTGTTTTAGGAGACAACCAGGCCAAGAGTATTAGATATGCGGGTTTTGGTGCTCAGAGAATTGACTACCTGGAGGTGATAATTTTAAGTCTTCTTGCAAATAAGTAAGAATTGAAACCAGTAGGTATAGGTGAGCATAAGGAGATCAGAGAGCCTACAGCAGAGCCTAAAGAAACTCCCAGAATTTAATGGCTGGGTAGCAAAGCACAAGCCTGCAAAAGACAGTGATCAGGAGCAGCAGGAATTGTAGGAGGAAAACCAAGGATGTTGTCATGAAAATCAAAGAAGTAGTATTTAAGAAAGAGAAAGTGGTCCATGATGCCAAATATGGCCAAGAGGTTAGATAAAATAATGAAAGAAATGTGTCCTTTAACTTTGGTAACCTGGAATTCATGTGTGAGGGTCTGTTTTGGTGGAGTGCTAAATCCCAAAGCCAGGTTGGTGTGGGTTGTGAAGGGAGTGAGACCAGATATGGAGAGTGTGAATAGCAGCTCTTTTGGGAAATTTGAGAAAGGGAGAAGGTAAGTCAGTAATTACATTATAGGTATCTGGTTATTGTTTCTGCTTTATTTTGTTTTAATAGAAGAGATCTTCTTTAAAGTCAGTGGGAAGGATCCATTTGGGGAGGAGAGGTTGATGGTATAAGGTTATGAGGCAGTATTCGTTTAGACAAGAGGAAGGGCAGTTCCTCTGTTTAACAGTAGAGAAAGAGTAGGGTGGTTGCAGTTATTAGTAAAATTGTGTTTTTATCATTTGGATATGTTTTTCCAACCTTAATGCTTTTCTTCTCTATAAAGTAGGAGGAAAAACCACCTGCTAAGAATGAGGTGGAAGAGGGAAGGTTCCAAGGTTTGAAGGCAGTATTGAAAGTTTGAAATAGTTTATTTGGAAAATATGAGAGTGAATTTTCCAGAGAAAGGTTGTAAGCAATTTGAGAGCCCATCAGAGATTAGTAATCATAAATTTACAGTGAAATCCAACATGCCTTTTATGTCACTCTCTCCGGCAGCGCTAAGCTGCTTGAGGGCAAACATGGAGAAAATGGGTCATTGAGCTCATCCAGTTTGGGGTTTTACCAGATGGGTATGATGAGATTTAGGGCCAAGGAATTTGGGGTATTAGCATGAATGTTATTGTAATGATGGATCAAGGGATTTAAGCTGAAAGGTAGTTTGTTGTATTTGCAATCAATCACCAACTTCGATTAGTCAGAAGTTTTATTGGTGAGGTAATAGGTTACCCACATAATGTTTGTATTTAATGTTAGGTAGATGCTTTACGTACAAAGCAATTTAAATTGGGTATGACACTTTAAGCAAAATGGGATAGCTTTGATAGGCCCAAGAAGTTTATTAATTCATGGTTATGTTTTACAGTAATATGATTTTTAGTCATTGCATTTCTTTGTGGTTATGCTGTTTCTGCTTTAACTATCACATTCACATTGTTGTAAACAATACTAAAAGTTGTGATTCTTTGTCTTGTCATTGTCTGTTTACTGGTTGTATTAACCCCTTATATTCCATTCATCATGAGACAGGGAGGAATAAATAGTAATTAAACTGTATGATAAATCTTGTACGTGACATCATGGATATTGTTGAGGTGATTTCTTAGGCTAAGTGAAATCTAAACAGCTCATATGGTGGGGCGCCTGGGTGGCACAGCGGTTAAGCATCTGCCTTCAGCTCAGGGCGTGATCCCGGCGTTATGGGATCGAGCCCCACATCAGGCTCCTCCGCTAGGAGCCTGCTTCTTCCTCTCCCACTCCCCCTGCTTGTGTTCCCTCTCTCGCTGGCTGTCTCTGTCGAATAAATAAATAAAATCTTTAAAAAAAAAAAAAAAAACAGCTCATATGGTGATTTATATTTCTAGTAAGGGCAGACCAAGTAATTCAGACTAATCCTCCCATCAAAAGGCAACTAAAAAAGGTGGATTAAATATAAATATAAAGATTATATTAAAAGCATCAAAGAGCTAATAATGAGGAATTAGTGTTAAGGTACAGGAAATGATAGAAACCCTAAGGGAGCCAGCACTCAGGGCCATTTTTGTCCTGGGAGCAAATACCAGTCTGGAAAAAATGGCTAAGAGGCTGGGCTGATCTTTAGGTGCCGTATCAGAATTTTGGGTAATAGTCAGTGTCCAAGGTCTAGAAGAATGGAGTTAGTAATGAATAACATTCCCACCCTTGCACTTTCAGTTGGGATCCAAAGAAAATAAGATTAAATCAGAAGTAAGCTATTCCTTGCCTGGATAGCAGCCTGGCTTTGATTCAGTTGCATGGCCTAGGAAATTTCAAGTCCTGAACTTGGATTAAGGTCATCTTGGATTGCTATTGTTTCCAGGCACCTGGCAAAAGCAGTAAAAATTCTCTTTGAAGGAAAATAACATTATTCTACACCTCAGATTATTTCTTTATTTTTTAAAGATTTTATTTATTTATTTGACAGAGAGAGCACAAGCGGGGGCAGGGATTAGCAGCAGACAGAGGAAGAAGCAGACTCCCCCCTGAGCAGAGAGCCCGATGCGGGGCTCAATCTCAGAACCCTAAGATCATGACCTGAGCTGAAGGTAGACACCTAACCGACTAAGCCACCCAGGCGCCCTACAGACAGTTTTTTTTAAATAAAATATTCAACATACAAAGATAACCTGACATAGATGAAAGTAATTTACCAAGAAGGGGAACAGCAGAACTTATGCCACAAAATCAAACCACAGGAACTATAAATATTGGAATTATTGACACAGACTATAAAATAAATAAGATTACTAGTTTAAGTTGATAGAAGCCAAGCTTGGAAATTTTTGGCGGGGAATTATAAACTATAAAAAATGATAAGGGGTGCCTGTGTGGCTCAGTTGGCTGGGTGTCCGACTCTTGATTTCAGCTCAGGTCATGATCTCAGGGTCACAGGATTGAGCACCGTGTTGGGCTCTGCACTCAGCAGGGAGTCTGCTGAAGGATTCTCTCTCTCTCTGCCCCTCCCCCTGCTCTTGCTCTCTCTCAAATAAATAAATAAATCTTTTAAAAAATGACAAAGAGGGGCGCCTGGGTGGCACAGCGGTTAAGCGTCTGCCTTTGGCTCAGGGCGTGATCCTGGCGTTCTGGGATCGAGCCCCACATCAGGCTCCTCTGCTATGAGCCTGCTTCTTCCTCTCCCACTCCCCCTGCTTGTGTTCCCTCTCTCACTGGCTGTCTCTATCTCTGTCAAATAAATAAATAAATAAATCTTTTTTTAAAAAAATGACAAAGAGGGTTTAAATAAAAATAAATAGGGGCACTTGGGTGGCTCAGTCAGTTAAGCATCTGCCTTCCACTCGTGTCATGGTTCCAGGGTCCTGGGATCCAGCCCCAGGTCAGGGTCCCTGCTCAGTAGGGAGCCTGCTTCTCCCTCTCCCTCTGCCCCTACTCGCTGCTTGTGCTCTCTCTCTCTCTTAATCTCAAATAAATAAATAAATAAATAAATTTTAAAGATTTTATTTATTGATTTGACAGCAAGAGAGCACAAGGATCAGGACCCTGAGACCATGGCCTGAGCCGAAGGCAGTTGCTTAACCGACTGAGTCACCCAGGCACCCCATAAATAAAATCTTTAAAAAAAAAAACAAATAGAAATGCTAGAACTAAAAAAAAATTATAACAAATTTAAGCTCAGTGGCAAATTTAACAGGAGATTAGATACAACTGAGAAATTAGTGAATTGGAAGATAAAAGAAGAAACTATCCAGAATGAAGCACAGAGAGACAAATTGATGAGAAATATAAAAGTAAGAGACTTAGAGAGTGCGTGTCCTTTTTTAAATTGTGGTAAAATAAACATAAAATTTGCCGTCTTAACCATTTTTAAGTGTATAGCTCAGTAGCATTAAATATGTTCACACTGTTATGCAGCCAGGCTCTAGAACTCTTTCCTCTTGCAAGAACTGAAACTCCGTAGCCAACAGTCTCCATTCTCCTTCCCTTTGGCACCTGGCAACTCTCATTCTATTTTCTGTACCTGTAAATTGTGAATATTCTAAATACCTCATGTAATGGAATTCCATAGTACTTGTCTTTTCATGTGAGGAAGACTAAATTTTTAATGGAATCCCTAATAGAAAAAAAGAATATATCCGAGGCAAAATTTGAAGAGATAATGGCTGATATTTCAGAATTATTGAAAAATATTATATATTCGAGAATTCCAGTGATTCCCTTGTATGGAATTGTTGAATCACTGTATTGTATACCTGAAACTAATATAACACTATATGTTAACTAACTGGAATTAAAATAAAAATGGAAAAAAAAGTCCAGTGATTCCCAATAAAATAATAGGAAATCCATATCTGCACATATCATGGTGAAACTGCAGAAAACAAAAAAACAGAACATTTAAAAGCAGCCAGATAGAAAAAATACAGACTCTTCAAAACATCATTAATTAGAGTTCACATCTCAGCAGTAGCTGTGGAAGCCTGAGTATAGTCTATTTGGTCTTCAGTGTGCCAAAAGAAATAGTTAACAATCTAGAAATCTATGCCTTTCTTAAATATCCTTTAAGAATGAAGGCAAAATAAAGATATTTTTAGTCAAAGAAAAACTGAAGGAATTTGTAATCAGCAAACTGCTTTAAAGATTTTATTTATTTATTTATTTATTTGAGAGAGAGAGAGAGAAAGTGCAAGCAGGGGGAGAGATAAGCAAACTGCTTTAAAGGAAATACTAATGGTGTTCTCAAGATACAGGAAGGAATGAAGACCAAAGAAAGAAATTAATATATTGGTAAATGTAAATGAACATCAACTGTATAAACAATGATGGTAAAGCTTCATATGTGTGTGTTTCTAATAAACATATAATTATATTAATAAGAGAGAAAATGTAAAAGTAATTGATACATACTATTTATTTTAATATATAATTTAAAAACCCATAGCAATACCCTAAAGATTAGAAGGGTGGTGAAATGGAGGTCTTACAGTTCAAAAGGTCTTACATTATTTAAAAGGGGAAGTATTAACAAATCAGACTTTGATAGGTCATTTTAAAAGTTCTAGGGTAGGGGCGCCTGGGTGACTCAGTCGTTAAGCGTCTGCCTTTGGCTCAGGGCGTGATCCCAGCGTTCTGGGATCGAGCCCCATATCAGGCTCCTCCGCTGGAAGCCTGCTTCTTCCTCTCCCACTCCCCCTGCTTGTGTTCCCTCTATCGCTGGCTGTCTCTATCTCTGTCAAATAAATAACTTAAAAAAAAAAAAAAGTTCTAGGGTAATCACTGAAAGAATAGAAGAATGTATAACTTCTTAATTAATGTATATAATGGAAATGGGAAGAATGATAAAAAAAAAATTCTTACCAAATTTAAAAATAAAGGGGAAATTACATAATCCAATAAAGAATAGATACTATACTACTAAAAGCAAATATCACACTTAATGGTGAAATGTAGAAAACTTTTTCTTTGAAATTGGAAGTACAATAAGGATGCCCATTGTCACCACACTTTTATTCAAATTGAACTGGATGTCCTAGCATTATATTAATACAAGAAAAAGAAATTAAAAGGTATAAGGATTGAAAAGGAATTGTCATAATTTGCAGATGACATTGTGAACATAGAAAATCCTGAGGAATCTAGATGAATTATTAGAATTAATAGGAATTTAAGATCTATTAAAAATCATTTATAGAAACCAATTGTATTTCTATAAACCAACCAATGATAGAAGACGAAATTTATAAAAAGAAACCATTTATAGTAGGTCGCCTCAAAAAATCAAGTACCTAGGATTAAATCTAATAGAATATGTGCAAGAACTCTACATAAAGAACATAAAACATTAATGAGAGAAAATAAAACTAGAAAATGGATTGTTATACCATGTTCATAGATTGGAAAACTCAATGTTATAAAGATGTAAATGTTCCCCAAACTGGCCTGTATAGATCAATACAATCTCAATAAACATACTAACAGATTTTTATTGGGAACTTTGCTGAGCTGATTCCAATGTATGTGGAAATGAAAAGGGCCAAGGATAGCTAAGATACTCTCAAAGAACACAAAGGTAGAAGTTCTGGCTCTGTCCAATGTGAAGATTTATTACAAAGCTTTGGTAATAGAGTGATACTGGTGAAGAGTAGATGGATGGACCGATAGAAGAGAATACTCAGAGCCACCTGGATACTTGACTGTGACAGAGGTGGCATTATAGAGCAGAGAGCAAAGGATACACTTTTTGGTAAGAGGTGCTGGAACATTGGGATATCCATATGGGGGAAAAAATGGAAATGGAATCTGTCCCAAACTACTCACAAAAAAAAGGATCTATATGTGAAAGGAGAACTAATAAAGCTATTAAAAGATAGTACTGGGGTGCCTGGGTCGCTCAGTCAGTTAAGCATCTGCCTTCAGCTCAGGTCATGATCCTAGGGTCCTGGGATCAAGCCCCGCATCACGCTCCTTCTCTCTCTCTCTTGCTCTCTCTCAAATAAATAAATAAAATGGTTGTGTGTGGTTTTTTAAAAAAGATAATACCATAAAGGAAGAGTTTGTTTTTTTTTTTTAAAGTAAACTCTATACCCAGCTTGGGGCTCGAACTCATGAACCCAAGATCAAGAGTTGCATGCTCTACCAACTGAGCCAGCCAGGTACCCCAAGGAAGAGATTTTAAACTCAAGTACATCACCTACATTAAAAAAACTTAAACAGAGGAGACAAACTCATAGGTAGGACCAATATTAGCAAAACATATCCATAAAAGGTCCATATTAAGATTTTTTTCAGCTCTTACAAATCAATAAGAAAATAGCAATAGGAACTTCACACAAGAAGACATTTAGCTGTCCCGTAAACACGAAAAGGGGCTCAACATCATATGTAATTGGGGAAATACAAATTCAAAGCACAATGAGATTCTACTACATGCTCACCAGAATGACTAAGATTAAAATGTCTCACCAAGTGTTAGTGAGTATGTAGAGTAGTAACTCTCACACTCTGCTGATAGTAATATAATTTGGTACCTATGAGCACTTTTACACCAGGAAACGTAGAAGAATGTTCATAGCAGTATTATTTGTAACAGCTCCAAACTGGAAACAATCAACTATAGAATAGATATACAAATTGTGGTGGAGATGAGTTAAGATGGCGGAGGAGTAGGGGACCCCTTTTTCAGCCGGTCCCCTGAGTCGAGCTGGATAGGTACCAGACCAGCCTAAATAACCACGGAATCAGCCTGAGACGCAGGATGATGCATCTGGATCTCTACAAATGAACATCTCCAGCGCTGAGTATTGAGGTACCAAGAGGGGAGCTGTAAACCGTGCACGGATATCGGAAGACAAAAGGAAGGGGGAGGGAGCCGCCGCGTTTGGGCTCCGGGAAGCGGCAGCCACCTGCACGGGGGAGCGGGCGGACTCACAGAGGGCACCCGCGAGAGAGCGGACTGAGACCGGTGAGCCGTGAACGCGCGCGCCACCAGGCATCTCCCGGAACACCGGAATCCCGGTGTGCTCACGGGATCCAGACTGAGACCGGGAACTCCCGGAGCGCGCACAGGGCGGCTGGCGGCTGGCGGGCCACCTGCACGGGGGAGCGGGCGGACTCGCGGTCGGCACCCGCGAAACAGCAGACTGAGACCCTGAACCGGGTGCGCGTGCCACCAGGCTTCTCACGAAACTCCGGAATCGAGGTGTGCTCACTGGGCATAGACTGAGACCGGGAGACCCGGGAGTGCGCGGGGCGGCCGGTGGCTGGCGGCATTAGAAACACAAAGGACAGAGACGCGCAGGCCCTGGAAGTGAGGGCAGGGACGCCGGGTTGGTGCGCACATCCCGGGACGCTGCAGGGTTGAGCAGCACCCAACAGTAACAGAGTTAAAGTGGCCCGAACATCAGTGGAGAACGGGCCGCAATCCCTCTGTTCTGTGACAATGCAGCCTCTGCTGCTCTGACTCTCAGAAGAGGCATAGCCGGCCGCCAGGGAAAGCCGCCAGAGAACAAAAGCCTGGAAATACCGGCTCAGAGAGTGCCCATCCCCATCCTCCCTCGCAGGGGACACGGAGACTCTAACCAAACAGGGTTGCCTGAGTATCGGCACGGCAGGCCCCTCCCCCAGAACACAGAAGGCAGGCTGAAAAATCAAGAAGCCCACAACCCAGGCGCCTGGGTGGTGCAGGCATTGAGCGCCTGTCTCCGGCTTAGGGCGTGATCCCAGCGTTCCGGAAAGGAGTCCCTCATCGGGCTCCTCCGCTGGGAGCCTGCTTCTTCCTCTCTCACTCCCCTGCTTCTGTTTCGTTCTTGCTGACTGTCTGTCTCCCTCTCTCAGATAAGTAAATAAATAAAATCTTTAAAGAAGAAGCCCACATCTCTAAGATCCCTATAAAACAAGGGGCACGGCCTGGGACCCAGTCAATAATTTTGGGCTCTGGAAACCCCGCAACCTCTCTTCATCAGAATGACAAGAAGGAGAAGCCCCCCCCCCCAGCAAAGAAAAGACAGTGAGTCAGTGGCCTCTGCCACAGAAGTAACGGATATGGATGTAACCAAATTATCAGAAATGGAATTCAGAGTAACAATGGTCAAGATAATGAGTAGACTTGAAAAAAGTATTCAGGAAAATATTACTGAGAATATACAATCCCTAAGGGCGGAAATGAGAGTGAATTTGACAGAAATTAAAAATTCTATGAGCCAAATGCAGGCAAAACTAGAGGCTCTGACGGCCAGGGTCACGGAAGCGGAGGAAAGGGTTAGTGAATTGGAGGATGGGTTAATAGAGGAAAAAATAAAAATAGAAGATGGTCTTAAAAAAATCCACGCCCACGAATGTTGGCTACGGGAGATTACTGACTCAACGAAACGATCCAATGTTAGAATCATCGGCATCCCCGAGGGGGTGGAGAAAAACAGAGGTCTAGAAGAGATATTTGAACAAATTGTAGCTGAAAACTTCCCTAATCTAGCAAGGGAAACAAAAATTCGTGTCCAAGAGGCAGAGAGGACCCCTCCCAAGCTCAACCATGACAGACCTACACCACGTCACGTCATAGTGCAATTCGCAAATATGAGATCCAAGGAAACAGTATTGAAAGCGGCCAGGGCAAAGAAATTTCTCACGTACCAAGGCAAAGGCATCAGAATTACATCAGACCTGTCTACACAGACCTGGAATGAGAGAAAGGGTTGGGGGAGCATTTTTAAAGCTCTTTCAGAGAAAAACATGCAGCCAAGGATCCTTTATCCAGCAAGGCTGTCATTCAGAATTGATGGAGAAATAAAGACATTTCAGAATCGACAGTCACTAGCCAATTTCGTAACCACGAAACCAGCCCTACAGGAGGTATTACGGGGGGTTCTATAAAAGTAAAAAGGCCCCAAGAGTGATACAGAACAGAAAGTCACAGCCAATACAAACAAAGACTTTACTGACAACATGGCAGAATTAAAAGCATATCTCTCAGTACTCAGTCTTAATGTTAATGGCTTAAATGCTCCCATTAATGCCACAGGGTTGCAGATTGGATAAAAAGAAATGACCCATCCATTTGCTGTCTACAAGAGACTCATTTCGAACCCAAAGATGCATTCAGACTGAGAGTAAGGGGATGGAGTACCATCTTTCACGCAAATGGACCTCAAAAGAAAGCTGGGGTAGCAATTCTCATATCAGATAAATTGGATTTTAAACTACAGACTATAGTTAGAGATGCAGAAGGGCACTATATTATTCTTAAAGGAAGTATTCAACAAGTGGATATGACAATTATAAATATATATGCCCCCAACAGGGGAGCAGCAAGATACACAAGCCAACTCTTAACCAGAATAAAGAGACATATAGATAAAAATACATTAATAGTAGGGGACCTCAACACTCCACTCTCAGAAATAGACAGAACACCCTGGCAAAAACTAAGCAAAGAATCAAAGGCTTTGAAGGCCATACTCGACGAGTTGGACCTCTTAGATATATATAGAACACTACACCCCAGAACCAAAGAATACTCATTCTATTCTAATGCCCATGGAACATTTTCAAGAATAGACCATGTTCTGGGACACAAAACAGGTCTCAGCCGATACCAAAAGATTGAAATTATCCCCTGCATATTCTCAGACCACAACGCTCTGAAATTGGAACTCAACCACAAGGAAAAATTTGGAAGAAACTCAAACACTTGGAGACTAAGAACCATCCGGCTCAGGAATGACTCGATAAACCAGGAAATCAAAAATCAAATTAAACAATTTATGGAGACCAATGAGAATGAAAATACAACAGTCCAAAACCTATGGGATACTGCAAAGGCAGTCCTAAGGGGGAAATACATAGCCATCCAAGCCTCACTCAAAAGAATAGAAAAATCTAAAATGCAGTTTTTATATTCTCACCTCAAGAAGCTGGAACAGCAACAGAGGGACAGGCCTAATCCACGCACAAGGAAGCAGTTGACCAAAATTAAAGCTGAAATCAATCAAGCAGAAACCAGAAGTACAGTAGAGCAGATCAACAGGACTAGAAGCTGGTTCTTGGAGAGAATCAATAAAATTGACAGACCACTGGCAAGACTTATCCAAAAGAAAAGAGAAAGGACCCAGATTATTAAAATTATGAATGAAAAAGGAGAGGTCACGACGAACACCATTGAAATTGGAAGGATTATTAGAAATTTTTATCAACAGCTATATGCCAATAAACTAAGCAATCTGGAAGAGATGGAATCCTTCCTGGAAACCTATAAACTACCAAGATTGAAAAAGGAAGAAATTGATTTCTTAAACAGGCCAATTAATTATGAAGAAATTGAGTCAGTGATAAACAACCTTCCAAATAACAAAACTCCGGGCCCGGACGGTTTTCCTGGGGAATTCTACCAAACATTCAAAGAAGAAATAATACCTATTCTCCTAAAGCTATTTCAAAAAATAGAAACAGAAGGAAAGCTACCAAACTCATTCTATGAGGCCAATATTACCTTGATCCCCAAACCAGGCAAAGACCCCCTCAAAAAGGAGAATTACAGACCGATTTCCCTAATGAATATGGACGCCAAAATCCTCAACAAGATACTTGCTAATAGAATCCAACAGTTCATTAAAAGGATTATCCACCACGATCAAGTGGGATTCATACCTGGGATGCAAGCGTGGTTCAATATTCGCAAATCAATCAGCGTGATACATCATATCAACAAGAAAAGACTCAAGAACCATATGATCCTCTCAATCGATGCCGAAAAAGCATTTGACAAAATACAGCATCCTTTCCTGATTAAAACCCTTCAGAGTGTAGGAATAGAAGGTACATTTCTCAATCTCATAAAAGCCATCTATGAAAAGCCTACTGCAAATATTATTCTCAATGGGGAAAAGCTGGAAGCCTTTCCCTTAAGATCAGGAACACGACAAGGATGCCCACTCTCGCCACTATTATTCAACATAGTACTAGAAGTCCTTGCAACAGCAATCAGACAACAAAAAGGGATCAAAGGTATTCAAATCGGCAAAGAAGAAGTCAAAATGTCTCTCTTCGCAGACGACATGATACTCTATATGGAAAACCCAAAAGAAGCCACTCCCAAACTATTAGAAGTTATAGAGCAATTCAGTAACGTGGCGGGATACAAAATCAATGCTCAGAAATCAGTTGCATTTCTGTACACGAATAACGAGAACGAAGAAAGAGAAATCAGGGAATCCATCCCATTTACAATAGCACCAAAAACCATACGTTACCTTGGAATTAACTTAACCAGAGACGTAAAGGACCTTTATTCTAGAAACTATAAATCACTCTTAAAAGACATTGAGGAAGACATAAAAAGATGGAAAGATATTCCATGCTCATGGATCGGAAGAATTAACATAGTTAAAATGTCCATGCTACCCAGAGCAATCTACACTTTCAATGCTATCCCGATCAAAATACCGAGAACGTTTTTCAAAGAACTGGAACAAATAGTCCTTAAATTTGTATGGAACCAGAAAAGACCCCGAATCTCCAAGGAACTGTTGAAAAGGAAAAACAAAGCTAGGGGCATCACAATGCCGGATTTCGAGCTGTACTACAAAGCTGTGATCACAAAGACAGCATGGTACTGGCACAAAAACAGACACATAGACCAATGGAACAGAATAGAGAGCCCAGAAATGGACCCTCAGCTCTTTGGGCAACTAATATTTGATAAAGCAGGAAAAAACATCCGGTGGGAAAAAGACAGTCTCTTCAATAAATGGTGCTGGGAAAATTGGACAGCTACATGCAAAAGAATGAAACTTGACCACTATCTCACACCATACACAAAAATAAACTCCAAATGGATGAAAGACCTCGATGTGAGACAGGAATCCATCAAAATTCTAGAGGAGAACATAGGCAGCAACCTCTACGACATCAGCCAAAGCAACCTTTTTCATGATATATCCCCAAAGGCAAGAGAAACAAAAGATAAAATGAATTTATGGGACTTCATCAAGATTAAAAGTTTCTGCACATCCAAGGAAACAGTCAGAAAAACTAAGAGGCAGCCCACGGAATGGGAGAATATATTTGCAAATGACACTACAGATAAAGGACTGGTATCCAAGATCTACAAAGAACTTCTCAAACTCAATCCACGAGAAACAAATAAACAAATCAAAAAATGGGCAGAAGATATGAACAGACACTTTTCCAATGAAGACATACAAATGGCTAACAGACACATGAAAAAATGTTCAAAATCATTAGCCATCAAGGAAATTCAAATCAAAACCACACTGAGATACCACCTTACGCCAGTTAGAATGGCAAAAATAGACAAGGCAAGAAACAACAATTGTTGGAGAGGATGTGGAGAAAGGGGATCCCTCCTACATTGTTGGTGGGAATGCAAGTTGGTACAGCCACTCTGGAAAACCATGTGGAGGTCCCTTAAAAAGTTAAAAATTGAGCTACCCTATGATCCAGCCATTGCACTACTGGGTGTTTACCCCAAAGATACAGACGTAGTGAAGAGAAGGGCCACATGCACCCCAATGTTCATAGCAGCAATGTCCACAATAGCTAAATCGTGGAAGGAGCCGAGATGCCCTGCAACAGATGACTGGATTAAGAAGTTGTGGTCCATATATACAATGGACTATTACTCAGCAATCAGAAAGAATGAGTTCTCAACATTTGCTACAACATGGACGGCACTGGAGGAGATAATGCTTAGTGAAATAAGTCAAGCAGAGAAAGACAACTATCATATGATTTCTCTCATCTATGGAACATAAGAATTAGAATGATCAGTAGGGGAAGAAAGGGATAAAGAAAGGGGGGGTAATCAGAAGGGGGAATGAAACATGAGAGACTATGGACTATGAGAAACAAACTGAGGGCTACAGAGGGGAGGGGGGTGGGGGAATGGGATAGACCGGTGATGGGTAGTAAGGAGGGCACATATTGCATGGTGCACTGGGTGTTATACACAACTAATGAATCATCGAGCCTTACATCGAAAACCGGGGATGTACTGTATGGTGACTAACATAATATAATAAAAAATCATTATTAATAAAAAAAAAAGATATACAAATTGTGAATATTCATAAATGGAATAATATACATTAAAACAAATGTTATCATTACATGCAATGATGTTGTTGAGTCATAAAAACGTTAAATGAAACAAGTGAGGCAAAACTATAGCTAAATTTAGGGATACATCCTTAAGTGGTAAAAGAATAAAAGCAAGGAAGTGAGTACCATACAAGTCAGGATAAAGATTATCTTTTGGGAGAAGGGAGGCAGTTAATAATCAGGAATGGGCCCATAGGAACTCCTAAAGTGTTGGCAATATTCTATTTCTTAATGTGAATGGTGGTTATGTGAATATTTTTGGCTGTTTGTTAAGGTGGTCATTTATATTTTGTGCTCTTTTCTGTATGAATACTGTTGACCCTTGAACAACATGGGTTTGAACTACATGACTCCACTTATACATGGGTTTTTCTTGATAAATACAGTACTATAAACGTATCTTTTTCTTCCTTATGATTTTCTTAATGCTCTTTTCTTAGCTTACTTTATTCTAAGAATAGAGTGTGTAATACTTATAGCACAAACTTTGTGTTAATCAGCTGTTTATCAGTAAGGTTTCTTGTCATCAGTAGGCTATTAGTAGTTTCGTTTTGGGGGAGTCAAAAGTTATGCATATTTTGGGGCATCTGCATGGCTCAGTTGGTTAAGCATCCGAGTTTTGGCTCAAGTCATGGTCTCAGGGTCATAAGATTGGGCTCTGCTCTGCATGGTCTGCTTGAGATTTTCTCTCTCCCTCTGCCCCTCCTGCTGTGCATACACACACACACACACGCGCGCACGCACGCATGCAAGTGCACGCTGTCTTTCTCTCTCTAAAATAAATCTTTTTTAAAAAAGTTATGTAGATCTTTGACTGTGCAGGGGATCAGCACCCCTAAGCCCCATGTCGTTCAAAAATCAACTGTATTTTTTTTTTTGAGAAAAAGTTGTAAAATGGTTGATATGATGATATGGCTGGGCAACGAAGAACAAAAACATACAATCATCTTTACAGGAATATTTCTATAACAAATCAACCTCTCTAACTCAGTGTCTCTTACATGACAGGGTTGTAAAGTGAAGGATCACGTGGTTGCTCTTCACGATCAAGGTGAAGGTGGAGATTTGCCGTCCTGTCCAACTGCTAGAATACTGGACGATCTCTACAAACACAAAGATGTCATTGTTGTGCCTTTTTCTAAGGATACGGTTAGGTGAGGCAGGACGAGGGCGGTGGGGGCAGGGGAACGCTGTGCAGCAGCTTTATTCATGCTTCCCATCTCAGAATCCTCCATTCCCTGGTGCTTCCCCAAATCAATGTCAGTCCCCAGATAGTTTACATTATTTCAGAAAGCTTACTGATATTATATGTTAGCTCTCGTTAAGAGCAAGCAGGTGTTTATTTGATAGGAAAAACACTTCAAAATATTGGAGGTCCAAGGGGAAGAAAAACTAATAAAAGGTGTCTTTGGTGATTGAAAGGTTGGGACCTGCAATTCATTTTTTGAGGGTTTTTCTTTTCCCAACTTATGTAAGCCCTCCTTCAATGCTTGATTGATAGAACTAGAAAAAAGTCTGGTTGAGGTCATCTATGCAGGAATTTGAACTCCTTGAGTTTAATAATTTCTGAGTCACTTCTATCATTTTGCAGTTGCAGCAGGATGTCAGGTTGGGGGGTGGGGGACCCTTTAATGAAGGCCATTCTCACAGAAGTACCAGTCAGCAGCCCATTTCACCACCTGACAAGTGTGATGCTTGGAGTGCCATGGTGCTCCCCGATATGGAGTGTCTTCTGCTAGGGGAATCACTAGATGAATTAAGAAATGTAAATGTTGAGGTGGCATACCTTATACTCAAGAACTGTGTTTCTAAAGAGCGATTTGTAAAATATTTGCAATAAAAAAAGATATCATTTGCATTTAACTTCTTGTGAAATTGAACATTTCTCCATAAAATGTCTTTTTCTTTCAAGTGATTCTGGGGTTGGTACCTGTGATGAAAAGGGTCTAGATTGTGATGTTTTACTGGAGCCAAATACACCATGGGGCCCCAAAAGTGGGGAACTCAATGCTGTGAGTAGCTTGTTTCACTTATTCTTTATTGATATAAACAGTTGATGATATTTAATCTTTGACAGAAATAACTGGTTTAAACTGAAATTGAAATTTTCAGATAATAAGCATTTACTGACTACCTGATCATAACAACAAGGTATTATGCTGAGTAAGTAGGACTCTAAGGGTAATAGGACACATTCCTTGCCCTCAACTAATAACTGGTCAGCTTAAATTTGGGGAAAATATATAACATGGTCTTCAGAGGTTTTATTATGGACAAATAATGATTTGAGAATTGAAGATAGTATGGGATATTTTGTCCTTTCCTAATTCTATAAATTTTTTGGTACGAAATTCTTTTTTTTTTTTTTAATTGTAATCAGGAATGCATTTAGTTCTTGCAAGGTTTCAAGACAAATATTTCTCAGAGGGCTGGATAGCTGTGATTCCTTTGATTCTTGTTCCTGACAACCAGGGAATCTCCAATTGCCTGTGAACTTCCTGGCTTTGTATTGGTTGAGACAGTGTTTACTTGACAAAGTGAAATATTCCATGTAAAATGCATTGTAAACTCGAAATGACTGCAAATATTCGATCATTAACATTCATTTATGAATTATATACAAAATAGCAAATTAGATTTCTTGACTATCCATATATAATCTGGTTCCTCAATTTATAGTAAAATATAAACATTAAAAAGTAATTGAAGGGGCACTTGGATGGCCTAGTCAGTTAAGTATCCAGCTCTTGGTTTCAGCTCAGGTCATGATCTAGGAGTCATGAGATCGAGCCCCGTGTCCTGCTCTGCACAGAGTCTGTTTAAGATTCTCTCTCCCTCTGCTCGTGCTCTCTTTCTGTCTAAAACAAATAAATAAATCTTTTTTAAAAAGTGATTGAAATAGTTCAAAAAATAAGTTGTATTATCTCTACATGTGATTTGCTTATCCTTTGGAAATGACACTGGGAAGTGTTGATTTTCTTTCGTCTTCTTCTTCTTCTTCTTTTTTGTAAACATATACATCTTTCTATAGGCAGCAGATACAAGAAATTTGTAATACATCATTTTCAGCCTGAGTTTTAAGTTATGTTTCAACCTGGAAAGGAGCTATACTTGCAGCTTTTTTCAACTCTTTCTCAGTCTCCACATGAAAATGAGCTACAGTCTGGTTAGATGCAGATTTATTAATCTCTTATTCCTTTATCTTTCTTATAGTTTTTGTCACTGAAAAACTGGACTCTGCAACTGGTAAGTAAGGAACTATATTCCACTTTCATGGATCTCTTTCTTCCATAATTAAAGTTTAGTTTAATAGAATCTTATCAGTATCTTATTTTACAGATTTTAGTTCAATGCAATTATCCTTTTCAGCTTCTGTAATTTTGCACTTACTGAAAGTGCCATTTTTAAAAACAGACATATACTCCATTATCTTGTTGCATACTCCTTAAGTGTCCCTAATGACTTCTAAAAGTCGCTTTTAAGTCACATTAGGACATAGAACAAAGCAACAAATCTATTAAATTCCAGGCATTTGGTTGGTTGGTTGGTTGGTTGGTTGGTTGGTTGGTTGGTTGATTTTTTTTTCTTTTAACTATTTGCCATTACTCTGCCATCTGCTACCAATATTCACAAGAATGGAACTGGAATTTGGATCAGTGATGACAGAAAGCAGGGTGGGTAGGTAGATGCAGGAAGCTGATGAGGCTATGGTTGAATAATCCAGGACCACATTTATCCAGGGAATGTGTACCTGTCCTTGCTTATGAGACTACTTTAATAATGGCAATTACTGTATTTTAATTTAATCTTAATATCAAGGAACATAGATTCAGTTGAGTGTTAGAGGTGCAG
The DNA here is from genome assembly GCF_024610735.1 of Ursus americanus. NCBI lineage: Eukaryota > Metazoa > Chordata > Mammalia > Carnivora > Ursidae > Ursus > Ursus americanus. Next base: position 28,114,112 of record NC_142133.1, read on the forward strand.
TTTGACAAATGCTGAGGACCTAATATGTGCCCATCACTCTGCTAGAATATGTGAAGGAAATAATTTTAAAATGTTTAATGTAATGTGATCCTATCCTAAACAATGAAATTTTTATGTCCATTTCCCAAATGTTGTACGAGGCATTGTCATTTTATCAGATCTTGTTTGGCTCATTTATCCAAAATAAATTTAGGTAAATATGTTTGAAATAATCCATGAGAGGTGTGTTAATACTATGTTTTTTAAAGGGTGTGTGTGTGTGTTTTTTTAATTCAGAAACAACAATCGTTATTTTCAGAAGAAGAAGAATATACCACTGGATCTGAGGTCACTGAAGATGAAGTTGGAGATGAGGAAGAAATATCCAAGAAACAAAGTACTGATTTCTAAGATAAAATCAAGTCTTACTTTTATGAAGGGGTAGCATTCTGAAGGCTTTGATGCAATGGGTGAGGAGTTAGCTTTTTAAGTCTACACGGTAGGCTACAACATGGAAAAAAAATAAGGGAGGCTCCATCAAGATTCCCTAATCCTGGCACTGACACAGAATAATCACAAAGTTATTTAAAAAGTGCAGTATACTGAGAAATAATATTCCACATTTTCATTTCAGGTGTAACTGAAATGGGTTTCTCAAAATGTATGACTTACATCAGTGTGTGCCTGAGATGATTTGAAGTAACACGCAAATGAAGCATTATGCAGTAGTAATCAGAGTATGATTCTTAAAAAATTGAAAACATGATTTTATACAACTAAATAACAAGAATAAACTTGTTTCAAAATTTTTGAACTCTTTAGTGAGACAAATAGCAGGGAAAATTGGTTTAAAGAGCAGTTGAAGACTTGGGTATTTATAGGCATTTGAAAAAGAATATTAAAGAGGATTGCAAGTTAGATTCAAAACTAATTGATGTCCTATAAGTCAGTAAACCCGATCACCTTTGAGGTTATCTTTTCTTCTAAACAGAAATCATTTGCATTTCTATTAGACACAAAAATCTTCAAGTTGACGTAAAACTTCACAGCATCTGGGCCTTCAATGAACAGTAGATAGGAAAGTCAGATACAAGGATATTTTCTTTGAGAATTAAATAATTCTTACATGAGACTTCTAAGCAGTCCTCCAATATGACACTATAAGGACATACAACCCTCCCTTTGTCTTTTTTCCAAGTTTTACATAATTTTTCTTCATGTGTCAAATCCTCTTATTAAAAAACTAGTTCTTTATCAATTATTTTTAAGTTATAATTAGTCAAGGAGAAAAAGCTACTATGCTGTGTGTGATGTTTTTCCCAGTTGATTGAGATAGAATTTATATGTAGCAAAATTCACCCATTTTTAAGTGTACATATTGATGAGTTTTGGCATACAGTTGGGTAACCACCACCAAAATTAAGACCTAAAACATCACTCCAAAAAATTATCTCCTGCCCCTTTACACTCAGTTCCCTTATGCCAATCCCACCCCCAGATAACCACCAATCTGCTGTTGTCACAGTGCTTTACCTTTTCTAAGGTTTCATATAAATGGAATCATGGGTAGTCTTTTGTGTGTGGCTTCTTTCACTTAGTGTGATGTTTTTGAGATTCATCTATATTGTTGTGTATATCAGTAGTTTGTTCCTTTTTATCACACAGTAGTATTCCATTGTATGAATATACCATAATATGTTTATCCATTCACCATTTCATGGACATTTGGGTTGTTCCAGTTCTTGGTTATCATGAATAATGTTGCCATGAACATTTGCATACAAGTCTGTGTGGACATATGTTTTCGTTTTTCTTGGGTAGATACCTAGGAGTGGAATTGCTGGGTCATAGGGTAAGTGTATAAGAAACTGCCATACTCCTTTGCAAAGTGACTGCACCATTTTGCATCTCACCAGCAATGTCTGAGAGTTCCAGTTGCTACACGTTTCTAACAATACTTGATATTATTACTTTTTTTAACTTTAGCCATTCTAGTGGGTATATAGTTCTAGGCATCTTCTCATGTGCTAATTGGCCATTTATATATCTTTTTCATGAAGTGTTTGTTTAAATGATCTTTTGCCTGTTTTGTACAAAGTTGGATTGTTTGCCTTATTGTTGAATTATAAGCATTCTTTATATATATTTTGGATACAAGTCCATATGTTTTGCAAATATTTGTCCCCAGTTTTTGACTTGTCTTTTAATTTTATTAATGATGTCTTTTGAAGAGCCCGTTTTTAATTTCATGAGCTCTAATGTTTTAGTTTTCCTTTTATGTTTCATGTTTTAATAACAGAAATCTTTGCTTACCCCAAGGTCACAAGGATTTTCTGCTGTTTTCTTCTAGAAGTTGTATGATTTTAACTTTTGTATTTAAGTCTATGATCCCTTCCAGGTTTATTTTTGTATATGGTATGAGTTAAGGGTCGAGCTTCCCTTTGTTTTCCTATATGCATAGCTAGTTTTTCCAGAACCATTTGTTGAAAAGAATGTTCTTTCCCCATTGGATTCCCGTGACACTTTTGTTTAAAACCAACTGATCCTTTACATGTGGATCTATTTTTAAACTCTTTGTTCTCTTCTATTGATTGTGTCTCTATTACATCAGTATATCAATACCAGAGTCTTAATTCTTGTAGTTTTTAGCGATTCTTGAAATCTGGTGATGTATGTCCTTCAAAATTGTTCTTTTGTTTTAGATTATTTTGGTATTTCTAGGTGCTTCGCATTTTCTGTACATTTTAGAATAAAGGTCACTATTTCTACAAAAATACTGTTGGAATTTTTATTGGGATTATGTTGAACCCATACATCAATTTGGAGAGAATGACCTTTTTTTTTTTACAATGGCAAGTCTTCCAATCCATGAATATGGAATGTCTCTCTATTTATTTAATTCTTTTATGTCTCTCAACAATGTTTTGTAGTTTCAGTATGCAGATATTGAACATCGTTTGTTAAATTTATTCCTAAGTGCTTTTTTTATGCTGTTATAAATGGAAGTAGGTTTTTAAAAATTGTCAAATTTTTCAGTTGGACAATTTTTCAGTTGTTCCAAATGAGCTTTTTTCTGTGTCCTTGCTAATTTCACTTAATTTTTCTTTGTTTATTAGATTCCTTTCCAGTATGTATGCATTGTATTTCTTTGTCTTGCCTTTTTACACTGGTTAGGACCTCATGTTGAATAGAAGTGGTGAGAACAGACATCCTTACCTTGTTCCTGTCTTAGGGGGAAAGCATTCAGTCTTTATCCATTAAGTATGTAATGTTAGTGGTTGGTTTCTCAGTTTCTCATAAATGACCTTTCTCAGGTTAAAGAAGTTCTTTTCTGTTTCTAATTTGCTGAATTATTATAGTGAATAGGTGTTGAATTTTATCAAATACTTTTTCTCTATCTATTGAGATGATGATCTAGGTTTTCTCCATATATCAATATGATGAATTACATTGGTTTTTCAAGTGTTATACCAGTCTTCTAAGGTAAACTCCACTTGGTTATGAGGTATTTGTCTTTTTATATATTAATGTATTTGAGTTGCTGGTATTTTGTTAAGGGTTGTTTGTGTTTATGAGCGATATTAGTTGTTTATTTTTAGTTGTCTGTGATATCTTCCAAGTTTGGTTACCACGATAATACTGATCTTGTAAAATGAGTTGGACGGTGTTCCACTCACTTCCCTTTCCTGGAAGAACTTGTGTAGTATTTGTATTATTTCTCTCTTAAATATATAATAAAATTCAGCAGTGAAGTCGTCTGGGCCTAGAGTTTTCTTTATGGGAAGGTTTTTATTTTTATTTTTATTTTTATTTTATTTTATTTTATTTATTTATTTATTTATTTATTTATTTCTTTATTTATTTATTTATTTTAAGATTTTATTTATTTGACAGAGAGAGAGAGAGCCAGCAAGAGAGGGAACACAAGCAGGGGGAGTGGGAGAGGAAGAGGCAGGCTCCCAGCGGAGCAGGGAGCCCGATGCGGCACCTGATCCCAGGACCCTGGGATCATGACCTGAGCTGAAGGCAGATGCTTAACCAACTGAGCCACCCAGGTGCCCTATGGGAAGGTTTTTAATTATGATTTTAGTAGCTGTAATATTGTACTATTCAAGTCTTTTATTTCTTCTTGAATCTGTTTGATAACTTGTGTCTTTGAAGGAATTTCTCCATCTTATCCAAGTTGTCAAATTTATTGGCATAAAGTTGCTTATGGTGTTTTCTTATCCTTTTCTGTCTGAAGGATCTGCAGTGATGTTCCTCTTTCATTGATGATATTGGTAATTTGTGTTTTATCACTTTTTTCTTGACCAGTTTAGCTAGAGGTTTATTTTATTGATCTTTTCAAGGAACCAGCTTTTGATTTTATTGACTTTCTCTATGGTTTGTTTTATATTTCACTGGTTTTCACTCATATTTAGTATTTACTTCCTAGTAATTACTTTAGACTTTCCTTTTCTCTCTTTTTTAGCTTCTTAAGGAACTTAAATCATTGGTTTTTTTACTTTTCTTCTTTTCTAATATAAACATTTAAAGCTGTAAGATTTGCTGTCAGCACCACTTTATTTCCTACAGACTTTGCTATGTCTTGTTTTCATTTATATTCAACACAGAATATTTTCTAATTCCCCTTATGGCTTTTTTATTTGCCCCATGTATTATTTAGTAGTATGTTGTTTAATTTCCAAATATTTTCAAACTGTCCAGATATTTTTCAGTTACAGGTTTCTAATTTAATCCCATAATGGTCAGAGAACATACTCAATGTGGTTTCATCCCTTACATTTTATTGACACATGTTCTAGATGTGCATGAAAAGAATATGACTTCTGCTGTTATTGGTAGAGTGGTCTATAAATGTCAAGACAGGTTCGTTTGGTTGTCTGTTACAAATCTTCTATAATCTTGCTTATTTTCTGACTGCTCATTTCTGACTTCTTGTTCCATCGATTAGTAAAAAAGAGTTGAAATCTCTAGCTATAATTAATTTACGTATTTTTCCTTTTAAGTCTACTAGTTTTTGCTTTGTGTACATTAGAGCTTTGTGATTAGGCATGCATTTATAGTGTATGGACGCTTTCATCATTATGATATATTCCTCTTTGTCTACAGTAAAATTGCTTGTCTCGAAGTCTATTTTGTTTGGTGTTAATATAATCACTGTAGATTAGTTTACTATTTGGATGGCATATCTTTTTTGCTATTGTTTTATTTTTAACCTCTTTGTGTTTTCTAATTTAAAGTGTGTGTCTTGTAGGTAGCATGTTGTTGGAAATTGCTTTTTTTATCCAGTTGGACAATCGTCACCTTTTGATTGGAGCATTTATTCTATTTATACTTAATGTGTTTAATGATATGGTTCTATTAGTTCTGCCTTTTGTTTTTTTGTGGGTTTTTTTGTTGTTGTTTTTTAAATTTTAAGTAGGCTCCATGCCCAGAGTGGAACCCAACACGGGGCTTAAACTCATGACCCCAAGATCAAGACCTGAGCTGAGATCAAGAGTGGGATGCTCAACTGACTGAGCCACCCAGGCGCCCCTAGTTCTGCCATTTTGCTGTTTACTTTTTAATTGTCTCAAATGTTTTTGCTTCTCTTATTTTTCCTTTCCTGCTTTTTTTTTGTACTAAGAAAATAATTTTAGTGTATCATTTAAGTTATTTTACTGGCTTTTTAGTTATATTTCTTTACATTTGGTTGTTCTAAGGATTACAACATGATCTTCAACCTATCACAATCTACTTGAAGCTAATAAGAATTACTTGAGGTCAAATATAACCTTAAAATAATATAGTTTCCTCAGCTTCCCCTTCTTTGTACTATTGTTATATATTCATATATATTATATATAATTGTGTTAGGGTTATGATTTTTGCTTTAAACAGTAGTATGTCATTTAAAGAATGTGGGGAACAAAAAAAATATGTATATTTAGTCTTTTATATATATCTACATATTTACTATTTTTTTTATATCTGAGTTATCAGATGTGATGTTAATTTCTTTTATTCTGAAGAACTTTTATTAGTTCCTATAGTGCAGGTATACCAGCAATAAATTCTTTCATTTTCACTTATCTGAAAATGTCTTTATTTCACTTTTTTAAGATTTTATTTTTAAGTAATCTCTACACCCAACCTGGGGCCTGAACCCACAACCCCAAGATCAAGAGTCATATGCTCTGAGCCAGCCAGGCACCCCTCACTTTTGTTTTCTAAGTACAGTTTTCTTCAATATGGAATTCTTGTTTAACAATTATTTTTTTCTTTTAGCAGTTTGTGTTTCATTCCAATATCTTCTGTCCTCTATTATTTCTGATGAGAAGTCAATCATTGATATAATTGTTCCCCTGTATATAATGTGCCCTTTTTATCTTGATTCTTTGAAGATTTTATTTTTTACTTCCTGAAGCCTGACTATGATATGCCTAAGTGTGGTTTCCTTTGTGGCTATCTTACTTGGTCTTTGTTGAGCTTCTTGGATCTGTAAATTAAGGTTTTAAACAAAATTTGGGGAGCTTATAGTCATTATTCCTTTAAGTATTTTTTCTGTCCCTTTCTCTCACTTATCTTCTGGAACTCCAATACATGTATGTTAGACCTTTTGATATTCTCCCATAGGTTTCTGAAGTTTTCTTTTTCTTCATTCTTCTCTTTATTTTTTGGATCGGATAATTTCTAATGCTTAACTTCACATTTCACTGATATATTCTCCTACCATTTCAGACTTTCTCTTGAGCCCATCTACTAAATATTTCAATTATTGTTCTTTTCAGTTCTAGAATTTCCATTTGGTTCTTCTTTTATAGTTTCCATGTCTTTGTTGAGATTTCCTATGTGTTTATTCAATAACACCATTTTCCCTTCCAACATATTTATAATAGTTGTTTTGAAATAATTGTGGGCTAAATCCAGTATATAAGCTCTCTCAGAACCAGTTTCTATTGACAGTTTCTTTTCTGAGTGGGTCATACTTTTCGGTTTCTTCATCTTGTAACTTTTGGTAGATTATCTGTGCAATTCTGAAATCTGTTTTGTTTTCTGAGGATTTTTGGATTTTTTGCTCTAGTAGGCAGTTAACTGGCCTGACCCAAACTGCAAAATCTGTCTCCCTCATGATAATGTAGTGAACGGTGTCTCTGCACAGGTTTTTCTTATCTGGTAACTGCTACTGTTTTAGCCTGACCCCCAGGGTCATACCAGCCTGTGTAGTTTTAGTAGTCAGGCAAGGTTTTGGACAGACTTTATATTCAGATTTGGGGGCTTACCTGCTTAGTGGTTTCCTTGCTTTGTGGGTTCCCCCTAGATTTCTAGTTGTTTTTCCAGTCCCAGGTAAGTCTCCTGGTGTCAGAAGCTTGATCTCTATGCATTTTGGGAAAGCATTTAATCAAAGGCACAAGAAACTCTGATCTCTCACCAAGAACAATTCTGTCTTGCAAGGGTCAACACCCCGACCTAATTCTTGCTTGCCTGTTTAGCTGGATTTCCTTGGGTCTCCCATATGCTTTCATAATTTAAGACTCATTTGAGCAGAGTTTATAGTCACATTTTAGATCTCAAGTCTTTTGTGACTTTCTTCCAAAATTTCCCCCTTAAACTTCCAGCTTCTCTGACTTTGAATTCTGTCTTCTTTGTCCTGGAACTCATAAGGCTGTAATTTTCCTCCCTTGGCTCAAGGTATTGGAAAGTGCCCTCAGGCAGAAAGCCATAAACTCACAGTTCTCACCTTATGCATCTTTTTTTTAAAGTTTTTAATTTTAATTCCAGTATAGTTAACATACAGTGTTAGATTAGTTTCAGGTGTACAATAGAGTGATTCGACAATTCTTTTTTTTTTTTTTTAACATTTTATTTATTTATTTGAGAGGGAGCCTGAGCAGTGGGGGTGAGGCAGAGGGAGAGGGAGAAGCAGACTCTCTGCTCAGCAGGAAGCCTGATATGGGACTCGATCCCAGGATCTGGGATCATGACCTGAGCCAAAGGCAGCCACTTAACTGACTGAGCCACCCAGGCACCCACGATTCAGCAATTCTGTACATTACTCAGTGCTCACCACCGTAAGGTACCCTTTAATCCTCCTCTCCTCTTTCACCCCTCCCACTCACCCACGTCCCCTCCTTATGCATCTTTTAAATGTAAACACTCAACCTTCTACCTCCCTTTGATTTTTTGCCAGTACCTACAGATAATGGTTTATAATATTTTTGTTCTGTTTTTGTCATTGTTTTCTTTGGAAGGAGCTTATCTTCACATTCCATTATCAAATCTCATCCTGTCATGTCTATTAGCAATTTTATAACACTTGTTTACCTCCCATTTTAACTATAAACACATGTCAGGGACTCAGGGCTTGTCAGGGGGCAAATAAACCTATCTAGATTAATACTCTTTTTATTTTATTTTATTTTATTTTATTTTATTTTATTTTATTTATTTATTGAGAGAGAGAGCGCGCGAGCATGAGTGGGGGAGGGGAGACAGAGGAGAAAGTATCTTAAGCAGGCTGCACGCCCATCCCAGCGCCTGACTTGGGGCTGGATCTCAAGACCCTGAGATCAATGACCTGAGCTGAAATCAAGATTCGGACTCTTAACTGACTGAGCCACTTGGGCATCCGTTTTTTTGTTTTTTTGTTTTTAGTATCTTAAAGGTTATCTTCCTTGTAGCACATTTTCCATTTGTGGTAGTAACATAAAGTTTCCCTTTTAAATGATAGAGCAAAAATTGCACAGGTTGTATACAAATACTTGATATTTGGGAAAGTGAGCTAATGTACTGTCCTTATATTCAAACATTGATTTGAGAGAAATGCTTTTCCCCTCCTTCTTTTCTCTTCCTCTCCTTTCTCCTCTACACTGTCAGCCAGAATAAATTCAGAATATTGATTGTAGGAATGCACTTGTCCAGAATACAATTTGTCCCAAATCTGCTTCCTCCCAAGATCATTTCTATCCCATCTCCATTTTTATCCTCATAGCCCCACCTCCTCCCCAAGCAAAAGACGTTTTAAAGATTTTTTTGTGGGTTCACTTATTCCAGTCTCAAAATGTGTTTTTCTGAGTTATAGTTATTTTTATATATATAAAAATTTGGAATTAGGTGATGGCTCCACTATTGAATTAGATTCAGAGAAATATGTATAGTTTTTCCCAACACTTTCGACATCTAGTTTCATTGGGGCTTTGAATTCATTGCCCTGATTTTTTCCCCCAAAGTTTTTTATCAAGTAGAAAGAAGAAAAGTAATTAAAATGAACTCCTGTAAAAACACATTCAGTTTGACTTCTCCATATATGTACTTTTTATTTAGAGGTAATTCATTAGTTTTAAGAAACAATTTTTTTAATGGTTTTATTGTTTTATTGTTTATAAGTAAGTAACAAGTGCATTGGAGAAGTATGTGAGACTAACATTGACTTTCTGTTGTCAGGGAAAAAGGAAAAGCCAAAGAAGTTCACAAAACAACCAAAAAAGCAGATGTCTTCACCCTGTGGTCAGAAGAAAGAAAAGGCATTAGAGAAGGTAGCTCTAAATTATCCATTACTGTTCTAAAGTTCATATTGAGAAATAAGCAGGCAAATATAGCCAAGAAAAATCTGAAGAAGAGTAAAAATATATCACAGTAGAATGCTAGCAGTATAAAAATGAAATTCCATAAAAACTGAGATTAAAGATTTCCAAGATGTATCGATAGGTGAGAAGAGGAAAGTGCTCAACAGTATGTATATTGGCATAGTCTAACATTTCTGTAGCATGCGTAGAAGAATATGTATGTCTTTCTCTATATATGCATGAAATATCTGAAAAACTGCATAGGAAGTTGATAAGGACTGGTTGCCTCTAAAGAAGGGAATTGAATGGGGAACAGAGACTTTTTACTATTGTGCTATTTGTAACTTTTGAATTTTGAACCAATATTACTTATTCAAAAATAAGATGGACTTTGAAATAAGAAAAGTAAGTAGACTTTATAATTTTTAAATGAATTACATTTTATGACCTTTTAAAATAATTCTTATTTCCCATACCTTTGAAGGAAGGGGTAAAAAGCCAGGTAGGAATAAGAAGATAGTAGTAACCACATTTGACTAAAAGAGAAACCATGGATTCCAAAAATGTATGAAAGGCTGGGTTGAGACAAGTTCCACACAATTACACTGGACAAGTTGTATATTCATCTACATACTAAGTACCACAAGCAATCAAATGGGTGAATTATTATTATTTTTTTCAAGTGGGTGAATTCTAAAAGATTGCATAAGCTGGGCTGCTAGGTCAGTCAAATAAAGCTGGGTTCAAATTCTAGGTCTGTATCTCTTTGGACAAGTTTCTTAACTTCTCTGAACCTGTTTTATTATAGAGATAATTATGGCAGCTGTGTCATGTGGTTATTGCAAGGTTTAAATGAAGTAATACTTGTAATGCTTTTGGTACAGTGTCTTGAACTCAATAAATGTAAACTGCTTTTTATTATTAACTATAACACTAATCAGTAAATGTGTTCTAATTGGACCTTAATGTTGTCTACTCTTTTTTAGTCAACCTCTAGAGATGTGTCTCCTTTCATGTGAGTATTGCTCCTTAATCCAATCAGATATCCACTCTCAGAGCATCAATGCTGATTTTTGCTTAATTTTTCTAATAGTGTGAGTATGCAGAAGAATAAATGGGATGCCACAAGATCCTTGAGATTCAACCAGGATGCACAAAGGGAAGATGGTAAGTTTTAATATGTACATAATGTACAAATCAGGTATAAATAACAATGATAGGAATCTTTCATTTTATGAAGCATGCTGAATAGCTTAGAAAGTTGCAACTAGAATAAAGCCCAGAATTCTCACATTCCCTTAGAAATCAACCAGAATTTTTATTTGTTTGTTTGTTTTTGTTTGTTTGTTTGTTGAAAGACGGTGGGGAAGGGGGGGTGGCCAGAATCCCAAGCAGGCTCCTCTCTGAGCAGAGCCCCATGTGGGTTTCGATCTCATGACCCTGAGATCATGCCCTGAGCTGAAATCAAGAGTGGGACACTCAACCAGCTGAGCCACCCAGGCGTCCCTCAACCAAAGTTTTATTAGTAGACAATCCCAGCAGATAATGTACTGTTTTATACAGCTGTGGTTTGGAGGTGTGAGGCTGACTGCTGCACATTACTTGCACTCTAAAGATGACTGACTATCATGTTTTAGGTTGGTTTACAGTAGCCTTAAAAGCAGCACAGTTGTCTGTATATGAGCCATGTGCTACTTGCTGCCTAAAGTTCTTCAAAGATAAATAAGTGTATGTGTCTGTAAAATAGTATCCAATGATATTTTCATAAATTCCTGATAGCTGAAGTGTTCTTTAAGAAATAAAAGTTATAAATCATCCTCATAAAAAGTCAGGTGTATTATTTTTTACCTCCAGATCAGCGGCGGATGTCTGAAATTACAGGGCACCTAATAAAGATGAGATTGGGTGATCTGGACCGAGTCAAGTCAAAGGAAGCAAAGGAAGTAAGAATTACATGCTGTTGTGCTGTGCTTGCTTAGATATACCTTCCTACTTTATTTTTATCATGAGGTATATAAAAATGTTTTAGGCAGAATTGAAAAGACCAATTTAAATACTTTAATATATTTTTATATCCTGTCCCAGTTAGCTAATTGACTCACATAAACATTCTCCATGTTATTATCCATGGCCCACGGGTCCTCTGTAGCACACGCAATAAAGTAGGTTATTGCTGGAAGTGTAATGTCACACCAAGAATAGATTAACCATGAGTTGCTGACCAAATGCTGACTACCCAGAGGGTGACTTTTTTGAAGTTGCTGATTTCAGTCAACTCTGTGGGTGTGCTTAGATATTATTTCTAAAATAAGATGTCATCTTGCTGAAAACAATGACTAGAAATACCTATGTTCTTACTAAAAGTATGTATTAATCATAACACTATATATTAACATTAGTATTGGTATTATGTATTTATAATTACTCTTGCCCTAATTCTTTTATTTAAAAATTTACTTCCCTATAAAACTTCCAAAATCTTTCTTTTTTTAATTTTAATTACATATAGTTAACATACAGTGTTAAAACTTCTAAAATCTTTGTGACCTTGGTTAGGCAAATATTTCTTAGCTGTGACACCAAAAACATGATCTATAAAAGAAAAAACTGACAAATTGGACTTCATCAAAATTTGAATGACACTATTTTTGAGTGTCACTTTTTTTTTGAAAGACGCTATTAAGAAAATGAAAAGATAAGCCATAATGTATGAGAAAATAGTGTAAAACACTTACCTAGTGAAGGATTTGTGTCCAGAACATATAAAGAACTCTCAAAACTCAATAATAAAATAAATATTCCAATAAAACTAAATGGGCAAAAGATTAACCAGACACTTCATGAAAGAAGGGATACAGATAGCAGATAAGCACACAAAAAGATGTAACGTCATTTGTCATTAGGGAAACGTGAATTAAAACCTCAGCGAGATACCTCTGGATACCAACAAGAATGTCTAAAATGAAAAAAAAAAAAGTGCTGGCCAGGATGGAGAGCAACTGGAACTCTCATATAAAGCTAGTCGGGATGCAAAAAGGAATGGCCACTTTGGAAAACAGTTCGTCAGTTTCTTATAAAGTGAAACATTTCCTCACCGCAGAGATCAGTTCACACGTGTTTATAGTGGTTTTATTCAGAATTGCCAAAAACTAGAAACAACCTGAATGTCCTTTACCTGGTAAATGAATAAACAAACTGTGGTACATATAAAAAAGAAAGAACTACTGATACATCAGCAACATAAATGAATCTCCTATACATTATGCCGAGCAAAAGAAGCCATATTGAAAAGGTTCCAGACTGTATGACTTACTTATATAATGTTTTGGAAAATGCAGAACTATAGGGGCAATAAAACAGATAAGTACTTTCCAGGAACTAATCGTGGCAAATGGGTTGCCTTATGAGAGACACAAGGGGATTTTCTTGGGGTGTTTGAAGTGTTGTATGTCTCCCTTTTAATGATGGTTATACTACTGTATGCATTTGTCAGAATTCAGAAATGTACACTAAAAAGGGTGAATTTTACCATATGTAAAATTATTCACATAAATTATAATTCAGAGAGACTGAATTTTAAAAATCAAAATAAAATTACTTCTTAGCTAAAGAGTAATGTCATTTTTATAAAGCAGAGCTTCTATCGATTCCATTAAAATAACAACTTCATTTTGCCCCTTTACTCTGTAGTTTGCAGGAGGTATTTATTCCAGACTTGAAGCGCAAATCAAGGCCTCAGTGCCAGTCACTGCACGGCAAAGCAGCTCAGAAAAAAATACAAGGTAAATCAGCATAAACAAATTCAGAATGCCACTGGCTTTGAAATGATTTCCTTTTTTTCTTTCCTTTTTTTTTTTGTAAAGATTTATTTATTTATTTTTAGAAAGGGAGAGTGCAAGCGACCGGGGTGGGGGGGTGGTGCAGAGGGAGGGAGCAAGAGAGAATCTCCTGCAGACTCCCCACTGAGCATGGAGCCCCACACAGGACTCGGTCCCAGGACCCTGAGATCATGGCCTGAGCCAAAATCAAGAGTGGCCCGCTTAATCAACCGACTGAGCCACCAGGTGCCCTGTGATTTTCTTTTTTTAGGGACAATCATATGAACACTAGCAGCACATAATTGGAGTTTGTTTGGTTTGTTTCAAGGATTAGATCATCAGGACATTAATCAGAACCAGATTTTAACTTAAACTTAAGGCTTATTAAGGTCATAAACACAAAATTTAATGAAAGTTAGTTTTTTTAAGTTTTCTGTTGATTGAATCAGCTCTGTTCTGAGCCAGCTGCAGATAGGAATGTAAACTCTATTGCTACTGTGAATTAGTAGAATTTCATACTGTTTATAGCTTAAATATTATTTATTTAAATCATTGAAGTCTTTCCTGTTCCTTATTTTTTTTCTCTTAATGAAGTCTAACTTGTTGGATCCTCTGTCATTTTACATCACAAATTTTCTTTTAAAGATTAACAGTTACTGAGATTGGGTCATTAATACTACAGATCCAAATGCCTTATCAGAAGTTCCGAAATCCAGAAAGCTCAGAAAGCCAAAAAGACTTTTTTATACACTTGTGGCAACTCAAACCCAAACTGAGCTACTATAATGCTATTTATAGTTTTTATTTATCTCACTGAAAATGAATGTTCATTTGTTTCACTGAAGAAGCATTAATGTGTTTGATTATAGGGCACTGCTCCAATCCATAATATACAATATATGTACAATATTATCTCCCCTGCCCCCCAAAATATCTGAATTCCAAAATATGTCTCACTCCAAGAGTTTTTAAAAATGGGTTATGGACTACGTGAAGTTTCATTAAATTTTGATACTGTCAAGCAAATGTAACCTAAAGCAACAGCAAATTCCTACTGTTTTAGAAGCACCTCTGACCTTCTTTTCTATTTAAAAAAATCTAGGTCTAAAAACCGTTTTGGTCCAGGGCGTCCTGCATGAAGCACCTTAACTGTAACTAAAAAGACAGAAGACACACCTCTGGACATCTGAAATTGCTCACCTCTTGAAGATCGTCAGAACAATGACTTCTAAATGTTTTAAGTTATTTATTAATTATTCTTGCAAACCACATAAAGCATAGTGCTGAGGAGAATGTATAGTTAGGTCTTCTGACATCTAATTGTAAATATGAAACTTCTTAAATCTGATTTTCCTTTAATGTGATGCTCGGCTCTGTGGAAAATTAGTATTTTCAAATTTGCATAGTTAAGACTCCTTATATTTGTTATCCTTTATTTATTTGGAAGAGAAGAGGCCTAAGCTCTCAAATAGCTAAGATTTTTTAAGACCTTAAAAAATTAAGGGAACACAGCTGGTGGTGCTACTGTGCATGTCTTTTGGGCTGTAAATCTTGGGATAGCATTGGGAACTGCAACTTGTGTGATGAAACGCCCAGTGATGCTGATTTTAAGTTTGCATGAATATTAACAAGTGACAGTTCTCAAGATTGCATTAAGTAAAGTTTCAAGGTGCGAGGTATTTCCTTTGTTGGGCAGGAGGGTCAGTTTTTTTCAGCATTATTCCATGGAAAGCACAATGTTAATCCAACTTGTTTTTCTTTCGGTTTTTATTTCTTGTCTGTTGGTTATCTGAGCTGAAATTACTGATTATTACCTCTTCTTCTGTGACACTAGTGCCATTCTGAATCTGTTAAAATAACTACCAGTAGTTTAGGATAGTGAATCATTTCGGTTGTATGAAACACCCACTGTGCAGTTCTCAGGGCTCTAAAACTTAACCATATTTCTAAAGCCATTCGAATAGCCCCTTCAAACAGTTATTGACTTTAGCAATGTCAAGAAGGAAACGTTCCCAAATACATTTGATGGGTGAAAAATGGCATACATTAAGTAGAAATCAAACTAAATTCTATTTTATAGATCATGTTTTAATTTTTCTAACCAAGCAGAAAGAGTGCTCAGGGAAAATTTGTTCTGAACCATAAGCATATAAAAATTTATGTGCTTGGAAATTACTTGTATGTAGGCCTCTGAAAAACTTTAAGATGCACTGTTTCTATTTTCTGTATTCATTTGTCTCATTATTGGAATTTTCAAATTATTTAGAGAACAGGCTTTGATAATGTGTGACAGAATGGCAGTTTCTATGAAATGTTGAGGTGTTAAATTCAGTTAACACATACAGAAATCATTTTAAGAGAGTTAAGTTAGTTGATAAATGAAGCTAGATGTTATTTGATGTTATATGTATGGCTTTTCCAAGTTTTTTGAACTTCTGTTCGCAAATTTTGTTCCAGTTTAGATATTTTTCAATTGTTTGATATTTTTGAAATAGATTATAAAATTTGTATTTTCAAAAGAAAATGTTTTATAGTACATGATCTGTAAGTTCTGTTATAAATACCAGAGTCTTGTTCCTTTTACTGTATTCTCTAAAAGGATTTAGGCTTTACATGTTATATAGTGTGGCGATGGTCACAACTGGAAGAGAAGGATGCTCTTTAGATTTTTAGCTAATGGTAAAAAAGGCAAATTGCTTCTCCCCTGTGAGGACTGTACCAGTGAACTGATTTTTACAAACCAGAATTTATCGGAATTTGATTCTCTTCAGAATATGCTTTTTATTTTGTTAATGTCTGTAATACATAGCACAGGTACCAAAAACATTTTCATCAAACTCTTAATAGTATTTCTTTTGCCAAATACTTTGGAAGGGTTTTACCTTACATTAATTCTGAATTCACATGTCTTTAATTGAAATAAATGTTAATGACAAAAGTTGTTTGAAAAATCCCTTGATCTGAATCACTCCATCTTCTCAGAAGAAGTCTGGGTGGGCTCTAGAGCACAGGTTTTCACGAAAAAATTAGCTCCGTTACAAGGTGTACTTTATACATTTTAAGATTGTTTGTTTATTTTTTTAAAAGATTTTATTTATTTGAGAGAGAGAGCACGAGAGGGGGGAGGGTCAGAGGGAGAAGCAGACTCCCTGCTGAGCGGGGAGCCGGATATGGGACTCCATCCTTGGACTCCAGGACCATGACCTGAGCTGAAGGCAGTTGCTTAACCAACTGAGCCACCCAGATACCCCCTTAAGATTGTTTTAAATGAGGTTATCCTGGTTAAGATTCAGCCCAATATTTAAGGGACAAAATATTGCAGAAAAGATTATCTGGTAGCAGAGCTTATTCCACACTATTGCATCATGTTGTTTGTAATTTTCCCTCTTCAGAACATTCAGCCAGATATTGTGAGATGTGCTAATTGCTTTGGAAGCTGAGGCTAAAGCCCTATTATGCAAATCTGCTAAGGGCAAATTTTAATGTAAAAACAACAAAAAAATACCTTTCACATCTAATACCTGAGATTAATTCTTCAGCTATCCTTCAGCTATTCATCGAGCAACTATTTTGAGTCTCACCTTTTTGTACCTCCTAGGTAAAAAGTACTGGGATACCTAGCCAGTTCAATAGGCTAGCTCTCCCACTCTCATTTAAAGCTGATTTATTGGGGAAGATGATGTGGTGATCATACTATTCCCACCCTTTTGGGATTGTTGGAGGATTAAATGATTTAATAGATGTAAAACAACTAGGACAGTACTTTCTGGCTTTTAGTAAGCCCTCCATCAACGTTAACTGTTATTGTTGCATTGTTATTTTAATATTTGGAAGGTAGCCTTAAATTCTTTAAGATGAGAGTTTTATATCCCTCTTCCTATATTTTGAATCGCTGAGAATGGTCGGAGTGGGTGTGGTGTGGGTGTGTATTTAGTGCAAAAAAGAAAAGAGGCGCCTAATTCTTTGGTGGTTGTTGTGGAAGGTCTTGTCATTATTTAGACAAAGTTAACAGCATTTGAGGGAGGAGCTAGGTAGGAAAACTATTTCCCGATATTGTTAGTGACCTATACTGTTTTCAGAGGTTTACTGAAGGAAAGAGAGTGAGAGCTGCAGATAGAGCAGCCCTCCTTCCAAGACGTATCTTTTGTTTTCTTTTTTTAAATTTATTTGACACGGAGAGAGAGGGAGAAAGCAAGCACAAGCAGCGGGAGCAGCAGGCAAGGGAGAAGCAGGCTCCCTGCTGAGCAAGGAGCCCGATGTGGGACTTGATCCCCGAACCCCAGGATCACAACCTGAGCCGAAGGCAGACGCTTAACCTACTGAGCCAGCCAGGTGCCCCTATTTTGCGACAGTTTTTAGTAAAATAGAGTGGCACCTGGCTGGCTCAGTTGGTGGAGCATGCAACTCTTGATCTCGGGGATGTAAGTTTGAGTCCACGTTGGGTGTAGGGATTACTTAAAAATAAAATTGAAAAAAAATAGTAAAATTGAATATGTACTGTATCATTTCATTTACATGAAATTCTAGAATAGGCAAGACTACAGTGAAAACAGATTAGTGGTTGCCTAGGGCTGAGGATGGGGGAAGGGAGATTAACTACAAAAGGGTATAGAGGAACTATGGTAGAAATGTTTTGCAACTTGATTATAGTATAAATTTGTCAAAACACATAACTATACACTTAAAATGGGTGCATTTTATTATATGTCAATTATATCTCAAAATAGATTTTTAAAAAGACTGAAATTATAGAATTATAAAGATCTGGAAAGGATCTTAAAGAGTCTCTTGTTCTTTCAGATGGTGAAATTGAGGCCCAGAGAGGCTAAAGTCATTATACCAATTAGTTGGTTGCAAAGTTAGAATATACTCAAGTTTCCAAACTTCCAACTAGGTCAGTGTCTTCTTTTTTTTTTTTCTTGAAGATTTTATTTATTTACTTGACAGACAGCCAGCGAGAGAGGGAACACAAGCAGGGGGAGTGGGAGAGGAAGAAGCAGGCTCATAGCAGAGGAGCCTGATGTGGGGCTTGATCCCATAACTCCAGGATCACGCCCTGAGCCGAAGGCAGATGCTTAACCGCTGTGCCACCCAGGTGCCCCTCAAGTACATTTTTAATTCATTTCTTTGCTATCCAAATTCCTGCTGTTGGATAGTTGAAATTTAGGAATAAATAGATTTAGATAGCAAAAAAATTTTTTTGGATTTCCTACCTAAATCCAGATCTGAAACTCAAGATTCAGGTAGTAGGAGTATTTGTTTGTGTATTTGTTTTTCATTTTTGTATTTTATGCTGTTCCTTTCCATAGGTTTAATATTTTAGGTAAAAAGAAATTATACATCATGAGATATGAAGTTTATGTTTCAATCAGTTGTTATTTAGGAGAGAGCTCCTGAGATATAGGGTATTAAATGTATTCCTATGACAAAATTAAAGTTTTAAATGTAAGTAGCTCTGTCTTTCAATATTATATTTTTTACGTTATAGACATGTTAATAACTAAGGAAATATAATTGCTAGAAAGTGACCATCTTGACAAAAATCTATTGTTTTTACAAAAACCAATACTATTTTTAAAATACTCAAAATCTAAGATTTCGGTGAAGAAAACAAAGCAAATTTGGTTTTAAGAGCAAAGCACTTTTAGGAGAGCTTTTAAATAAATTTTTCATCCATATTTACTTCTGGTATAATAAGGTTTTTATCATGCTTTGACATATATGACTGCCATACTTTTTCTCAAATTGGTATAAAATACATGAAAATAGCCCCAAAATGGCAGTGATGATTCTGTAGTATTCCAGGATAGTCTTTCAGAGTCAGAGGTGACAATATATATCAAACATTAATGACTTTTTGAGATTCATGAGGGTATTTCAAAATGTTAAAGCCACAAAGCTAAGTAGAGAGAAGTAGAAGAGATTTTGTTAAAGCAATATTAGTCATTTCTTTGGACTCTTAATGCCAAAAATTACATTGTGTGAACTATCATCACTTTATCATCTACAGACTGACAGCTAGCTTCTCCTTCAATTTGGTTGAAAGCAAAGAATAAGAAAACACCAGAATTTCAAAATAATTTCTTGGACTTACTGCTTTCCAAATTCAATCCCAACATTTTGCACTGTCCTGCCGCTCGTCATCACTGGACATTTTGACACCCTGGGGCAATGTGTCGTTATGAGGAGGAAGAGAGGTATGCCTTTCTTTTGTAGAAAGGGAGAAAGGTGATGTGAAAGCTGACTGGGAAAGGAGAAGCTGCGCCCACAAACACGCATGCTCTCAGGAAGAGCATTTTTAGGAAAGTCTTGACCCTAGTTTGAAGGCCACCGGGATATATCTGCTTCTACTCTCTCTTATTCACTCGTAAAATCCACCTAATTGCACCTCTTGCCTCTGCAACTCCAGTGAAAATACTTTTACAAAGGCCATCAGCAGCAAACGCCTTTAGTTCGCTGTGGAAAGTCCCCTGGAGCGCAGGTGTATGCCCCGACACAACCGATTTCCGGTCAGGAAGCAGGTGAGGCGCGGGCTGTTCGGAGCATGCGCACACAAATTTTCCGTTAGGAATCAAGCACACTTGAGCACACAGGTGTTTGGATTCAGGTGAGACTCTTAGCAGTATGCGCTGTGGGGTCCCGGCTCCTGCCGAAGTGGTCGCAGAATGTTTGTGGATCCCTCTTTGGCCGGATTCCAAATTCGTGGATGAGAGGTTGGTGTATTCGTTCTTAGGACTGGAATTTTAACATCTTTTTTTTTTCTTGAATCATTTTTTTTTCTAATATAAATATATTAAATATTCATTGTAAAATAGCTCACAAACTGCAACCCAATAGAAAAACAGGCTCGCAGCCTAAAATTGTCAGGAGGCAATAATTAAGCAAAAGTATATATTTGGGATCAAAGAATTGCAAATTCAGGGTACACAGATTTTGGCAGCGACCAAAATATTGTTCCACCAGGGAGCAAAATAAAGGGGTTTTTATTTTTTAAATTATTTTTTATTGATGTATAGTTGACACACAATGTTTTTTGTTTTGTTTTGTTTTTTTAAAAGATTTTATTTTATTTATTTGACAGAGAAAGAGACAGCCAGTGAGAGAGGGAACACAAGGAGGGGGAGTGGGAGAGGAAGAAGCAGGCTCCCAGCAGAGGAGCCTGATGTGGGGCTCGATCCTAGAATGCCGGGATCACGCCCTGAGACGAAGGCAGACGCTTAAGCACAGCCGCCCAGGCGCCCCTGACACACAATGTTACATTCGTTTTCAGGTATACAGCCTAATAATCTGACAAGTCTATACCTTATGCTATGCTCACCACAAGTATAGCTACCATTTGTCACCAAAAGTCAGGGGTTTTTAGAGACAAAAAGGGAATGCTTGTATAGGTTGTTTACAAAGAATTTTGATTGGCACTGGCGGCAGAAAACCAATCTTGGCTAAACATAATTGGTTGCTAAGGCTATCACTAAGGAAAAGTCTGTAGCAAGTTGCAGGTGTTGGTGCCTCATTCTTGAAGTACTTGGGATTGGGCCCAGTTAAAACAATGCATGGTTCCACCCCTCGGGACGTGCATAGGGTCCACTCCTTAATGGCCTCCTGGCTCCATTTAGAAACCCCTTGACATAAGTGACTCTGTTTTATTTCTACTTTCACAAGGCAAAGAACTGGGAAACAAAGAGTCCGTAGAAAAATAGACCTTACATACAAAAAGATGCCTAGGTCAGTTATAATGAGAGAAAGCAAATTGGAATTACATTGAGATAATATTTTTTACTCATCAGATTGGCAAACAATGAAACATTTGGCAATATGCTGTGTATAGGAAGATGTAGGGAAATGGGTTTTATAGTGCTGATGGGAGAGCAGAATGTCGCAACCCTCTTGTGTGATCAAAGCCACTGCCGCATTTTACACTTTGATCCAACAATCCCATTATGGAGAATCTTTCCTATAGATAGACTTGGTTACGTATGAAATGATGTCTGAAGTTGTCGATTGTACTAGCAAAAAATAGGAAACTACTCGAGTGTCCATCAGAGGACTGATTTTAAAAAAAGAGAAAGCGATGATACTGTCAACCAAGGAAGAAGTCACTGAAAATTAAAGCAAACAGACTTATATTTGGACCATAGAATTGCAATTCAGGAAACACAGGTTCAGGTTGAAGCCTGAATAGAATTCTGAGAAAGACAAAGAGGGGACAGTTATAAGGTGAAAGGTCATGAGTGCAGTTCTCATTTAGGTCCTCTCTGCAAAACAGTGATCAAAACTAGGTTAACTGGGATTGGTTGAGTTGAAATGCAAATGAGAGATCGAAACTTATTAAACTGGACTGTATCCTTTCTAAGTGAAGTAATTGGAAAATTGAGTTGCCGTGGTCCAGGCTGAAGGCCAAAGCTGCTGACTTGAAAAGTTCAAAAAGTTCATAGTTTCCTTCGATGAGTGCATAAATTCCTCCTTCTTTATGGCCCCCTGACTGTTTTTTGAAAGAGACTCTCTTAGCTAAGCTTGCTTGCTCTTTTTTGAAATCTCCTTTTACAGTACATATGTACAATGGAGCATTATGCAGCAGTGAAAAAGAATGAGGGTTCCCTGTGTAGTGCAATGGAAAGCTCTCCAAGATCTCTTGCTAAGTGATACAATATATCCATGTATAAAGTGTGCCTTCTGTGGAGGAAAGGCAAATAAGAGTGCATGATCTTTTCTTGTTTCCCCATTAATTCTGTAAAGATACAAAAGAAACTCATAATCATGGTGTCCTGTGAGTTGGAGGAAACTATAGAGGGTGAGAGATTTCTCAACATATACATTATAATGTCTTGCTTTTTGAACCATGTGAATATTATCCATTAAAAACAAAAATAATGCCACAATAACTTTTTTAATTTCAGAAATATGCAATATAAAAAAATGAAAAATCACTCATAATTTCACCTAAAAGTAACTACTATTAACACATGTGTGTTCTTTTCAGCATCTTACTTGCTTTTAAATTTTAGTTTTGATTTATGTTATTCACATGCTTCTGAATTATGGAGGAAAGCTTTTTTTTAAACCAAAAGTTCTTAGTCTCTTAGAATTATATTTTAAAATGTATTCACTATGTGCTTTTGGATACCCTCTTATGTGAAGTGTCTGTTTATGTTGGGTTTTCTTCTTACTGATTTATAGGAGTTCTTTATAAATTTTGAACATACGTCCTTTGTATACCAACACTCTTTGGCATGCCTTTTCACTTTAATATGTTTTGAAGAACATAACGTCTTAATTTTAATGTGGTTCATTATCAATTTTTTTAATGGATGGTGATTTTTCTCTGATCCTGTTCATATAATCTGCTGTTAGACCTATTTATTGAGGTCTTAATTTCTCTTATTGTATTTTTCAGTTCCAGAATTTCCATTTATTTCTTTATTATAGTTTCCAGTGCTCTGCCAAAGTTGTCTTGTCTTTTTTTCTTGAACATATTAAGAATGGTTATTTTAAAATCTATATCTGATAACGCTGTTAGCTGATTCCTTTTTGAGTCAGGTGTTTTTCTTCTCTGTTTTTGAATACATCAACTTGTTTCCCTATATACCTGTTTTGGTTTTTTTTAATGTGATCATTGTGGAAACTTATAGAGATAATTTGAATCCTAAAATAATGTTCTCTCCCTCCAGAGAGAATGCATATTTCCTTCTGACACATGGCTAGCACCACTGTCAATCTCAGAGCAACTTAATCCATTCAGAAATTGAGATAATTCAGATTTGGGCATTAGTGCCTATCTATTCAACCCTATTCCTAGAGTATGACCCTGAATTCATGCTCCCCCAACGTCATGAGTCTGTTCAAAGCTCTGTTCATCTACTCTGCTGCATCTTCTGAAATTAGAAAATTGGCAGAGCCCCAAATACTGAGCTCAGCAACTTGTATTCCCACCTTCTGTTTTCTCCTGGATCTGAGCACATAGTTCTTCATGGCCTTATTTACTCTCCTATGCTTTCAAACAGATACTTTAAAAAATTTGATCTAGCTTTTCTAGTTGTGCTCTAGAAAAATTGGTCCAAATTGCCTATTCTGCAGAACATTTTTTAGAACTTAAAAAAAAAAAGAAACAAGAATGTTTTGAGACTTCTTTAAAGAAAAAAAGGCTTTTATTTTATGTTTCTCATTGTGTTTTGAAAGGAGGACTGTGTCTTGGAGCTGTATCAACATGGTGAGTTTCAAAATAATTTAAAATATTTTATGACTGATTTTCAGCAGGCTTTTTATTTTTCTTTAAATGAGAAGTTTTTAGGTTTTACAGGTTGTGTGTTGAGGTCGGGACTGTGGGAATTAGGGTTGGAAGTGGCAGGGAAGTAGATTATGTTAGGTTGAAAGTTAGAGCTGTTTTGACAGCAAGATGTCTTCCCTACTAACATTTCTCTGGCTTCATCTCTAGCTCTCAGTAGCTTTTCATGCAGTTGACTGTTCCATTCTTTTTTTTTTTTTTAAGATTTCATTTATTTATTTATCAGAGAGAGAGAGAGCACAGACAGGGGAAGCAGCAGGCAGAGGAAGAAGCTGGCTCCCCGCTGAGCAAGGAGCCTGATGCGGGACTCCATCCCAGGACCCTGGGATCATGACCTGAGCCGAAGGCAGATACTCAACCGACTGAGCCACCCAGACGTCCCTTGACTGTTTCATTATTAAAGCACTTTTCTCTGAGACCTTATTCTCCTGCTTCTCCTCCTCTCCCAATCTTGACCTCAGTCTATTCTGCTGACCAGTTTTCCTTTTCCCAACCTCTGCTTCCCTAGAGCTTAATCTTGGGGTGTCTCCTCTATCTAGATTACTTTCCTAATTGATCTCCTGCAGACCCATGGCATTGAAATACCTTCTGCACAGAAAAATCTCAAATTTGTATCTCCAGGTGAGAATTGGGGATCCAGACTCCTATATCTCATTATCTCCTTTTTTCTTTTTTTTTTTTTTAAGATTTTATTTATTTATTCAACAGAGATAGAGACAGCCAGCGAGAGAGGGAACACAAGCAGGGGGAGTGGGAGAGGAAGAAGCAGGCTCATAGCAGAGGAGCCTGATGTGGGGCTCGACCCCATAACGCCGGGATCACGCCCTGAGCCGAAGGCAGACGCTTAACCGCTGTGCCACCCAGGCGCCCCATCCTTTTTTCTTTTAATTTAAAAATTTAGGTAAAC
The DNA here is from genome assembly GCF_024610735.1 of Ursus americanus. NCBI lineage: Eukaryota > Metazoa > Chordata > Mammalia > Carnivora > Ursidae > Ursus > Ursus americanus. Next base: position 28,138,643 of record NC_142133.1, read on the forward strand.
TTTGCATACAGTAAAGTGTACAAATCTTAAGCATACAACTCAATGAATTTTACATTTTTATACATCCACCCAAAAGATCTAGATATAAAGCATTTCTGTCACCCTAGAAAGTTCCATGTAGCCTTTCCATTCAGTACCCTTCTTAGAGTTCTTCATGTTCCCACTGCTATTTTACCTATCCTTGAACTTCACATGAGTGAAATCATACAGTATACCTTGTCTGGATCCTTTCACTCAACAAAATTTTTAAGAATTTATTTGTGTTGCTCTGTATATCAGTAATGCATCCTTTTTTTTTTTTTTAAAGTGTTCTCCAACGTCCAGTGTGTAGCCCAACATGGGGCCCAAACTCACACCGTGAGATCAAGACCTGAAGTGTTACTGAGTTGGATACTTAACTGAGCCACCCAGGTGCCTCAGTAATTCTCCTTTTTATTGCTGCATAGTATTCCACTGTGTAAATATTTCAGTTTATTTTCCAGCTGTTAGATATGCCCCCCCCCAGTTTTTTATTATCGTGGATAGGGTTGCAATGCTATGAACAATTTTGTACATTTTTTGGTGTATATAATGTTCTTGTTTCTCTTGATCCTGTCACCTGCTTGGAAGATCTGACTGCATAGCTTACATAATACAGCATTCTGAGGAGAGAAACAGTGACTTTGACTCTGTTTTCCTCCAAGTTCTTCAATCCAGTAACAGTTTTTAAAAACTAATACCTAAAATGAAGGAGTGCAAATCTGTGAAGATAACTGAAATCATCAATAATAAAGAACTTGATAAGGGCACCTGGGTGGCGCAGCGGTTAAGCGTCTGCCTTCGGCTCAGGGCGTGATCCCAGCGTTCTGGGATCGAGCCCCATGTCGGGCTCCTCTGCTGGGAGCCTGCTTCTTCCTCTCCCACTCCCCCTGCTTGTGTTCCCTCTCTCGCTGGCTGTCTCTCTCTGTCAAATAAATAAATAAAATCTTTAAAAAAAAAAAACCAACTTGATAGACCATTTAAATTTTCCAACGCTAAGCAAATTTTGAAGAAAACTTGTTTGCCCAATCTTATTGACTCCCTATCCCAACGATTTTCTTTATTCAGCGTACTTACAAATCATGAGCAACTTCTGGAACGGGCAAAGAGACGTGTGTACGCAAACATTTCTTCTGTTTATGCTGGTTGTGATTGTGCCAGGAGGACAGGCAGTAGCATGTGCAGTGGCTGAGATGCTCTCAAACCACTGACTCAGTGCCTTTTTTTTTTTTTACACTATTTCAGCCCTCTCCAAATGATCTCACTCTTCTCCCTAATCTTGCCACTCAGAGTGTGGTCTTCAGACCACAGAGCTTCAGTGTCATCTGGGAGCTGTATTCATTCCATATTGTTGTGTAACAAATTATCCCACATTTTGCAGCTTAAAATGACATGCATGGTATGTTCTCACTGTTTCTGAGGGGCAGGATTCTGGGCGTGGCTTAAATGGGTCCTCTTCTTCATAGAGTCTTAGGAGGCTCCAGTCAAGGTGTCAGTCTAAGGTCTGTGATGTTGTCCGAAGGCTTGACTGCCATCAACTATGAGAACAGCCAGGTCCAACAGGAGGAGTGTTAAATTATTTACCTGCATGATCACCACAGGGGCTGCCACCCTAATCCAGGTCATCATCTCTCAACAGCTTCCAGCCTCCCTTTTCTCTTTCCTGATTGTGGTCTACTTTCCCGATTGTGGTCTACTTTCCCATAGCGATCAGAATAATCCTTTACAAAACCTAAAAATCTGAGCACATCACATCCCCATAAAACTGTCCAATGACTTCTCACTATTTAGAATAAAATAAATTGCTATAGGACTTATAAAGTCCTGTATGATCTAGCTTCTACTTTTACTCCAGTTCAGACTTCCTCCCCTTGCTTATTACACACTTGATGTACTGGCCTTCTCTGGGGCCCTGGAATGTGCCCAGCTCAGTTTCTTCTCGGGGGCTGTACACTTGCTCTTTTCTCTGCTCCCATATCTTCTAGTAGTGGATCCTCCTCATTCAGATTTTGGGAGGGAAACCAACCATTCTTAATCTCTATCATTTTATTTTCTTTATCGTATTACCCAAGATCTGAAATTCATATTTATTGGTTATAGGATGTTAGAAGGGGGTTCTGACTTGGAATTTCAGCAGAAATTCAAAGGCCAAGCACATCGTAGTAGGTAACATGTACTCCTAGGACCCCACACACAAGTAAGGGATGGAGAAGCTGGCTCTTCCTGCATCAGCAATCACCCACCTATAACCTATAAAAGAGTTTGGAATAGGGGTTCTTGGGGGGAGGATTTCCCAGGAGACAGTCATCAGTATGTTCTGCATTTGTTCCTCTCTCGTGGTGGGGAGGGAGCTGCAAACCCCTCTTTGAAGGAGACTTCTTTTTTTAAAGATTTTATTTATTTATTTATTTTAGAGAGAAATAGTGCAAGCGGAGGGGCGGGGGGAGCAGAGAGAGAGAGGGAGAGAACCTCAAGTAGACTCCATGCTGAGCACAGAGGCCAACTGTGGGACTTGATCTCACAACCCTGAGATCATGCTCTGAGCTAAATCAAGAGTCAGACACTCACCTGACTGAGCCATGAGAAGTGGGTGGGCATCAGGGAAGGCTTCCTGGAGACTGAGATGAGATGAATGATGAGATACGACTGGGGAGTTCGGGCTGGAGCAACGAGAGTACAGAAAGGCGTGTGCAAGAAGACAGTGCAGCAGTGTAGAGACTCCTAAGCAGCGTAACGGGAAACAAAGCCAGGGAAAGGAGACTCGGAAGGCAGACACTAGAACTTATTTAGTAGGTGATGGGGAGCCACTGACCAAGACCGGCATTACCAGAATTGTATTTGACCAAGGTAACTTTGATGGTTGGTAATTGGTGAGTTGAAGAGAAACAAATTCAGAAGCAAGACCAGTCCGACAGCTCCTGTAATAGTCGAGGCAGGGTTAGTGACATCCTGGTAGACCTGGGTGGTAGAGATAGAAAGGAGGAATGGTTTGGAGAAAGATTAGGATGTCAGACAGCTGGATTTGGTCATTGATTAGATGAGGAGAAAGGAAGAGGTCTGTGCTGACTTTCAGATTTCTGTCTCAGGGAACTGAGGACTGAGTGGATAATGAAGCTCTGAGCTCAGGGGCAAGACATGCTTGTCAGATAAGACAGAGATTAGTTTTGGACTAGTTGGGAACATTTTAGCATTTTTTAAAAGATTTTTTACTCATGAGAGAGAGAGAGAGAGAGAGAGCATGAGCAAGGAGAAGGGTCAGAGGAAGAGGGAGAAGCAGACTCCCTGCTAAGCAGGGAGCCTGATGCAGGGCTCAGTCTCAGGACCCTGAGATCATGACCTGAGCCAAAGGCAGATGCTTAACCATCTGAGCGGCCCAGGTGCCCCCCATTTTAGTATTTACTGCCCTTTTCCTTCATTTCTCACCATTGCATCCACCTCTTTTTAGGTACATTGTTGTATTAATCCTCTAGTGAAACAGTTTCTACAAATAAGGCATGGCAGTACCCTTAGTCCTTCTTTGTTGCTGGCTCCAACGTTAGTTTTTCCATTCCCTGACTTTCTTCATCTATTCCCTTTAAAAATTTTTATTTATTTATTTATTTGAGAGAGAGTGTGCAAGTGGGGAGGGACAGAGGGAAGGAGAGAGAATCCCAAGCAGACCCTGTGCCAAGCCTGGAGCCCAACATGAGACTTGATCCCACGACCCTGAGATCATGACCTGAGCCTAAATCAAGAGTCAGACGCTCAACTGACTAAGCCACCCACGTGCCCCTTTCTTCATCTTTTGAGAATAAAAGTGAAAAGTAGTATTTTGTTTTTTTAAGACAACATGGAGCCCAGCATGAGGTTTGAACTCATGACCCTGATATCAACACCTGAGCTGAGATCAAGAGTTAGATGCTTAGGGGCGCCTGGGTGGCACAGCGGTTAAGCGTCTGCCTTCGGCTCAGGGCGTGATCCCGGCGTTGTCGGATCAAGCCCCATGTCAGGCTCTTCCGCCATGATCCTGCTTCTTCCTCTCCCACTCCCCCTGCTTGTGATCCCTCTCTCGCTGGCTGTCTCTCTCTCTGTCAAATAAATAAATAAAATCTTAAAAAAAAAAAAAAAGAGTTAGATGCTTAACTGACTGAGTCCCCCAGGTCCCCACTGTTTATCAAGAAATTGAATCCGCTGGAATAGAGCAATGTTACTTACAAATTTTTTTTATTCTCTGTAAGAAATGATTCCTTCTCATTCCTTCTCACAAGTGCTCAACCAGGACTTGCCTTGGTCAAAATGACAATAGTCAGTTGTAGACATCTTTGGAGCATGCACATCCCAGAGAGCAAATAAGTGTCAATCTTCTATTTTTTTTAAAGATTTTTATTTATTTGTCAGAGAGAGAGGGGGGGGGAAGAGAGCACAAGCAGGGGGAGGGGCAGAGAGAGAAGCAGGCTCCCCACTGAGCAAGGAGCCTGATGCGGGGCTTGATCCCAGGACCTTGGGATCAAGACCTGAGCCAAAGGCAGACGCTTAACCAACTGAGCCACCCAGGTGTCCCAGGCGTCAATCTTCTAAACAGTCCCTCCTTCTTACTGACAATGATCCAGTGAACTTGAAGGGGTCCATAGCAAAAGGGATACTGAGGAAGGAGTCAGAGTGAGAAGAAATAATACAGATAATTTCAGTTGGTCCCACCCACTAGAAACAGCCACTGTGAATGTGACAAATTATAAAGATAAGGAAATTGGCCCATCCATAAGCCAAAAAAGCTCCACAAAAGAACAAAGAAACTCTTGTCACATATTTAGTTAAAAATTTAAGAAATGTTCTTAGTGTATTACTCCCTTGAACAAACATGATCCCTGTACAAATCTTCAATGTCCTATTTCTCTTTATCTGAATAAATACCATGAGTTTCTTTCTTTTCAAATATATATTTGACCTCCTTTCAAATGTATTTTATCAGAATCCTCTTTTCAAGTAGCTTTCTATAACTTTTGCTTACTTTTAATAAGGTCCACCTTCCCCACCCCTGTTAAGCATCAGGATATGTTACATTCCCTCCCTGAGTGCCAGACACTCCCTCCACCCTTGCTCCCAAGGCAGAGCTTGAAGGGGATTTTGCACATAGTCAGATGTAGAAGAAAGCCTGTAATTCTGATATGTTAAGAAGTGGGGTTTGGGATTTATTACCTTTTATGATTCTATGAGTTGTGGTGTTAAATCGGCTAAGTGGTTGTTCTGTTCCATTTGTCAGAGGCTGGCCCTGTAGTCTGACTATTTGGGTCCATCCAAAATTCATACGTTGAAGTCCTAACCCCTGGGGGATGCTATTAGGAGGTGGGGCCTGTGGGTGATTAGGCGAGGCGGTCAGAGCTCTCATGAATAGGAAGCCAAAGAGGGCTGCCCTTATAAAAGAAGCCCAAAAGGGCTCTCTCTCCCTCCTTCTGTCATGTGAGGACGCAGCAGAAAGATAGCTGTCTATGAACCAGGAAGAGGGCCCTCACCAGCCATTTAATCTGCAGGTGCCATGATCTTGGACTTCCAGAACTATGAGAAATAAGTGTCCGTTGTTTATAAGCTATGACATTTCTGTTAAAGCATCCCGAACAGATGAAGACAGCTGGGATCACTCATTTGGGCTGGAATTTCCAAGATGGCCTTATTTGCATGTTTAGTGCCTTGTGGGAGCTGGGCCTCTCTAGCTACAAGGTAAGGCTTCTTCCCTGGTGCTGCAGGGCTCCAAGAGCGGAGGTGCAGAGGCCAACAGGTCTCTAAAGGGCTAGGCCACAACTGGCACAGCATTTCTTCTGTTACATTCTATTGGTCAAAGTAAGTCACTAGCCAGCCAAGGTTCAAGGGCAGGAGTAGCGTGCGTGTATATAATGTACCACAGTAAGAAAAGTGGGGGGTGCAATTTTTGCTTTCAAAATTTAGCTGAGGTTATTTGCCTTTTAAGGTGAACAAAATGCCATTTAACAACTAACCTTGGGAACAATAAGGGTAAAGAGATTGGAAATCACCGTCTGAGGAATTTCATACTTGAAATAAATTGGTGACCGGCCACCTTAAGGTGGAGGAGAGAAAAGAGAGGGAGGGATACAATTTCTGAAAGAAGGGTTTAGCAATGTGTTTTTCTTGAAACACGCAGAGAAGGGAGAGTAGTCCTCATCTGAATACTTACTAAGGGAATGGAATTCAAAGTCTGGCAAATGTTGTCCTTGGTGCCTTGGCTCCCCTGCCTCTCCCTCCAGCGGGGAGGAAGCAGCAGAGAATGGTGGGAGAGCGGGGGTCCAAGAAGCTGAGAGCACACCCTTTCTTGTCCAAACCAAGTCCCCAAACAGCTCTGTGTAAAGGGTTTACTGAAGGCTTGGGGCTAACTAGAGAGAATAACAATATGGTGGGGGATCCACAAACTGGATACTATGGTGGTTCCCAAAGCCCAAGGAAAAGAAAAAAACAAGAAAGAAGCAACCCTTCTACAGGGGCCCTAGTCTTTCTTATCTTGAAATCCGCCTTTTATTCCCTTCTCTCCAAGAAAGCACTCCTTCCTTAATCCTTCCCAGTGCGCATTTTCACACACACACACACACACATACACACACACACACACACACACCCAGATGCGTCCATGTAGGTAAGAAATGGAACCTTCACAGACAGTGAGCTTGCTGCTCCCAGCTACTTAGAGAACCAGCAGATGTTGTGAAATTACCATCTTCTCTTACCCGATTAAACCAGATTCAATTCTTTTTTTAAAGATATTTTTAAAAAATTTTAAGTAATCTCTACACCCAACATGGGGCGCAAACTCACAACCCCAAGATCAAGAGTCGCACGCTCTACTGACTGAGCCAGCTAGGTGCCCCAGATTAAATTCTTAACAATAACAGAATTATCGAGCACTTGCCATGTGCTAGATGCCACTCCAAGCATATAAATATTAGTGCATTTAAATCTCACAACAGTCCTATGGGAACAGTTATTATCTCCAACCTTGATGTGAGGGCAGTGAAGCACAGAGAGGTTAAGTAACTTATCCAAGGACACACAGTACCACAGACACAAAAGGTACTGTGTGATCTTTTCCCCTTGACAAGCAGTGATTCTCAACCTGATAATTCCCAGAGCTCACACTCCTGAACCTGAACAGTGCAGCCTCTCTTTTGTAGGGCTTCCTCTCCTACCACCTTCTCTGTCAGGAAGCCAGCAGTTGACAAACTCATTCTTCTGGTAAGGGTCAGCCCCTGGACGTGTAAACACTATTTTCTTCTAGTTGGGTATGTGTAAAAAGAGTAAGGATAATTTTGTTAACAGTGGCTATTTCTGGGTGCTGGAATAAAGGGCCACTTTTAAAAATATGTATGTTTTGTAATTGATATGTATTTCCTCAGTAATTTTTTAGAAGTCCCCCACAGTCTTTCTTGCTCTTCTCAGTGCCCTAACCTCCTCCCGGGGCTAACATGAGCATAGATGGGCTTCAAGAACAAGGTGTACCTTGAAAACATTGCTTCGGATATAAAGTCTAACCACGACACTCTGTTTTATTGGAATAAAATGTAGAATAAAATGTGTAGAATGAAATGTCTCTCCTCCCACTTTAAATATGGCACCTGGATCTGTATTAATCAAGGACAAGTTTCTTCAGGGGAAGTGAGTATGGTTTCCTCTGGGATAGGAAGTAATTTAACCAGTATGTAGGAGGGTGGATGTCTCGGGTACAGGTGCATCGTGTCACGGTTTCCACAGTCCTAGGTGCTATAATCTTCCCACCGCCCACTGCATGTGACAGAGCTCAGTTCCACAGCTGCCTGGGATGTCTATGAAAGCTGCTAAAAAAAGGAAAAAAGAAAGAAAAATGAAACAAACCTTTAGTCCTTCCGTCTATCTTAGCACCTGTGAGGCTCCCCTGGTTCAAAGTAGAGCATGTGCAACTGATTCCTGGAAATAGGGGCCCATGGACTTGATGGGCCAAGTGGTTGGGCTTTCCAATGGGGCAGCCCAAAAGAAGGGTCTCAAGCGGAACTTTCATGAAGGCAGGTTTAGGTCACTGGATGTGGTGGCTTAGAGTCTAGACCTTCTTGGGCCACAGTTGGAGGCAATGTGCCTTCCTAACACAAAGTAGGAGATAATGGTCGCATTGTACCATACTGGGTCCCACCAGGGGTCCCGGGAAGAATGCTGTAGCAAGTCATGGACATTCTCCTTAGGGGCTGCTGTTAAAGGTTGATTAAGCTGTCATTTGGGGATAGCTCTTAATTCTGCCAAGAGTGAAAAAACTAAAACTTAGCCATATTTCTTTGACTTAAGTTCTGGGCCCCCTAAGAGACCCAGGACTCTTGGGATGGAGGTACATCAGACTTCTTTTTTCTTTTAGATTCTAGTGAGGTCTTGGGTATCCTAACATACTTTTAATTTTTTTAATTTAAATTCAATTTAATTAACATACACTATTATTCATTTCAGAGGTAGAATTCAGTGATCCATCACTTACATATAACACCCACTGCCCATTACATCACGCGCCTTCCTTAATGCCCATCACCCAGTTACCTCATCTTTCCACCCACCTCCCCTTTGTTCTCTATAGTTAAGAGTCTCTTATGGTGTGTCTCCCTCTCTATTTTCATCTTATTTTATTTTTCCTTCCCTTCCCCTATGTTCATCTGTTTTGTTTCTTAAATTCCACGTCTGAGTGAAATCATATGGTGTTTGTCTTTCTCTGACTAACTTATTTCACTTAGTATAATACCCTCTAATTCCATTGGTTATCCTGACATATTAAGAGCACCTCCAAGAAGAGCATAACTGACTTTAATACATAAACTCCCACTCATAAGAACCCTAGTTCTTGAAGGTAACTTATTGACTTTTACAATCAATGAGAGTCATGGTGAGTCATACACTGAAAGGATCATCTTGTGATGTTGAGAGGGAAAGTGGACCCACCTAGACAGACCCACTTTGAGACAGGTTGATACTTGCTATAGAGTATTGTTGGTCCTCCCTCTGCATGTTCCCTCACCCAAGCTGTGTTCTGACTTCTATGTGAAGTCAGTCAGGTGTGGCCACAGAAGGAAACACAGGAGAGGCTCAGGAAAACAAAGTTTATTATACTCCCAAGTCCTAGAGACTCAGGAGGCAGAGCACAGCATGCAGGGCCACATGGGAAAGCACCGGTGTCAGGCAAAAGGAAAAAGGGGCAAGAGTGAGGGGAGAGCTGAGGCTACAGCCTTTATTGAAGTCTCTGCAGGAAAAACAAGGCAGGGCAGAGTAAACAGTTTAGGATTGACTAATTTGAATAATTTCTATGGGCTCTAAACTATGGGGGAGGGTCTCTCATTGCCTAGTGCCTGGCCCTGGGATGATTAAGGCAGAGGAATATTGCCTGTTGGAGTGCACAGGCCCGATAGAGGAGGTATGGCTCTGGATTGGTTAATTTGCAAATCAAAGGCATGCTCCCCCTGAGCATGCTATCGCTAAGAATTGGCTCGCCCCAGGATGGGTAGTCTCCTCAGCCAGAAAGTTATTTCAGATATCAAAACATCATAGTATACAGAAAATTAAAAATACAAACAGCACAGGCTATTGCTACATAACAAATGACCCCAAATTTAGCAGCTTAATATAAGCATTATCTCATAGTTTCTGTGAGTCAGGATTTCAGGAATGGTTTCGCTTGGTGATTCTGTCTTGAAGTTGCAGTCAAGATGGTGGTCTACAGTGATCTGAAGACTCAGTCGGAGGAAGATCAGTTTCTAAGCCTACTCGCAGGATTATTGGTAAGAAGCTTTATTTCCTTGCTAGGGATTGAAAGGAAGATTGAGTTCCTCATCACAGGGTCCTATCCCATGGGTTGCTCCAGTGTCCTCACCACATGGCAGCAGGCTTCCCCCAAAACAGGTGAGTCAAGAGAAAAGGCAAAGAGGAAGTCATAATGCATTTTATCACCTATTTTCAGAATTCACAGTTCTTCACTTCTGCTGCATTTTATTTGCTAGAAGTGATTTACTAAGCTGCGTCCACACTCAGGGAGAAGGAAGGAGTATCAAAGAAGTAAAAACATCACAAAGTCTAACACCAACTTGATCTCCACAAAATCAGCCCAAGGGCATTTTAATAAGGGCCATGCTGTCCTAGTTTGCCCCAGATCCAATGATTCGGTCTTTTGAAGACCATGAATTTTAAACCATGAACTTCTTCCATTTATGGATTAGAGATCTAGGATTTGGGGGTGAATCGAGGTGAATCTGGTTTGGGGTCTGCACAAAGGTGAGGCTCCCAAGTCTCCCAGGGTAAGGTTTCAGAAAGCTGTGCTTTAAAGGCTAGGGGTACAATGAAAGGGCATCGAGATGGGTTGAGATATGATGGACGAGGGTGCTATCAACCCCTCGTTTGTAGAGTGGGCTTTCTCCTTAGAGCTACCCCTATAGATGAGCTATGGTGTTTATCAAACATTACCAAACATCACTGTACATAAAGGAAAAATGTAAATGAGTTCAAAGAGGAGGAAGATGATTTAAAATGTTTGAGTAAATCAACAAAGGTAGAAGATGTGGAATTAAAAATATGTGTGTGCCTTTAAAGAAAATTCGGAATAAAAACTGCGTCTGCTTAAATTCCAGTAGTGGGTCATCCTACAATATACCTGATCAGTGCTCCCCAAAACTGTTAAGGTGATCAAAAACAACAAAAGTCTGAGAAACCGTCACAGCCACAAGGAGTCTAAGGAAACATGACGACTAATTGTAATGTAGTACCCTGGATAGATTCCTGGACTAGAAAAAGACATTAGATAAAAACTAAGGTAATCTGGAGGGCCCTGGGTGGCTCAGTTGTTAAGCATCTGCCTTCGGCTCAGGGCGTGATCCTGATGTTCTGGGATCGAGCCCCACATCAGGCTCCTCTGCTGGGAGCCTGCTTCTTCCTCTCCCACTCCCCCTGCTTGTGTTCCCTCTCTCTCTGGCTGTCTCTCTCTGTCAAATAAATAAATAGAATCTTAAAAAAAAAAAAACTAAGGAAATCTGAGTAAACTATGGACTTTAGTTCATAATAATGTATCAATACTGGTTCATTAATAGTAACAAATGTACCATACTAATGTAACGTGTTAATAATAAACTGGATATGAGGTATATGAGAACTCTGTACTATCTTCTCAATTTTCCTGTAAATCTAAAAATGTTCTAAGAAAGTCTACTAAAACCAATATGTGTTTTTGCCCTATACTGACTAAAATCCTATACAGAGAGGAAAACATCTCTCTGAGCATTAGCTTATCAGTGATATGCTGTGAATATTTTTACTTTGAGCTTGAAAAGGTAACAGAAAAATTAAAAGTGACTCATCAAGTTTAAGTAAGTTCCTAATATAATTAAATTGCTCAAGTGGCAGAGTTGTGTTTCTGGGGTTTCTTTTAATTCAAATAGAGTATTACATAAAGACTCTTGTGATCAATAAAGACTGGACATCTACAAGAAACTAACTTCTAAGCTTGAGAAAATTGCTTAGAATCAGAAAAAATTGCTTTTATGAGAAATTGTGCTTGTTTATAAAACATGTTTTTTTAAAAGTTAAGTCACATCACCAATGCATGATTTTCCAACCTTTTTTCCCTTCCCAAAAGCAAGCAAGCAAACAAACAAAACTATTGGGATCTATAGATGATTAGGATTCCCCTTTTACAAGTTAATAAGACAAATTAAAAAATCAAAGTGTTTTTAACAGTTTACTAAACATTAAGCAGAACATTGCTTTTGCCTTAAACTAAGGCTAATAGAATACTGAACCTAAGAAATCAGAAATAAGGTACTTTAAGCAGGGAATAAATAGAAGTTAAAAGTAATAGATCAAAATGTAAGATATTTGGAGCCCAAAAAAGTGAAACAAAGTGGATGAGATTTAAAATAAAAGATAGAGCCAGAAGCCAATAAACTTTTTTTTTTAAGATTTTATTTATTTATGTGGCAGAGAGACAGCCAGCGAGAGAGGGAACACAAGCAGGGGGAGTGGGAGAGGAAGAAGCAGGCCCCCAGCGGAGGAGCCCGATGTGGGACTCGATCCCAGAACATCAGGATCACGCCCTGAGCCGAAGGCAGACGCTTAACGACTGCGCTACCCAGGCGCCCCCAGAAGCCAATAAACTTTTGAAAATAAAAGTGAAGATTAATATTTTAATGAGAGTTTAATTTATCTATTTATATATAAATATGACCATCAATGCTATTTATAAAAGCAACAAGTTGTTCAACAATAAGAAAACAATTATAATGCTTCTATAAGCTGGAAAAATGTGTTGGTATTTTAAAAAAAAATCATCTTTTTGGGGTGCCTGGGTGGCCCAGTGGTTAAGTGTCTGCCTTCGGCTCAGGTCATGATCTCAGGGTCCTGGGATCGAATCCCACATTGGGCTCCTTGCTCAGCGGGGAGCCTACATCTCCCTCTGCCTGATGCTCGCTCTGCTTGTGCCCTGTCTCTCTCTCTCAAATAAATAAATAAAATCTTAGAAAAAATATGAAATAAAACAAATAGAGTTGTTCCATCAGTGCTAATCCAAGTGTGATCTATGAATAGGTATTTGTCCTTAAATAAAGGACATAAAGCTTATAATATAACGTGCAAAAGGCTTGGTCTGTACCAACCGTGGGGGATACTTGCTCCCCCGAGGTAGGCTGAATGTCCTCTCACCTCTTCCCTGAGTTGGAATCACAAGGTCAAAAAGTCTCCCAGGAAGAGGTGGACCAGGTCAGCTTCAACACATTTCCTGGACATCTCAGGCAGGTATGGAATCAGAGACCAATATGCTTTTCATAGTCCTGGCAATTTTTTTAAAAGATTTTATTTATTTATTTATTTATTTATTTATTTATTTATTTATTTATTTATTTGACAGAGAGAGCGAGCACAAGCAGGGGGAGCGGCAGAGGGAGAAGCAGGCTCCCCGTTGAGCAGAGAGCCCCACATGGGGCTTGATCCCAGACACTCAACTGATTGAGACACCCAGGTGCCCCCATAGTCCTTGGTATTTGATCCTACTAACCACATAGCATGGGATAAAGCAGAAGATGCTCAAATACACGGCCAGAAGATTCTCCTCTGCCTGCAGTCCAGGTATGCCCTTCACAAACCGGAAGATTGAATGGGACCACTGGAATGATGACTTAGGGGTTGTTGACTCCTCAACTTGGAGTCTTTCAGCCTCATGAAGCCAGTAGCAGAGCGCAAGCAGAGGGACTTTAAAATATGCCCTGGGATGGATGTGCACACGGTTGTTACAGCTATGGTAGTTGAAGCCAGAAATGTATTTACCGGATTTGGGGTGGTTATAATCTAATATTAATAGTATAATGCTTCTGACACTTTCTCAAAGATGTTTCAATTCCAGGTGAATAAATATTAGCTATAAAGTTTTGCTAAATCTTTTGTAGTGAATTTGAGACTCCTCTGCTGAACTGTGGCATTTGGGGATTGGTGCCCGTTTCCTTAGTGAGAGAAGTGCTCTCCTGGTAGGTCACCCCTGCCAAGAGCCGTGTTTCCTGTTGTATAGTTCAGTGTTGTTACATGAGAAACAACTGGGTGATGAATGTATTGCCTTATCAAACTGTACTGACTTTGTGACGTCTTATTTTTTTAAAAAAAGATTGATTTATTTGAGAGAGAGAGAGAGAGAGAGAGAGAGCAGGGGGAGACACAGAGGGAGAGGGAAAGAGAGAGTCCCAAGCAGACTCCCTGCTAAGTGCGGAGCCTGACATGGGGCTCAATCTCAAGACCCTGAGATCATGACCTGAGCCAAAACCAGGAGTTGGAAACTTAACCAACTGAGCCACCCAGGCGCCCTTACTTTGTGAGGTTTTAAATGGCTTTGGCATGAAAAGGTTAACTGTGGATCATAAACAATGAAGGCTTTTCAGCAGAACAACCTTTTCTTATGTGGAAATTATAGGTACTAATAATTAACTATTTATCTTGGTGTTTAATATCATTTTTTCCTTCCTTCCTCTAGTAAAAACTGATGGGCTCAATGGCTCTTATGTGAGGAATTGAGGAATTTCATGTTAGAAATCAAGGACTCAGAAAGGGAGGCAGTATGATGTTGGCTAGAGAGTGTGTTGGTCAGCAATCTTGGATTGCAGGAGATATAAACCTCACTCAAACCAGCTTAAGCCAAAAAGGAAAGCCATCAGTTTGCACAGCTGTCAGCTTCCAGTCCACAGTGACAAAAATCAAGATTGGCATGGTTAGATCAAGCACAGTCATTTGTAATTTGTCTCTCTATATCTCTCAACCCTCTCTCTTCTTTGCTGGTAGTTTCTGCAAGAGTTTTGACAAATCGAGACTGAGTGGATTAGATCACATGTGGACTCCTGAACTGTGGACTGTTCTGACTAGCCAGGCCTAGATCCTGTGTGCTCCCCTGGTTTTCACATTCAGGCAGTTGTGACGTGTAAGTCCTCTGAATGTCCTTGTCTTGATCCTGTAATTCAGGGATCATGCTTCTGTTAGAGGACGTCACCAGACTGCATGGATCAAGGCCTCAGGGGGGTGGTTGGGATTCACAGGCACCCTGTGCCCATCTGGAGCATAGCTTGCTGCAGACCCTGCTCCCGGGAGTGCTCACCCTTTGGCTGCTACCCCAAAGGAGCCTGAAGGCAGGAGTGGGGGACAGGACAGAACTGCTCGCCCTAGGAGGAGTTGATATCTGATCCCAATGTGGCAGATATGAGGAGCACTAGAAAAGTCCTCCTTGCTCCAAAGGGAGCTCCCCATCTGCTGGCTGATGCCTGAAATTCCACCGTCTTGCATTTGCTTTTAGCTCTTGTTAAGATACAAATATCCTTGAGAATGGAAAAACTTTAAGTTTCTATCAGGCATTCTTGGCAGGCCTGGGGCATTCACAGTGGGGAAACAAACTGAGCAAGAGGATGGAGATAGAAACAAGATTTCTGTGTGCTGGGGGCACCTGGTTGGCATAGCAGTTAAGCGTCTGCCGTCAGCTCAGGGCGTGATCCCGGCGTTCTCGGATCGAGCCCCACATCAGGCTCCTCTGCTGGGAGCCTGCTTCTTCCTCTCCCACTCCCCCTGCTTGTGTTCCCTCTCTCGCTGGCTGTCTCTATCTCTGTCAAATAAATAAATAAAATCTTAAAAAAAAAAAAAAGATTTCTGTGTGCTGGTGGTTTTCTTTTTCCAGTGCCTGCCACATACCAGGCCGCTACAGATGGGTTCCCTTTCCTCTGTTCCGCAAGTCACTGTTTTAAATTATGATAAAATATATACAATACAAAATTTACCATTTTCACCATTTTTAAGTGTGCAGTTCAGTGGCTTAAGTACATTTACGTTGTTGTGCAACCATCACCACCATCCATCTCCAGAGCTTTTTCGTCTTCCCAAATTGACACTGTATCCATTAAATAATAGGGTCACCATTTCCCCCCCTCACCCTAGCACCTGGTAATCATGATTCTACTTTCTGTGTCTCTGAATTCGACTACTGCACGTACTTGCTAGAAGTGAATCATCAGTATGTTTCCTTCACTTATCGTGCCTTCCAGCTTCATCTGTGTGTAACATGCATCAGAGTTTCATTCCTTTTTATTTATTTTTATTTTATTTTTTTAAAAGATTTTATTTATTTATGTGACAGAGAGACAGCCAGCGAGAGAGGGAACACAAGCAGGGGGAGTGGGAGAGGAAGAAGCAGGCTCATAGCGGAGGAGCCCGATGTGGGACTCGATCCCAGAACGCCGGGATCACGCCCTGAGCCGAAGGCAGACGCTTAACCGCTGTGCCACCCAGGCGCCTGATTCCTTTTTAAAGCTGAATAATATATCCCAACTTGGGTTGTTTCTACCTTTTGACTATTGTGAATAGTGCTACTGTGAACATGGGTGTACAAATATCTGTTCCAGTCCCTGCTTCGCTTCTCCTGCGTATACACCCAGAACTGAAATTGCTGGATTGTATGGAACTCTATATTTAATTTTTTAAAATATTTTTAATTTAAATTAATTTAATTGACATATAATATTTATTTGTTTCAGAGGTACAGTCTGTGATTCATCAGTCTTATATAATACCCAGTGCTCATTACAACACATATCCTCCCCAATGTCCATCACCCAGTTACCTGATCCCCCCAACCCCCTTCCCTCCAGCAGCCCTCAGTTTGTTTCCTAAGGTTAAGAGTCTCTGATGGTTTGTCTCCCTCTCTGGTTTCATCTTGTTTCGTTTTTTCCTCTCTTCCCCTATGATCCTGCCTTGTTTCTTAAATTCCACATATCAGTGAAATCATATGATAATTGTCTTTCTCTGATTGATTTATTTCACTTAACATAACACCCTCTAGTTCCATCCACATCATTGCAAATGGCAAGATTTCATTTTTTCATGGCTACGTAATATTTCATCGCATATATACACCACATCTTCTTTATCCATTCATCTGTCAATGGGCATCTGGGCTCTTTCCATCATTTGGCTATTGTGGACATTGCAGCTATAAACACTGGGGTGCAGGTGCCCTTTTGGGTCACTACATTTGTATCTTTGGGGTAAATACCCAGTATTGCCATTGCTGGGTTTTGGTAGCTCTATTTTCAACTTTTTGAGGAACCTCCATACTGTTTTCCATAGTGGCTACACCATTTTACATTCTCACCAACAATGCACATGGGTTCCAATTTCTCCACATTCTAACACTTATTTTCTCTTCTTTTCTTTTTTTTTTTTAAATAATGGCTTTATTAATGCGTATGAAGTCGTTATCCCATTGTAGTTTTGATTTGCTCCTTAATGATTAGTGATGTTGAGCATCTTTTCATGTGTTTATTGTCCATTTGTGTATCTTCTTTGGAGAAATGTCTATGCATTGCCCATTTTTGAATTGGATTGTTTTTTATTGTTGAATTGTAGGAGTTCTTTATTTATTCTGGATATTAATCCATTATTAGATATGTGATTTGGACATACTTTCTCATCACTGAGTATGATGTTAGCTGTGGGGTTTCTTTTTATGGCCTTTATTATGTTGGGATAGTTTCCTTCTATTCCTAGTTTATTTAATGTTTTTCATCATAGAAAGGATATTAAATTATGTCAAATGCCTTTCCTGAGTCAATTGAGATGATTATGTATTTTTCTCCTCTTCATTCTGTTGATGTGGTATATTACATTGATTTTTGTATGTTCAACCATCCTTGCATTTGTGAAGTAAATTCTACTTTGTCATGGTATATAATCCTTTTAATATGCTGCTAAATTCAGTTCGCTAGTTTGTTGAGGATTTTTGCCTCAGTATTCATAAGGGATATCAATCCTTTAGGTTTCTTTTTTTTGTAGTGTCTTTGGTTTCGGTATCGGGGTCATGCTAGCCTCATAGAGTGAGTTATGATATGTTCCCTTTTCTTCAATTGTTTGGAAGAGTTTGAAAATGATTGGTTAGCTCTTCTTTATATGTTCGATAGAATTCCTCAGTGAGGGGTGCCTGGGTGGTTCAATAGTTAAGCGTCTGCCTTTGGCTCAGGGAGTGATCCCAGGGTCCTGGGATCGAACCCCACATCGGGCTCCCTGCTCCACTGGGAAGCCTGCTTCTCCCTCTCCCACTCCCCCTGCTTGTGTTTCCTCTCTCGCTGGCTGTCTCTCTGTCAAATAAATAATTAAAATCTTAAAAAAAAAAAAAAAAGAATTCCTCAGTGAAACCATCTGGTCCGGGGGTTTTCTTTTGTTTGGAGGTTCTGGTCATTGATTCAGTCTCCTTCTTATAGTTCTTTTTTTTTTTTTTTTTAAAGATTATATTTATTTATTTGACAGAAATAGAGACAGCCAGCGAGAGAGGGAACACAGCAGAGGGAGTGGGAGAGGAAGAAGCAGGCTCATAGCAGAGGGGCCTGATGTGAGGCTCGATCCCACAACGCCAGGATCACGCCCTGAGCTGAAGGCAGGCGCTTAACCGCTGTGCCACCCAGGCGCCCCTCCTTCTTATAGTTCTATTCAGATTTCCTATGTCTTCATGATTCTGTTTTGATAGGTTTTGTGTTTCTGGGAATTTTTCCATGTCATCTGGGTTATTCAATTTGTCAGCATACAATTGTTCATAGTACTCTCTTTGGATATTTTTAATTTCTGTAGAATCGGTTGTAATTTCCCACCATGTATAATTTTTAAGCACACACCTGCATGCAAAGTGTACTTTGTTAGGCTCTGGAACCCATGAATATCATGGCCTCACAGACTTACAGTCCAGCGCACTTAAAATGTGATTTAGGGACAAAGTCGAATAACCTTCCACTTTTCAGAATTATGTTAAACATATATATATTTTGAGATATTGATTCATAAGTCACATTCAATGAAGGAAAGCCCTTATGATAGTCTTGTGAGCCCTTACTTGTTGTTAAAAGTCTCTGGTCTCAGACTATATCTGGCAAACAGTCTTGGAGACAGGACCAAATAGCAGCAGGTGCACTCCAGTCCAGCACTCCAAATGACACATACTTAAATTCAGGGCGGGGATGGGGCCCCTTTTCCCTTTCTATTCAGTATAATATCCACACAGTAGATGACACAAGGCACAGTAATCTTGAGGATACAGTTTGATGGGTTTTTACATATGTCTAGACCCGTGTAACCAACAGTAGATCTAAAATATTCCCATCTGCCAGAAAAATCCTTTATGTGTACATGAGACATGGAAGATTTGGGCTCTTAAAGCCTCAGTCTGGCAGCAGTGTAGAGTAAGGAGAGTGAGATGGGCTCTGAGTCTGCATCTGGGAGCCTTGCTGGAGGAGGCATCTATGAATTCTGCTCACTCTACTAGGAGTGGCTCCAATGGTCACGTGTTCTAAAAAATCAGTCATGGCCTGAGCCCTCCAACAAGCTCTACCTGTGCTACCACACACACCACACACATGCACATCACACCTGCTACACAGACCCATCCATTCAACATTCATGGGATTTGCAGGTCCTGACTTGGTGGAGTATCCGAAGATTAAAAAGCCACAGTCCTTGCGCTTCTGAAGGAGAGCCAGTGTTGCTATAGCTCACAGACCCCCAGAACTCATTTTCCAATTTTTTTAGATGTGGTTGACCGCAGCTGCCATATTCCTTTGTATCTTTCTTTGCTTCTCAGAAAACTCTAGCTCTTCCCTCCCCCTTCTTGTCATGGGCATCACTCACTCACCTGAAATTAGGTTGGCGGTGAGGTCATCTTGACTTTGATCATCTTGCTCTGCTCCTGCTTCTTCAGCCACAGCTGCTAGAGCTGCCAGCTTGCTTATTTGTCCAGAAAGTGGGTCCAGTGATGTGGTATTAGATGGATATCAGCTATTTAGCCTGGAGAGCATCCATTAGGGGGTAAGTTGATTACTATAGAGAGGGATTTTATAAGGAGGAAGTGGGACTGATTGTTCATTGTCTGCAAAAGAAGCAGTAAAGAAACAGGCTCAGGTTAAGAGAGGAAAGCTGGCATTTGGAGAGCAGGAAGAAAATCCTTGGTGAGAGAGTGCCAGTATGGTGCCACATGGCCTCCACCCCAGCCCTCTGAGAGGGGAGGACAGCAAGGCGGCAGCCCAGAGGAGTTTCTTAGTTCTCCTAACTCCAGGTGACAGGCAGGCCTGGGCTGGCACTCTTGTCCTTCTAACTGAACCGTTCCATGCTTCTATGATGTCACTGAAGAGAGAAGAATGGGGAGCTGGGCTTGGCTCCAGCTGCTCCAATTCCTCTCCTCTGGATTCTGATAGTTTTTGGGGTGAGGGGAGATGAGCTGAGTGATCACACGTGTCCCAGCTCAGTCTCCCCTCTAACCACCTCAGCCCCCACCACATTTATGGAGAGAAATTAGCCAGTGTGAGTCAACTTCACCGAAACAAGCACAGCATCTTTTATGAAGCTGATCAAAAGAACAACAATGAAAATAGCCTTTTATTCTTCTGTTTCTAGAAAACTTAAAGAACAAGAGAACTACATTCAAACTAATCTGGAAAAGAATATTTGTACAATCTGTGATTGTGAGAGTGGACGAGTCTTCTAGCTAACCCTATGAGCTTTGAAACCACAGCAATCACTTTCTTCATCCTCCTTCTAATTTGCTTCATTTGCATCCTCCTTTTATTGGTGGTTTTTTTATATAAATGGTATAAATCCATGCTGGTAAATTGGGATCAGATTTCAAGTCACACTAGCAAATGTATCTAGAAATAATATAAATCAATTTAAAATAGAGCAAATAATGCTATAGCTATTATTTACTTTTTCCGTCTCAGAATTTTAGAAATTCTAATTTCCTGTTTAAAAGTGAAGTTCCATGCCAAGTAAATCAAGACCATTCTTCTTCTGAATTTTTTGCTTATTCGTTTTCAGTTTCCAAAGCAGGAAAGATGAAGAGAGAGAAAAAAGTCCTTGTACAGATGCTAATGGAGGTGAAGATTGTTTGGCTGCTAATGCGGAGACAAATAATCCAAGAGACCAAGAAAAGTAAGTCTGTCTCATAGAATGCAATAGAAATCCATTCTGGGGTATGATAATGGTGGCTGACATGCATGAATTTTAAAAATCCTGCTAATTACCTAGGACCGTCCTGACACAAATCACGGACTTGAACGCACCCATGAGGCCTGGCATTCTTGTCCAGAGACGGAGTAAAGAAGAGGTGGTCACACCCTTAGAAAACAAAGAGAACATAGAAGAAGGGGAGGACAAAGTGAAAGAGAAGCAAGAGCCTAAGGAAACTGGAGGAAATGGTGAAGAGGTGATGCCCTTTTCTCCTCTCAAGGACCAGGTCAGAATTTGTTTGATTGAAAAGGTGGTAAATTATTTGGCTAGGAACAATGAGATGGTCTTGCCTGAACCTTAAGTTTATACTCGGAAGGAGCACAATGTCTACAGTCATCTAAACCTTCTTCTTAGTTCATCAGTTCATGTTATTAAGCCAGTCATGTATGCCAAATCTAGACACTTGCTCATTCTTCACTCTTACATTTGTGTTGTTCTTAATAATTCCCCTTCATTTTGCTTTTCTCAGAATCCTAGGATCTTAGAGCTGGTGGAGTCCTTGGAGATCATCTAGGGATCCAGCCCTCTCATGTTACAAATGAGAAAATGAGATGAATTGTTCAAGGTCATTCTTCCACCGCGGCCAAGCTCGGACCAGAGCCCATGTCCCTGTTCTGGTTCCAGGCTATACAACAGCACACAAACATTGCCTGGGCCTTCTTGAGCTCCCTGTCAGGACTCTCTGATAGGAACAGTTCACATCTTCCCTCAACACAAGGCCCATGCCCAGAGGCAGAACAATGGTTCGGGGGGCTCTTTTCTAACCATAGAGATATGAAAATGAGATCATGATGGATTATCACTGCTTTCCTGTATCATTTACAAACACTTCTGTTTCTCACTAACAATGTTTCTATATTTAATTTAAAATATAAACTAAATTAAAAATACAACATTTTTTAAAGTAGGACATGTTGCCTTCATAAATTGATCATTTATACTGTTTGTTCCATTCTCTTGCAGGATGAAGATTTGCAAAAACCACCCATACCTCTCACCAGAACTCCTTCAGCTGTTGAAAACCACAAAAGACCTTTAAAAGGAGTGACATTTTCTAGGGAGGTAATTGTTGTGGACCTTGGGAAGGAATACCCGACACCTCGAAGCTATACTCGAGAGCATAAAGAAAGAAAATGAGCTCAAAAAAAAGCTGAGAGTGAAAGAAATGTAAGCTTAGACTAACAGCGAAATGACTGGGGGTACAAGATCATGTTGAAACAGCAAAATATGGGGAATTAAGCAAATACAAATAGTATTTTACCTTTGTGCACAAAGAAGTGGGCTACATGCAAAATTCTGTAAGTAAAATACCCGGAGCTTGAATATAGTTTTTTTAAAATTCAAATCTGAGTTCAAGAAATTGATTGTATTAAGTGTCCTTAAAACACTACCTACTCAAACACTGTTCTAACATGTGAATAAAGTTATTTGTGTTTGTGCAGATGTCTGTTAGGTAAATCGTATTTAAGGGGAACTTTGGAAATAGCACGTTTCTTTTAATTCATGTTTTTAAATTTAAATTAATTAATTAACATATAATGTATTATTAGTTTCAGAGGTAAAGGTCCGTGGTTCATCAGTCTTGTATAACCCAGTGCTCATTACATCACGTGTCCTCCTTACTGTCCATCACCTAGTTACCCCGGCCCCATCCATCCCCCCCCCCCAGCAACTCTCAATTTGTTTCCTATGAAAAAGGGTCTCTTACGGTTTGTCTCCCTCTCTGATTTTGTCTTGTTTTATTTTTCCTCTCTTCCCCTATGATCCTCTGTTTTGTTTCTTAAATTCCACGTATCAGTGAAGTCATATAATAATTGTCTTTCTCTGATTGACTTATTTTGCTTAGCATAATACCCTCTAGTTCCATCCACGTCATTGCAAATGACAAGATTTCATTTTTTGATGGCTGAGTAGTATTCCATTGTATATATATTCCACATCTTCTTTATCCATTCATCTGTTGATGGACATCTGGGCTTTTCCATAGTTTGGCTATTGTGGACATTGCTGCTATAAACATTGGGGTGCAGGTGCCCCTTTGGATCACTACATTTGTATCCTTGGGGTAAATACCTAGTAGTGCAATTGCTGGGTTGTAGGGTAGCTCTATTTTCAACTTTCTGAGGAACCTTCGTACCATTTTCCAGAGTGGCTGTACCAGCTTGCATTCCCACCAACAGTGTAGGAGTGTTCCCCTTTCTCCACATCCTCACTAACATCTGTCATTTCCTGACTTGTTCATTTTAGCCATTCTGACTGGTGTGAAGTGGTATCTCATTGTGGTTTTGGGTTTTGATTTGTGTTTCCCTGATGCCGAGTGATGTTAAGCATTTTTCATGTGTCTGTTAGCCATTTATATATCTTCTTTGGAGAAATGGCTGTTCCTGTCTTCTGCCCATTTCTTGATTGGATTATTTGTTCCTTGGGTATTGAGTTTGAAAAGTTCTTTATACATTTTGGATACTAACCCTTTATCTGATATGTCATTTGCAAATAAATTCTCCCATTCTGTCAGTTGTCTTTTGGTTTTATCGACTCTTTCCTTTGCTGTACAAAAGCTTTTTATCTTGATGAAACCCCAATAGTTCATTTTTGCCTTTGTTTCCCTTGCGTTTGGAGACATGTCTAGCAAAAAGTTGCTGTGGCTGAGGTCACAGAGGTTACTGCCTGTGTTCTCCTCCAGTATTTCGATGGATTCCTTTCTCGCATTTAGGTCTTTCATCCATTTTGAGTCTATTTTTGTGTATGGTGTAAGAAAATGGTCCATTTTCATTCTTCTCCATGTGGCTGTCCCATATTCCCAACACCATTTGTTGAAGAGACTGTTTTTTTTCCATTGGATATTCTTTCCTGTTTTGTTGAAGATTAGTTGACCATACAGTTGAGGGTCCATTTCTGGGTTCTCTATTCTATTCCATTGATCTGTGTGTCTATTTTTGTGCCAGTGCCATACTATCTTGATGATTACAGCTTTGTAATAGAGTTTGAAGTCTGAAATTGTGATGCCTCCGGCTTTGGTTTTCTTTTTCAACATTCCTTTGGCTATTCGAGGTCTTTTCTGGTTTCATACAAATTTTAGGATTATTTGTTCCAGCTCTGTAAAAAATGTTGACGGTATTTTTTTTTTAAGATTTTATTTATTTATTTGACAGAGAGAGACACAGCCAGCGAGAGAGGAAACACAATCAGGGGGAGTGGGAGAGGAAGAAGCAGGCTCCCAGTGGAGCAGGGAGCCCGATGCGGGGCTTGATCCCAGGGTCCTGGGGTCAAGCCCCGGGCTAAAGGCAGACGCTTAATGACTGAGCCACCCAGGTGCCCCTGTTGATGGTATTTTGATAGCCATTGGATTGAATGTGTAGAAGCATGTTCTGGGAAGCATAGATATTTTAACAATATTTGTTCCTCCAATCCATGAGCATGGAACGTTTTGCCATTTCTTTGTGTCTCCCTCACTTTCTTTCCTGAATGTTCTATAGTTTTCAGAGTACAGATCCTTCACCTCTTTGGCTAGGTTTATTCCTAGGTATCTTATGGTTTTTGGTATAATTGTAAATAAGATCAACTCCTTAATTTCCCTAGTTTCAGTTTTGGTAGTTTATATGTTTCTAGGAATTTATCCATTTCTTCCAAATTACCTAATTTTTTGGCATATAATTGCTCATAATATTCTCTAATAATTGTATTTCTTTGGTGTTGGTTGTGATCTCTCCTCTTCCATTCGTGATTTTATTAATTTGGGTCTTTTTTCTTTTTGGTAAGTCTGGCTAGGGGTTTATCAATCTTGTTAATTCTTTCAAAGAACCAGCTCCTAGTTTTATTGACCTGTTCCCTGTTTTTTTTTTTTTTCTATATCATTGATTTCTGCTCTGATCTTTATTCTTTCTCTTCTCCTGCTGTATTTAGGCTTGACTTGCTGTTCTTTTTCCAGCTCCTTTAGGTGTAGGCTTAGGTTCTGTATTTGGGACTTTCCTTGCTTCTGAGGAAGGCCTGCATTGCTCTATATTTCCTTCTTAGGACTGCCTTTGCTACATCCCGAAGGTTTTGAACTGTCATGTTTTCATTTTCATTTGCTTTCATGTGTTTTTTAAAATTCTTCTTTATTTCCTGGTTGACCCATTTATTCTTTAGTAGGATGTTTTTTAACCTCCATGTATTTGTGGTCCTTCCAAATTTTTTTCTTATGGTAGACTTCAAGTTTTACAGCAATGTGTCTGAATATATGCATGGTATTAATAAATAAAATCTTTTTTAAAAAGGGTGGGGTGCCTGGGTGGCTCAGTCGTTAAGCATCTGCCTTCGGCTCAGGGTGTGATCCCAGGGTCCTGGGATCGAGCCCCACATCGGACTCCTCTGCTGGAAGCCTGCTTCTTCCTCTCCCACTCCCCCTGCTTGTGTTCCCTCTCTCGCTGGCTGTCTCTCTCTCTGTCAAGTAAATAAATAAAATCTTTTAAAAAAAAAGTATGCATGGTATGATCACAGTCTTTTTTGTACTGCTTGAGTCCTGATTTGTGACGCAGTATGTAATCTATTCTGGACAATGTTCTATGCACATTTGAAAAGAATGTGTATTCTGCTGCTTTAGGATGAAATGCTCTGAATATATCTGTTAAGTCCATCTGGTCCAGTGTGTCATTCAAAGCCCTTGTTTTCTTGTTGATCTTCTCCTTAGATGATCTGCCCATTGCTGTGTGGGGGGTGTTCAAGTCCCCTACTATTATTGTATTATTAACAATGAGTTTCTTTAAGTTTGTTATTAATTGATTTATATATTTGGCTGCTCCCAAGTTAGGGGCATAAATATTTACAATTGTTAGATCTTCTTATTGGATAGACCGCATTATTATAATATACTGTCCTTCTTCATCTCTTGTTACATTCTTTGGTTTAAAATCTAGTTTATCTGATATAAGGATGGCTACTGAAGCTTTCTTTTGATGTCTATTAGCATAATAAAAATGGTTTTCTACCCCCTCACTTTCAATCTGGAGGGGTTTGGGGGTCTAAAATGAGTCTCTCCTGTTAGCAACATATCAATGGGTCTTTTTTTTTTTTAATCTATTCTGATACCCTCTGTCTTTTGATTGGAGCATTTAGTCCATTTACATTTAGAGTGATTATTGAAAGATATGAATTTAGTGCCATTGTATTACCTGTAAAGTTGCTGTTCCTGTAGATGGTCTCTGTGCCTTTCTGGTCTTTGTTACTTTTGGTCTGTCTTTAGCTCAAAGGATCCTCTTTAATATTTTTTGCAGGGCTGGTTTAGCATTCATGAATTCCTTTCGTTTTTGTTTGTCTTGGAAACAATCTTTTCTTCTATTCAGAATGAAAGTCTTGCTGGATAAAGTCTTCCTTCTTTGTAATTTGCAAGTTTCACAAATAATATGTCATTGCAGTGACCTATTTTTGTTGATTTTGAGGGGAGTTCTCTGCACCTCCTGGACTTGAAAGCCTGTTTCCTTCCCCAGAAAAGAGAAGTTCTCAGCTATAGTTTGTTTAAATAAACCTTCTGCCCCCTTTTTCCTGCTCTTCTTCTTCTGGGACTTCTATTATATGGATATTATTTTGTTTTATGAAATAGCTGAGTTCCCTAAGTCTACCTTCGTGATCTAATATTTTTCTTTCCCTCTTCTTGTAAGCTTCATTATTTTCCATAATTTTATCTTCTGTATTACCAATTTACTCTTTTGCTTCATTCATCCTCATTTTTATGGACTCCACTTGGGATTGCATCTCGGTTATAGCATTTTTAATTTCACCTGATTAGATTTTAGTTCTTCTATCTGTACAGTAAGGGATTCTTTCGTGTCTTTTATGCTTTTTTCAAGGCCAGCTAGTATCTTTATAGTTGTTGTTTTAAATTCTAGTTCAGACATCTTACTTATATCCATATTGATTAAATCCCTGGCTGTGAGTACTACCTCCTGTTCTTCCTTTCGGGGTGAATTTCTCTGTCTTGTCATTTTGTTCAGAAAAGAAAAAAAGGGAGTGCCTGGGTAGTGCAGTCATTAAGCGTCTGCCTTCAGCTCAGGGTGTGATCCTGGTGTTCTGGGATTGAGCCCCACATCAGGCTCCTCCGCTGGGAGCCTGCTTCTTCCTCTCCCACTCCCCCTGCTTGTGTTCCTTCTCTCGCTGGCTGTCACTCTCTGTCAAATAAAGAAATAAAATCTTAAAAAAAAAAAAGAAAAAGAAAAAGAAAACAACAACAAAACTAGATCCTCGGTGTGTTTTGGTCTGCTTGTTAAAAGAAACTATATCCCGAAAGAAAGAAAGAAAGAAAGAAAGAAAGAAAGAAAGAAAGAAAGAAAATATATGTATAAAAATAAAATAAAATATAATACAATGAAAGGAAACAATTTTTAAATTTAACAAATATATAAAGTATATATAAAAACAAAAGTTAAAAAAATTTTTAAAAGAATTTAAAAATAAAATAACTGAAAAAATAATAAAAGACTAAAGAATAAAAGTACACAGGAAGCTAAATACTATTATCCCCTGGAGCTGAAGCTTTGCAACCCTCTTCATGATCAGTAAACTTGGTGAGAGCAAGTTGTTTGTGCTGATCTTCTGGGGGAGAGGTCTGCCGCACTGATTTACTCTAGCGGAAATGCGCCTCTAGAGCATAGGGAGGCAGGGTTTGGTGTAAGCAGCTCCAGGTTCCACCAGGTGGCACTGTTTTGCTCCCTGAAGGCTTCCAGCATTGATGCACAGGGTGAACATGGTGGCACCCCGCTTCTAGGCAGGAGCTGAAAATTCTAGCTCCCCACTCTGCAGTGAGCCCTCACAGAAGAGCAATCAATCACTCTTGTCTCCCCATCTTCCGTTAGAACACTGTTCACCCTACCCGTGCCCAAGTGTTCTTATCTCAGGCATGCGACCGAGTTCCAAACTCTTAATTTGAGGGACTGCCACGGTGCAGACACATGCTGTTCCTCCCTGGGAGGGTCTCTTCACACTTCTGCCTTTTGCTGGCCCCCTCCCAGGAAAGCAGTCACATGACCATGCAGCAGTTCACAGCTTATGGCAACACAGAGCAGAAAACCAGCACCTAGACTCACTGTTTCCAGCTGGGTTCCCCGTTCCTATGCCTGGGAACCATGCCATACTTAGGTGCCACCCATTCTTATTGTGACCCTGAGGATCTGCTGTCACTCCTGGGTTTCTGCCCTGCTTCACCCCCTGAGCACCTTTAAGCCAGGCATGTCCCCCGCTGTAGCAGACTTCTAAAAGTTCCGAGTTTGCACTTCACTGCTTATACTACTTTGCAGTAGCCTCCTTAAGCAGACTCCCTCCCCGCTGCCTTACCCTCAGCGATATCACACCAGATTCAAGTCTCCACACCTCCTACCTTCCAAACAGTTGGTCACTTTTCTACTTGTAGACTTGCAGCATTTGTTTTCTCAGACCTCCGATTGATCTCTCAGGTGTTCAGAATGATTTGATAACTATCTAGTTGTACTTGAGGGATGAGACAAACTTGGGGTCCCCCTACTCCTCCACCGTCTTAACTCCTTCCTCTGCCCATTTTTAAATAGGATTATTTGGGGTTTTTTGTGTTGAGTTGTGTATGTTCTTTATATATTTAGGTATTAACCCTTTATCAGGTATATCATTTGCAAATATCTTCTCATTCAGTAGATCGTCTTTTTGTTTTGTTAATTGTGTAAAAGCTGTGCAAAAGCTTTCTAATTTGGTGTAGTCCCAATAGTTTATTTTTGCTTTTGCTTCCCTTGCCCAAGAAGACATATTTAGAAAAATGTTTCTACAGACATCAGAGAAATTATTACCTATGTTTTCTTCTGTGGGTTTTATGGTTTCAAGTCACACATTTAGGTCTTTAATCCATTTTGAGGTGTGTGTGTGTGTGTGTGTGTGTGTGTGTGTGTGGTGTAAGACAGCGGTCCAGTTTCATTCTTTTGCATGTAGCTGTCTGGTTTTCCCAGCCCCATTGGTTGAAAAGACTGTCTTTCCCCTAATATATAAAAAATCCCTTATTTTTTAAGCCTGAATAATATTCCATTTGTATGTATATACAACATTTTTTTTATCCACTCATCCATTGATGGACACTTGGGTTGCTTCTTTTTTTCTTGTGAAAAGTAGGCATGGATATTTAAAAATTTAATCTAAGAAAATTGAAACTTATGTAGATAATGATTTATTGCTATGTATTCCCATGTGGTGTCATGGTTTCATTGTCCCTATCTGCCTTTGTATTGGGAAACCAAATTACTTTGTTGCAAACTGATGAGAAAATATTAAGAGGAGGAATTAATATGTAAATGATGCATTTATGTCCAGTGAAGACCAATTTCCTGGTGACTCACTATACTAACCAGGATTCTGTAAACGTTCCAGAAGAAAATGGTGGGAAAATTGGCCATTAGTGCCCATAATAGTACAGGCACATGGAACTCCCAGTAGGCCACTGGTGCCACAACTATGAGGTGAGCAGCAGAGCAGGCAAAGAACAGCATCTGCACTAAATGTTAATTTGCATTTTATTGGTTTTGTACTTTTGTATTTGATTTGTAAATTTATTTTGGTTTCACAGTTGAATAAGAGCTCAAAGGATAAAAAGTTGATACACAGTTTTATGTTTCTACATCATAATGGGGGGACGGAGGCATGAGATATTTCCTCCAGGATTAGGCTATTGAAGAGTAGCAACCAGAAGATAGATGGAGGTGTCTGGAGTGACAACCTGGATTTGAAGCATGAGGATCTAGAACTGGGAAGTGGCAGCACATAAGGAGATTATGAAAAGAGTAAAAAAAAAAAAAAAAGTCAGTTTCTGGTGAGATGTGGGAGGAAAGAGAGTAGGACACCAGAATGACTTCTGAGTTTGGATACCTGAGGGACTGTCAGAAATAGGAGAGTCTGGAGAGGGAACTAATTTGAGAGAAGAGATTAGCTGGGTTTTAGATCTGTTGAATTTGAGAAGTTTGCCAGAAATTCAGCTGCAGATGCTCAGTGATCTATAAAGCTTTCAGAATCCGTTTCCATCTCCTAAGCTATGAATTCGGTGAAAAGTTGAGCAATTCTTTCTCAATGCCTACTGGTGTTTCCTTGCAGAAGTAAGAGCAAACTTTCTACCTTTCCTCTTTAATAAGCTGTTGACCCAGGGACTTTCTTCAAATGACTACCTCAAGTAAGGCACATCGTCCAAAAGCCAAAAGGGACAAGTTTGATAAATTGGACTGTTAAAAAAAAACAAACAAACTTCTGTTCAGCAAAAAATAATGTCAAAATACCAACAACAAACTGGGAAGGCCTATTTATATATATATTTAAGAGAGAGTGTGTGAGCTAGAGCAGGAGGGGTAAAGGGAGAAGGAGAGACGCAAACTCCATGCTGAGCTCGGAGTCTGACATGGGGCTCGATCTCACAATCCTGAGATCATGACCTGAGATGAAACCAAGAGTTGAAAGCTTACCTGACTGAGCCACATGGGTGTTCTGGAAAGCCTATTTTTAGAGAAAACATTTTATCCTGAAATAATTTCAAATTTACAGAAAAGTTGCAACAGTCGTGCAAAGCTGTGTGCCTTAACTCAGATTCCCAGGTTAACAGCTTACACTTTTGTTTTTTCATTCATATCTTGTAGTCATTTGAGAGTAAGACACAAACATGCTATATCATTTATCCTTTGTGCTTTAGCCTATATTTCCTAAAAATTGGGACATTCTTCCACATAACCACAGGTCAACCATCAGTTAACACAGATATGTTATTGTGTATCAATCACCTAATCCACATTCAAGATTTGCCAATTGTCCCAATGTATTTTTATAAGTTCAGCATTCAAATCAGAATAATGCTTTTCATTTGGTTGTGACAGCTCTTTGATCTCCTTCAATTTGGACAAATTCCTCAGACTTCCCTTGATTTTTCTGATGTTAGCCCTTTTGAATATTACAGGTTACTTTGTAGAATATCTCTCACTGTTTGGGTTTGCCTGATATTTCTTTATGATTAGGTTCAGGTCATATATCTTTGGCAGAACTATTCTAGAAGTGATCCTGTGATCTCAGTGCATCATATCAAGAGACACGTGTTCTCCAGGGGCACTGGGTGATTCAGTCAGTTGACCATCCAACTCTTGGGCTTAGTTCAGGTCATGATCTCAGGGTCATGAGATGGAGCCCCGTGTAGGCCTCCACACTCAGCAGACAGTCTGCTTGAGATTCTCTCTCTCTCTCTCCATTCTTCTCTCCACTCGCACTCTCTCTGTCTCTAAAATAAATAAATAAATAAATAAATCTTCAAAAAAAAAAAAAGAGGAGGCATGGGTTCTCAATTTGTCCCCTAGAAACTGACATAATTCAAAAAATTTTTAAAAAGATTTTATTTATTTGAGAGAGTGTCAGAGAGAGAGAGCACAAGCAGGGGGGAAGGGTAAAGTGAGAGGGAGAAGCAGACTCCCTGCTGAGCAGGGAGCCCAATGCAGTACTCCATCCCAGGACCTTGGGATCATGACCTGAGCAGAAGGCAGGCACTTAACTGGCCGAGCCATCTAGGCGCTCTGATGTAATTTTAATTATATCATTGGTTAAAATGGTGTCTGTTGGATTTCTCCACTGTAAAAATAATAAGTAGTTTTCACTTACTGGTAAACAATATTAGTTGGCATTCCACTAAAAAGTAGGCTTTCCCTTATCTCCTATTTATTTATTTATTTATTTATTTATTTATTTATTTATGTACTCATTTGTTCATTCATTCATTCATTCATTCATTCATTTAACATATCACAATTCAATGTGAAGTGTAGATTGGAACATGGATAGAGCCTAGCTGTGCAGCATGATGCTCTGGAGACAAGGGTGGGACAGAGTCACAGATGACTAGCACATCCAGCCCTTGAATTACTATAGATGGTGATGCCCACAAGCCTGGAGAGGGAAGCCAGGAGGAAGAGCAGGTTCAAGGAAGTGGCAGTGAGCCAGACCTTGTAAGTTATTCTCCAATGATCCATTCTACCCTTCTTTTTATAGTAACAACCCCCTTGCATGTAAGTTCTGGCCATTGAGGTAAGCACAGGTGTGATATCTGCAACTTCTGAGTCATGCTCTTAAAAGAAAAGAAGCACACCCGCCTTTTATTTCCTTATTCCTGCTGGTAAGGATACAGAAGTGGTTGTAAGCCATCTTTGACAAAGCAGATCATTGGCTACAGGATCATTGCCTTGAGCTTGGCTGGGAAACCTAGGCTAGGAGTGTCAGTTTAAGAGTATTTGGCATTTGGTGGTGGTTGGTGTATATTCGGGAGTAGAGAAGATCAACTAGGGAGGGTGAGGAAAACAACCAAAACATTTATCAAGTGCTTCCTATGTGCCTGGAACTGTTCTAATAGCTTTAGTTGTATTAATTCCTTTAACTTCACACTACCTATGAGGTTGCGTGGCAGAACACAGCTAGTTGTCCCCCAATATCCATTCTTTCCTTCTTTCTTGGTAACAGAATTCCCAAATGTGAGCTGGGCATGTGGCTGACTAGAAGGACCATGCTTCCCAGGTTTCCTTGCCACTAGGAATTTCCATGTGACATGTTCTAGCCAATAGTGTCTGAGCAGAAGTGTTAGGGTGTGCCTTAAAGGTTGAGGATATACTTCTGCTCTTTCTTCTTCCTGCTAGTTGGAATGCAGATGGATTGGGTGGCCATCTTGAACCCTGATGTGGAAGTCATGTGTGGAGTATTGTTGATGTAAACTCAGGGCTGTAATGATTGCGTATCTTCCATACTTGCCATGGACCACCTGTTTTTATATGAGACAAAAATAAAAGGCTATCTTCTTTAGTTATTTTGTTATTGCTGCTTTGTTCCTAGCAGTTGAATCTAATTATATGGATAGCTGTTAACACTATCCCCATTTGAGATGGTGAAGTACAAAGAGGCTAGGAATTTAAGTGGCAGGTCTAAGATCTGGATGCAAGCATTGGGTTTCCGAGCCTGCCAGCATGGTCTGACACTGCCTCAGAGGAAGAACCCAGCACACATTTACTTCACTCTTGGTGTAAAAAGACTTCTTCACACTGGCTTTCACACTGTCCTCAAAGTGTCCTCCTTATAGTCCCACCCCGTCCCCCGTTGTGTTTCATTGACATCAATGCTCAGGCCTTGACCACACGTACTCCGGTGGTGGGTACTGCTGCTCCTTCAGCTGCTGCTGCTTGGCCTTCGGGTTCTCTCGGCGCTTGTTCGGGAGGCTCATGGCACGTGTCTTCTTGGGCAGCAGGTGCAGGGGCTCCTCCTTCTCAGCCTTGTAGAATTTGCTGAGCTTGTCTTTCTGAGTCTGGTTAATGACGGTGGGAACACCGGCAATGAATTTGCTCTCGAATCTTGGAGCTTGGAAGCCACGCTGCCCATCACTAGGCCGACGCACAGCTCGATAGCACCCCCTTCAGGTCTTCTAGCTGTGTAAGCAGCAACTCCTTGTCGCGAGGGTCTCGGCTTTAACCTTGGGCTAGGCCGCACAAGCCGCCTCTGCCGCCACCTGCTGGGAGGGAAACAGGAGGGCAGGCTCGTTGTAGTCTGATTGCCCACCACGTTGGTGCCCATTCATTCGGCTTCCCCTAATGACTTTCCTGACTTTCACATCTTTGTTAATGCTTTTCTTCTTTGGTTTGGACCGAGGTCTCCCATTTTCATCTGTTAAAATTTCATCCACCCTTCAAAGGCCCAGTTCTCTCCTTTCATATCCCTTCAACCAATGTCTTCTTTTACTCTTATGACTTTATTCATTTACCCAATATTTATTGAGAATTGTTATGTGCCAGACACTTGGGATTCTCCAATGTGCAAAACAAATCAACAGGTAGTTGTAAGCTACTGCATTTGCCTTTGGGTTTGCTACAGCTGTGGCTTTCCAACTAAAAAAAAAAACAACCCAAAAACACCTTAGTGTAACTCTGACATAACACACACACACACACGTAATGATTTAAGAAACAATATTTGCCTTTATCATATGTAATCACTCTGATAATTTAAGCTCTATTTCATTTCAGTCAGCATCTGCCTACTGAATTGATTGTATAGCCTATTAATAGGTTGGGACATTCAGGTTTGAGAAGTATTTTTTCCTTTTTTTCATTCAGTCATTCATACATCTGGCATTGCACTGTGTGCCGACACAGCTCTGGCCTTGGGTTAAAGAGAAGGAAGAGCTCCTTCCTCAAGGTGAGCAGGCCAGTGAATATAATACAGCTTGAGAGAAAATGGCTGTACACGTGTGCTCTGGGCTATCATGTGCTTTGGGCAGATGTGAGCATTGGTAGCTCCATAAATGTTAATGGAATTAAATCAAACTGCAGCATAGGCATTATAATTACAAAAATAAATTAGAATAATGACTTTCTCAACAGCAGAATCTTAGCAGCTCATAGATCTACTCTGACGTGAAGCTTGAATCAAAGTCCTGATTCTCTAACGCATTGCTAGGAAGGGTCAATCCTGGATGTGTACTTTTCAACTCCTTTCTCTAGACACAAAGAAAGTGGGGTGGAGTTAGTAGTGTATAAAAAAGGTGACAATGATTTGGGCTTACCCCAGCACTGATAGGAAGAAAGACATACTTAGAACTTTTCTCATTTTTTCCCCCAAAGCCTGTCAGGGTTATCACCCTCCCTTTGCTGCAGGCAAGATGCCACCTAAAATTGTTCTCTCCCCATCCGCAAAT
Source organism: Ursus americanus (assembly GCF_024610735.1). NCBI lineage: Eukaryota > Metazoa > Chordata > Mammalia > Carnivora > Ursidae > Ursus > Ursus americanus. Next base: position 28,172,874 of record NC_142133.1, read on the forward strand.
CACACTGATCGAAACCAAGCTTGGTACAGAAACACCCATCCTAACCTGTCTCCTGGGCCTTCCAATCCCAGGTTGACCTCACCTACCTTTGGACTCCTCTTCTCCCCTTGCTTCTGGGCTTTGCCCTACCACCTGGACAGAGGCCTCTTTTCCTCACCAGCTAGTCCTCATCAGCACGTGAAAACATTTATAGGGAGAAGGCAAAAGCTCCCTTCATCCCATATCCCATCTAGCTACTCTCCATTTCTCTTACTAATCCTTGTCAGACATTTTGAGAGCACGCCCTCTGTCTTCTCACCTCCCATTCACTCCTCTGTCGACAGTGCCCTGACTTCTGCCCCCATCAGTCACTGAAACTGCTCTCTGCAAAGGGCCCATCGACCCTCTTGTCAAATCCAGAGAACAGTTTCTTATCCTACCTGCACTTTTCAATATCTAACAATGCCAACCGCTCCATTATGGGCCTTGGCTTCCATGATGAAATGCCTTCTTTGTTTGCTTCCTCCTTTAGTTGCTCCTTTTCAGGCTCCATCTTCTCTGCCTGTCCCTTGAATGCTGATCTCCAGAGTCATAACCTAAGCCCTCTCCCAGCCTCTTTTCATTCTAGTCTCTCAGGGTGATGTTGACTAACCAAGCTGAAAGTGCCAGCCACTGAAAAACACTTCCCCAGCTACACTCCAATATCTGACCCACTCACCGATTCCACTTCCAAGTATCTATGTGTGGCCTCCTCTCCATCTTGACAAATCTCCCTCCTCCCAGTTTTTATCCACACTTGTCCATTTTTCAAAGTTTCTTAAGAATGACTTTTCTAATGGGCGCCTGAGTGGCTCAGTCAGTTAAGTGTCTGCCTTTGGCTTGCGTCATGATCCTGGGGTCCTGAGGTTGAGCTCTGCATCAGGCTCCCTGCTCAAATATTTTAGTAATAATTAATTCTGAAGATTTTCTTTGTGAAATTACTTTTTGGAACAATTTCTTTTAGGCCAATTTAATTCTAGATCAATTATCTACATAGAATACCTTTTCCATTTGCACTGTAATAAGATTATTTCCATTAGGATAAATTTTTTGTGTAAATATTACAAAATATTTTTGTTCACATAAAATTTTAGTGATCATAGCTTCTGCCTTTGTATAGTTTCTGATGTCTTATTTTCGCCCAGGTTACACTTATATATATCTAAATCTTACCATGTGGTGTTCTATTAGTAATACTCTGTATGCGATCTCTACCCCCAAGGTGGGGCTCAAGCACAGGACCCTGAGATCAAGAGTGACATGCTCTATTGACTAAGCCAGCTAGGCACCCCTCTCTATGAATTGGATAAAAGATGGAACGGTGAATCCACAAGAAAATGGTGCCCACTTACTATTACCATTGCTGTCTTTTCTATTTGATACCTTGTGTTCATGTACATGCCTTTGGTGAAGTAAGGTTATGAAAGGTGAAATTAAAAATTTTTTTGGGGGGGGGAATCAAAGCACTCCGAACACTTTGTTGGGGATCAAACACTACATAACTGGGATAGCTTTTTGGAAGATGATGTTGGAACGTAGTAACTCCAGTAAGCAAATGGAGAAAATGTTCTCCACCAGCGAATTTGATGAGCACAGTCCACTGGCAAAGGACAGGTCACCACAGGGGAAGAGAAGAGTCAGGTACTTCCACCCTTTCATCGTCATTATCCGTTTTCCCTGCTAAATAAATATCCATAGACACCTCAGTAACATCTTCCCTATAGTTGGTGCAGTTTTTGCAGGACGGTGACAATTCGCGATGATTCGTGAAAATCATCCGCTTAATGATTGAAAAATTGCGTTAAGCTGCAATAATATGCACTTGCAATCACATTCTTTAGTCGTCTATGAAGGATTATTACGTGACTAAAATGTAAACATCCCTGAAGTAACTGAGAACTTGGTAGCTCGCGCTGCTTGCACAGGTGTTGGGAAGGCGTGAGAAGCAGCACGAACCAGCTCTGCAGGAACAGACTATGAACACGGGGTGAAGAGAGCACGCACAGCGCAGACCTCAGCGCACCGTGGGCGCGCTCGGGCCCCGAGTCGATCGCACAGCGAACACTGCGATCCAGTGCTTGCGGCGCATTCGCCAGGATTGGGTTCAGCGAAAGCAGTCAGTGCGGCCGCGGCCAGCCTGCCCGCCGCACCCCCAGTACCGCCCTCAGGCGTCCCTTACTCACCGCCCCTCTGGCTAGCCCTGAAAACGGTTACTGCAATGATACTAATGAATCCTTAAACGGCGTCCGCGTCTTTCGCGGGCAGCCTACGCTCCCCCTTCGCGACCCCTGCACTTGCGAGTCCCACAGCGGGCCCAGGGCTCCCGCTTCGCGCCCCTCCCCAGCCGCGCGTCCGGGACGCCTCTGCCCCCGTCAGCCCCGCCTCCCGGATCCCGCGCCCCTGCGCCCACCTTCGCGTCCTCCGAGCCCCTCCCCCGCCCGCTCCGCGACCCTGCCTCTCGGATCCCCGGCCGAGCTCCCGCCTCCTCCGCGCCCCGCAGCGGGGCGTGGCGGCGCGGGGGGCGGGGTTTTCTGGCACTTTCTGGGCGCCGCGAACGCTGCGATCCCGGACTCGGAGACCGGAAACGTCGCTACGGAGGCGCACGGCCGCCCGCACCGCGGATCTTCGTTGTTGTTCGCCAAGGCCGCGCCGCCAGCGCAGACATGGCCAAGTGGGACCAGGGGGACCCGCGCTGGATCGTGGAGGAGCGGGAGGACGGCACCAACGTGAACAACTGGCACTGGTGCGGCCGGGCGGGGGCGGGGCCGGGGCTTTCGGGCCTCCTCCCTCCCGAGCGCCGGGCGGGACGGTGGGGCCCTCTGCGAGCAGCCGGCTCCCCGTGCCCTGCGGGGTGCGGTGGCCCGGCCTCTCGGGCGCCTCCCGGGCCTCGGCGCTCCCTCTGTGGGGCGGGGCCTGCACAGGTGCAGAGGATTCCCTCCTCCTCCACCAGCTGCTCAAAGAGCGGCTGTGATGAGCCTCAGCTGAGTGTGGAGACGGAGGGGCGGGGGGCTTCTCTGCACTGGCTGTGGGACTTCAGTTTCCTCCTTCCGAAAGTTGGTCTGGGCCCCACGAATGCTATCTGCTTGGCTTCTTCAACTTTGACAGTCTGTGACCTTAAGAGCTCCCCTCCCCCCAACCCTATTGATGACCTGTGTGTGCGCGCGTGTGTTGGTCTGTATATAGTGGAAAGAACAGGAATTTGGATCTCAGCTGTGCATCTAACGTGGTGGGCTCTGGTGAGCCCTGCCTTCTTTTTAGAAGTTTGAACAGTTGCACATGCTTTTTGTAAGTCATCTGGGACCTGGACTGATTTCTGCCCCCCTCACCCCCCCAGTTTCAGGAAGTGATGCAGCATCCCTGAGGGTACACTGTGGTACCTCAAGGCCATCAAGCTCATGTTGAGGCACGTCCAGGACAGAGTAAAGCCGTCAGCCTGTGAGCGGCTTATTGAGGAAGCCCTGGCCTCTCCTTTCCCGGCATTGTCCCCGTGGACACATCAGGGACTTCTCTCGCCTCACGTCCACTCGCTAAAATGGGAACATTTATTTGGGAAGATTGCATGAGGTAATGCATGCCCTTGATAATTTGCCTTGTTTTGATTAAAATTATTTCAGTTATTACTACCTTTTTCTATGGCCCAGGCTTTGCCCATCCATTTCCAGTGGGTGAGATTGCTAGGCCTCCCTTCCCCCAGAATAAGCCAGTGTTTTTAAGACAAAACACTACTTTACATAGTGGATAATAGTATCTTAAGGAACTGAACAAGAATATTAAAAGATATTTGGTAGAAATCTGGTTGAACTTTGAGGGTGGCAGGGTTCTCACGGCTGCCTGAGAGGCAGTGGGCTGATCTGGGCAGTAATGATGCCCCAGCCTGGGCATGTGGCTACCAGCTGGGGCCTCCATTCATGGCTCTGCCCTTCTGGTCCCTGGCAGGACGGAGCGGGATGCCACCAGCTGATCCAAGGGGAAGCTCCGTGACCTCCTGGTGGGCATCGTCGTGGAGAACGAGGCTGGCGGTGGTGAGATCAGTGAGCTGAAGCAGGTGGAAGGTGAGGCTTCTTGCAGCAGCTGCAAAGGAAAGCTGATTTTCTTCTATGAGTGGAACATCAGTCTGAGCTGGAAAGGTAAAGGAGGGGGCATGGTGGGTGGTGTTCAGGGCACAGCTAGGGGGCTGGGGCAGCCTTGGGGCAGAGCTGGCTCAGGTATCATTCATTCAGTAGGTATCTTTAGAACTCCTGATACGGGCCTGGCGCTCACTGGCCCCTGAATTTGGTGTGTGTAGTTCCAGGTACCGTTCTGTCATGTAGAGTTTCTTGTCCAGCAAGCTGGGGGCTTCCCTTTCTCCCAGCATTGCTTAGCGCCCTTTGATTTCAGCAGCACTCTTGTCTGCCAGGCACTTGTGAGCCCTAGAGTTTTCCGGAGTTGCTGGAGCACTCTTCCTGGAGACAGCTGCCTGCTGACTCGTCTAGGTTCTTCTGGTCTTTGTCCTGAGTGAAGCCACCTATCTCTATCCTATAAAAATTGCACGTCCTTTCTTTGAACTGTCTCCCTTCCTGCTTTATTTTCCCCCAAAGCACTGATCTTTGGTATCTTTATATGGTTACTTAAATATATTATTATCCTGGCTCCCTTCCTACTGAACATCACTCATCGTCAGGGAAACAAATCGAAGAGACTTTTAAAAATATCAGCGTTACTGAGATCTATTCGCACACCATACAGCTCACCCGTTTAAAGTATACAATTCAGTGGTTTTCGGTACACTCACAGAGTTGTGCAGCCATCGCCACAATCAGTTTCAGAACATTTTCACCACTCACAAAACCCCTGTACCCATTAGCAGTCAGTCCACGGTCTTTGGCGACCACTAATCTGTTTTCTCTTTCTGTGGGTGGATTTGCCTCTTTCTGTCATCTGTCTCTATAGATGGATTTGCCTCTTCTGGACGTTTCATGTGATTGGGATCATAGAGTTTGTGATCTTTTGTGACTAGCTCCTTTTTTAAAAATTTTAATTCCAGTGTAGTTAACATAAGTGTTAAATTAGTTTCAGGTTTACAATACCATGATTCAGCAATTCCATACATCACCCAGTGCTCATCATGATAAGAGGACTCTTTAATCGCCTTCACCTGTTTCACCACCCCCCACCTCCCTTATGGTAACCATTAGTTCTCTAGAGTTAAGAGTCTGTTTTTTGGCTTGTCTCCTTTGCCCCCCCCCCTTTTTTTTTTTAAAGATTTTATTTATTTATTCGACAGAGATAGAGACAACCAGTGAGAGAGGGAACACAAGCAGGGAGAGTGGGAGAGGAAGAAGCAGGCTCATAGTGGAGGAGCCTGATGTGGGGCTCGATCCCATAACGCCGGGATCACACCCTGAGCCGAAGGCAGACGCTTAACTGCTGTGCCACCCAGGCGCCCCTTTGCCCCCCCTTTTGTTCATGTGTTTTGTTTCTTAAATTCCACATATGAGTGAGATCATATGGTATTTGTCTTTCTCTGATTTATTTAGCTTAACATTTTACTCTCTAGCCCTACCCATGTCACTGGAAATGGCAAAATGTCATTCTTTTTTACGGCCGAGTAATATTCCATTCTATATGTGCCACATCTTCTTGATCCATTCATTTGTCAGTGGGCACTTGGGCTGCTTCCGTAGTTCGGCTATTGTAAGTAATGCTGCGATAAACATAGGGGTGCATATAGCCTTCTGAATTAGTGTTTTCCTTTTCTTTGGGTAAATAGCCAGTAGTGTGATGACTGGATTCTAGGGTATGGAGTTCTGTTTTTACTTTGTGGAGGAATCTCTGTACTGTCTTCCCCAGTAGCTGTACCAGTTTGCATTCCCACCTACAGTTACATCTTCGCCAACAGTTGTTTCTTGTGTTTTGTATTTGAGCCATTTTGACAGGTGTGAGGCGATATCTCATTGTAGTTTTGATGTGTTTCCCTGATGAGGAGTGATGTTGAGCATCTTTTCATGTGTGTTGGCCATCTGTATGTCGTCTTTGGAGAAACGTCTGTTCATGTCTTCTGCCCATTTTTAAAAATGATTAAATTTTTAAAAAGATTTTATTTATTTGAGAGAGAATGAGCACAGGCAGAGGGAGGGGCAGAGGGAGAGGGAGAAGCAGACTTCCCACTGAGCAGAGCCTGACATGGGGTTCGATCCCAGGACCCTGAGGTAAGGACCTGAGCTGAAGTCAGATGCTTAACCAACTGAGCCACCCAGGCGCCCCTGTCTTCTGCCCATTTTTAATTAGATTTATTTTTTTTGTGTTGAGTTGTATCAGTTTTTTATTTTTTTTTAAATATTTTTACTTATTTTTTTAAGTAAGCTCTAAACCCAAAATGGGGTTTGAACTCACAACCCCAAGATCAGAAGTTGCTGGCTCTACTGACTGAGCCAGCCAGCTGCCCCTGTATAAGTTCTTTATGTATTTTGGATACTAACCCTTTATCAGAGATGTCATTTGCAAATATCTTCTCCCAGTCAGTAGGTTGTCTTTTAGTTTTGTTGATTGTTTCCTTTGCTGTGCAGAAGCTTTTTATTTTGATGCAGTCCTTTTTTTTGAGCTCATGCAAGTAGGGGAGGGGTGGAGGGAGAGGGAGAGGGACAGTCCTGAGCAAGCTCTGTGGCCAGCACAGAGCCCGAGGCAGAGCTCAATCCCATGACCCTGAGATCACGACCTGAGCTGAAATCAAGAGTCGGACCCTTAACTGGGTCTGTAGCCACCCAGGTACTCCTATTTTGATGCAATCCTAATAGTTTGTTTTTGCTTTTATTTCCCTTGCCTCAGGACACATATCTAGAAAAATGTTACCATGTATGGCTGATGTCAGAGAAATTACTGCCTGTGCTCTTCTAGGATTTTTTTTTTTTTTTAAAGATTTTATTTATTTATTTGACAGAGACAGAGACAGCCAGCGAGAGAGGGAACACAAGCAGGGGGAGTGGGAGAGGAAGAAGCAGGCTCATAGCGGAGGAGCCTGATGTGGGGCTCGATCCCATGACGCCGGGATCACGCCCTGAGCCGAAGGCAGATGCTTAACTGCTGTGCCACCCAGGCGCCCCTCTTCTAGGATTTTTATGTTTGAGGTTGCACGCTTAGGTGACTGGCTCCTCTCACTAGCATAATATTTTCAAGGTTCATCCGTGTTGTAGCATGTTCCGTTCCTTTTCATGGTGGAGTGATATTCTGTTGTACAGATAGAGCACGTTTTGTTTATCTGTTCATCAGTTGATGGACATTTGTGTTGTTTTCATTCTGTAGGTCATTTGGTCAGGGGTGGATTGGTTTTGTTTCCAGGTCCAGATCACTGTCTTGAATGTTGTGTGCTTATTGAAAGAGTAACCTGTGATGCCTGGTTCCTGGCTGGTCGACAGTCTGTGCTCAGTGAATACTTGTTGAAATAATCATGGACGTGAAGACAAAAGTGAAGAAGAAGAGGAGAGAGGGAGAGATCTGATTCTAGAATATTGTACTGCGTTAAAGTTTGGGCCTCTGCTCAGGAGTCCACTCCTTTCTTGAGAGTTGGGTGGGAGAGTCCCACAGTAAGCTGGCCATGGGCCTCTGCCCTGTTGGCCGCTTTGCTTGAGCCAGGCTTGAGCCCAGGGAGGTGCTCGGGAAGCATCAAAAGAAGTCCACTTGCGCCTTGGAAACTTCTGGCTAGAGGTTTGGTCTCAGTTGCTCCCTCATTGTCTGCAGCTGGCTAGATCATCGCAGGGTCTGGTGCCTTATAGTGCACCCCACCCTCAGGACAGGGCTCTGAGGGTCCCAGGGAAGCTCACGGCCTTGTGTTTCTTCTGTCTCCCTCATCTCAAAGAAGCAGCCACCTCCGTTGGAAGGTAAGACTGAGCCACCGCAAGGCAGCAGCTAGAGGGCGGGCTGCAGAGGGCCTGCCCTCAGCGCTTGTCCTTTCCCCTCCAGCACTGAAGCCCAGAGGGGGCAAGTGGGACCCTCTGGGGAAGAGTCAATGTTCTGGCTTTACTGAGACACAGCTGACGTACAACATCGTATAAGGTTAAGGTATATAGCAGGATGATCTTATGTACGCGTATAAAATGGAGATGATTACCACGGTAAGGTCATTTAACGCGTGCCTCACCTCATGGTAGTTTTCTGTGTGTGTATGTTGAGCACTTTTCAGATTTACTTTCTTTTTTTTTTTTTTTTAAAGATTTTATTTATTTATTTGACAGAGATAGATACAACCAGCGAGAGAGGGAACACAAGCAGGGGAAGTGGGAGAGGAAGAAGCAGGCTCCCAGCGGAGGAGCCCGATGTGGGGCTCGATCCCAGAACGCCGGGATCACGCCCTGAGCCGAAGGCAGATGCTTAACGACTGAGCCCCCCAGGCGCCCCCAGATTTACTTTCTTAGCAACTTTCAAAATATACAACACAGTGTTGTTAACTGTAGTTACCAGGCCGTACATGACACCCTCTGAGCTTACTCTTGTAACTGGGAGTTTGTACTTTGTGTCCTCTGACCACCTGCCACATCACTGGCTCCCTGCAGCCACCAATCTACTCTCTGTCTCTAGGAGTTTGGTTTTTCTGGATTCCACATACAAATGAGGTCATATAATTCTTGTCTTTGCCTGATTTATTTCACTTAGCATAATGCCCTCAGGGTCCATCCATCTTGTCCCAAATGGCAGGATTTCCTTCTCCTGTGTGGCCGAGTAACATACTGTTGCGTATGTGAGTGTGTATGCCACGTGGTCTTTGTCCATCTACCTGTCAGTGGACACTTAGGTTGTTTCTGTGTCTCGGCAACTGTAAATAAGGCTGCAGTGAACACGGGGGTGCAGATGTCTCTTTGAGATAGTGATTTTTATTAACTTTGGATGAATACCCAGAAGTGGGATTGCTGAATCATATGCAGTTCTATTTTTAATTTTTGAGGAACTTCCGTACAGGTTTCCACAGTGGCCGTGCCAGTTCGCATTCCTGCCACACGGTGCTCGAGGGTTCCCCGTTCTCCACATCCTCTCTAGCACCTGTTGTCTCTTTTTGACGCTAGCCAGTCCAGCAGGCGGGGTGACACCTCGCTGTGACTTTGATCGGCATTCCCTGACGCTTGGTGACCTTGAGCACCATCCATCTGAACATCTCCTTTGCATAAATGTCTGTTTAGATCCTTTGCCCATTTTTAATGGGATTATTTGGGTTTTTTTGCTGTCAGGTTTTATGAATTCCTTATATATTTTGAATATTAACTTCTTATCTGATAAGGTTTGCAAATATTCTGTAGGTTGCCCTTTCCTTGTTCTGAGTGACTGTTTTGCTTGCAGGAGCTTTTTAGTTTGACATGGTCCTACTTGTTTTGCTCTTGTTGCTTGTGCTTTTGGTGTCCTATCCAAAAATTATTGCCAAGACCAGGGTCAGGGAGCTTTTCTCCTCCTCCTAGGAGTTTTATGGTTTCAGACTTGTAATCCACATTAAGTTAATTTTTGTGAGTGATGTAAGATAGGGGTACAGTTTCATTGTTTTGCATGTGAATATTAAGTTTTCCCAGTGCCATTTAATGAAGAGACTACCTTTTACCCACTGAGTATTTTTGCCTCCCTTGTCAAATATTAGTTGATCATACATGCATGGGTTTATTTCTGGGCCCTTGATTCTATTCCATTGTCTCTGTGTCTGTTTTTAAGTCAGTGCCATACTGTTTTGATCACTATAGCTTTGTAGTAAAGTTTGAGATCAGGAATCGTGATGCCTCCAGCTTTGTTCTTCTTTCTCAGAATTGCTTTGGCTGTTTGGGGTGTTTTGTGGTTTCATGAAAATTTTAGAATTGTCTTATTTATGTGAAAAATTCCGTTGGCATTTTGATAAGGATTGTATTGAATCTATAGACGCTTCTTACTTGCTTTCTTGTGCTAACTTTGGGCTTAGTTTTTTTTCCTAACTCTCTGAGACATAAAGTTAGGTCCTTTATTTGAAATCTTTTTTTTCCTTGATGTGTGTGCTCATCACTACAGAATTCCTGCTTAGAAGCGCTTTCGCCGCGTCCTGTAGGTTTTGGTGTGTTGTGTTTTATTTTCATTTGTCTCAAGGTATTTTTAAAATTTTCCTTTTGAGTTCTCTGAGTTGTTGGTTGTTCAGGACTGTTTTGTTTATTTCCATGTATTTGTGAGTTTTCCAGCTTTCCTCCTGTTACTATTTTCATACCATTTTCATATCTGCATATATAAGTGGTTTCCTTTTCCAGACTTTACACGTTTGCTTCAGTAGGAAAAGACCTTCACCATTCCGCTTAGTTTGGGTTACTAGGTGGGTCATCAAGTAGCATTTGTGGTAGGCAGGGCATGCTGTTAAGGTCTCTAGTTGGATGGGGCCACTGCCCTTACTCTGAGGTCAGAGGTCAGGGCTCTACTGGCTGGGCTCCTTGGTTGGATCGTTCTGCTGGTTGGGCTCTGTGTTCAAGCGGGGTTGCTGGGCAGACTCCCTGATGGGGTGTAGCTGCTGGCTGTGCTACATGGTCACATGGGGCCTCTAATATGGGCCTCGCAGTTACCGCCGATCAGGGGGTGGTGACTGAAGGTGTTCTCTGAAAGGTCAGTGCTACTGGTAGGACTCAATGATTGGGCAGGGCTATGGGTGGGTCTCCACCATTGCTCCTGGTTGGGTGGGGTCTCAGGCTATGTTCCCTGACCAGATGGTTCTGCTGGCTAGATTCTGTTCAGGTAGGGCCACAGGCGGGGCTTCATGATTAGACCTGGCCTCAGGCTGTGCTCTGTGATCAGACTGTGCCCTGAAGTTGGACAGGTCTGCGGACTTCACTTCAAGGTCAGGGAGCCACTGGCTATGCTCTGCTGTTGAGCAACATTGCTGGCCGGGCTCTCTGGTGGGGATGGGCCTCCAGCTGTATCCTGCAGTTTGCTGGGGCTAGGGACTATGCTCTGTGTTTGGGTGGGGTCACTGTTTGGGCTCCCTGTCTGGGCTCCCTGTCTGGACAAGGCTGGAAGCTGTGTCTTGCATTTGGGCAGGTCTGTAGGCTGGGCTCCCTGGTTGTGTGGGATCAGAGACTGTGCTCAACAGTTGGGCAAGGCTGCTGGTTCGGTTTCCTGCCCAAGTGGGGCTGGAGGATGGGCTCAGCGGCTGCCCAGATTCACTGGTCAGGCTTCCTGTATGGTCTGGATGACAGGAGGCTACACTCAGCAGTTAAGTGGGGCTACAGGTTTGCTTCCTTGCCTGGGTGAGGGCAGTAGAATGGGCTCCACAGCTGGTTTCAGTCCATTGACTAGGGATCCTCATCAGGCATAACTGCCAGCTGGGCTCCCGAGCCACATAGGGCTACCAGCTCAGCTCCGCAGACGGGCAGACTCACTGGCCAGGATCTCTGCACGTGCTCTGCTGTAGCAGGAACACGGTCCAACAAGATTTGAGTGTTGATTATTGAAAGTCGTGCCTCGCTTCTGTCTGTCTGATTCCCAGTGGTTCCTGTGAGCTAAGACCCAGATGGGCCTTGTAGGAAGCCTCCCCCAGTGCTAGGGGACCTGGATGTCCACCTTTTTTTCCCACTGAAGAAACAAACCACAGCTCTATGCTGGCATGAGGGAGGGGTGATTTGGCCAGTTTTATCACTTCTTTTACCCTTCTCATTTGGCCCTTTGTCTCTGGTCCACAAGGGTGCATTCTGGGATTTTCACAGTGGTGTCCTGTCTATGGATAGCTGTTAGTTGGTCATGTGAGGGGAACAGAAGTCTGGAATAACCTCTGTTGCCATCTTGATGTCCCTGAAATCAGCACTTTGGTATTGAAAGAAATCCAGCTACGTGGAGTCCACGCACAACTTCCCCAAGCCCTGACCTGCCTCCCCTCATGCTTTCCCTGATGAGAACTCATTGCCCCTTTCTGGCCTCCCATCCCTTATGTGACTCCTCTTCAAGACAGCCCTTCATCCTGCTTTGACCTGGTAAAGAATATTGGGAGAGGAAAACAGAAGCATTGGTTAAAGGCCCACTTCCTCCGGCCTCATGCTTCCACCCGGCCCCGAGTCCGTGCGCACTATCACTGGCCGGCTTTCACCTCTGCCGTCCTTGTCCGCTTACCTCTGTGTGGGCCGGGAGAACACCTGTGTGGTGGCAAAGCCTTGAGCCCGCCCTGTCATCCTTTGTGGTGGCACCGTGAGGAGGGTGGGCGGTTTGCATAAACCAGTTGTTAACTTTGTAATTGAAAAATGTATTTTGTTCATTTTAGGTGTAATTAAAGAATCTGGTGCACAGCGCAAGGGATTGATTGAAATATCCAACCTTTCTGAAGAAAACGAAGTAGATGACACCGAGGGGAGGTATCTGCTAGTTTCTTTTGTTTAAAAGGTCAAGCTTCTGTTATGTATTTTGGCATTTGAAACACTTAGTAGACTCTGATTTCTGTGCGGTAGTTTTGGTGAATTGTGTAGGGTCGGTTTGGCCAGGCGTGCTGCGCCGTGGGAGGCGGTGTGGGGTGTGGAACGGAGCCATGGGGGAGGAGGAGGCCGCAGGAGCCCTAGACAGCCCCGCCTCGCAGGTGCCCACGCCCTCCCGGGCCCCTGCACCTGTGCCTCGGGCGGATGCCCAGCTTGGTGAACGGGGTTTGTTTCTGCATCTGTGCTGTTTCCCGTTAAGAATGAAAATTCTCCGCTTTTAGCTGTCCTCTCTTTCGGCAATATTGCATGGTTTTTGGTAAACTAGTCAGTCACGCGTTGCTTTTGACTGGCTCTCCTAGCTCTCCTGGCGGGGGGGGCGGGCTTTGCGGAGCACCCGGGCGTCGTGTGCAGGGACTGCCCTCTTGGAGCTGGAAAGCTTGGTTCTGGGGAGGCGAGAACCATTTGTACCATTTGTCGATTTTCCAAACTAAGATAGTTTGACAGAGGGTCTTTTTGATTTGTGAACATATTTAAATGTGAAGTCTTACAAAGATAGAAAAACTAAACTGTACTGAGCTACATGCCCGGGACTGGCCTTTAGTAAAGGTTCTAAAAGGCCATAAAGTGGGGCTGTCTCAGGCGCGTCTTCAGACGTGTGGTTGCCGTAGTTAAGGGCTGTGGTTTCACTTCACTGTATTCAGATCAGCTGAAAAGTTGATTTCATCAGCATATTAAACTGGCCTTTTAGATTTCAATCCCTTGGTGTCGTTACAGGACAAACTGGGACCCACGACCTGGGACCAGGCCCAGCTCAAGTGAATCATAGGGACGCTAAATATTTCAAACCAACACCTCTTTTCGTTCTGAGAATACCACAGCAGCATTGGCAGAGCCAGAGCAGCATTCAGATGCTTCCCTCCTCCTGTCTGCCTCCTTCTCCCCCCTCTCTCTTCTTGTCCCTTTTCCTCCCTCCCTCTTTATTTCTTCCTCTCCCAATTTTCCTCGCACCAAAAAAGTGTAGCCCATGGCCATGTTATTGTGGGAACTTGATTTTTCTAATTACACTGGCTTTGGGGTTCTAGACCAGCGCTGTTCAATAGAAATACAATGCAAGCCACCTGTGGAATTTAAATTTTTCTAGTAGCTGTATTAAAAAAGTTAAAAGAAACAGGTGAAATTAATTTTAATATTTTTATTTAACCAAATATATAAAAATACCATTTTAACATGTAATTAGTATCAAAATTATTGAGATTATTTTACATTCTTTTTTTGTATTAAGTCTTCAAAGTCTGTTGTGTATGATTTTACACTCTAGCACGTCTCAGATCAGACCAGCCACATTCCAAGGGCTCAATAGCCAAATGTGGCTAGTGGCTACCGTACTGGACAGCGCATTTCTAGACCCTGATAAAAGCCATGGGGTGACTAAAATATTAATATAATACATACACATATACACATTTTATATGCAAAGTAAGGGGTTCACATTTCTAAGAAGTCCACTCCAGATTTGGCCACCAACCCAGTCAATGGACCTTTGATTAAAAAACCCTTACAGCTTCTCAAAGTCTTTGAAGAAACCTGGCACATCTCCCTTATACCCACTTCTTCCCCTTCCCCCAGCATCACAGCACTTCTCTCAGCCGTATGTCCTGATGTCGTGAGAGTACATCAAACCAGATTTTTCTTAGGCTTGTATTTTTCTGATTTGTAGGTGAATGTGAGTAAAAAGAAAGGAGATGGGGATATACTGAAGGATCTTATGAAAACTGCAGGCACCGCCAAGGTCAGGGAGGCCCTTGGAGATTACCTGAAGGCACTTAAGACGTGTAAAGAAGGCAACCCTTGTGAACCACAGGGTCCCTTTTCTATTTACCCAAGTTATGCTCTGTACTGTGGTCTGGATTCCCAGGATATGGTGATGTCTGTAAGGCTTCAGAAACAACTCTTTATGCTGCAGGATAAACTGTAGTCTGGAGGTTGAGAGCTAGTCATGAGTAAGACCCTAATTAGTGACTTTTGGTATTGTACATATTGCAGACTATTTTGCCTATGAAATTGCTAAGAGTTTTCTGGAATGTTTATTCGGTTGTTTGTATAATTTACTTGTTCAAGGTCTGTCTTTCCTCCTAGAGTGTAAGCTCTAAGGGGGCATGGAAGGTGTGTATCTTGTTCACTGCTGTATCTCCAGCTTCTGGCACAATACCAGGCACACAGTAGGTGCTTATGAATAAATCAGTGAATGAGTGAATGAATGAAAGGTACTACAAATATAGTTGAGATTTACCTAGATAATATCTACACTGCGTGGAAGTGAGGTTATTGTCGTCTTCCCTAAGTTAGTCACCTGCCAGGCAAAATGTTCTGTGGGGCCTGTGTGTCTGCACCTCATCCTTGGACTCTGTTACCGAAGTATCTAGGTGCTGGCTGGCCGACAGGCTTGAATACTGGGAGGCCAAGCTTTTGAGGTGGTGGTGAAGCAGTTAAGTGTCTGGTTTTGACAGTAGGTGAAGGTCATAAAGCTAGTAGTTTAATAAAATTGAGCTTTTTGGGGGGAAAAAATGGAAAATATCACTCTTCTATCAAGAACTAAATAAAAGGCATTTGTAAAGAGAAAAGGCATTTGTTGCTATGGAACTCATGTTCATAATTAGTTTTATATGTAAGAACATGATATGGTCTTAAAATTCTCAATGATATAGGAATTCTTTACTAATAAAGATATTAATAAAGATAACTGATATTAATATCAGTTCTCTTATTTTCTTATAAGCTGTTTGGATTTTCTGCCTTACTGGTGTTGCTCAAAGGGAAGAAATTTTGTTTTAATCAAAATCACTTCCTGTTTTTTAGAATTTACCATGGGAATGATTTTACCAACGAAAGCCATGGGAACCCAGGAATTGCCAGTTAAAAAGAAACTGAGTGAGAACACCTTGCAGGTATGACCTCTGGGGGCCAGTATGTAGGGAGGGAAAAGAAGTGCTTAATGAGGATGCCTCAGAGCCCTAAATGATGAACTGTAAATGTTAGTGAGGACGGCCTGTTCATCCATCTTTGCATCCCTTGCCATTTTGGTGGGAAATGATCAAAGGAGACTTCTATCCTTGATGGAAGGGAATGTATAAACGGGGCTTCCTGTGGGGTAATTATTGAATTTAGTTCAAGACCATGTTCCGAAGGCAGGGTTCTTTGGTACGCAACAGATTATGAAACCAGATGACTTTGAGGCTCACCTACCACAATGGAAAAGCCTTTCCAGATTTTTGGATTGGGAAGATTTAGGTCCCACCCTTGGCATCTGTGTTGGGGAATTGACACCCTTTGGCCTTAAGTGGTATCGTCCTTCATCTGTTCATCTTTATGCCCTCTGGGCCATTATGTACATGTTCAAGGGGGATTTGGGGTGTGTTAAGCTATGACGTAGGAGAGGAACAAAGCTGAAGAGCTCATAGAACAATGAGCTCTGT
This sequence comes from Ursus americanus, assembly GCF_024610735.1. Taxonomy (NCBI): domain Eukaryota; kingdom Metazoa; phylum Chordata; class Mammalia; order Carnivora; family Ursidae; genus Ursus; species Ursus americanus. The sequence goes on from NC_142133.1 coordinate 28,188,724, forward strand.
TTCACAGTAACCAGGATTGGCGGTGCCAAAAGGCTTTTCATGCTATTTCCATGTCTGGAAAGGGTAGTGTGAAATTTGGAGACATTTTGGTATTTTATTAGGAGTGGAAGACTGCATTTTAAAATCTAAGTAGCTTTATCCCCCTGGCATGCTAGTTAGTTATGCTTTGGAACCTCTTTTCTTCTTGAGATCCAGGCTTCATCTCCAGCCGGGCTGGGTGTAAGGCTCCCCACGGTGGCCCCGCACAGGACGGAACTCCTCGACGCCACTAGAGAGCAACTGTACAGAGTCTTCGCTGTGAAAGATGTAAGCACCTTCCCAAGCTAGGATCTTCAGTGCCGACACTGGGAGAAAATGGGCCAGTAAGAACTGGAGCTGGTTTTTCGTTTCCCGTATGGCCATATTCTTATAATTGAAGTGCTCTAGAACGGTGGTGATAGAAGTCTTTAGGATAACTTCTAAAACATTCAGGGGGGTAAAAGATGGGCATTTTAGGGAAATAGATCCACATTTAGGGGATACATTACTGAGTTTTCTCCCTCTGTGGGAGAGGGAGAGAAAGCTGTAAGTAAAACCTACAGATTCAGGATTAGAAAAGAAAAAAAAAACCTACCTTAGTTGTTAATACTTTGCATTTAGGTTAAAAAGGTGATAGGGCACGCTGGATTAACATGTCTGCTATATGTTTTGCTTGCTTAGTTGGTGCAAAAATTTTCTAAATCTCCTGCTGAATTAGAAGCTGAAAAGGGAGGGAAATTCCAAATGTTTGATGGGAACATCACTGGTGAATATACAGAATTGGTAAGTAATCTTTAGGGTTAAGGAAAAGTAAGCTAGGACTGACTCTTCTGTTAAAATGGCTTTATTTTTTAATTTTAATTTAAGTAATCTAGTCTCTACACCCAGCATGGGGCTTAAAGTCATGACTCCAAGATCAGGAGTCGCACGCTCTTCCCCCTGAGCCAGCCGGGCGCCCCAATATTGCTTTTTAAAATCCATGCTCTTTTTAACTTGCTTTGGTTTTTTATCTGGGCTCACAGAAACTTGAGAACATTATAACGTTGGTTATAGTAAAGTTATGTATACTTGGTTGTAGAACAAATAACAAATGTTACATATACTAAGTAATGATAAAGCTGAAGACTTAGTTGCACAGTAATTGTGCTAATGCTTACGGTTTTGGAAGAAAGAAGTAGAATTCCTAACTCTTGCTCTACCAGTTTCACATTTTGGCCACCTCAGTCACTAGGGTCTGCGTTGCCTCACCCTCGACATCATCTCTGACCAGTGACCAGTGTCACTGCACTTGTTGTGTCCGTGAGGTTAGCTCTGTTAAGGACGCTCTGGCACCCAGGAGCGGTGGATTTCCAGTGGTGCTGCCCTATAACCTGCAACATGGGGCTGTACTGTTGTTGGTTCAATACTTCCAGTGCTCAGGGATTTTAATGAGAGGATTTTCTGAAAGCCGTCTTAAGGGAATTTCCCCTTTGTTTTTAGTTGACAAAAAGATCATCATGAAATGGAGATGTAGGAACTGCCCAGAAGGTATGTTATTAGTATTCTTTGTTATAAGAGTCTAGAAACACACAAGCTCGCCCCCACGCCCCAGCCCCCGACACACTATAAAAAAAAACAAGGAATAGTACTGTATGGACAGTTGTCCTTTTCGTAATGCAGTAATAAGCTTATTTTCTTTCTAGAACACTATCCTACAGTTGCAGAGTTTTGCGCATACTCCAGGGCAAACTGAATTGCACTTAGACTGTAAAGGAGTTCCTGTCTGTAAAGAAGAGAGCATGAAATTCTGTTGGCAGAAGCAGCATTTTGAAGAAATAAAAGGTTTACTGCAGCTGACCACCCTAAATGGTTGAATTAGAAGATTTTATAAGGGTATTACTTTTTGTAAGCAGGAAAAGGGTCAAGTTTACCTCTTCCCTATTACTCCTTTTAAAAAAGAAAACACTCTTAATTTATATTGGATGAAATCCATGAGCTTATACAGAATTCAAAGCACTGTTTGAATCTTTACTACCACTAGACTCTCACTGGGTTAAAAGTAGCAAGCAGTCTGGAAATTCAGTAGCAACCTTACCTCCCATCGCTGCTCCTCTGGGAAGAGACTGGGCCTCTGAGTACAGCTGACGTTTCCCCACTAAAGCTTGTTCGAGGCAGGCTACTGTCAGCTCTATTTTTAGTACAGGCAGACAAACAAGAAATGGCACGTCGATACTATTCTTTTATTTTACTTCAGAGTTTTTAAGGTCTGGAGCTCTTAGGTAGCAAAGCAGCAGTGTGTCGCGTTCAGAAGCGTGTTGACGTGAGGTGCGCTGGGCTGTACCATGAGGCTGCTCCCCGCAGCAGTGCTGCACTCCAGGCGGAGGCCTGAAAGGCTTGGGGGTAAGTTAACTTTTTGGACCGCCACTACTATAATGAAAGAGAATCTAATGGAGAAGTGCTTCCCTCCCATTCACAGTTTTCTCATTACTTTCATCTGAGAAGACTAAAGCAATGTTAAATGTAAACAAATGAAAAGTCATCACAATCTGTTTAATTAAGTGCACAGAATAGCAATCAGTCATGTCAATAAAAATAAAACAATTATTTTTACATCAAGTGTGCTTTATTTCCTCCACAGGTATTCTGTTAAATAAAGCACCATTTATATACTGCCAGGCCACAGCTAAAGAGGATTCTTTACAGAATCAAATTTCTTGTGGTTGTTCCGTATACAAGTAAACTTAATTTTGATAATAAGAACCACAGCGATCGGAGGCGATCTGCCTCTATTATAAGGTACAAAACTGGCACAGAGGACACCATATTATACACAGTAAAAATGCTGTAAGTTTAAATTACATTGTACAGGGCCAGGAAACCCTGTTCCTCCCAGACAGCCATATTAAATGAAACCCACTACAGTGAACTCTTAATTACATAAAACATATCCATTATCTGATTGCCCTTTAGAAAGTATACTGAAGATGCAAATTTTTTCATCTGGAGTTCTGCCTGACCAAGAATTAAGCCTATAAATCTATCTTGCCATTCAAGCAGAGAGCACTGGACAAACTGAAGCACAAAAACAGAAATAAGCAAAACTTATACAAACAGCATTGAGGGGAGAGAGGGACCTTAAAAGTAGACATGCTACATCTAATGTCAAGAAGCAGCTTGGTTTCCTTTGCCAGATATCCTCGTGACCACATGGATCGTAGATTCAATGGTCCTGCACAGAGTATCTAAAATGTCGTGCTGCTGCATGTGACTAAAGAGTCCTCTGGAATGGCCACAACTGAGTGATAAAGCAGCCTCAGGGTCCTGGGAGGGCAAAGCTTGACCGTCACAGCTTCTCAAGTCCGCTAAGTCAGAGAGAACCGCAGAGATAGAAGTAGAAGGGAACTCGGATTCTTCCTCAGCCAGGTTAGAATCCTTGGAACAGTGGAGGTCCTTAAATTCTTTACAGTCTTCAAATCTGCCATCACCTGACTGTTCTTCTGCATGCTGTGACCTGATATTTGACACGTCTTCTGAAAACGAAGATGGAACTTCCATTCGATATTCCTTAACAGAACTATTTTCAGGGGAAGGAAGATCTTGTTCAGTTCCGGGATCAATGATTGAGGAGTCTCTCGTCTCATTGTCTGAAGTGCTAGTTGGAGTTAGGACCTCCCTGGTTTCTGTTTTCATGTCGCTGTTACAGCTGTCTACAGTGTGCTCCTCATCACTGCTAACACGTCTTCTCTTAACAGGAGTTGCCCCTTCATCATCTGTGAAAATGAACATCATTCTCTGAAAGGAGTCCTTAAGATCACACTGGGGGGTGTTTGTGGGAGATCCTCTTTTTAGCACTTATATGTAGGAGACCCAACTGAACAGACCACTATTGTAAAGTCAGTTATACTGAGTGTATTTTTTTTTAAGATTTATTTGTTGGACAGAGAGACAGACACACACACAGCGAGAGAGGGAACACCAGCAGGGGGAGTGGAAGAGGGAGAAGCAGGCTCCCCGCTGAGCAGGGAGCCCGATGCGGGCTCGATCCCGGGACCCTGGGATCATGACCTGAGCCGAAGGCAGACGCTTAACGACTGAGCCACCCACGTGCCCCTACTGAGTGTATTCTTCCCCTCTCCCACCCTAAAGGTAATCAATATTAATATAGAAAGCTAACCTTTAGTTTTTCTTTCTTTGGCTTCTTGCTCTTGGAGTGAGTTTCTCTGCTGCAGACAAGTCCTACATTTGCTTAAAAGCTCTTGCAGAGTTGGAATTAGAGCTGGGTTTAATTGCTTGGGAGTGTGTACTGACAGGAGCAAAGCAAGTGCCCGCAGATCCTGTAAAACCCAGATAGGAACATTTCAAATTCTAAAGCTAACATTTTGGCACAGTTGTTCACAGTTTATCACACGTTTACTTTCCCAGCAGTCCATTCCGGTTTTTCTGGCATTTTTAGAGAATGCAAAAACTAGAAAGCCAGCATTAGGATATTACTGTATTTTATTGCTTCTAAGTCATTAATACCAGTATTTTATATATCATGCTACTTATTAGGTCAGACTGAAGATTCAAACAGTTCTGAAAATAGAAAAGGCAAAAAAAGATAGGGATTTAAAAAATAAGCCCTGAATTGTCCATGAGAAATTAAGGCCTCAATCTAAATATCCTAGCTCCTCAAATATGCTGATTTCTGGTAGAAGTCAAACAGCAAGGTCAGTCTTACTCAGCTCTGGCATGTATTCTGGCATCTAAGCAACACTTGGTAATTGGGGAGGCTGCTGCTGGACAGGTGCAAGCATTCCATTGTTGTATGAGCTGGCTATCTCATGGAGATCTATATAAGGCAATGGATGCCCTAGTTTTAACTAGCTTTATAATCAGATCATTAATCTGTTTCAGTTATTTAGGAATCTTAAGCCGTAACAGAAACATCACAAGTAATGTTTTCAAAAAATGTAAACAAGTAGAGATAAAGGGGATGTCTCCCTCTTGGTGGTCTCATTGCCCTTAGCATTTAATGACATTTGCTCATGTCTTCCAATGTAATATAAAGTGCGTAACACATACTTCAAAGGCATAGAGAATACGTATTTTTAAAGAATTTGGTTAGTTTTTCATCATATGTGATTTTCAGTTTGAATAAGCTGAAGTTATGACAGTAAAAATCATACTAAAGCAGAATTTATAGAGTTGATTTAAGGAAAGTATTGAAGTACAGGACTATTCCCTTCCACAGTTCTTAACCCATTTTTTTAGGATTTCATTTTTAAGCAATTCTACACCCAACATGGGGCTGAAACAACCCCAAGATCAAGAGTCACACGCTCCTCTGACTGAGCCAGCCAGGTGCCCCAATTCTTACCCCATTTAAAGAAGCACTTGCTTTGGAAATTTCAACTCGGTTGGTGAAATCAGATTGCAGGTTCTGATACTGATTTATCAAGTTTGTAATTAGGGTGCTGATCAAATTGGCACAGTTTGCTTCAGAGAACACTTGACCTTGAACCTGAAAAAAAAAGATTAAAAATTTCTCCAAAAGACCAACATAATGAAAACATAACCATTAACACGCTGGAAGTAACACATTGAGTTTCCAAAGTAGGACATACCTTTAGAAGAAAATGTGTCATGAATGTGTAGACAATGTTGTTGTTTAGAAAAGTTCTTTCATCCATTAGGATACATTTTATATATTCTGCAAAAACGGGATCTTCACACAAAAGCTTGATGCAATTTTTTGACATAGCGGACTACAGTGGGGGAGAAGAAGTACTGATGGTTGAGCACGGAAATAACTGCAAGGCTTACACACTGCTTATGATGAACATCCAAAGCCATTTTAAGTTCTGTCCGAGAAGCCACTTCTAACTCAGTCTACTGAACTTTCAGTTAAGTCACTGTCCTCCCAGTAAACTAAATCTTCCGCACTTAGACTCTACAGGTGAGTGGAAGAGGAAGAGACTTGTAACAAAGTCTGAAGGGCAAAACGAAAAATAGGTTTCAAAAGAAATTCAACTTTATTATCTAGCATGAAGCGAGGGAACAAGAACTGGACAAATAAGACTAACAAATAGGGTAAGAATGTTTTCAGGGGACCAAACTGATGGATAATTAATACGTAACCAAACTATGTAGAAGAAAAAGACAAATTTTAAGAATTAAATTTATTCCCTAAAAGGAGCTAAAACTTTAAGCAATAGTAATTTGTTTGGTAAATATCCTTTTCCTCCCATGAATATTGCAAAGGTAAACAGCAAATTTCTTTTAATTATTTCACAATCAGTGGGTCCCCAATACATGGAAATTTTACTAAAATTTGGTTTTCCTGTTTTTAAATGGTCATGGCTCTTAAACACAAGTAGTATGTCTTTAAGGAGATACACTCCCTAGAGTGTATGTATTTTAATAACAGATCATTTATGCAAAGTGGACTATCTAAAAAAAAAAGGACAAAATTTAAATATGTACAGGTTAGATACTTAAATATTTTATTAGAAAAGCAATTTGGTAAGTACACTCAAGTTCACCCAAGAAATCAGGAGTCTAATAGGACCAGGACCCAGCTCCTCAGATCCTTGGTGTCAGGAAAACTGGCCTTATTCTACCAGCCAGAGCCGCTGCCTGCTGCCTGTATTTCTTTCTTTTTTCTTTTCTTTAAGATTTTATTTATTTGACAGAGAGAGACAGCCAGCGAGAGAGGGAACGCAAGCAGGAGGAGTGGGAGAGGAAGAAGCAGGCTCATAGCGGAGGAGCCTGATGTGGGGCTCGATCCCATAACACCAGGATCACGCCCTGAGCCGAAGGCAGACGCTTAACCGCTGTGCCACCCAGGCGCCCCTGCTGCCTGTATTTCTTGATGGCTGCTTCTACCAAGCTGGCAGGGCTTTAAAAGCCTTAAGAGAGTTTGGCATTGTTTTAAAAAAGGAAGTTTTTGGAGATGTAAATTCTTTGGGAAATAAGCCAATAAAGGGAGCAGTAAAATGCTGGAGAAGATAAAACAACAGGGAAGCAACAGACAGTGGCAGAGCACAGAAACCAAAAACCCCAACTACCTAAAATCAAGAAGAATGGAAACAGCAGCAGCAGTGGCAGAGGGAAATAGCAGAGATCTGTTCCAATCTACTGAATTGACCACTCAGCTAAAAAATGAACCAGCAAGTCATTTTCTCAAAGTCTCCAATGTACTACAGTCCTGTGATCAACATAAACTAGTTCAAAGATTCCTACTATAGAAAACAAAATGACATTTCTTTAAGGGCTAGAGAGGACTCCATTTCTATACTTAGGAGCTCAGTTTGTGACAAGGAGGTGGAGAAACGACTATCGTAGCACTACTTGACACACGTCCACTAGGAGAAGAAACAGCATTACAGCCCAGGCAGGAGGCTTTAGCAGAGGCATAAAGTGTTCCAATGTTTCAGATACTATAATTTGGGTAAAGTTTAAGCCAAGGTAAAGTTAACAAACATCTCTTCCTCCGGGGATGGGTAGCTGCAACCAGGCAGGAAACCAGTAGGTTTTTTTCTGGGTCTAAAGGAAACGGGGACCCTTTGTACCTGATCCAAATCTTAGGAACAGTCTGGTTTCTCCCCCATCTCCCTGCCATTCTCCCCCACAATTACACACGAGGTGCCCACTTTATTTTAAAGAGTTGGCTCTTAGATACTTAAGGTAGATAGGATACAGTGTGTCTCGTTCCCAGTGAGACCGCTGGTAAAAACAAGTGCAAAGACTCTTGAAAACCTCTCCAAAGTAACAGGGAAGAGGTAAAGGACAGACAGCTGAAATTGTTGCTGCTAAAGCTTCGAGAAGGGTGGAGGGGAGCACGAGAGAGATGGGGCAGGTGAGGGAAAGCAAGAAGTGGCATACGCTTTCTTCCCCTAAATACGTCCCTGTTTTGGACTTTCAGCACGACTGTTTATATTGACCTATAAATTACAAATTCAATAGCTCACTTGAAACATCCTCTGTGAAACAAATCTACTGAAGTAAAAACCTCAAAGGGCAACCTGATGCCCAATACTTAACTATTATTTCCATTAATCATAATTTTACCTACCAAGATTCTAAAACATCACCAATTTCCCGCTTGTATTCGACCCACTGTTCCTAAAATTACTGACCAAATGGTCAGATGAGATAAAAGACCGAATCATCTAAAACTCATTTTCTTTACCTGAGTCTGGCATAGCTCAGTCCAAAGTTTGGGGAACAGTGCAAGATGAAGTGGCAAACCTTCATAGGCAACTAGGACACCTAATATTTGAAAAGAAATCAGAATAGGTTATAATTATAAATTATACTACTGAGGTATTCAACTCTGCAGGTACAATTTCTAGGTATTTCTAGTCATAACTATGAATATTTTCTACATGTTTTAGAAATACATAGAATACTTAAAGGGGAAGAATTCATTCCAGTGCTTTTAACCAGTGAAGTAATTTAGAATGCAGTATATACTTTGACTGAATTTATTCATATTCCACACCTCATTCCCAGCAGGATCTGAGGTAACTTAAACCAATTCTGTTTTTTTTTTTTTTTTTTAAGATTTTATTTATTTATTTGACAGAGACAGCCAGCAAGAGAGGGAACACAAACAGGGGGAGTGGGAGAGGAAGAAGCAGGCTCCCAGTGGAGCAGGGAGCCCGATGCAGGGCTCGATCCCAGGACTCTGGGATCACGCCCTGAGCCGAAGGCAGACGCTTAATGACTGCGCCACCCAGGCGCCCCAAACCAATTCTGCTTTTTAAGTGTTAGAACTTTATCTGGGACAATTTAATAAGTTATTGCAAGTGGTTCCAAAGCATTCTTGGATTAAGGTACCACTCTGCATATTAGGTAATTTTCATGGACTAGCTAAGCTTGGAGGGGAAGGAGGGACAAGGTTAAAAAGAGGATCCAGAGATTTAGAAAACTGTTCCTTCCTCTTTTACCTCAAAGATTCCTTGAAGAAACAAGATACCTTGTTTCTCCAAAAACAGAATTATCTTTATGGTGGATTTACGTAAACACTGCTCGAGTCTAACAGCTTCTAGCCTTGTCCCCAGGCTCTTCTGGGTGGACCATACTGTATGTCAGTGTCCTATTTGGAACCTCTACTGTTTTAACCTTTCCTCTTCCTAGTCCAAATGTCAAGTACATCGTTAAGAAATGTATTCCCCTATCCTCTGCCCTCCTACTTTTCAAAGCACAGAAGTTGCTATACCAAAGCTGTAAGTAAATTTCCCATTCTCCATAATTCCACTTCCAGTAAAAGTATGATGATGAAGGAGAAATGTAAAAACTACCCTCCTCCAGGTAAGAAAAAATTACGAGTTAGACACGAAGTCAGCAAACTTTTTCTATAAAGGGCCAAATAGTAAATATTTTAGTCTTTGCAGCCAAATGATCTCTGTTGCAACTACTCAACTCTGCAGAGGTAGTACGAATGAAAGCAGCCAAAGACAACACTAGCTGAATGGGGGTAGCTATCTTTCAATATTTAAGAATACTGAAATTTGAATAGCATGTAATTTTCGTGTGTCACAGAATATTTAGAATAACCTAGTAATTTTTTTTAAGCCATTAAAAAATATAAAAACTCTCCGTAGCGTGCAGGTAGGCTCACTGGTTATACAAAACCAGGCAGCATGCAGGTTATTACTGTTTGCCAACCTCTGGGTTGGACCAAAGATTCAAGAAAATCTTAAGACAGGAAAGTCAGATCAGTCATCCAATTTAGTCATCCAAGGATGCCAAGATTCCCTTTTGTGGGTAAGTCTATTTATTATATTCCTGTCAAGATTAATCCTTTTGTAGAGAGACCCCCCCCCCCCGAAGGAAAGTATTCACCATTCTCCTTTAGTCTAAACTAATCTGGTGGGGGACAGAGGCATTTACCCACCCTAAAAGCCCAATACACATGAACAAATGAAGGCATGTCATCAAAATTATTGGGTGCAGGAAAGAGTTTCTATGCTCCCTGGTCCCTGCACCATAATTACCCATAAAAGTAGACCAAGGGTTGGCAAACTCTGGCTTGTAGGTCAAGTCTGGTCCACAACCTGTCTTTGTATGGCCATGTGAGCTAAGAAGGGCTTTTTATTTTTTTAAAGGACTGTAAAAAGAACAGTGAAACAGACGAATATGTGACGCAGACCATACATATGGCCAGCAAAGTACACCCTTTGCAGAAAGAGTCTGCCAGGCCCTGAAATAGAGGCTGCCCTGACCTCTGAGGTCAAAGTAGACTGTACATTATTACACTTTAGGTTTCTCTAGTCTTTACTCTTTTCCCTTAATTATTCCTCAAAGTAAAATATAATCTTTATTCTTGTTTTCCACAACTACCAAAAAGCCAGCACTACCACAACAAACAAAAACAAACCACGGAGGATTTCTATAATCTGAGATCACTTCCAAGTAATAATCCAATACTAGTATCTTTATTTTACAAGAGAAGAAGGAAAGAAATAGACGCTGGCATCTACTGTGCTAGGTGTGTCAGATAACTACATTTAATTTTCTCCTCAACTTTGGCAGGCATTGTTTTATTCTCATTTCCCCTTTTCTCAATGAAGATATCAGGCTCAGAGAGACTGTGTAATCTGCTCACGTTCATCTCGAAAGCCAGTGAGCAAAACATCTATCCTAGGTACACTTGATTCTGAAGCCTGTAATCTTTTCAATAATGTTTTCCCAAACTTCAGTCATTTATATCATTTTCATTATTGTTTTCGTATCTGTCCATCACCTGTACTGTTTACTTAGTACTGTTCTTTAGATTCACTTAGGGAAGCTAATACTACATTAGCCTTAGGCAACATAACATCTAGGAAGTCACAAATTTGGTATACTAGTTCTATATTTCTGTGACACAGTAAGATCCATACATATTTATGAATGTAAAATTATTTTCCACGGACCATCTTATATACAACACTCTGGAAAACAGTGCCACCCACAGTGAGTCAAAGATACCTCTCTCACAGTTCTACCTATTTCCTGAGTTGCACCTCCTTTGGAAGGAGGGCCATCCCTTCAGAGCAACAGTTTCAGTTTCTTTCTAGTGTTTTCACAAAGCACTGAGGACCAGGTGCATCTTGGCTCTGTGACTCAAGGTAGAGGCCAATGCCATCCTACTCCACACATTCCTCCACTACCTTCCTGGATGTTTTCCTGGGTATAAAGCAAAGAGAGATGCAATCAAGGCACACGTTCAAGCCTTGTCTCATGAAACAGGACAGGCAGGCCTAAGACATACTGGCTTCTGCCCACTTAGCTTTCTTCATCCTGTGACTTCAGACATCCTCAATGGGTTCTTACCCCAACCTAGCCACAAAAGAACTAATACACAATCATCAAAAACTATTCCAAATATCTTTTCCTCATTAGTAACACTTTATACTGTAGATGCTACTAGATGTGTTATTTAAAATCTTCTAAAAACTATTTTTGTAGGTGAAATGGTAATTCAGATGATTGCTCTGAGGATGAAATATTTTCTATGTATATTTACTAGGTTAGGATGTCTCCTTTCTGAATTGGGTTAGGATTGTCTGTCTGGTTTTCTCTAAGTGTTTAGCCCATCCAAGCATTATCCATGGGAAGTGGTAGCTTTTGCCAATGGATGAAAGCCCACAACTAATGCGCTACTACGGGACTGCATCATCAAAACATTTTAGCCTAAGAATATCACACATTTGATTCTTCTAATTCCCCTTGTTCTCACCTATACCCACACTAAGCAACCAACTGCTGTTTATCTGGCTTCCCATGTAGGTTACTGGAAAAAAATCTGCTGGCCCTACCATGGAATATTCAGATCCTTATGTCAGTTCTTCCTCTTTGTAAATCAACAGACTGGTAATCAGCTGCTAAATTATAAATATATCTATTAAGTGTAATTACTAAGTATTAGCCTAAGATAAATGGATTTGCCCTTGGTAGACTGGTAGAAGCACCTTTTTTTTTTTTTTTTTAAAGATTTTATTTATTTATTCGACAGAGAGAGACAGCCAGTGAGAGAGGGAACACAAGCAGGGGGAGTGGGAGAGGAAGAAGCAGGCTCACAGCGGAAGAGCCTGATGTGGGACTCGATCCCGTAACGCCGGGATCACGCCCTGAGCCGAAGGCAGACGATTAACCGCTGTGCCACCCAGGCGCCCCAGAAGCACCTTCTGATATGCACTGAATGACTGGTATATTCATTCACCTTAAGACGTCTTTTGGAAAACAGCTGATCAGCTGTCTTTCCAATCAGGACCATCTTGACATCAAAAAAGGTAAGGGATGAACCAGAGCTGTGCTTTTCTGTAATCTGAATTTCTAACTTGTTTATTTTTACTAACTATCCTAATTATTTTTTAATTCTACAGATTTTGGCAGATTTTTAGGTATACCATGTTGCTTGCAAAAATTTCCTTTACTATTTTTTACTTTCATTTACTAATGCATTCTGAAAACTGTCAAAAGCAATGTTAAATAGTAGAGGTGACAGATCCTTGTTTTATCGCTGAAAATGAAAATTATTTAATGATGAAATCTAGAAATTTGTCATTAATTTTACTTGAGCATCTCAGTGTTAACTTTACACGTGTAGGGTACCTTAAAAAATGGTACGAGAGTTTGCAGTACCAGTCTCCTAGACTTTCTAAAAATTTTGTTTCTCCTCCCCAATACAAATGATCATTGCAAATAATTTAAAACTTCTAGTCATTTAACCAAGGCCTTGAAAGCAACCCATAATTTTATCCATACACAGTTGGGAGTATAATCCCCCAGGTTTTGTGTGGGTTTTTGTTTGTTTACATGTACTAAGTGATTTTTCCTATTGTTCTAAGACTGTGGTCACATTCTGCATATTCCAATTTGCCTTTTTTCATGTAATCCAAAGTAACTTTCTATCTTTTTATTTTAAAAACCTATATATAATGCAAACTATTTAAAGACTAGATGATAAACTACAGGTATACTTAATAAGCTCCTACTGACGGGACATTTGAGTTGTTTCCAGTTTTTACCCAATACAAACTCAATGAAAATAAATATCCTATGTATGCTGTTGGACACTTTTATAAGTAGAGTAAGTAGATTCTTAGATCTGGTACTGTGGGATTAAGGGCTATGAACAATCTAATATTGATAATGCTAATAATATGTGTCCCCGAACTGACTCCATTAAACATCTTTTCTTTCCCCAAACTGTGTAAGTATGTATACCATCGAAACTTTATCTCATAGTTGGGAAAAAAAAATGAGAGAAAAAAGAAATCATCATTATTAGCAAGGCGGGGCAAACCCTCATATGGTTACCAAACATTTACTTGTTTTGTATGTGTGAAGGAGTTGCTTGTTGATGTCCTTTACTTATTGTATGTTCTTTCCCATCTCACTGAATCCTACAAACTCTTTGTATACTGCCAATACTAGCTATTCATCTGTTAAGAATGGAAATATTTTTCTCATTAGCTGTACTTTAATCTATGGCATCTTTTCAACACGTAGTATTTTCAGTCTTTATGTTGCCAAAAATTTTAATTTCTTTTATTTATGGGTTTTATGACCTGCTTAACATGGTCCTTCATATTGGAAGGTGCTATCCATATGATTCTGTATTTTTCTTTAATATTGTTATGATTTTATTTTTACAGTTAAATATTTAATTCTCCTGTAATCTATTTTAGTCTAAGTAGTGAAGCAGATATTAATGTTTGCCCCTTCTCTCCTTAGATAGTCGATTCTCTCAATACCATACAATCTCCACAGGTTTGATAGGTCATTTCTACTGTCTTCCAAATCCTCATGTATCCTTATGTTTGTCTGGGGGCTGTTTTTGCCTATGTATGTTTTTCTGCCTATGTATTTCCATATCTACATTACATAGTTTTAAACAGTATACTTTTATGTAAGAAAGGAGAGAAAATAAACCTATATTTGCTGTTCTCATACAAAAAAAAAGATTTAAAAAATTAATGAAAGTGGGGGGACAGGCCTATGAGTTATATGGTGATATGTACCTTTTGCTATTTTGAACTATAAATTCTATGTATGTAGTAAATCCTAAAAAATAAAATTAAAAGTTACTGATCTTTATTATTTTAGAAATTAATAGTGCCAAACCCTCTTATTATGCCTTTTAGAATTTTTTTGGGCTAAACTCCGCTATTTTTAAATTATCAAAATATTGTAGTTTCAGACATACCATTATTTCACATGGCAGTCAGTAGCTTTATTCGCTCTACCAAAATTCTCCCCCCACTTCTCTGTCTCCCCTAACCCCATGCCTGACTACCCTCACTTCAAAAGCACTCCAGTCCTTACTTTACTAGTTAATACCAACAACCCTAATATGCAATTAATACATAGCCCCTTTTTATCTCCTAACAAATCTTAAAATCTGCACAGTTACCCCTATAATAATCACCACAAAGACTTTTCCTCAAAACTGGAAGTGACTTGCAATCCACGTCTTGAGACAATCTGACCTATGGTCACAATATTCTGGCCCTTGGACCATCTAACTTCAAGGCTTAAATGATTAAGGATACAACTAATTTAAATTTACCTTTCCCCCTCCCTGTTGCCAAATTTAATTTCCTGAAGAAATTACACAAATTAGAACTTTTTGTTAACTCTCTGCTCCTCATTACAGTCACTTATGTGGGCTTTATTTTAAGCTCTTTCCCAGGTGCCTCTCCCTGGAAATAATCATTTCAGCCAAAAGTGGGAGTTAACTTTAAACACTGGGACATACACTCTTCATTCAGATGAGGCATGAGGAAAGCACTCACTGCTTTTAGGTGTTTGTTAAAATAATGTCTAATTTTCCGCATTAAGATATATAACCATGAGTTCCAGGAAGTTGGCAGAGTAGGAGGATCTAATAAAAATACATACAATGAATGAATTTAGAAGAAAAATATATAACCCTGAAAATTCACTGCTCGATTTGTGAAGGCTTTGGTTTCTATTCAATATAGCCACCAGTCACATCTGGCTTAGTTAAATAAAAATTCAGTTCCTTAAATCACATTTCAAGTTCTCAACACTCACATATAGCTTCTGGCTATCGTATTGTGGACAATAATGTAGTTGGAGAGTATTTCCATCCTTATAGAAAGTTCTACAGAATAGTGCTTATGCAGAAAACTAAACACTAGGAGGCAGCATCAACAGTGCTTCCTGATTACAAGAGGAATGTGAGTATAAAATATAATGAAAGTTGATTCAGCTAATTTGGAAGGCTAAGTGTATGTCCTTTCCCTCCCTCCCTTCTTCTCTCCTCCATATTTAATTTCCCCGAAACTGTTTTTGTATTGATGAGGAAGACAGTCCCAAAGGAGGGTAGAAATTCACTATTTGATCAGACCTGTTCAAGCGGCTAAAATAGCTCCTCACATAATTTCTGGTACAAATCACATGAACATGATTATCAAGAACTTTTCCTAAGGTCAGCATTTTAATAAGTCCCCCTCCTTATCTGGGAACTAGAATTCCTAGACATTTTCTCATATTTGATCACTGCCACTGCTAGGTTTTAGTTTTTTTACCAAGTCCCATGACCGAACTATGTAATCATGAAATGACCAATATGAGTATGTGCTCCCCTACCCAACCACCCCCACTTGGCAATTTAGCCACATGTATATAAAAACCAGCTAATGATAACAGGTGGAAGAACAACCTTTCAAATGTGAAGACACTCTAATCACTTACCAATAAGATGGTTTTTCTGAAGAGGAATTATCCCTGACAGCTGTTACCACTTCCTTCTTCTCCGATAATGAAACCTAAGGTATGTTCACATCTTTTGCCCTACTTAAAATGGATCAAAACCTTTTCCATAGAAGGAAGGGATTGTGATTGAGGAAGAGCACAAAGGGGAGTTCTAATGGCAATATTCTGTTTCTTGACCTGGGTGGTGGTTCCATGAGCATTTCACTTCCTATGCTCTGAAACAGAACTACAGAACACTGGGAAAGAATCCTGGGCCATCCCTAAAGAAGTAAGACTCACAGGACACACAGAGCCTGGGAACTCTGGAGGTCCTGAGATAAGGGACATGTCTTCTAAAGACTTTATCAGCTGGAAAAAGTCACCCAAAGGGAGTAATTCTCTTATAGCGTTCAAGCACATTCTTGAGTAATTTGAGTTTTTTCCCCTTTTATAATTCACTGATGGTTTTGTTTTCTATTTCTCATATCTTCCTTTTCAAATTTCCTTTCTTCTCATTCACCTCTCTATTTCATGAGACTTACCTCCTAATTTACTCATATATGCACCTCTGCTTCACCCTGGCAAGCCCACTCAGTTTGCTCTCGGCATTGCCAGCTCCAAAGCACAGCTGGCCCTATAGATATCATCTTATCCTTCGGATCAGGGCTGGGAAAGTCCACCTCTCTAAGCCTGCCTCCCTAAGCAGAGTAGTTTTTGGTTTTTGTTTTTAAATTCTGCTGGGCAGATGGAGGAGGACTTGGGCTTCTGTGTACAAAAGTGATCAGCCCTACTCCACACTCCTTTATAGGCCAGCTGAAACTCTGGGCAGAACTATTCAATGGAAACCAGTAAGTTGGTGTTTTCTTAATAAAAATAAAAATGTTCCCAAGAATAATTAGTATTTTTAAACAGTCACTTTAAAAAAGAAAAAAAGGATCGTCTCATTTTTTGTCTCCCCTTCCTGAGTGGCTAGGGGCTTAAAATAATTCAGTGGAATTTACTGCTCATCTTTTATACTTACTCAGCTTAACTAATGTTTCAGTAAATTTTTCACAGTTGATTGCAACTCGGCATAATAGATGGATGAATTGATGATAAGAAAAGAAGTAGTCTAGCAGCATACGATCATAAACGTCATCTTTGCCCTGAAGGTTAAAGATGATAAAATGGTTGCACTTAAATTGTATAATAAATTAAAGAGCATATTTTGTGCAAATGTAATAAGTTTAACTAAAAAGCTGATTAAATATTTAAATTCTATAAGAACCTAGTTTTAAATTCCAAGTTTCTAGTAATGTTAAGATCTTAATTGTCACAAGTTTATTTTCAGTGTGCAAATGCTATCAATTAAAATTACCCATTATTTCTATATACTTTAATCAAGTAAAATTACTGTAGGATTTTTAAAATGTGACACTTTAGTTCTACAGACATCATCAAGAAGAGTTGAATTAAATTTGATTTTTTGAAATAGATTTTCAAATGATTTCTGTAATGGCTACTACAGTGTTAATTATTTTTAATATTTTATCTTATAAGAAGTATATTTAAGATCCAAAGATGGTGAGTAAGGGAGAGTGTGAATGAAGCGGGGTGAAGAAAGATAAAGGGGACAAATTGTTTAAAAAAATGTTGAAACTGAGATAAATTATCTTGTGTCAATGTACCTTCTCTCTATAATTTAGAATTAGCATTATTTTAGGATACGCATTAGAAGAGAAGAATCAGACTACAAATGATAAATCTATCAATCAGTGATATTAAGCCTAGGTCAAGGATTATAATTAAAGGGCAGTAAAAGAAGTCATTGATTATATGGCCAAATTTAAACAATAGTAAATACCTAACTTGACTTTTCAGTTTTAGATATATGACCCAGTTATAATTTAGCCTAGTGACAAATACTAGTAAGACTTTCTATTAGGGAATTTTTTTGAGGGAGGAAAAAACTACTTGTGCTTATTGTTGATTTTGCAAATACTCAACCAACATTTCAGAGCACTAAAAGGAAAAAGTCCAAATGAGTCTAATCTTCTTAGGATCCACAAAATGGTCATTTAAGTCTAATATAACTGCCAGAGGGAAAATTTCAAATTACTGTGTACTACAGAAACATGGTTTTCCTGGCATCCCAACATACCTTACTGGTTTCCACCATTGTGGGCAAGAGGCACATATTGAGTTCAGGGCGCGGAGGCCGAATATTGCTTTTCCCTCCTATTAGCTTGATATTTTCTCGACAAGGGAAATAAGGTCCAAGAGACACTAAGACATTAAAAGTGTACAATAAGAATAAATGGAAAAAATAAATCTCCATGCTTCAGTGTGCAGAAAGATCAAATGCCAACCACATTCAAGTACTGTGCTAGATGAATACATACTTGGAATATTACTATGATGATAAGTACAATGGTTGTGTTGTAGAAATGGAACCAGAGTATGAAGAAAGTCATGGGGACTCAAAAGCACAAGTTCCTTGAGGACATCTGAAAATAAAAACACAATATGAGAATTAAAAAGCTGGAGTATATCGAACTTGCTTCTTTGGAACACTCACCAATCATGTTAAGGTGACTAGCTGCAGTATGGTGGCTGAAAAGGTTTAATGAGTCTAAAACTGTTTTAGCTGCTGACACAGAGAAATTCTGTCTGATGCTCAATCAAATCTGGATCAACAGTTACTAAATAAGACGCCATCATTTAGAAACCAAAGTTTAAAACTATTTATTTGAATTTTATTTATCCAAGAGAAGCATCATGGAGAAGTACATTAAAGGAAATATTTAATGCACACTGATGACATATTTTCATAAAATCAACCAAAGCAACTTAGACAGAAATCTAAGGCTCAAAGTTCTTTGGATCTAAGACATAATCCTTAGTCCACTTTTAATGTTTCAGGATGTAAGCTGGACTGATGCTCACCCCTAATCACACAGAAGTAAAGCTCATGATGACAGTGTACCGGCAATCAGAGGTTACTGAAGTATAGGCCAGTAATTCCACAGAACACCAGGCCAAAGCTTGCCAAAAATGACTGCTTATACACGACGGTCAGTTACTCGTGTCATTTTGAGAAACTGGAAATAAACAGTTACAGTCTCTAAAGAGGACTTTAAATAGCTTCTAAACTACTAAAAAATACATTATAAATTTAAAATGGGGGGGTCATTTAACAGGCACAAATTATCACTTTATTATAAATATGTAATCAATAAAAAGGTAAAATACTTGGAAGTCTAAGAACAAGTACTACAAGTATCCTTCAGGTAAGAGAACAGACAGTAAAATAATCTCCCTAACCCTTTACAGTATCAGCTCTCCTTTACAAAACATTTGCATGATCCTACCTTACTTACATAGGACCAGAAGATTTCAGAGCTGGAAGAGATCTAGACATAACCTAAGGTCAAAGAGCCCAGATATATTACATGACCTGCCTGTGATCATATAACGTAATTACTGGCATGTTAAGAAACATAACTAGATTTTCTAGAACCTGCTGGCCAGTGTGAGTTACACATAAAAAGTACAAATGTCTTCCAAACCTTGCAGAATATCACATCCTACAAAGAATATTCCACAAAAATCTTCATTCATTAGGTTTTTACACAGATATATATAAGATATATATAAGTTACACAGTAACTTACCTATACAGGCGTTTCTAAGTTCTGGAGGACTATAGGAATTAAGAAGAGTTAACAGTTTATGGGCAAATTCAATTCGCTCCTGCCACTGAATTAATGCTTGTTTCACATCTGCAAATACAAAAGCATACATAAATAAGCCATTTGAGTTCAATTTTCCACACAATTATTTTCTATTTTTATCTACAGAATGCTTGCACTAAGAAAATCAAATTAATGACATAAACATCTTTGATGAAAGCTAAAGGATCATTTTCATGAGATGGCTGCTACTGTGAAACCTGCTAGATTTCTTAAAGCACATACTTCAGAGATAAACATGTCTGTTTTCTAGAAATTTATATGATGTTCAGAGTTCACAGGCAATTTTACAGGGACACAAGAGATAGTTTTATGGTTATTTCTCTTGAAACTAAAAATGATCTAACCTAAACCATG
This sequence comes from Ursus americanus, assembly GCF_024610735.1. Lineage (NCBI taxonomy): Eukaryota > Metazoa > Chordata > Mammalia > Carnivora > Ursidae > Ursus > Ursus americanus. Next base: position 28,208,505 of record NC_142133.1, read on the forward strand.
GAGGTTTCCAACTGGAGAACCTTTACAAAACACCCATTTTGTTACTGTGCTTGGAAGTGTTTCCCAGTCTCTTAAATCTTAACACTTGTAGATGCTTGCCTATTTTTCAGACAGGCATAACAAATTAAACAAGAGCACTCCAGCCTTTAAACCAGGTCATGATGAACATTTCCTAATGGTTAGCCAGCATCAGCCCCATCTTCTGTACATAAACCAGAGATAAAGACAAATTCTCTGAAGAATGTGGTTTGAAATCCTTATTTCACTCTTTAATAGTTGAAAGTAACAAAAATAAGAAGTAGGAATGACCAAACCTTTTCTCTGAAGATATGGGCGTGTAGACTTCAAAACCGAAAGGAATATTGACAGAAGTTCTACTAAGTCTCCAGTCACATGGCAAGCTGTGGCTTCATGGTACATCATGTGCAGTGTGTTGAAAGACTACAAGTGATTTTAAAAAATGGAAAACTTCATTTTTACTTTACTGAGCCACAAAATGGTAGTACTCATCCTTTATGACAGATGTTTTCAGACTCTATGTGTGTGCACAGGTGCACAAAGCAAATGTATTTTCCTTTCTACCTAAAAGTCAAATTCTCCCAAGTCAGCTCTTTAAAATACAAAACAGTGCTCACCTTCAGAGCTAATATTTTATACATACATTTTGGTTTGAAGGAGTAATTTGTTTAATCAGTTTGGTTTTGGTTACTGTTTGCTCTAAGACCGCAAGCCTTAGAAATTACAAAGCAGCAGGCAACAGGAAGACTGGGTAGAATGGGTGACTGCTTTAACTTTCCAGGGCTTTGGGAAGGAAGACAATGGTGAAATGGTTGTCAACAGTAAGTCCAAATAAGGAAAAAGAGCTCCAGAAGGAAGAATTCCTTTAGTCAATTGGCTTGTTAAAAATCTTTTAATTCTTTTTTTCCTACTTCATTCTACACAAAGATTTTTTTCTAATCTTCTTGAATCAGCTCCCTATAACCTATATACTATCCACAAGTCAAAGTTCAAAATCCACACTCTGGAATCGATGGTATTACATAATCTGAACAAGGTACTTGTGTGGCATTTAACCTGTAAGCTGTGAGGATAGGAACCATGTCTGTCTTATTCACTGCTGCATCCCCAGTGCCTAGCACAATGCCGGGCACAGAGTAGATATTCAAACATCTGTTGCACAAAATAATGAAATTCTCACTACTTTTCACATACCCTTTATTCTAGCCAAACAGAAATACTTGGCATTTTTCAAATACGACAATACTTTCTTGCCTCTGCTGACCAAGTCATTCATCTAAATTAAATGCTCTCCCATTTATCTTTACAAGTCCAAATTCTACAAAGTACAGTTTCAAACATGTATTCCTATTCTATAATATCATTAACTGAAGAAAACTATCCTACCTCCTACTTCTCATGGTACTTTTGGCATATACTCTTTTGTTTTCTCTTCTTTATTAGACTAAGGGGTAAAATGCACCTCTATGGCTTTAAAATCATCTCACAGTTTATGGATGCTCAAGAATTGTGAGAAGAATGAATAGGCGATTTTAATACCTGTAACACTCAATGCTTCCTCTCAAGATGCTAATCGCAGTTTCTTAACGATCAAATACGTGAGCTCTTGAGAAATTATGTGTCAGTGATTAGATCATATGAACTTTATCTATTTCTACCCTTACAAACGGAATGAATAAAATCAGTCTATTTCCAGTGGTTGTTCTAAATACAAAATAAGAAAAGTATGGAATTACTATGGACAAAGAAAACAGCAACCTAAAAACTGTGACCTACTCATTCTTGGAGGATAAATTAGCATTTACTGATCTATATAATCAAAATCCAGATACCTGTAGAACGGTCTAGCATAAACGCTAAATACACACGCACATACACACGAGCCTTGGTGAGAACATTAAAATGAGCTATATCGACAGTAAAATGAAATAAAATATTTACCTCAGTCATCAGGATCAACCCTCGATTAAATACAACAAGAAGTCTATCTTCATCAGATTCTAATAGTATTCTGAAGGCACTACAATACAAAAAATCCAGGTTGAGAACTCAGAATGGAAAACTGAGGTGATAAAAAATAGAAGAAAACTATAATTTAGGCTCTTTTCTACCTATAGGAGAGAAACTGCTATATTTGTTTCCTAGTAATGTAATAAAAGGAGTTAATATTAAGAAACCCTCTAAGAGGGGCGCCTGGGTGGCTCAGTCATTAAGCGTCTGCCTTCGGGTCAGGGCGTGATCCCAGTGCTCTAGGACCGCCCTGCATCGGGCTTTATGCTCTGCTGGGAGCCTGCTTCTTCCTCTCCCACTCCCCTTGCTTGTGTTCCCTCTCTCGCTGGCTCTCTCTCTGTGTGTCAAGTAAATAAAATCTAAGAAAGAAAGGAAAGAAAGGAAGGAAAGAAAGAAAGGAAGGAAAGAAAAAAGAAAAGAGAAGAAGAGGAAGAAAAGAAAAGAAAAAAGAAAAGAAAAGAAAGAGAAACCCTCTAAGTAACATGGAGAAAAGTTTTGTCTGCTAGTGTCTAGTCAACAATTCAATGGTGCAAGAGAGGTATCATGGGAATATTTTTAAAGTTTCAGTATAAACAATGCTTATTTTTATAACGGGTTTATCTTCTAAATTATGTTAAGCTCAGGATAATAACAAAATACACTTAATTACCCAAGCACTTGTCAGCTGGTTCTTAGAGAAACATGAGTGGAAAAACATTAAGTGCATTTTGGTCTTGAAAATTTATCAAAAGTAGTTGTATTGCTCTTATTAATAGACCTAATTTCATTATTAGGTACTGGAAACTGCTGCTATACGTAGTACAACTGGAATATTTCTACTTCACTTGGATGTTTTCTTTCCTTTTTTCAAAAAAGAATTAAAGCTCAAAGTCTTTTTTTTTTTTTTTTTTTTTTGAGAATAAGCTTTAAGTAGTAAACCTTGGAAACACAATGTATTCAAAATTAATGCCAAAATTTTAGAAGAATTCCTTCCTTTAGACTCCTGGCAAAACCATAATTAATTCATTTTGTGTACTAATAAAGATTCAAATTTGCAAGTTTTCTGAGGAAGATAATTTGAAATAACCTAAGTGTGTTAAGCATAAAATACTATTATTTTCAAGGAAGGATGCCAAAAACTGTGTGCCTAATAAAGGACATTACCTCCAAGTCTTAGATGTAATATACAGAAACACTTTAAGAAATTAACCTGGACTTTATTTCCACAGTTAAAGGGAATTATGTGTAATTTGTTGTAGACTTCCTTTACAGCCATTCAATAACTTCTGTAACTCTGAACAATTATAAAGATGATGTTTTGTTATTTTGGCTAATTCCTACAGTTAAAAAAGATAGGTAAATCTGGGCTAAATAGAATGAAAAACACATTAATAATAAGTCTCATCCAAAGAAGGAGAAAGCTGTTTCTGGAGGCCTCTAGAACTAAACCGTCCAAGCATAAGACAGGATGAATCACAAGAAAGAAGAGAATTCAAGCTTTAGGTGTAAGACTGCACATTAAGATTCCTTCCAACCCTGATTCTATGATACTGATAAAACACATACAAACAATCCAAAACCAAATCATGAAAACAAAAGCTATTCAAAGGCAGCTCGTTAATTTTTAAAAGATGAATCCTTCCAAGGTGACTGAATGCAAAAATGCTTCCCTAATCACCTTAAAGAACCAGTAAACTTTCAGTTATAAATAACTGTAACTCTTTAAGTGTCAAAAGGATGGTCCCCACTCCCTCACTTGGAAAAACAAAACAAATTAAAAAAACACCAGAAAACATCTTTTTACCTTATTAAAGTAGTCCAGCAGGAGCGGCCATCTAGGCAACGTAAGTAACAACTTATGGTTGTTTTCTTAAACTGTTTAATATCTTCTAATTCTTCTTCTCTCATATCTGGCCTTTGAGCTATAAACAGCTGCATCAGGTTAAATAGTTCTTCTACTGCCTAAAAAGGGTAAATAAGCATCATGGTGAGCTTTTAACCCTACAACATTTTAGAATGTTTGCTTCTCATTTCTGAATGTTATGCCCACTAGCCAGCTCTTAAAATTATACAAATGAAATCAGATTATACTACCATTCAAAAAGTTATAAAATTAGCAACAGATTCTATTTTAAAAATTTAATATATTATTCACCAAAAGTAAATCAAATTTTCACAAAGACTCATTTTTAGGGTTCATGTTTAGTCTTAATACTGTTTAAAGCACTAGAGCTTTGTAACTTCGAATGGATGTCCAGATATGCTACACCAATCCTTTGCCCCTGTTTCTTTAATGAGAAATCATAACTTCTCACAAAATTTTATAGCCCTCATTTACATTTGTATTAATACCATATCTGAGAAAACCCTTTGTGCTAACATTTGGAATGCTCTTTCTGGACTGATGAATGGCTAGTTCAAGTTATCTGATGGATGAAATGTGGGAACTAATATTTAAGTAAAATCGCTAACTGTGGGTTTATACGCTCATTTAGCATGGGCACGTGGCCATACTTATCAGTGAACTGAAAACCCCCGATTCCATAATTTTCATGCAAAAATTGATTTTTTTTTTTTTAAGATTTATTTATTTGACAGAGATAGAGACAGCCAGCGAGAGAGGGAACACAAGCAGGGGGAGTGGGAGAGGAAGAAGCAGGCTCATACCGGAGGAGCCTGATGTGGGACTCGATCCCAGAACGCTGGGATCACGCCCTGAGCTGAAGGCAGATGCTTAACCGCTGTACCACCCAGGCGCCCCCCAAAAATTGATTTAAGCACCATTTTCATGAAAATCTCCAACAGTTAAGCTCTACAATAAAAGATGTTATATTTTATTGATGTCAGGAAGTAACACTATCAGATAGATAAATATTCTAACTCCCCCAACACTCAAAAAGGTATATTTAACCATGGACATCATGTTTAGTAACTAAGTCAAATATTATTTATGTGAATGTGATAAAGAAAATCCACTGAATTTTGATAAATCTTGATAAATCCTGTCCTGACTCCTTCGAGGTCAGGCAGACTCTCACATTTGTTTCCTTCTGTTTGAAAGCCTTGGCTTTGAACCTCTTTTGGTACTTAATATACTCACTCTTTTTCTTCTATTCTAAGCATTCTAAATTTCCTGGCTGGAAACTAGGTTATTCTTTCTGGGTGAGAACAATTTACTACATCATATCTGAAGGACAGGAAAGGTCCTTTCTTCAACAGGAAAAAAGTTACACAATTCGAGGATACCAATAATTACAATATTCTTCATCATGTTCATTTGATTAAACTCTTAAGTAAATGTTGGATGTCTTGAAAAAGCTCCTGCTTCTCCACTCCCACCATCTCCCATTTAGCAAAAAACTTCTTACATTAGCAGTGTGTGGTCTCTGGGTTTACAACAGGTTGAAAAAAAGTATTCTGCACTCTCCTTCCAACCCCTTTTCTAGATTTATATCCTCTTGGTGTAATCTTCAGTTTACAAAAGAGAGTTAAAGAAACAGTGAAAAGAAATATCCAGGAATTACAGCCATATGTGAAGGGAGAAAGTTTTAATATGAAACCTACAAATAGTCTGCAGAAAAACAGGAATCAGATTTAGACTGCATATATTTGTATCCTGATAGACCCCTTATCCACTTCGTTCACCTGAATGTAGAGTGAGAAAAAAACACTAGGGAATACTATAGCTAAGATAAAGATATCGTCTAGCTCACAGCTTAGAATAGCATGTAGATCTTAATGATAAATATCTAAACGATAAATACTTCCCTAAAATTGTATCACAAAGCTGACTTTTTTCATTCAGTACATATAAAAGACATTTACAAAAACACAAACGAAAATAGCTAAGTTCAACTGGAGATAAAATTTCAACATCAACCTAAGAAAAATTATCCATATTACTTATCAATTTTATAGTAATACAGCATTTTATACATGTATTCAAGAAAATAAATACACATTAAGTCCTTAAGAAAGAACAGTTCAAGTTAGACTATACTTCCATATTTTGTTACCACTTCCCACGGGGGGGGGGGGATAGGTTATTTCCAATCAATTTGAAGATACAGATAGAATTATCAATTTTACTCACTCCAGGGTATTGGCTGGCATGTGGTGTAAGATTCTTAAAGGCCCACTGGATGTTCTGGTGAGAAGCAAGCTGTCGTGTGAATGCGGGAGACTGTTCACAGCAGAGCCTCAGAATGCCGTAGTAGGCTGGCAGCATCCCACGGTTAAAAAGCACCACATCCTGATCATCATGGTCAGCAAGGATGTAATTGAAGGCAATGTTCTTGGTTACCACTGGGTTCTGAACAATAAGGCGGATATTCTCTGGACAGTCAGCACACACATTGTACCAAAATGAAAGCAAAGCCTGTTTATTGTGATTTGTAGCTATTGCTGGCTCAGAAAGTTTAGGCTGGAAAAGGTTCCACAAATCCATGAAATATGTGGAAAACATCAGCTTCTCAGTTTTGGAAATTAAACAGTAAGTCATAAAGCTAAAATAGGGCACTAGCTTTGTAGTGCCATGAACAGCAGCATCAACATAAAGTTTGGCTCTTGAGAGCAAACCAAGGAGCACGTTGTAGACCTGATGCAGGACTACTGTTGTGTCTGGACTGAGTGGAAGGTCACGGGTTGGGATGTGCAAAGACCTTGTTGACCGGAACATCTGGCGGAATGAATTGCTTGGTATAAGGGACACCAGAAGATAAGCTGCAGCTATAAAATGTAAAACAAAACTGTCAGATCCTTGCAAGATATAAAACAGACTGAAGAGCAGTCATTAAACACAAAGCCACTCTTCTCTTTAAAACTTAAAATGAATAAAAATTAAGGGACATGAACATTTCTTAATATCTTTCTGCCCTACCACTGGCCCCGCAGAAAAATCTCAAGGAATGATGAAAACAGACGCCTTCCATTCTGTCATTGTTATTTTTTAAGTGGCAAAAATAATTACATTAATAGAAACAGTTTTAAACTTCTCTGTTAGCTTTCCCCAGATGTAGAATTTTCCACTTATTTGATCGTTTCATTTCTTCTTAGGAAATAATATGGCTTAACAGGAAGAACACAGCATTTGGAGCCAGAAGACCTAGCTAAGGCTGTCTGACGTGATCAAATCGTTCAATGCGTTAGCATCTTTTCTTCTTCTTTACAAAATAAGGGTAAGTTATTTTGTAGTAATTTATAGAGATTAACAATAAAATAGTTATAAACACAGAATGAGATCGTCTATTTTAAAGTTCATTGTAACGTACAAGACTATATATATATATATATATACACCAATTACAGAACATTAACTTTGGAAATATCTTTAAAACTCTTCTAGGCTAAATTTGTATTTTTAAAATTTTTTCACTTGAGTACAGTTGACACACAACGTTTATTAGTCTCAGGTGTACAACACAGTGATTCAGCTTCTCTCTATGTTATGCTGTGCTCACCACGGTGCAGCTACCATCTGTCACCACACAATACGATTACAATATCATTGCCTGTATTCCCTATGTTGTTTATCCCCATGATTTATTCATTCCATAATTGGAAGCTTCTAGGTTGACTATGAAAGCAAAAAAAACCCTCCCTTCTTCAACATACCTGAAAAATGTTATTAAGCATACAATTCTGAGATGTAAATAACTCATTAGTTGAGTTCATATCTGTAAAAACAGTTACTGTGTGTGCAAGGCACTGAGTTAGGTGTGTAATATTTAGTAATATATAAATATATATATATAAATATAGTAATATTTTAAAATATTACTTCATTTAATCCCCACAATCATTCTGGAGACAGGTGATGTTACATTGGAAAATCTGAATCTTGGAGAGGCAAAGACCAAAGTCACACAGATAAAGAGGCGGAGCTCAGATTTAGCCCTGGGAAATGATAATGATGATGATGACAATAATGATAATGATCCAACAACAACAAGAATTGCTAACATTTATCACATGTTTATACTATTTAACACCATAACTTTGTTTAGGAGGCACTACTTTTACTATCCCCACTTTCACTTGGACTGAAAACAGTAAGACTACACCCATGTTACACATCTCGTGGCAGAGCTGGAATTCAAACCCAGATAGATTCAGGAGCTAATCCTCCTAAAAACCACCACCACAGAGCCTCCTCAAGGACTCTCATGCCTCAGTTTAGCTCTTTTCAATACACCTACTAATTCTGTCTCCCACTATTCTACCTATAATCTGATAATTTCCAATGTTCTGTTAAAGCAAATAACATATAAAATTAAAATTTTAGAAACCCTAAAATTAATTATAACCTATTTTACAGATTTCAAATTAAACCTTATGTACCACTTTGTGCACAATACTTCATTTCTACGTATTTTTTCACCTATATGTTGCTCTGGTTAGGCTCATATTGGTAACGGCTTCCAATATTAAAACTTGGCATATAGGGGTCATCCTGGCCAATCTTTGTATAAGCCTCTATTAAGAAAAGTAATTTGTGATTAGAAAAAACTTATTCAGTTTAAGTTAAATATATATATTTTTAAAGATTTTACTTATTTGACAGAGAGAGAGACAGCCATCGAGAGGGGAAACACAAGCAGGGAGAGTGGGAGAGGAAGAAGCAGGCTCCCAGCAGAGGAGCCCAATGTGGGACTCGATCCCAGGACTCTGGGATCATGCCCTGAGCCGAAGGCAGACGCCCAATGACTGAGCCACCCAGGCACCCCTAAGTTAAATACTTTTATCCCAGTATTTTATTAGGAAAAATTTTCAAACACAATGAAAGGTTCAAAACACTCTACCAAAGACCCACTTAAATAAACAATTCTTAAATGTTAAAAAACATTTAGTTTTGCTTTATTATATACCAAACCATCTATTTATTTAAGAGCTATCTGCTTCTAAATAAAAAATAAGCTCTGCTTGGGAGAAATATACAACTTCTAGGAAGGTCAGTATGGAAGAATAGACCATCTTGCTAAAAACTACCTTACTGTGACTCAAGAGTCTCTTCATTTAGTTCTATACTATAGAAAACTTAGAACAAATCTATCTTCATTTCTTTTTTTTTTTTTTTTTTTAAAGATTTTATTTATTTATTCGACAGAGACAGAGACAGCCAGCGAGAGAGGGAACACAAGCAGGGGGAGTGGGAGAGGAAGAAGCAGGCTCATAGCGGAGGAGCCTGATGTGGGGCTCGATCCCATAACGCCGGGATCACGCCCTGAGCCGAAGGCAGACGCTTAACCGCTGTGCCACCCAGGCGCCCCCTATCTTCATTTCTATGTGGCAACTCTTCAACTATTTTAAGATGTCTCCATTTTTTTTTTCTCTGAACATTCTAAGGCATTCCTTAAAATTTTGTAGGATTTAAAACTATTTCTCAGTTTTTTTTTTCTATACATGTTACTATAATTCTTATTGTTATATTGATTCTATTCAAATATTGGGCTGTTTTTTCAAGTTACATTATGTCAAAAAGCACATTTTCATATTACTACAGTCTATTATAATTTTTAAATGATTCACTGTAACTATTTCCCAACTGAACATCCAGCTTTTAATTTTTCATAACCAAAAATAATGCTATTTAAGCATTCATATATTAGGTGACTTACTTATATGGGAATCCTTGAATTTAAAAAGGCAAAGTATTTTGAAGGATCTCACTGCATATTGCTAAAGTGCCTTTCAAAGGGTAATATTTACTTAAAATTTCACTGCAATGTAGGAGAATGCCATTTCCTCAGTACTGTCATCAATATAAGACGTAACAGCTGAAAAACTTTTGTGTTTTTTTGGTTCAGCAGATTTTTTGGTTCAGATTTTTTATTGTCTTACGGTCAGAAGTCAGGACATGAATGCCAATCAGCATACATGTCAGTACTTACAAATAACCCATTACTATGGTGTTATATAAACTGGCAGGAAAAACAAGCCTCTAAGCACCAATGCCAATCCATGTACTCACCAGTACAAGGTGTTTTTCCTAAATAAACTTTTATTTTAGAATAGGCAGAACAGATACAGTCCCCATACACTCTTCTCTCCTTTTCTCCTATTATTAACATCTATTATTACTTTAGTACATTTATTTTAACTAAGGAAACAATACTGACACATTACTTTTCAACTCCATACTTTAGATTTTATTAGTTTTGCCTTAATTTTTTTAAAAAAGATTTTAATTATTAGAGAGAGAGAGAGAGAGAGAACGCATGAGTGGAGAGAGGGGCAGAGGCAGAAGGAGCAGCAGATTCCCCACTGAGCAGGGAGATAGACACGGGGCTCAATCCCATGCCCTGATCATGACCTGATCCGAAGGCAAATGCTTAACCGACTGAGCCACCCAGGAGCCCCATTAATGTTCTTTTATTTTGGCTCTAAGATCCCACCTAGGATACACTACATTTAATCATGTCTCCTTAAGCTCCTCTTGGCTGTGACAGTTTCTCAGACTCTTCTTGTGTATGGAAAAGCTTCCCAGTTTAAAGGAGTACTTGGGGTCAGGTATTTTTGAAGAATGTCCCTCAAATTGGGTCTGATGTTTATCACTTTTAGACTCATATGATGGGTTTTTGTAAGGAAGACCATACAGGTAAAGTGCTCTTTATATCATATTATATCAAGGGTATCAAGGGTACACACTATCAATACACATCAGTGATGATATTAACCATAATCATCTGGCTGAGTTAATGTTTGTCAAATTGCTACACTTAAAGTTACGTTACCCAAAAATTGTACCAAACTCTTAAAGACAGAGAATACACTGAGGGGTGATGGAGGAAGGTGGGTGGGGGATGGGAATTAAGGGCACTTGGTATGATGAGCACTGGGTGTTTTACATAATGAATCACTGAATCCTCCTGAAACCAACACTCCACTGTATATTAACTAGAATTTGAATAAAAATTTGAAGGAAAAAAAAAGTTACATTCCCCATTATTCCCTACTCCTTGAAAGGAGGGTCAGCTCTACCTCCTTGGAAGGCAGATGTACATAAATTACTTAGAATTCTTCTGTATAGGAGATTTGTCTCCTCTCATTTATTTGATCATTTATCAGTACGGACTCATAGATATTTATTTTATACTTGGGGGCATAATCCAGTACTACATTATTTATTTTTTTACTCAAATTGTTCCAGCTTTAGCCACTGGGAATTCTTTCAGGTTGAGTGTGTGTCCCTTGACACAGCCCCATCATTTTGTTTTTTGAGTACTTCTTTACTTTCTGGTCCTACAAGATGCTCCAGGCTCATCTTGTGTGTTACCTGCCATTTCTTCAAAGAGCTGTTATTTGTTTTATTGGAGAATGGTCTTTAGAAACATGGATCTGGGGGTATTTGATGTGCATGTTGCTATAGCAGTAACACTGATTCTATGCCCTTTCAGTAGACAGCTAGGAAAAATGATTTTAATGATTAAATTTAATGATTAAAGAAATTTTAAAAATAAACAACTTTTTTGTTTCTTTGAATATTATCAAAGGAGAACATACTCTATTTACAAGCAATTTTCTAATCTGTAAAGTATCAATTTTTTGTATTTGTCCATCTGTCTTCCAAGAGCTTTATTTTCTTCCAGCCTGTGTAAAGGTGTTTATCATTTAACTCTGATTTCATTGAGTATTTTCTCTCAATTTGTTCTATGCCTTTTTATTACTTTCTTCTTAGCCTTAAAGTTACTTTTAAGAGGATTTTCTGATCCTCTACATTCTTCACTTAATGCTGATCATGCTTTGTAATCTATCAAGCAAGGAAACAAAAATGGTGATGGTGGTGATGTCACCCAAGACACGACAGTTTCCTATCCTTAAAACACCCAAAGCACTGTAGATATTTGCAAAACACTGCCATTTCTGAGTACCATGTAACTTTGGCCTTTAAGAACAATATCTCCAAGAGCCTTTGTACTGTACAACAATGGGAATTAACTATAATTGCCTTAAAAAACAAAACAAAAAAGCAAAACTTGGAACAACAAATGGTTTAAGTTCTGAATATTTGACTTACAAGTCCTGACTCTAGGATAATTATGAGCCAAAAGAAACCGCTCGACCCAGTTTTCCATATTCTGTAGGACCCAGCTGTGTGCCAGTTTATTTCGGGGTGTCTGTACTGCCAACCAATCCAAACACTGAGAAGGATTGTATTCAATTACCTAAAATTGAAATGACAAGAAGAGACTATAAAACCGATTGAGGAGTTACTTTTTTACTTACTTTTGCTATATGCCATTGAACACTTAAAGCCAAGACAGTTTTTTGAAAACTAGAGCTAAGAGAAGTTTCGCCCATGTTTTTCTACATTTTTACTTTTTTATTTTTAATTACTTTTTTTTTTAAGGGGGGAGGGGTAAAAGGACCGGGAGAGAGAGAACCTTAAGAGCAGGCTTCATACTCAGTGCGAAGCCTGATGCAGGGCTCCATCTCACGACCCTGAGGATCATGACCTGAACCAAAATCAAGAGTCGGACACTCAACTGACTGAGCCACGCAGGTGCTCCTCTCCATTTTTAAAACTGTATTTATCAACAGGAAATATTCAGAAAAATCTGCCATTAGTTTATAAAATAAAATTAAAATAACCAAGAAGTTTAACACAGAACCAATAAGAGAACCCAATGACGTTTAGGTCTTATTAAATTCATAAATTTACTTAAAAGTGCTTATAATTCTCTAAAGTTTCTCATCTTTATTTTTCTTTTTTTTTTTTTAAGATTTTATTTATTTATTTGAGAGAGAGAGAGAGTATAAGATGGGGGAGGGTCAGAGGGAGAAGCAGACTCCCCACTGAACAGGAGCCCAATGCCGGACTCGATCCCAGGACTCCAGGATCATCCCCTGGCTGAAGTCAGTCACTCAACCAACTAAGCCACCCAGGAGCCCTCATCTTTATTTTTCTTACTGTGTGCCCAATCTATCATTGCACATGAAAATGAAAAGCAGTAACTGCACTGCTGGGGAGATTTTTTTCATGGGATAGAGAAATCTTAGGAATCTAGATTTGGCTTTCAGGCCAGTTCCATACCCACTCATTTATGTACTGTCTAGATGGTTTTAGGCTAAAATGGCAGTTGAGTGGCTGCAAAAGATATCACAGGGCCCTCAAAGCCTAAAATGTTTGCTAACTGACCAGTGAGAAAACAAGTTTGCTGACCCCTGGTCTACAGAGGTTTTCCCAACATTCCCTAAAGAGAAACTCTGTGACCCCAGCAGTTACTCTGAAGGAAAGGATGTGGCTGGTACTTCCTGTACCATTTCTGTCAACTGCTGAAAACGCTCAGCTTGTATTTCTAAGACTCTATCACTTTACAGAATCTTTTTTGAGGGGAAGGGAATGAAAACACTAGACTGGCCAAAGATTTTTAATGACTCTACAACAGTCTTCAAACCTATGGGAGGTAAGACAAGATTTCTTTCTCCCCCACAAGCCTCCTGACTAAAGCATGTCTTCTTCCCTGACTTGTGACCCACTAAAACCATTTTGGATTACCCAAGGAAGAAACTGGTACTTAAACTGGTAATGACTTTGTTAGAAAAATAAAATTCTCAGAAAAAGAAATACTGGAACATCTACTGAAGTACTTACCTCCCATATCCTCTGTAGAATGTAAGATGCAAAGGGAGGCATTCCTGGAGGTCCACCAGCAAACTCCATTAGCATAGTCAACAATTTAAAGAAAGGATTGGCTGCCTGTAAGACATATACATAACTGTGTATTTAAATGTACTTGAATCCACCTGTTTCAGCAGAAAAGAAACATGTAAAACTCTTCTACACATCACATTTAAATCTGTGTTAGGTTAGCAGACCTCAGTACTCCTGCATATAAACTTCAACTATATAAAGCAGCACGATCAACTTGGGATACAAAGTCAATTGCATGGGCACCACATGTAAGAGAACACATGTATTTTTCTGGATATCAATTTGGAAAAAAACAATCAAAACTTTTATTAATGAGACCACCTTATTCATAGAATAATTTAGGTTAAAAGTTTCTTGTAGCATCCCTTGATCTTTAAGGTGTAATTTACATTAATATTTGACAAAGTATCATACAGCTAGAACATTACCATTTTACAAAAATACTTTTGTATAGTACTGTATTATTATATTTCCACATTTTTTCATCTGGTTAGTCTACTTTTTTCTTGAACACAATTACGATATATGCTTAAAATCAAACAACTTTCAAGTTTAGTATCTATGTGGCACTCCAATATGTTGAACTTATACTAAGTAAATTTATATTTAACTGGGAAAATTACATTTATGATAGTAAGACAGAAAGGAGTAACTCAGCTTATTCAAGTTACATACTGAAAAATAAGCTGTGTTATGGGAGAAACCTTGATATATTTTTTTCAAGAACAATTAGAAAGGTTTATTTGAAAGCACTAGTAGTCTTAAAAACATGAATTAACTAATGTGTACATACCTCAGGAGTCAACTTTGCTATTGATGTGAAAAGCATAGACACAATCTAAAAAAAAAAAAAAAAAAAGAAAGAAAAAAAAAAGAAAAGGAGGATTTCAGAACATTCTTTTTAAAATTACCAAAAAGCTTTAAGACTGTTTCTCAGCACTTACATGTTCTGCTAGTCGATTATTGTATCGACAGAGGCTGAAAATCAGATTACAAGTTTGTCTTATATTGATGCCATCACGAATATGTTGAAATAAGAAGGGGAATCCCTGTTAAAAGTAAAAGTTGTTCATTTAAGAACCATTATTATTTGTGAGATGATCAAATCCTCTAATATACAAAGTATTACCTTTCCTCCTGTTAATGCTGCCATGTCAGTCTGTGATAATGTCAAATGCCTGAAAGGAAACATCAGTGGAAATAAGTTTTTCTTCTCTCTGTGCTACTTTATAGCTATTTGCATCATGACATGCATCAAAATTGTCAATTCAATTACAACTGTACCAAGCCACCAATACAAAATGATTTTTGAACTTTCTCCTAGCTAAAATTACTTGCTAGATAAACATCTTTTAGACAATTTTTCAAGATTCCAGAATTGATGTATGGAAGCCCAAACCTACTTTATTTCCCAGTTAATTAACTCAATATTTTTGTGTATTATAAAACTAGGATGGGTCTGATTTTTTTTTTTTTTTGACATGAGACCCCTCAAAACAAAACGAACTTCTAAGAAATACTAAAGAGTTTCAGTTACCAGTTCACAACTTCTGCATATTTCTTTACTATAGAAAATTTCAGGTACATACAAAAATAATAAGATAATGGAAGTATCCCATTATTCAGCTTCAAATTACTAATTCATGCTCAGTCTTGTTTCATTTGTACCTCCCACTCAATGTGTACTGTTCTGAAGCAGGTATTTTATCATTTAATCCAAGAATCTCAGTATGTATTTCTAACAGATAAATTTAAAAAACATAACCAGACTACCATTATTCACACTTAAAATAAAACCACAACTCCTTACTATCAAACAATATCCAGTCAGTGTATGATTACCTCAAGTGTCTAAAAATTTTTTTAACAATTTGTTGGTTCAAGATCCAAATAAAGTCCTCTGTTGCAAGTGGTTGAAATGTCTTTTAAATATCTTACAGACTACTGGTTTCCCCTCCAATTTTGTTTTTATCTTGCAATTTATGAGTTGAAGAAAGTAGGTGGTTTGTCCTGAAGAATTTCCCACATTTCCATTTTGCTGATTGTATTCTTGTGGTGTTGCTTTAATGTTCCTTTGTCCTTGTATTTCCTATAAACTGGTAGTTTAGATCTAGAGACTTGATTGTTTCTAGGCTTAATCTTAAGCATGCTTTATAGGTGGTGGTATCGACTTTCTTCAGGAGGCACACAATGAAAGGTTGTCTTTTTGTACTATTTCAGTCAATGATGATCATCTCCTAGATCCATTACTTCATTTGGGGTACAAAATACAAATATTCTAATTTCAGCATTACTTGCTCGTTCATTAGCTCAAACACCTCCAAGTCGGCGAGCTTTCTCTCATTTACCATTTGGTTGCCATGAAGTATAATGCTTGCTGGGAAGATGAACACTTGATATCATTCTCTTATTAGTAAGTTTCCAAAATTATGATTTGGTTTCCTAATATACTCCAAAGCTTACCAGTAAGTAGTTTGTTTGTTTGTTTTTAGGCACCATTACAAACTCATGGATTTAAAGTATCTGTGATGTATTTTAGTCCGCTTGTAGTTATTCTACTACTGATGCTCAGGTTGTCCAATCTACGACCAGTAGGAATATCCATAAATTGGTTCTTGCCCTTTTAACATAATCTCAGTAGTCTTTAATAGAATCTGCTTTCCAAAATGACAAAATGTTCTAGGCTTCCCATTCATTTCTTGCCCAAGACCTGGAATTGGCCATTTTTTCAAGGAACCCTGATTTTCTTCCATAAGAAATGATATCTAGGGACTACAATCTAGATGCCAGTGGTGCTCACTAATTCTGAGTTGGGCAGGATTTCTAAGCCTTTTCAGAAAATAGAAGTATAGAGAACATTTTTTGTTTAAGACAAAATACACCATAGACTCTACTGGTATTTTCAAATTCAAATTTAGTTTTAAAAACTTACATAAGAAACCTACAATTTTATATTTGTATTCCTTCTGTCTTTTGCTGAAAATCTTGGTTTCTAATGACATTAACAGTTACTTATTTGCTTTGTTCTAGGTTATATGCTAGCTTCAGGATAACAATCACAATTACACTATGAACAATATACTTAGAACAGTTTAGGGTAATTTTACAATTCTTTTTGTCCTTCATATACAACTAGGAATTTACAGTTAAATTAATGTGTTCTAAAGTCATTTTAGTGAATTCCTTTCCAGGTGCTATGCCACCAGGTCAATATATAATTCATTTACTTCAGTCTGCTTTTGATTTTTAGGGATTCCATTTTATTAATTTACTTATCATTATATAAAACATTTACATGATTACAAGTTAAATCTAAAAAAACAAAAACAATGTATATTCAAACTCAACCTTTCATTCCTGTCCTTTCCAGCAATCTGCTTTTCCCTCCCCCAACCACAGGAAACCTTTTTAAGTTTTTGATTTAGTTTTCAATTTTATAAATACAGTAAATTCCTGCTATTTGTAGTACTTATGTTCTATAAAATGCCGCAAACACCGAATTAGTGATTACTGAATCATTGCTAGTAAGAAAAATACAGGGTTAGGTACTTGTGAGCCTCTGGTCACATTTTCTTCAACCAATCAATAGGTTACCTTGTTTTGTGTGTGTTTATGTTTAAAGATACCTTATTTAATATATATTGTTCATTCATTAAAACTGAAGTCAGAGCAAATAATACCATTAACTCATACCTGAAAGAAGCTTTTCTAACGTGCATTTTCTTGTTAAGGCACATTATGGCCTTCTTGATCTTAGGAACTCTAGATAGCACTTAGCAGCACTATACTTGGGGGCAATTTTAAACACTAAGTCACCAGAAAAAGCACGAATGTGAAAAACATGGCATAAACCATGAAAAGGACATTTGTTTACAATATGAGAAGTGAAACAAGAAGTCATAGTCACCCTGTTTGACCTTGGCTGGGAAGGAAGGAAGGAGTCAGGTAACTCAAATTTTTTGCCACTCTGCACATGGACAACTGCAGTCCACAAGTGATTGCAAAAGAGCCATGAATACTAATTTTGGGACTGCAAAAAATCCCAGCAAGTAAGCAAATTTGCAAACAGTGATCCATAATGAGGAATAATGAAAATTGGGTATACATGCTCTTAATCTCTGTCCCCTGAACCCTGCCCCCGCCACAGCTTCCCGTTCCTCAAAAGGTACTATACTATACACACTTTTATCCACCTTGCTTTTTTTACTTGGTAATATTTATCTTAAATTTCTCTCCATGGTAGTACAAATACATTCCACACTTCTTTTTTTCAGCAATAGAGTATTCTATTGACTGGATGCCTGTTTTTTTTCAACTAATCCCTTCTTCTTCAATATTCAGTATTTTACTATTATTAACTAAACGCTTCAATAAATATCCTTGCACATACAACTTTCTGTGTTTGGGGAACAGATTTCTGGAAGTAGTGTTGCCAGGTTAAAGGATGAATGCACATATAATTTTGCTAAATATTTTACTGTATATTTCTTCAACGTATATTTCTAACATGACTCAGAGGTACAAAGTCATCTGATACAAAGGACTGAAATACTTATGCCACAAGAGTTGATGAATAGTGGTATAATTTAAAAGGAATTAATGTAACAGAAGTTAGTGGTAAAACAATTAGGTAAAAGGAGTAAAATCAAACATGCTTTAACCATTTTGAATGTTGAAACATTTCACCTTTCTGAGCGAGACTGTTCAACCAACAGAGCAACTAAAGCTATCATTTTTTCCAGGGCAGCCGGCCTGTATTTTTCTTCTGCCAGAGAAAGAATATCTTCTTCCTCCTCTTCTTCTTCCCCCTCTTCCTCTGACAACACTTCAACTTGAGGCTAGAACAAAATGTTAAAACTAATACATTAAAATTGAATTACCTTGAGAGAAAATAACTTGACTGTTTCATAGAACTACCCAGGGTAGATGGTGGCAGGAGCATGCATCATGAAGAACCACTCAAAGGCCTAACCCTGACTTTTACGAGTTTAAACAACATTCAGGATAATTTTAGACAGCAGGCGGAACTGTAAAGAACAATGATTTTCAATACTGTAACTATTTATACCTCACTTACATTTTTTTTTTAAAGATTTTATTTATTTATTTGACAGAGACAGCCAGTGAGAGAGGGAACACAGCAGGGGGAGTGTGAGAGGAAGAAGCAGGCTCCTAGTGGAGGAGCCTGATGTGGGGCTCGATCCCAGAACGCCGGGATCACGCCCTGAGCCGAAGGCAGATACTTAACGACTGCGCCACCCAGGCGCCCCACATTTTTTTTTTTTTAAAGGTTTTATTTATCCATTTGAGAGAGAGAGAGAGCGAGACAGCGAGCTCACAACAGGGGGAGTGGCAGGCAGAGGGAGAAGCAGGCTCCCTGCAGAGCAGGAAGCCCGATGAAGGACTCGATCCCAGGACCCTGAGATCATGATCTGGGCCAAAGGAAGATGCTTAACCAACTGAGCCACCCAGGCGCCCCCACAGATATATCTTTTAATAATTTCTTTTTTCTTACAGGCAAGCCCTTTGTAAGATAAATCAGGATCAAATTTTATATGAGTATGATAAAACAGTATTTCCTACTTAATAAAAATGCCAGTTACACAAATTAAAGAATCCTTATTTGCAGTGTTCAGATAATCCAAATAGCAAGTCTTCCAAAGACTTCTATTGCGTTGAAATTCAAGAGAGTGAAATGATTTTATGATTTAACAAAGCAAAAGAAACACTATCTAAACAGGCAGCCATATAGGCAGGAATTAGACAGTAAAAGTCCATATTCTGAGAAACATTACAGTATAATGGTTAACAGTTTAGCTCAGGAATCTGACCAAAGATTAAAGCCCAACTCACTGTGATCTAAAACAAGTTAACTTCTTTATGCCTTAAGTTTCTGATCTGTAAAATGGAGGTAACAATAGTACTTACATCTTAGGGTTGCAATGCGGTTAAAGAAGATAGTATAAATAGAGCATAAGCCAACGTGGCCATTATAGACAACACAAAGTTCATGTCATGCTTTAATATTATGAACAGACCAAGCTACTTCAATTTTTGGAATACTCCGACAAACTCAATAGCAAGGGCTTAAAAATATGGCCAACAAAAATGTTCACTGAAACAACATGCTATCGATATGACCCCAAAGTAGGTGGTGGCCATTCTGCCTAAATGTATTTGCTTTGTTTCAGGGCCTTGCCATGAAATTTATCATTTCATTATTTCTTCTCTTGCTATACCCGTTAAAAATACCAACCAAACTCAAACTCTTAAAATTATCTAATGTCAGGGCTAGAAGGGTCTTTAAAGCATTCTAATATCTAACAACCTTGCATGATACAAACTTGAAAACATGGCCCCCTATATCCCCAATATGAGAGAGAACTGTACTCACATTTTCAGGCCCTTTGGTTCCCATGTAAAAATGTACCATTGTAGATATGGCTTGTAATGAAAGCAAAAACTGGCTCTAAAAATAAAAACATTGATTTTGAAAATATAAAATAATTGTTTTAAATACTGAAAATAGGTACATAATCCCAGAAATAAACAAGATACAGCCTTACCTCTTCTTCACCCATTTTGGCAAATTCATAAAGGAAGGCAAAATACTCTGTAAGATGTTTACTGTGAGGTTTTACACCATGTTCCATAATTAATAACAGAGTTCTCACAAATCGAGTGACACATGAACGACCACCAATATCTTCTACTGAGGCATCCATATCATCTGACCTGAAGACACAATTTAATACATCTTAGAGACAGTATAAAGTCTGGGGATAAATATTCTGGAAGAAATATTTTTAAAAACCTAAATTTATCTCTTTCTTCTTTGTAATAGTGAATACCTACTGCAATAGTGTGAGTAGGTGATTCTAACTATGGTGTCTGGCTAAATCAATCCAAACAAAAAGACTAAGTCATGAAGTTATCTGTAGAGGATTTTGAAGATGCACTTAATTACAAATAAAATAATACTGTTTTCTTGACTTGTATTACTATAGATTTTTAAATAAACGAACCTAAATATTTTTCTTTCTTTCTTTTCTTTCTTTCTTTTAAAGATTTTAATTATTTATTTGAGAGAGAGCATGAGCGGGGCAGGAGGGGCAGAGGGAGAGGGAGAAGCAGACTCCCCGCTGAACAGGGAGCCTGATGCAGGGCTCATTCCCAGGACTCTGGGATCATGACCTGAGCGGAAGGCAGCTCCTTAACCAACTGAGCCACCCAGGTGCCCTGAAACTAAATATTTCAATGTGGGTAGTTAAAATACTCTAGGCAGCTCATTAAAAAGCTTAAAATGATCAAAAGTTACTTCTTACCCATCTTCCATTCCGGGCTGTAGATAAAGATGAGCATGCACAGGTCTGAGTCTCTGAATCACATGAATACACAAACGCTGAAACATCTATAAATGAAAAGTTTTAACAACCTAAGAGCCTGAACAAAGGTAACAAAGATACTGAAAAATTAACGTTTCAAAATTCTCTGCCACCCATTTCTATTTTCCCCACAGATTATCTTTTGCCAAAAGTCAATGACTAGGTGAAGGAAATAGGATTTAAGTTTAACCAAAAGAAACATGGATTAAAAAGGGTTGGGGATTCTCTAAATAAGATATACAAATGGCCAGTAAGCAAATGAAAAGATGGTCACCATGATTAATTATTAACGAAATGCAAACCAAAACCACAATGACATACTACTTCACATTCATTAGGATAGCTAAAATCAAAAAGACAGTAACAAATGCTAAAGAAGATGCAGTGAAAATAGGAACCCTCATAAATTGCTGGTGGGGATGTAAACTGGTGGAGACGCCATGAAAAACAGTTTGGTGTTCCTAAAATGTTAAACTTAGAGTGACTATATGACTCAGGACTTCTACTCTTAGGTAGATAACCAAAAGAACTGAAAACATATGCCCACAAAAGTATTTGTGCCCTAATGTTCATAGCAGCATTATTCAAAATAGCCAAAAGGTGAAAACATCCCAAATGTTCAACTGCTGAATGGATAAACAATATTTGCTATATCCAATGAAATTTTTTAGCAATAAAAAGGAAGAACAGATACACACTACAACATAACCATGAAAATACTGCTCAAAGAAACCAATCACAAAAGATCACACACTGCGTGACTCCATTTATTATTTTTGTAAAAGATTTAATTTTTTGAGAGGGAGAGAGCATGCAAGAGAAAAGCCTGAGTTGGAGGAAGGGGCAGAGGGAGAGTGACAAGTAGACTCCCCTCTGAGCAGGGAGCTTAATGTGGGGCTTGATTCCAGGACCCTGGGATCATGACCTGAGTGAAGGCAGACGCTTAACCGACTGAGCCATCCAGCCACCCCTCCATTTATCATCAAATAGGCAAATCCACAGAAACAAAAAGTAGGTTAGTGGCTGCCAGTAGTGGCCGGAAAGAAGAGACAGGATAAAATGGGGAGTTACTGTTAATAGGTATGGAACTTCTCTTAGTGTTATTAAAATTAGACAATGGTTGCATAGTTTGGGGATATACTAAAAACCACTAAATTTTACACTGTATGGTTCTGATGAATTATATGGTATAAGGGTTATATCTTGGTAATAACGGAAAAGTGGTCTTTTCAGATTAAAATATTGGTTCTGTATCATAATTTACATTTTTCTTCTTTAATTTTTCCAGTGATTTAAGGAAAACAAATTGATTCATGTGACAGTTCAGAATCTTTCACAGAAATGTTATATACTGCATTTAACTTTCAAGGACATTACAGTATCCTACTATAGTTAGACTATCTAAGATTCTGAAAAAGAATCAGTACAACCCATAAAGCAGAGATAACAGGATATGAGAGAACAGGCACTTACAGCTATCCTCCTATAACCAGGAAATGTTAACAATTTTAGTCACTTGGTTGGAAAGATAGTTGATTTGCTAAAAGAAGCTGGTAAAATGATAGCAAAATGATTCTTACGGTAAGAGGTCGATCTTTTCAAAACTACCTTGAATGCTGGGTTAAAATATTTTCACAGGCAAATTTAGAATTATTAACTTGAAAGCCACTTCTTTTTCAAATAAATTTTTTCTTACCTGTCTCACAATTTGATTAGGGCACTTAATTAGTATCTGCATTGGCCACCAGTCATCATCAGCCATACGGTCCAAAAACCACTGTAAAAAAATAGTGTGATATTAACCTTCAATCAATACTTGTTGGATTAAAAAAAAAAAAATCACACAAGGACTTTATTTCTAGTCTATGTTTCAGTTATTTTAAATTCTCACCAAAACAGATTCTTCCATTGTTAGAAAGTCTAAAATTCTAGAGGCACCTGGGTGGCTCAGTTGGTTAAGCATCCAACTCTTGCTTTTGGCTCAGGTCATGATCTCAGGGTAGATGGGATAGAGCTCCGAGCTGGGCTCCATGCTCAATGGGGAGTCTGCTTGAGATTCTCTCTTTTTCCCTCTGTCCCTCCCCCTGCTCACACACACATTCTCTCTCTAAAGTAATAAATAAATCTTAAAAAAAAAAAAAAAAAGGTCTGAAACTCTAAAATGCCTAAAGTCATAATCAAGGTCATCTCGTTACAGAATTCCATGAATGCCCTTTACATCACAGTGTAAACCTGCCTGATAGCAACCTGCACTCCTTAACATAATAAAGTGGAATACTATTTTCCTCTTAGTCCTCACAGACACCACATTGCAGAATGTTTTGTTCCTATTAATATATAATCTGAGTATGATTTATTTTCTGTTTAAAAAGAAATTATGCTCTCTTGATAACAAGAAAACCCTCACCACCTCTCCCCGTTTTTTGTTTTTGTTTTTTTAAGAAAGAGAACAGTGGGAGAGAGAGAGAGAATCTTTTTTTTTTATTTTTTTTTATTTTTTTAAAGATTTTATTTATTTATTTGACAGAGATAGAGACAGCCAGCGAGAGAGGGAACACAAGCAGGGGGAGTGGGAGAGGAAGAAGCAGGCTCCCAGCGGAGGAGCCTGATGTGGGGCTCGATCCCATAACGCTGGGACCACGCCCTGAGCCGAAGGCAGACGCCCAACCGCTGTACCACCCAGGCGCCCCAGAGAGAGAGAATCTTAAGCAGCTTCCACACCCACAGCAGAGCCCAACACAGGGCTCTCTCTCACAACCCTGGTGCTTAACCCACTGAGCCACACAGGTGCTCTCCAAAACACCCTTCTTTATGCTAGAACAATTTCCTACTGATTTCAAGATATCTCTTAATCACATATTTAACTCCTATGTTGAATTTTACTGTGTGTGTGCATATACACAACTACTGATAACTGTAGAGAATTTTAAGTCCTTGAGAGAGTTCTGGAGATCCTTAGTTAAAAAAAAAAACCAAAAAAACTGAAGTGGCAACAAACAAAAAACAAATGATGATCTAATCAATATTCTGGATCTATCAAACAGCTTTAAAAAAAATCACAAGGGGGGGGAACAGAGGAACTTGTTAACTAACACCAGGAGGATATAATCAGTCAAAGCAATCAAGTGGAGAATTCTGCAGATCAAATAACAAAGTAGCAAAGAGAGGAAAAAAGTAACTGTCACAGATGAAAGTTGATTTACAATAAAGACAAAAACAAAATGTGGTCCTTGTTTGAATACTAACTCAAAGAAGACAACTGAAAAAAATATTTTTTAGATAATTACAGAAAAGTGAACACAAAATGAATACTGATGTTGTTAAGGAACCACTTCTAACTGTACAGGGAGCGAATGAAATCATGTTTATACATATATATATTTTTAAAGTTCTCATTTATTAGAGATACATACTCTATTTATGGATATGTGATACGCTATCTGGGTTTGCTTTAAGATACTACAGCTGATACAGGAATAGGGGATAACCACAGATTAAAACAAAACAATGTTATTTGTTGAAATTGGGTGATAGGTATCTGAAAGTTCCTTATCTTCTTACTTTTATGCTTGTTTTGAAATGTTCATGACAAAGTTTTAAAAAATTATAGCCTTCTCTTTGAAATCTACAATAAGCAGATTCTCTAATTCCACTGCTCCAAGGCATAATCAGATTTAAAGATTTTATTTATTTGTTAGAAAGAGAGAGAGCGAGCGAGCACAAAATCTTCAACTAATTTCATCTACTGCACAGCATGTTATCTCCCATCTCTGTTTAAGACTTGCATTCTTAGGTTTATACCACACTTTGGAAGCTAACCAAAAAATGATAAAATGATATTAAGGTGGCAATAGGGTTAAGTGATCATTACCTGTGAGCAGATTATCCTTAGGGATATATTATTATAGGGATGTATTAGAACATAATATAAAACTGGATGTAAACTGATATACTAGGATATACGCATTTCTATCTTGGAGGAGCAAGGAAGATATCTATTTTCACATATTTTCTGATAATATTCAAAATTAGTTAAGAAATATCTGATACAGTCTTTTGAACTTTCTATATTTTTCCTTCTAATAGACCGGGGGGAGGCACACAAGGATTTTTAAATAACTTAAAAATCAATTATCTCATCAGTGTTGGATAGGACATAAATTATAACCTTCTCAGCTGTTAAGTAACTTGAGGAACAACTTACACTGGGATCCCTATGATTTATAATACAATAATTTTGCCATAGCATCTAAGAATAAAAGAAAATAAAACAAAAAAGTGCATCTTAAGCTTTGCATTATTTGTTGAATTATTTCACCTCACCTCACAAGCTGCTTGACTATTATTAAATTGTTTGGTCAACAGTTCAATCCACTGAAGCATTGTGGGCTAAAAAAAAAAGAAAAAAAATAAGTCATTTAAGGCGTGGACCGGAGCTAAAGATAAAGAAAACCAAAAGCTGTCTAATAAATGACACAAAAATTTACAAAACAAAACACATACCTTTTCTTTTGAATGTATAAACGTCTCTAGGACAAAGGAGGTACTTAACTGGAAGAAAACATTAAACAAAAAAAATTTTTAATTATTTTAAAGTAGTCAATTTTGAAAAAAAAACTATCTAAAGCTTATATATTACCTTTGCCGTCATTAGGGACACAGCTTTAGGATCTGGTAATGTACTGGGAATACAACTACATAACTGCCACATAAACCTAGAATTAAAAAATAGTTAAGTTACATTTCTTACAGAATAAGATTTGTTTTAAATGTGTAACAAAAAATATACCACTAAGTCTACCAAACTTACCCAAAATATGTATGTTCAAAAATGTTTTTGTCTTGAAGAAACTGCATGTTATCATGCCAAATCCACTGAAGAAAAAGAAAATGGTAACATTAGATATCAGAAAGCATTTGCTTCATTACCATTTTACCAGTATTTTTTTTAAAGACAAAAAAAGATTTGCTCTAAAAGAAACAAGAAAACCAAAAAATACAGGCTTTCCAGGTATGTGGGATATGAAAATAGTTACTAAGCCTGCTCCAATTTATCATTATGTATCTGGCTACCTCAAACAATCACAGTTCTTTAAAAATACAATTATAAAGATTTTGAAAGAACTCTGAAATCCCATCTGTCTAAAGAGCAAATATATAAATGAATAAAATTATGTCGTGTTCCATTTTGATAAAAATAGGTTATGAGAAAGGTTTATGTTCAAAACCTGGCAAAATAAAAACAATTCAGATTGGCAGACCTAAATCAGGTGATTTCCTTGTTTATTCTTTTTCTTTTCAAGATTTTATTTACTTGAGAGAGAGAGAGTGAGAGAGGGAGCCTGATGTGGGGCTTGATCCTGGAACTCCAGGATCATGACCTGAGCTAAATGCTCATGGATCACTGAGCTGAACGCTCAGGATCATGACCAGACGCTTAACCGACTGAACCACCCAGGCGCCCCTCCTTGTTTATTCTGTAACAGTTATGAACAATGATTATTTCTAACATGAACCTTATACAACTGCTCTGCTGACTTCAGGTTTTGTGTTCTTTTAGCTCTCTGAACGCTGAACATGCTCTAAGTTAAGTGTTCTTTCCATAAAATGATTTTTATCTGGAACGAATTTATGTTCTGATTATTGATATTTCTGCCTGTGTTTATTCCTCCTAAAGATTTTCAACTACCTCTCCTTGCCTCCCAGCCCACTACTCCAGTCCGGCGCCAGGTCTTATAATCATGTTTTGGGGCTCCTGCTCCGCACTGGTACAGACCTAGTCACTGAATAGACTGCTTCAGAGTTCTTGGTCCTCTAGCATTTCTATGCACACTGCCTTCTAGAAAGCTGTAGCCTCAAGAAAGGTTTGAGAGCCTTCACCCATCGTGTTTTCTCATAGCAATGAAGCCCCATTCCAAGCTTCTTACTTCTTAGCCATGAGCTCAGCTCTAGATTCTGTGTCCTAATTTTTATCCCCTTTACCTCTCAAGAACCCTCAGCCACCATTTTCTGATTTGGTCCTAAAGCCTGGTAATCCAGACTCATTGCTTTTATTTCTGTTCCGTTTCTGTCCTACAGAAATATTCATCTTGGTTTTTGATGATCCTTTTTACATTTTATCAATACAACATATGTGGAGCCATGTGGGTGTGTATAAGTATGACATTACTGCACTCCAGATATTTTCTACACACCTCTTCAACTTCATCTTGGGCCACATTTCCTTGCACTTATTAATCATCACAGCCTCAGAGTTCATCTTTCAGCTTCTAAAACATGCCAATACGCAATGTCTTTCCTAAGGGAATTTGTACATAATAATCTCTTTGCCTGGAGTATTCCTCACATGATTAAGTCTTCGCTAACTTTCAAGTCTCAGTTTAAGTTTAATCTGAAGTATTTCCTAATCACTTTCCCCAGAAATTCCAATCAACTACCCTTTCTGAGCATTTTATCCATAACAGTCATTACAATTTATAATGTGTGTTTACTTAATAAATTTTATGGTTCTGGGACACATGCGTGGCTCTGTTGGTTAAACGTCCAACTGTTGATTTCTGCTCGGGTCACGATTTTAGGGTCTGGAGCTCAAGCCCTGAGTGGGGCCCCACAGTCAGTGGGGAGCCTGCTTGCGATTCTCTCTCCCTCTCCATCTGCCCCCACCTCTCTAAAATCAATCAATAAATAAAATCTTTTAAAAATAATTTTATGGTTCTAAATACCCTATTTACTCTTTGGGAAAGTCTGCTACTAGCTATATTTTAAACGTATAAATCTAAAGGACCAGATTCCAGTTTATACCTAAAATCTATGTTAGTATTAAGTAACAGTATTATCATACTTGAATATTTTTAGTAAAACGTATATTCAGGCAAATTTATTTTTCAATTAATAGGCTAAAACAATGATAGGAAAAAACCTCTTGGTTTAGGTTTGCAATCAAGAATATCTTAGAGACGCCTGGGTGGCTCAGTTGGTTAAGCATCTGCCTTCAGGTCAGGTCATACATGATCCCAGGGTCCTGGGATCAAGTCCCACATCAGGCTCCTTGTTCAGTGGGGAGCCTGCTTCTCCCTCTGCCTGCTGCTCCCCCTGCTTGTACGCTCTCTCCTTCTCTGACAAATAAATAAAATCTTTAAAGAAAAAAGAATATTCTAATGTAGTTCAATTTGTTTTTCTTGTTGTAGTAGAACAAATGTCCGGATTCCCTTCTGTCACAATATAAATCACTGGTTTTCAAAGAATGGTTCAGAAACCTGTGGGGGATACCTATGACCATTTTAGGGTATATATAAGATCAAAACCATTTCCTTAGTAGTATGATGAGGCTATTTGCCCTTTTTTACTCTCATTCTCTCCTAAGCATACAATGGAGTTTTCCAGAGGCTAAATGATGAATGAAATCACACCAGAGCAAATGCAAAAAGCTAGTATAAGACTCCAGCTGTCGTCTACTAAATCAGATATTAAAAAGACTTACAAACATTTTTATAAAACAGGGCCACTTTTCTCACTGAATGGTTTTGTTCCAAAAATTTTTTTTCATAAAATGGTATTTATATTAGCATGTCATGGGCTTAATTTTGTTATTTTTAAATAAATACAAATTTTAAAAATCTGTTTTAATTTCTAATATGGTAAATACTGATATAACCATATTAAAATATATTTTAAAAACTCTAATGTTCTCGATACTTTTTAAGAATATAAAAGAATGCTGAAAATAGCAAGTTTCAGAACCATTAATGTAAAGAATATACATCATTAAAGTTTTATTTAATATTTCATTTTACTTCACAAGTGAGCTGGCTTGTCATTAAACACTGTTGGGTCCTTATTTAGAACAAGAAATCTAGTGAACACCTAATTTTGCTAGTAAATCCAATTCAAGGATTTAAAAGATGATCATATTCTTGGATTTTTATCAGTAACATTCTGGGGAGTCAAGATACCAGTTAAGAGTATTTGTTACAAAGGGGATCAAAATCCCCGGTTTAAGACTCAACCACAACAGTGCAAATAACAATCAATCAATTAGATAGTAAAAGCTGAATTGTCTAGATGGAAGAGTAAATTTTTATCAGGTATACCTTTCTGAAGATTTACATTTTAGCAGATTTGTAACACTGATACAACACACACTGAGTTGTGAATACATTTTATAGCTCTTAAGACATTAATAAGTAACATTATCATTTATTATATAATGAAACAAAGAAAGCCTAATTACTATAAACAAGATAGATTTTGAAATGTTTAATATGTATTTTAAATGCATTTCAAATACATGGTACATTTCTATGTAACATGAAGCAAAGAAGGAACTTCTATCACCCCCAATCCAAGAACATTACCATACATACAATTTACGTAATGAGCTTGCTCCAATTCCATCAACCATTTTACTTACTTTTCTTTAATGTTACTAATAATTATCTTCTACTCACTTAACATGCACCTGTCCTATGTCAATATTACCATAACTATTTATAAATAGTGTTACGGTCTACCCAGGATTATAAATCCTAACACTGCCATAGCCTGCTCGTGTAGTTCTATTACTTGCATTAATACTTAACATGCTTTTAAACTGTTAAAGTTAAATTAACTTATACCTCTAGTAACTCTGACGAAACATCAAATTTGAATTCTTTGCCATTTTCTTCCTCTGGTTCCATGCGTTTGTAAAACAGCATATATGCACTGTGTGTCTTTAAGAGGCAAAGAAAAAAGAGGTATATTTTCATTTTGACGAAGTATAACTATAAAATTAGGTAACATGGAAGAAAGAAAACAATGTAAGTTATATATGAAAAAATGATTACCTTTTCAAAGGAGAAATCCATAAATTTATCTGTAACAGAATCATAGGTCTTGGTCTGTTTAAAAAAAAACAAAAGTTTTTCTTCTTTAAAAAATATATTTATTTCAGTTGTATTTATATATAAAATATTTCATAAACAGCTAGCTTATTCTTTATAATAACTTTGTAAGTAATTTTCAAATAGTATTACATTCATTAAAAATCCTTGACAGAAGTTCTTGCCTAAGAGTATTGTTGACCCTTGAATAACACAGGTTTGAACTACAAAGCTTCACTTAAAGGCAGATTTTTTCCCCCAATAAATACAATAGTGTACTGTAAATGTATTTTCCTTATGATTTTAAAAGACAATTATTTATTTATTTTAGAGAGAGAGAGCACAAGTGATGGGGAGAGGCAGAGGGAGAAGGTGAGGGAGAGAATCTCAAGCAGCAGAGCCCGACGACGTAGGTCCCGATCTCAATCCTGAGATCACCTGAGCCAAAATCAAGAGTCAGATACCCAATCGACTGAGCCACTGAGGTGCCTCTCCTTATGATTGTCTTATTAACATTTTCTTTTGTCTACTTTATTGTAAGAATATTATAAGAATACAGTATATAATAAGTGTAACATACAAAATATGTATTGACTGAGTGTTCATGTTATCAATAAGGCTTCTGATCAACAGACAAAAATTACACTCGAATTTTTTACTGTGTGGGGGCCTGGCATATTTAACTCCCACATTGTTCAAGGGTCAACTGTAACTGACAACAAGTTTCAAAATATTTTTAAAGATACTTAACCATGAAACATATCAAGCATAATAAAACGTACTTGCAATGTAAGAACTACCTTTTAAGAAAGAGCTTTGCAAAGTTTATTTCCTTTTTATTTTTTTTGGAGGAAATATCCCAGGAGTAACATCTAGAGATGCAACAGGTTTAATCATGGCATCAGTAACTTATTACTTCCTTCTTCTACCCATTTCTGAAGTGTTAGCGATTTTGCCTACTTCTTTTCTATTCAAAGCAGCACATAAGAGTACCAAAGAACAATAAGGAAGTCCTTCATTAAAATCCACAATGAGAACAGTGATTTCACAACAGACATGGCTATGCAAGTGAAAAATAACTTGTCTGTGATATGGAAAGGACTAGTTAATGCTTGACTTAGAATCAAAACAGTATTTTAAAACTGTTTTCAGAACATTGGTACTTGGATAAAATGCCTATGAAATACAATTATTATAATTATGTTATTATATTATAATACTACTACTCCAACCTAATTGTCTTTTTTCATGTCTTAGGGCCAATTACGTAACAGGTGAGATATTCTTTGTGTATCCTATCAATAGTAATAACCAGGTTGCTGCTGCTGTTATAAAAAAAGCACTGAAAGAATAATTCTTTGAAATTTAGCTCCAGCTAATTTCCTTGACAAAGATTTTTCATATCAAATCAAAAAAGAGTAATTTCTTTTTGCTCGAATCTCAAAGCATTCAAGTGGACAATTTCTTCCATCATGTTTCATGGCAATGCAATTCAATTCCTATACTACTATTTTTCAGGATGTGAGGGCGATCTGGCTGCGACATCTGTCACCCCATTGATTGCCAAGGTTGATTCGGCTGATCTGGCTGCTGGCTAGGCGGGTGTCCCCTTCCTCCCTCACCGCTCCATGTGCGTCCCTCCCGAAGCTGCGCGCTTGGTCGAAGAGGACGACCTTCCCCGATAGAGGACCGTTCTTCGGTCAAGGGTATACGAGTAGCTGCACTCCCCTGCTAGAACCTCCAAACAAGCTCTCAAGGTCCTATACTACTATTTTTCAATTTTAAGTCTTAATCTTCTTTATCATTTGAAGGCAGAAATTGTAATTTAAAAAATATTTCCCGGGGGCGCCTGGGTGGCACAGCGGTTAAGCGTCTGCCTTCGGCTCAGGGCATGATCCCGGCGTTATGGGATCGAGCCCCACATCAGGCTCCTCCGCTATGAGCCTGCTTCTTCCTCTCCCACTCCCCCTGCTTGTGTTCCCTCTCTCGCTGGCTGTCTCTATCCTGTCGAATAAATAAATAAAATCTTTAAAAAAAAAAAAAAATCTTCCCGGTGTCTGGCATATATGCCGAACAGACTAGACTTTTTTTTTTTTTTCAAAGATTTTATTTGTTTGACAGAGATAGAGACAGCCAGCGAGAGAGGGAACACAAGCAGGGGGAGTGGGAGAGGAAGAAGCAGGCTCCCAGCGGAGGAGCCTGATGTGGGGCTGGATCCCAGAACGCCGGGATCACGCCCTGAGCCGAAGGCAGATGCTTAATGACTGAGCCACCCAGGCGCCCCCTAGACTTCTAATAAATAACAATTGAATAAATTTTAGATTTAATCACAGCAAATTAAAAGAAAGTTAAGTGGTTTTGCTATTGGATTTTATGATACCACACAGCACTTGGAAAGTCACAAACCATTTATAACTTCTGAATAAAACTTACTGTCATCTCTCCACCAAAACATTCAGAGGCCAGTTGAGCAGAATCAAAAGGTTTTACCTCAGCATCATTAAAAAGATACCTAAAACAGAGCATATAGTGTTTGATCAAGTATATACATACTGAGTATTATGCCTATTATAAAAATACATACTGAAAAAAACTACAAAACTTGATCAAATTATTTTTAAAAAGAGGTAAATAAATTCAAAGTTCTTATTTTTTGATAACACTAACCTACTAGAAATTGGGAATATAATTTTACAAATTATAACTGCCCTAAAATCTGATAAATCCATTTATAAACTAGGAGTAACAGAAGAATTCATAAAACAAAGAAAAAGTTTGCATGGACAGAAAAGATTAAGAGATGGGAGAACTTCCAAAGATAAAAATGCCATTTCAAAATTTATGATCAAAAAAGACTCAAAATATATTTATGGAATTATTTATATTCAAATAGACAAACAAGGTAAGATACCACTGGCTTAAAGAGTTCAACAAAACTATTCTGCTAACTGATCAATTTACCAATGTACATTTTGTCCAAAGCAATATCCCTAACATTTAGAACAATGCCTACCATAGATACATAGCCTCTATACATGAGACTCTACCTAATAACATCTGAAGACCAAAAAACAGCTCTTAAGCACTGATTTAATGACTTCCATCCACTACCTTGATAAAAGGTGATAAATAGAATGTGCGGGTTGGAAGGGGAAAAGTAAGGTGGAGAGTAGAGCATGGAGGTAACTTCAAATTGCCTTATATATGGACCCTGTAACCACCCTATAGGAGACATTCAGTAAACAGCTCTTGAATGAGTGAACAGAGATAGAAAAGATTTGGAAGGTACAATATTGTCTATGAATCTAAAGTTGTGTGCAAAACCTTGTGTGTTCATTTTTCTTGGGAGAACATTCATCAAATTCTCAAAAGAAGGTTAAGAACAATCGATTCCTACTGTCCTCTGAAAGTTGTTTTCATTAAAAATTGTCTGTCCCCTTTCCTAATTTTATAGAAAGTTTTTAGAAAAATAAAATCAGAAAACATATCTGAAGCAAAAACAATCATAAGTTTATACTTTAAAAACAGAAAAAATTCTTTTAAATCCCAAGAATAAAATACTTAAAACTCACCATTTGTTGTTTTTATAAGCATGTGGATTGACTATATCTCTGATGAAGCTATAATAGTGCCCACCATCTGCTGTTCCTGTGTGAACAGTCACTCCTATTAAGTCATACTCATAGCTTTCTGTGTCTTTTGAATGATCACCGACTTCCTTAAAACCTGAAATGATTTACATAATAGTAATAATGTTGAAAACTGCACAGTAACATCTTTGAATCACTTTACCTCACTTTACATAATATATTTTATATACAGAAATAGGCACAGATACATTATATAATAGGTACAAAACAACTCTATTTGTTAGTCATTCCCCATCCACAGCCTACAATTTAAGGAACACTTATACAAATCATTTGGAAAAACAATTGTAAGTAGGGACAACGTCAATATAATATATAAATATAAAATATGCTTTTTGTTTAATCTTATTACTTTTGAAATAGATAGTACAATATTGTTCATTCAAGTTTATCTTTTTTTTTTTTAAGATTTTATTTATTTGTTTGACAGAGAGAGAGACAGCCAGTGAGAGAGGGAACACAAGCAGGGGGTGTAGGAGAGGAAGAAGCAGGCTCCCAGCAGAGGAGCCTGATGTGGGGGGCTCGATTCATTCAAGTTTATCTTATTAGGAGCAAGCAAACACAAGATCTGGAAAGGCATTAAGATACTCATGACCTTTAATCTCAGGTTAAGAAAAAGGTAGCATGCTTGCAATTGTTTATTAGTTAATAGAAAACATTCTGTACTAGGAGACAGAAACAATTAAGAGACATCCTTCCTGTCCCCAAAGATTTAAACTTGAAAGGTATAAAAGATATTAAGGAAAAACTACAGAATGATCTAATAAGTTTGAGATTTATGACTTAGACTTATGCTCTGTATACCCAGCATCATATACAAAGGAAAAAGTATAATCAGAAACAAGTAAAAGCAGATTAGGTTAACTTGAGTGCACAGTCTAAACTGGAAAGTGACAACTGAGGAGACAAGGAAATGGCTGACTGTGTCTTAATAGTCACTGAGAAGTATGGATGTGCTAGGATCTGACTCTGAATGCATCACTTATGGCCTAAAAAAATCCTCCATCTTGGC
This sequence comes from Ursus americanus, assembly GCF_024610735.1. Classification (NCBI taxonomy): domain Eukaryota; kingdom Metazoa; phylum Chordata; class Mammalia; order Carnivora; family Ursidae; genus Ursus; species Ursus americanus. Next base: position 28,243,073 of record NC_142133.1, read on the forward strand.
ATAAACTTCTGCTACTTCTACACAAGGAAGCATCATGAAAAATACCAGAAAGCACAATAACTGGGCAGTTTTGCTATAATTATATAAATGGTTTGAAAAGAGTTCTAAAAAGTAGGGTGTATATACACTGCCTACTTCTTAACTTTGCCTATATTTTCAAAGTTATCATCTTCTACTGGCTCATTTGATGCAACCTCTAAACACACTCAAATTCTAAGGGTAGGGGGTGCCTGGGTGCCTCAGTCCATTTAGCATCTGCTTTCTGCTCAGGTCATGACTCCCAGGGTCCTGGAATCAAGCCCTGAGTAAGGCTCCCTGCTCAGCAGGGAATCTGCTTCTCCCTCTCCCTCTGCTGCTCCCCTTGCTTGTGCTCGCTCTCTGTCAAATAAATACATAAAATCTTTTAAAAAAATTCCTAAGGGTAAAAATACCCCCCCTTAACTCTATTCCTCTATAGCAATAGTCACCATCTTCTCTCCTCTTTTCAAAGAAAGAGTACGTTCTTCTCTTAAAAAGAATAGCCCATGCTCACCGTTTACATTTCTCATCTCCCATTCAGTGAAACATTTACTGGATACTCATTAAGTGCCAGGCAAAGGAGTATAAAGATTCAAATGCAGTTCTCTTTCCCAAATCTTAAAATACAGTGGCTTATTCAAACCTTAAAAATTTTAATCAAGAGAACTTCTTATATAAAGAAAACATTGCTAGAACCCTATTATGTAAAACAGAACTTCTCCAACTAAAAAATGGAAAGGCAAGAGTTAGACCTGTTCTGCTTTTTTTGCTCACAATTCACAATCATTAACATGGCCTACAAACAAAATGACGTGGCCATTGCCTTTTGCCCATCTCATCAACTCCACCCCCACTTCCTACCCACCTAAAAACATTAGCCATTCCTCTCAATCTAGTCCTTACTCAAGTTCTGCTTCATTCTTATCTTTATAAAAGCCCTCCCTAATACCCCTAGATTTGAGATACACTCACCATCCTAATGACACATTCTGTTTATAATTTCTTAATAAGACTTGCCTCCTAGACTTAAGTTCCATGAGATAAGGAACCATATGTATCTTGTTCATTGCCATGTCTGTAATGCCTAGCAGAGTGCCTAGAATGTAGTTCTAATAAATGCCAAATATCTACTGACGAATTAACTGAACATGCCATACTGTATTTAAATACAATCCCCTTTCTAAAATTCAATTTCATTCTATTAAATGTGTAGTTGGTTACAACTTTATAGTTATGACTGTCTTGTTACAGAGACTTACAATAAACATAGGTAGGAAAAAGAGATAAAAAGTTACCTTCTTTCCTATCACTCTTTCCCATTAGAAAATCTTCTGTATAGGGCGTCATATCCAAACGTAATGGGAAGGAAAAGTGTGTGTTCACTTTCTCTTTCATCATTGTTACCATATTAAATGTATACCTCATAGTATTAAAACTCAGAATGCGAGGCAATTTCTTAAAACACGCCCTGAAAGACAGAAGGAAAAAAAAAGAAAAAAAGTAAAAAGAAAACTTAAAAATCTCTTCCAAAAGTACTTTAGCTGGTAACACTTACATTTACTCTACATGTATTTCAGTATTCAACTCAGTAAATAATAAACAGTATTTTAAATCATGCTCCTATTAAATATATTTATACCTATATTCCCCTCTTACATGCCTTTTTCCATTGTAAAAGGGTTTTCCTGTGCCTAAGTAAGAAAAAAAATTAAGCATACTGTGGTAAATTTCACGAAGAAGATATGTAAAGGTGCTATGGAAACAAAAAAAGGCGTCACACTGAACTTCAAAGGTAAGGAGTAATGTCTTTGGTTCAGAATTTTCTTTTCCATCTTAAATAACAGAAATTGAACTATTTATTTTTATAAATTAGAAATGCAAAGTTTGACTGTATCATTTACTAGATTTATGATCCTCAGCAAGTTACTTAGACTGTCTGAGCTTAATCCCTAATTTGGAAATTCCTACGTCTCTTGATATTGCAACAATAGCAGCAGCAGCAGCAAGTTACCTAAGTCTTATGGTTTAACAAATATTGCTAGTTCAAATTAAAACAACCCAAAATGTCAGTTTAAACAAAAAAATATATAAAAGCTTGGATTCATGAAAAATACGCACTTTGGGGAATAATTCTTCATTGAACTTAAGATTCTAAAAAGATTCTGTTTAAATTAAGAGCTTAGTTTAAGAAAAAATTAGGAATTTAGGAAGACAAGGAAGGTAGGGGAATGATTTCATAAACAGGAAATAAGTCTAAAAATCCATCATTACTGATTATTTGGGAGACTGGCAAAAGATGATGTTATAGAAATATAAACGAGTCAAATGATGAATGGCCTTCTGTGCAATGTCAGAGTATAAACTGCATCCTGAGAGCTAAGAGTAACTAAAGGACTGTGGTGGACTGTGGAACCATGCAAGACTCAGGATAAATGACGTAACAGAACTAAAAGAGATAAAAGTTATGTTACAGACTTACTGAATCTATGAGACACACAAGTCACAGCTGGGAGAACACAGCACAACATTCTGAATTAGGTAAGATGAATTAAGAATCATAAGCATGTCAATAGAGAGTGATGTTATGGTAGCAGACAAAATTATTCAGGAAAAGAATGAATAAACTAAGAAAAACAGGTTTGAAGATAGAGCAAAAGATGATCCTTAGCCCATTTCTGTTGACCACTTACTATGTTATCACAAACATTCAAAAGTATGGCAAGAGTGTAAAAGGACTGAGTGCCACTTTGCCTAAAAGAGGAGACAGTATTTCAGAAAAACAGCAAAACCGTATGAACCAAAAGAAGGGAATGTTTCAAAAAGCAGAAAGTTATCAAGAATGATAGGTATTTTCAGTAAGCTTATTTATTCCAACTAAAAAGACATTCTCAAAAGAAAATGCCTCAGCCTATCAATTATCTTTTATTGATTCCTCATTATACCCCTCCACAGTAACGAACTTTTGACTGACTCCATTTTGTTTAAGTCTTAACTCATACCCTATCCCAATTCTCATTGGATGGGCCTGTCTTCCTCCTGTAACTGCCTGCACAGCTATGCTTTAAGTATCTCTATTGTACAACTTTTCTCTCTTGCAACCAACCTGACATCTGGAGAATAAGAAAAAGAGTACCATTCCTATCAGTGCAGATTTCTCTGGAAAAATCTTCTATTAAGCAATTTTAACAGATGGCTTTTCATTTTCTGCCTTCAGACATGCTCAGATCTATCTAGAAAAGTCCTGTTTGATCCCCAAACTCTTTCTAGACTCCATTTTCCTTGTTTTTTTAAACAAGTTTTTTTAAACTTGTAAAATTAATGATCTATACTTGATGCTATGTACCCTGACAGCCCGGCTTCTATCGCTACAACCTGAAAAAACAAACTACTAAACTAACTTTCTGCAAAACCCAGTGCTTTTTACTCAGCTGTCATTTCCCCCCTCTTTTTTGTGGACTATGTCAATTGAATATCTTCTTCAGGAGATTCTCTTCCCCAGTTTCCAGGTTACCATCCTATCATGATTTTCTTTCTTTCCTAGCTTCAATTCTGTCACTTTTTTCTCTGCACTTTTAGGTTGGCTTAGGTCTCATAGTCAGTCCTTTACAACAGTTATGTTCTTTCTCAGACACAAGTTCAAATGGTACCAACTAATTATGCAAATAATCCCAAAACCTAGATGTTAATCGTTTTATGTCATTGTATACCAATCATATCTTCTATTACTGGTCGATGCAAATCCTCTACTTGAGGCAAACTAGCCGAATCCCAGGCTTCTTGCACATACAAGGCATTTCTATTTCTCTGCCTTTGCTCCTAATAACTAACTGCATATAATGCTCCCTCAATCCAATTTCTACTTGTCATTCAATATTCACTTGTAGAATTGAAACCTCTTTACCCAATTACTCCATCCTAAATAGGCCATTTTATTTGGGTCTTAAAAAAAAAACCTCTCGCTTCAGAGAATCAGAGGATCTCTTTAGTTCATGAGTAGACTCTTTATCATGATTCACTGAGTAAACACCAAAGGCTAAAGCAATCAGACCTTGGTAAATATTTAAAAGGACACAAAAACTTGGAAAAATTTAAGGATGCTTCAAAGTATAATAATTGAATGACTGAATATTCAATTGAATAACTGAATGAAAAGCTGCTGTATAAGAATAAGCTTGGGGGCCTGCATGTTCAGTCAGTAAGCATCTGACTCTTCATTTTGGCTCAGGTCATGATCTCATGGCTGTGGGATCAAACCTCACATGAGGCTCTGTGCTTAGTGTGGAGTTTGCCTGAGATTCTCTCTCTCCCCCTCTGCCTCTGCCCCCCACCACTTAAAATAAAATCTAAAAAAAAAAAAAAAAAAAAAAAAAGAAAGCTCCAAGCAGCTGACCTTAACCTTAATCACACAATTTTCATAAAAGTTTAACATGAATTTATCATTTGTGTTTTACTTTCATTTGATGATGTATCCAAACGATAAACATTACATTTTAAAAAGCATACCTTTTTTCAGCTCGTACTTTCTTCCCACAATGAGAACAAGTATACATGTTGTCACCTTCTAAAGTATCTTTAATAGTAACTTCATCAAGAGATTCCTGTGTATTAAATCAAATTTTAAAGTTCCATATTATTGTTTACAGTATGCAAAATTATAAAATTCTGCCCAAGGGCAGAATGCACAGAGGAAAGCAAACTTTTTTATTAAAAGATTCTAAATTTTAGCAAAAAAAATTTTTCCCTCAAATTGAATAGATGTTCCATGAATCTTACTAAATTTTTCAAAAATATTTTCAAACTATTTCAACTTTGGGGAAAAAAAATGAGCTTTGTGGTCTACCTATAATTCTTATTTGATCTGCACAGGAAGAAGAAAATAAATAAAAACATGAAAGTTAATTTTCTATCAAGATGACAAACATAAACCTGCTATACACAAGTAATTAAATTAAAAGCAGAAAAAGTCTAACAATATGTAAAATGTTACTTACATAAATGTTCTTCATATCAGCCACTTGGCACCTCACAGTATAAAACTCTTCAGCAGTTTGACTAACGTGTTCACAATCCTGGTCAATAAACACTCAAATATTAGTAATTTATTTAGGCTAAAATATACATTAAGATTTCAAAAAAGTAAAGAACAGGTGCAATACCTACCAAGGACACAACATTGTTTGTAATTACACCTCCAAACAAACTTTTGACGGTATTTTTCTTTAAAAACAAACAAAAGAGAGTAATTAAAATTGGGCAAATCTGTACAGATTTCAAAGAAACATCAGTGTTCTGGTACTAACCAGTTCTGGAGACATTTCTTCAATTTTAGTAATGAGATCAGTAAAAAATTCTGTCATATCCTTCTGCTCCCCAGTATTCAGAGGCTGCTTATCCATAGTGTATGTTTTACAAAAGGGTCTAGGATTATATGCTTTGCATTCACTCTCCTGCAAAGGAAAAGGGGGAGGGGTGAATCATGAAACAATCAAAAAAAGCTACATCTCAAAAAAAGAACATTATCACAAGGTTCTTGAATAAATAACAAAACAACAAAACAGGGAGTAAACAGAACTGCTACAGAACTGCTCTTTTCTATTTCGTTTTTTATTTTCATGGCATTTTTAAAATAAAATTCAATTAATTAACATATAATGTATTATTTGTTAGAGCTAGAGGTGATTCAGTCTTTTCTTTAATAATTTTTATTAGTCACCATACAGTACATCCCCCGTTTTTGATGCAATGTTCCAGGATTCATTATTTGCGTATAACACCCAGCACACCATGCGATACGTGCCCTCCTTAATACCCATCACTGGCCTATCCCAATCCCTCACTCCCCTCCCCTCTGAAGCCCTCAGTTTGTTTCCCAGAGTCCACAGTCTCTCATGGTTCATTCCCCCTTCTGTTTACCCACCCTTCATTCTTCCCTTCCTTCTCCTACCGATCTTCCTATTTCTCATGTTCCATAAATGAGTGAAACCATATGATAATTGTCTTTCTGTGCTTGACTTTTTCACTTAGCATAATCTCCTCCAGTCCCGTCCATGTTGCTGCAAATGTTGTGTTTTCGTTCCTTCTGATGGCTGAGTAATATTCCATTGTATATATGGACCACATCTTCTTAATCCAGTCATCTGTTGAAGGGCATCTCGGCTCCTTCCACGATTTAGCTATTGTGGACAATGCTGCTTGAACATTGGGGTGCATATGGACCTTCTCTTCACTACGTCTGTATCTCTGGGGGAAACACCCAGTAGTGCAATTGCTGGATCACAGGGTAGCTCAATTTTTAACTTTTTAAGGGACCTCCACACTGTTTTCCAAAGTGGCTGTACCAACTTGCATTCCCACCAACAGTGTAAGAGGGACCCCCTTTCTCCACATCCTCTCCAACATTTGTTGTTTCCTGCCTTGTCAATTTTTGCCATTCTAACTGGTGTAAAGTGGTATCTCAAGGTGGTTTTCATTTGAATTTTCCTGATGGCTAATGATTTTGAACATTTTTTCATGTGTCTGTTAGCCATTTGTATGTCTTCATTGGAAAAGTGTCTGTTCATATCTTCTGCCCATTTTTTGATTTGTTTCACGTGTATTGAGTTTTGATTCATCAGTCTTATATAATACTCAGTGCTCATGACAACACATACCCTCCCCAATGTCCATCACTCAGTTACCCCATCCCTTTACCCCCCTAACCTCCAGCAACCCTCAGTTTGTTTCCTATGGTTGAGTCTCTTACGGTTGGTCTCCCTCCCTGGTTTTGTCTTGTTTCATTTTCTCCTCTGCCCCTATGATCCTCTGCCTTGTTTCTTAAATTCCACATATCAGTAAGATCAAAAGATAATTCTTTCTCTGACTGACTTATTTTACTTAGCAAATACCCTCCAGTTCCATCCACACATTTTCAATTTAATAGTCTTGGTGCCCAAAGATGCTTAAATTACTGTTACAAAATTTGTATTTTTTTAAGTCTAATAATTTCTAGGAAGGAACCTGGGACTCAAAGGATGCAGATTTGTACTATGAAACTATAAAACAGAAAAAATTTTGCAGGCTAAATAAGTTTTCCTACAGACTGAAATTAAGTAGTTTTTTGTTTTTAAAATTTTTGTATATTCATTTGAGAGAGAGAATGCACAAGCGAGAGCACAAGCACACAGGGAGGATCAGAGGGAGAGGGAGAAGCATATTCCCCACTGAGCAGGGCGTCTAACAGGGGATTTGATTCCAGGACCCCAGGATCATGACCTGAGCCGAAGGCAGACGCTTAACCAACTGAGCCACCCAGGCACCCGTGAACTTTAATAGTTCTTAAAGAGTAGCTGAAGGACACCTGGGTGGCTCAGTCTGTTAACATTTGCCTTCTGCTCAGGTCATGATCCTGGAGCCCTTTATGGGGCTCCCCACTCACTGGTGAGTGCGTTTCTCCCTCTGACCCTCCCTCCCCACCCTGGACTTGTGCGCAAATGCACGCGCTCTCTCTCACAAAAATAAATACAACCTTTAAAAAAAAAAGTGGTTTAAAACACTGTTTTGTCAGTTCAGATGGCATGCTCCAACTCTGTTAAAGAGAAATTAAAAGTGGGACTGGGGCGCCCGGCTGGCTCAGTCAGTTGAGCATCCAACTCTTTTGATTTCAGTTCAGGTCATGATCTCAGGGTTTTGAGACTGAGCCCCGATCAAGCTCCATGCAGCCTGCTTAAGATTTTCTCTTTCCCGCTCTCCCTCCAAAAAAAGTTGCAATCCAAGAATGACTACTAAATCTTTTATTTTTGTTAAAAATCTAACTTATTGACTCCTTAGTAAGTGTGAGAAGCTGAAAAATACACAAATAAACATGATATAATCTTTGTCCTCAGGATTCTAACAGATGAGATGAGTAACTTTCACTACAAGTGGTAGGTATGACACAAGAGTTGTGGAATCATGGTTTTCTTAGAGTTGAAAATAAGTTGCTACGGGAAAGATCACAACAAGACAGAAAAGTGCTAAGAAAAGAGTGCTGCAGGCAGCAGCAGCAGCAGAAACAGCTGCACAAGTGATGAAGCAACAGAATGTGGGCTTCCAAGGGGTGACATTTGCTACAGGATTCGACTGGATGTAGGAAGGGATAAAAGAGGAGGCTGAAGGGGGGGTCTGGCTGGCTCAGTTGGTACAGCATGTGATTCTTGATGTCAGGACTCTGGGTTCGAGCCCTATATTAGGTGTTGAGAATACTTAAAAAAAAAAAAAAGTAAAATCTTAAAAAAAAAAAAAAGAGAGAGGAGGTTAAAAGGAGAAGGCAAAACCAGAAGACATGTGCCATGCTGATGAATCTGAATACTATTCTGTTCATAATAAAAAAAATCACTGAAGAGTTTTAAGCAGAGGAATAATACTGTAAGATTTGCTAACTTTTTAAGATTGATTACTTTTATAATTTTGGGGGTGGGAATTAAAAGGGACAAAGAGAAATCAATCAGAAAACTCGGGGGGAGGAGGGGAGGTTGACCCTGTTTTGGGAAAAGGACCAGATACAAAAAATTCTTTAAAGGACAAATTAATAGTCATCATGCAGAAGAGTGACATGCAACTGTTAAAAGTCACTTTGACAAAGAACATCAATAACTGACAATTCAATTTGAAAAATAAGAATATATAGTCAGGACAAATGCAATACAAATGAACTTCATTTAATGTTTTCTAACTTACATAGGTTATATCTAAATAGTTTTCTATATATGGCTCTCAAACATACCATTAAATATGTAAACATTTTTTGAAGCTCCAGAAGAGTGGTCTTGTGCTTCATATCTTCTGAATACTGGAAATCAAGAGAAAAATGTTCCATTAAAACACACAGAGGGTAGTAAATTAGTCTAGAAAAGAAAGTATTACAATGTGCTTAATACTGTATCTGTTTTCATTCTTTTGGCTCTATGTAAGAAAAACAATCTATTCTTTATTTAGCAATTTAGCATTTTAAAAATTTATCCATTATATAAATGTAGCTTTTATTACATCACTATTACGTCAGAAAACTGAATAAAGAGATCTTTAAAAAAAATTGCTTTTCAGATCAACACTCATTTGGTACAACGCTGTTTTCACAAGCTGGTAACTGTACAGGAGCAGAAAACATAATAAGTGTGCAACAAAGGTGTTTTCTACAAATAAATCCATACATTTAAAAAACTGTAATATAATGATAAATGACATCTCTCCATCATCTAGTCATATCTTTATTTTTTTCTAGAACAGTATATATCCTTAATACTGCAGAAAAATTACCGGCCAACATACTTGAAAACGTTCTATATATTCAAATACTATTAACTGAAATTCAGGTATCTGGCTAGACTCATTCACTAGAGAGTTAGTCCTGAACACCAGCCTTATAGGCACTTATCAGATATGCTCTAGCTCACCCAAATATTTTTAAAAACTATGAAATATTATCCTCACTACAAACTACTTGTCAAAATTTTGAAGAAGCTCTGATAGTCTAGTGGAATAATAAGCCTTCTATATGCCAGAAGTATACACTAGTTATTTGCGTCAATTTTGTGGGGAGTGTTCAGTAATGTGGTTTTGCTATTTAGGAGCTTATAATCAAGCTGAGGACATAAAGACACTGAAAAGGAATCTATTCAACATATCATTACAGCAAAATTGTATAATATTAAGTACAGGAACTGAATAAAAGGAATCAACAAAATTGACAAAACAACTATAGTAATACAACTGACCTATGGGAGGCTTAATACTCCATGAGATTAGAGTAGAAGTCACACAAAACATTATTTTCCAATGTTAACAGAACGGTGACGATACATGATACATGCACACTGCATAAACAATTCAAAAATGATCAGGAATAAAGACTTGGATTTATATTTTCATTGCTGGAGAATAAGTATTAGTTGGCTGAAGAACAGAAGTGACTGAAGTCTTCTAGGTTAAGAAAAAATAAGAATGTTTTATTCTACTTAATGTAGAAGTCCTAAATATATACATGTTTGCACCCATTAAGACGGTTATTGTCAAAAAACAGAAAACAAGTGTCAGCTGGGGTGTGAATAAATTGGCACCTTTGTACATTGCTGGTAGGAATGTAAAATGGCACAGCCACTTTGGAAAACCAGCACGGTGATGCCTCAAAAAGTTAAACACAGAATTCCCATATGATCCAGCAATTCCACTTCTGGGTATATACACAAAACAAGTGAAAAGAGGGACTCGAATGGATATTTGAACACTCATGTTCATGGAAACATTATTAAAATAGCCAAAAGATATAAGCAGCCCAGAAGTGTCCACTGACAGATGAATGGATAAACAAAATGTAGTACAGATATATAATGGACTATTATTCAGCCTTAAAAAAGGAAATTCTCTGATACATGCTACAACATGGATGAACCTTGAAGACACTATGCTAAGACTGTAGGATTCCACTTAAGTGAGGTATCTAGAATAGTCAAATTCATAGAGACAAGTAGAATGGTAGCTGCGTGAGGTTTGGGGGAATGGAGAATGGGACGTATTTAATGGGTACAGAGTTTTAGTTGGGGGAAGTGAAAAAATTTTTAAGACTGATGGTGGTAATGCAATGTCAATGTACTAACCACAGAACTGTACACTTATATACGGTTAAGATGGTAAATTTTAGTTGGGTATATTTTACCACTATTAAAATACATGTAGCTTTCTTTATTCTTCCTGTGAACACAGAAAAGGAAATAAAAATAACTATGGGGCGCCTGGGTGGCACAGCGGTTAAGCGTCTGCCTTCGGCTCAGGGCGTGATCCGAGCGTTCTGGGATCAAGTCCCACATCAGGCTCCTCCGTTGTGAGCCTGCTTCTTCCTCTCCCACTCCCCCTGCTTGTGTTCCCTCTCTCACTGGCTGTCTCTCTCTCTCTCTCAAATAAATAAATAAAATCTTAAAAAAAAAAAATAATTATTTACATGAGTGCATTAGTTAAGTGCACATTTGACTACTTTCCAAAGTCATGTCAAATTCTATTGTTAAGAATTTTTTATGTAGAGACAAGTCTAAATTTAGTTTTTAACCAAAAACATCATTTATGAGACCTACTCCCAATTAACACATCTGATTGTTCTTTCTCGAGCTACATTTTAATTCCTGAAAGTGCTAATGGTTAAACGGTGATTATTAATATTTAGAAAAGAAATCATGAAGTATGGTTATGTTAACAGCCAGAAAAAAAAAATCACTGAAATTATGCCTCTTTGCTCATCACTGGTTCTATACAAATTAAGCAGATGGGGCCACAAATTTAGTCACAAAAATTTCAATACGCTAAATGAATCAGTTATTCAACTATTTCTAAGCATAATCAGTCTCAGAAGATAAACTTAAAAGCATTAAAATAACTAACATTAAAAAATAAAAAACCCACTTGACTATAACCTGGAGACTTTGAAGCCTAACTTAAACATATTAAGAATTCACTGATAGTACATAAAGAATTGCAATACTTTTTTTGGGGGTGGGGGGAAGTCAGGACATCAAGATGAAATGATGGAGGAAAATCAACCCAAGTACAAGCATAAAGTAAGTTGGCCAAGAAATTATAAAACCAGTGCAGAAGGCAAACTAAACAGTCCACGGTTAAAAAAGTGAAAACTAGAAATAAAAAGAAAAATAACATGAAGCGGACCTTACCCAAATAACTAGGCCCACAGTCAAATTTACTTTGAGACAAAAATAAAACAAGTTAAGTGATTCTGGTACATTCCCCTACTTTGTTTTAGGCTTTGCTTATTTTGTATGTAAAGAAAATTTCTATTTATTTTTACTGAAAATACCATGTTCACTGTACACACTGACTGTATACATTCCACAATTTGTGTTCTCCTTTGAGAAATAAATTATATTAATATGTTAGGAGTAATCTATTTAAATGTAAAAATAATTTATACATGAGCTAGCTATGTAATCAAATACTGTCATTTTTTAATTCATAAATTATTTTCTCAATGTTTTACTAAATTGAAATAATCAAGACTAACAAAATTTAAGAATTTTCTTTTACAGCTTTAATACTTAAGTGAGGAAAACTGTACCTTAGCAGTGAAGACAGCCTGTCTTGCCTCAGGTATCATATAAAGTTGCTGAATAGTAGAAGCCAAGTAACAAGTAGCTCCAAGGTTAGTAAGGCCAACAAATCTACACTCAGCACGAACATCCTCATGGGGCCAGTAGTCCCACTTATAAGGCGCATGGGCTGTTGAAAAAAGAGGGAGGAAAAGATGCCCCCCCAAAACAAACTATTAAACATAATGTATTTCGCTTTTACTAACAGCCACTACTCTCCATTACTTTAGTCAATATACATAAAACATTATATATGATAACCTAAAACTAATGTAACATTGTATGTCAACAATAGTCAAAAAAGAAATAAAATTACTAAGAATACATAGGAAAACTAATTCCTTCTCTAAAAATTCAGACTGCCAATATCTGATTTTACTTGCCACTAAATTATTTAACCAAAAAATTCCAAAATATTTCAGATACCTATAAAAAGTCCTTTATACCCGTTTTTTAAAAGAAATCAATGTTTACTTTTTTAACATCCTAGTTTATAATGTTAAAAGTGTATGAGTAATGAATTCTTTCTACAGCCATGCGCTCCAAAATCTCTTTTCTTCTCACAAAATTTAGAAAGATTAAAAGGAAAACAGTGCTTACACTGCATGTGTTGTGCCATAACCCAGTTGTGTATTAGCCTGTAGTTCTCAACGGATCCCTTTACCATCTCTACTAACAAATCGTAAGCAGCAGCTCTTGAAGAATGTGATTTGCACTTTGGCTGCTGTCTGTCTTTTAGACTAGGCAACAAAAACAGGAGATTGAAGATATCTCTTAAAAATTCCTGGAAAAAAAGAGAAAGGGCAAGTACATTATCTAAAATTACATATTAGTTATATTCTAAATAAAATGAATACCTTACATAGAACTACACTATACGACAATCTACAATTTACTAAAAGGCTATTTAAAAACTTAAGAGTAGCATCATATACCATCACCTGAAAGTTTTCCCAATGTTCATGTCTCTTAAAGAAAACAGAATGGGTAAGGATCAACTTTACTCTTCCTTACCTCTTAATAGTTAATAGGCTCATTCTTAGATTCCCATCTATAATGCTATTATTTTCCACTCAATTGACCAAAAGTTTTTGTTAAGGACTCCTATCTTGACTGCCTTTGCCATTTACTTCAGTTTCTCCTTATTTTACTTTCATAACATTAACAGCAGCAGTAGCAAAAGCACCAACTTACTTGTAATGAACAGTTACGGTGCCAGATACTACTCAAAGGCCCCCAGACAAAAAACAAAGAAGGCTAAGAACCTCGCCTGGAGTCACAGAGCCGGAAGAAGCCAGAGCCAGGATTTCAGACCCCAAGCTCTTAATTTCTATCCCAGTGAAGTTCAAGCTGAAGTGCGAGGTTTTACCATCCCAGATGTATTTTTCTCTAAATTCGATCTGCCTGAGAAAGGGTCACCTTTCCCACCTGTTTCTTATTAATTGGTCCTTTGTTACTTTACTAAAGATAGGTATTTCTCACACACCTCAAATACTACCATGGTACATTGTTCTGGGGTGTAAAACCTTCTGGTGTACTGTGCAGAAAAGAGGTAATGTAGTTAAGACCAACATTCTCTTATCCTTAGAATGCCTGGACTGTAAGGTTGGCCCCTGGCTGTCATGTGAAAATTGAATGATAAAGAGTCCATTCCTCTGATATAAAACTTTCCCTAAGTGATAAAAGTGGCTCACTATGCCTTTTGTATTTGGTTTATGCTTAATACCTGCTTTCCATCCGGGAGTCTGGAATTTCAGACACTGTGGTCAGTTACACAGGAACTATAAATGACAACCCCCACTTCACCTCGCCTAAAACCCTGACTTATAGCTCAAGAGAGTTCCCCTGTTAGACGACACCTCATACATGTTGTCACACTCATCGCTGGGGAAATTACGCATATCCTGTGCAACTCCCAATAGGAGAGGACTCTTAAAATCATGTACCTAGTTTCCACCAAACTTGGCTGGATGCTGTCTTCTTCTGTCACTGATTTCATTTTGTATTATTTTGCTGTAACAAATCTTAGCCACCAGTACAACTACATGCTGAGTTCTTTGAGCCCTTCTAATGAATCACTGAACCTGAAGATGGTATTGGGAACCTCTGACACAGGTACCAAATAAAGGACAATTGGAAACATTTTCCCATTAATGAACGGGACCTCATTCCATCTCACTATTGTCAAAGAAAGTACGAAGTTCTGACTTTGCAATGAAAAGTAAGTTTGGCTAAGAAATATGGAAAGTGAATAGGGTCTACTTCATATAGCTGACAGACTGATAAGTCTGTCCTACCTATCTGAGAATTCAGAGGTTAGATGATGTGTCTTGGAGACACAAGATAACACGTTTACTTCAACTAGAAAATAAACTCAAACTCAAAAAAAAAATGGAATTGGATAATAACTAGTTTTAAATGAAGTATCTTGGGGGTACCTGGTTAACGTGGGGCCTGCTTAAGATTCTCTCCCTCCCTCCCTCTCCGTCTGCCCCTCCCTCACTCTAAAAAAATAAAAAATAAATAAAATGAACTATCTTTGCCAATCAGTTTAGATCCAGAAATTGAATGAGCTAAGTTTCCATAGCTCGAAAGCTCTGATAAAATATATTTAAAACCTATAAGATAAAACACTTCATCAGAATTATCAGGTTGATAAAAGCCTAATGAAATAAACAATATTTTTATTTTCCTTACTGAGTTAACCAGAAAAGCAGGTATCTCTAAGTAAAAGGATAACCTATATATTAATATATCCATTTTTTTAAGATTTATTTGAGAGAGAGAGAATCTCAAGCAGAGTCCCCGCTGAGCATGGAGTCTGACACAGGGCTCAATCCCATGACTCTGAGATCATGACCTCGGCCGAAACCAAGAGCCAGATACTCAACCGACTGAACCACCCAGGTGTCACAACATGTCCATTTGATAAATAATGGGAAAATCATTTTGGTATACTTCACAGAAAGAATAACCTCAAACTGCTGAGAGAAAACTAAATAGTTTCTGATAATAGATCAGTGTGATTTTTAGCATGTAATTCAGAAGAAATTCAAAGATTAAATAACACTGTTAAAATAAAACTTTCATTTCCACTGTAAACATGTGAACAAACTTTACATTTCCATTATGTAAATAAGGTTTCCCAGAATCTACATCTATAAAAATATAAAGTAGGAAGAGAATTAATGAACACACATTCGACCGTATTCACAGGTAATATCCACCTATAACTATATGAATTAATTTTAAAAGGCCCATCCTTCTTGTTACATTCATTTTCAACTAAATTTCATTTTAATGTTTCATACTTCTCTGGCAAAACTTAAGATATATCTGGACTTGCCTATGGTTCTACAGAAGAGTGCATGCCCTGGGTTGTGAGTCTCTGCTATTCCTGAGTAAACCCATTTTTGCTGCTAAAATAACCGGTAGTTTTGTTTTTTAAGGTTAACATTACTTGGTGATCAGAAGAAGAATACAAGGAAGACCCCCAAACTCCGAGGCTGGTTAACAAAACATGCCAGTACCCACACAGCCAACTGGGATTACTGCTTTCTCGCTGACCTTGGGAGTTTGAGGCTTTGACTCTTTTAAGAAAAAGTCCCCTTTGCGAAACAAACATTCGTGTCCAAGAGGCAAAGAGGACCCCTCCCAAGCTCAACCATGACAGACCTACACCACGTCACGTCATAGTGCAATTCGCAAATATGAGATCCAAGGATACAGTATTGAAAGCGGCCAGGGCAAAGGAATTTCTCACGTACCAAGGCAAAGGCATCAGAATTACGTCAGACCTGTCTACACAGACCTGGAATGAGAGAAAGGGCTGGGGGAGCATTTTTAAAGCTCTTTCAGAGAAAAACATGCAGCCAAGGATCCTTTATCCAGCAAGGCTGTCATTCAGAATTGATGGAGAAATAAAGACATTTCAGAATCGACAGTCACTAGCCAATTTCGTAACCACAAAACCAGCCCTACAGGAGGTATTACGGGGGGTTCTATAAAAGTAAAAAGGCCCCAAGAGTGATACAAAACAGAAAGTCACAGCCAATACAAACAAAGACTTTACTGGCAACATGGCAGAATTAAAAGCATATCTCTCAGTACTCAGCCTTAACATTAATGGTTTAAATTCTTGCTTTAACGCCACAGGGTTGCAGATTGGATAAAAAGAAATGACCCATCCATTTGCTGTCTACAAGAGACTCATTTCGAACCCAAAGATGCATTCAGACTGAGAGTAAGGGGATGGAGTACCATCTTTCACGCAAATGGACCTCAAAAGAAAGCTGGGGTAGCAATTCTCATATCAGATAAATTGGATTTTAAACTACAGACTATAGTTAGAGATGCAGAAGGGCACTATATTATTCTTAAAGGAAGTATTCAACAAGTGGATATGACAATTATAAATATATATGCCCCCAACAGGGGAGCAGCAAGATACACAAGCCAACTCTTAACCAGAATAAAGAGACATATAGATAAAAATACATTAATAGTAGGGGACCTCAACACTCCACTCTCAGAAATAGACAGAACACCCTGGCAAAAACTAAGCAAAGAATCAAAGGCTTTGAAGGCCATACTCGACGAGTTGGACCTCTTAGATATATATAGAACACTACACCCCAGAACCAATGAATACTCATTCTATTCTAATGCCCATGGAACATTTTCAAGAATAGACCATGTTCTGGGACACAAAACAGGTCTCAGCCGATACCAAAAGATTGAAATTATCATCTCAGACCACAATGCTCTGAAATTGGAACTCAACCACAAGGAAAAATTTGGAAGAAACTCAAACACTTGGAGACTAAGAACCATCCGGCTCAGGAATGACTCGATAAACCAGGAAATCAAAAATCAAATTAAACAATTTATGGAGACCAATGAGAATGAAAATACAACAGTCCAAAACCTATGGGATACTGCAAAGGCAGTCCTAAGGGGGAAATACATAGCCATCCAAGCCTCACTCAAAAGAATAGAAAAATCTAAAATGCAGTTTTTATATTCTCACCTCAAGAAGCTGGAACAGCAACAGAGGGACAGGCCTAATCCACGCACAAGGAAGCAGTTGACCAAAATTAAAGCTGAAATCAATCAAGCAGAAACCAGAAGTACAGTAGAGCAGATCAACAGGACTAGAAGCTGGTTCTTGGAGAGAATCAATAAAATTGACAGACCACTGGCAAGACTTATCCAAAAGAAAAGAGAAAGGACCCAGATTATTAAAATTATGAATGAAAAAGGAGAGGTCACGACGAACACCATTGAAATTGGAAGGATTATTAGAAATTTTTATCAACAGCTATATGCCAATAAACTAAGCAATCTGGAAGAGATGGAATCCTTCCTGGAAACCTATAAACTACCAAGATTGAAAAAGGAAGAAATTGATTTCTTAAACAGGCCAATTAATTATGAAGAAATTGAGTCAGTGATAAACAACCTTCCAAATAACAAAACTCCAGGCCCGGACGGTTTTCCTGGGGAATTCTACCAAACATTCAAAGAAGAAATAATACCTATTCTCCTAAAGCTATTTCAAAAAATAGAAACAGAAGGAAAGCTACCAAACTCATTCTATGAGGCCAATATTACCTTGATCCCCAAACCAGGCAAAGACCCCCTCAAAAAGGAGAATTACAGACCGATTTCCCTAATGAATATGGACGCCAAAATCCTCAACAAGATACTTGCTAATAGAATCCAACAGTTCATTAAAAGGATTATCCACCACGATCAAGTGGGATTCATACCTGGGATGCAAGCGTGGTTCAATATTCGCAAATCAATCAGCGTGATACATCATATCAACAAGAAAAGACTCAAGAACCATATGATCCTCTCAATCGATGCTGAAAAAGCATTTGACAAAATACAGCATCCTTTCCTGATTAAAACCCTTCAGAGTGTAGGAATAGAAGGTACATTTCTCAATCTCATAAAAGCCATCTATGAAAAGCCTACTGCAAATATTATTCTCAATGGGGAAAAGCTGGAAGCCTTTCCCTTAAGATCAGGAACACGACAAGGATGCCCACTCTCGCCACTATTATTCAACATAGTACTAGAAGTCCTTGCAACAGCAATCAGACAACAAAAAGGGATCAAAGGTATTCAAATCGGCAAAGAAGAAGTCAAAATGTCTCTCTTCGCAGACGACATGATACTCTATATGGAAAACCCAAAAGAAGCCACTCCCAAACTATTAGAAGTTATAGAGCAATTCAGTAACGTGGCGGGATACAAAATCAATGCTCAGAAATCAGTTGCATTTCTGTACACGAATAACGAGAACGAAGAAAGAGAAATCAGGGAATCCATCCCATTTACAATAGCACCAAAAACCATACGTTACCTTGGAATTAACTTAACCAGAGACGTAAAGGACCTTTATTCTAGAAACTATAAATCACTCTTAAAAGACATTGAGGAAGACATAAAAAGATGGAAAGATATTCCATGCTCATGGATCGGAAGAATTAACATAGTTAAAATGTCCATGCTACCCAGAGCAATCTACACTTTCAATGCTATCCCGATCAAAATACCGAGAACGTTTTTCAAAGAACTGGAACAAATAGTCCTTAAATTTGTATGGAACCAGAAAAGACCCCGAATCTCCAAGGAACTGTTGAAAAGGAAAAACAAAGCTAGGGGCATCACAATGCCGGATTTCGAGCTGTACTACAAAGCTGTGATCACAAAGACAGCATGGTACTGGCACAAAAACAGACACATAGACCAATGGAACAGAATAGAGAGCCCAGAAATGGACCCTCAGCTCTTTGGGCAACTAATATTTGATAAAGCAGGAAAAAACATCCGGTGGGAAAAAGACAGTCTCTTCAATAAATGGTGCTGGGAAAATTGGACAGCTACATGCAAAAGAATGAAACTTGACCACTATCTCACACCATACACAAAAATAAACTCCAAATGGATGAAAGACCTCGATGTGAGACAGGAATCCATCAAAATTCTAGAGGAGAACATAGGCAGCAACCTCTACGACATCAGCCAAAGCAACCTTTTTCATGACACATCCCCAAAGGCAAGAGAAACAAAAGATAAAATGAATTTATGGGACTTCATCAAGATTAAAAGTTTCTGCACATCCAAGGAAACAGTCAGAAAAACTAAGAGGCAGCCCACGGAATGGGAGAATATATTTGCAAATGACACTACAGATAAAGGACTGGTATCCAAGATCTACAAAGAACTTCTCAAACTCAATCCACGAGAAACAAATAAACAAATCAAAAAATGGGCAGAAGATATGAACAGACACTTTTCCAATGAAGACATACAAATGGCTAACAGACACATGAAAAAATGTTCAAAATCATTAGCCATCAAGGAAATTCAAATCAAAACCACACTGAGATACCACCTTACGCCAGTTAGAATGGCAAAAATAGACAAGGCAAGAAACAACAATTGTTGGAGAGGATGTGGAGAAAGGGGATCCCTCCTACATTGTTGGTGGGAATGCAAGTTGGTACAGCCACTCTGGAAAACCATGTGGAGGTCCCTTAAAAAGTTAAAAATTGAGCTACCCTATGATCCAGCCATTGCACTACTGGGTGTTTACCCCAAAGATACAGACGTAGTGAAGAGAAGGGCCACATGCACCCCAATGTTCATAGCAGCAATGTCCACAATAGCTAAATCGTGGAAGGAGCCGAGATGCCCTGCAACAGATGACTGGATTAAGAAGTTGTGGTCCATATATACAATGGAATATTACTCAGCAATCAGAAAGAATGAGTTCTCAACATTTGCTACAACATGGACGGCACTGGAGGAGATAATGCTTAGTGAAATAAGTCAAGCAGAGAAAGACAACTATCATATGATTTCTCTCATCTATGGAACATAAGAATTAGAATGATCAGTAGGGGAAGAAAGGGATAAAGAAAGGGGGGGTAATCAGAAGGGGGAATGAAACATGAGAGACTATGGACTATGAGAAACAAACTGAGGGCTACAGAGGGGAGGGGGGTGGGGGAATGGGATAGACCGGTGATGGGTAGTAAGGAGGGCACATATTGCATGGTGCACTGGGTGTTATACACAACTAATGAATCATCGAGCCTTACATCGAAAACCAGGGATGTACTGTATGGTGACTAACATAATATAATAAAAAATCATTATTAAAATAAAAAAAAAAAAAAAAAGTCCCCTTTGGGAATTCTTCACCTCCTGCGAGGACAACTTACAAGGAGGACATCAACTGTGCCACCCCATAAGTTCATGAGAAGGAAATCTCTACAATCATGTAAAGCGACAATCATGCTGAAATAACTTCGACTCAGATATAAAAAAGAATATAGACTATGAATAAGAGAAAGTTTCAGAGATAAATGAGATATCCTAAACCCATTCTGTTCTTACTAATCGAACTGCAAAACAAGATACTATAAAAATGTATCAAGAATATAGTTCCTTCTATTTTTGAGACTGAAAAAATGTAAACAGAAAGCTTGACAAAATTATTGCTATAGACTGCCAACTATTTTTAATGCTAGAAGATGGACTTTTGACATTTGATGAACATATAAATTTCCTTCTATAAAATATGCTACTAAAAAGAGTTTTTACTTCAAGTCTGTTGTATATATAAAAAACGTATATTTATGTTGCTTTGATTGCCCGTGTCCAAATAAATGTAATGTAATGGTAACACAGAAGTAACTTCAGACAACACCGAGAGGTCACAAAAAATACTTTTTTCAATTTTAACAAATTCCTGGAATTATACTCTTCAAAAATACAGAGTTGATACAGGAGTGTACTTGTGATGAGCACCAGATGAAACATGGAATTGCTAAACCACTACATTGTACACCTGAAACTAATGTAACACTGTATGTTAACTAGAACCAAAACAAAAACTTGAAACAAAATTAAAAAAATAGATTGAAAAACCTAGAAATTTTTTAAGGCTTAAAAATTTGTGAGAGGACACCTAGGTTTCCCAAAATTCTTTATTTAAAGAATATGTGAACAATAAAAGTTTGAAGACCACTACACTCTGCTGGCTCTTCATCTGTCACCAGGTATTTTGCTAACGCACATTCCCGACGTTGACTGGATCGAACACTTTAAAGACCCCACTTTTTTAAATTACAAAAGTAATGCTTTTGTTTTACTGCATGTACATGTAAAAATAATTTCCTGTGAACTCAAGAGATGACCATCTAGCTTCCCAAAGTTACCTCCTATACTTCTTCCAACTCAAGTCAAGCTGAACTAATCCCTCAATTTCCCACACATATCCAGTGGTGTCCTATCACTTAATTTTTACTCGTATTCTTTTCTAGGACTTCAATGTTTCCTTTACTTTTCTACTTAAAAAAAAAAAAAAAAAAAAAAAACCTTTATCCTGGGGATGCCTGTATGGCTCAGTCGGTTAAGCATCTGCCTTTGACTCAGGTCATGGATCGATCCCAGAGTCCTGGGACTTAGTCCCACATTGGGCTCCTTGCTCAGCGGGAAGCCTGTTTCTCCCTCTGCCCGCTGCTCCCCCTGCTTGTTCTAACAAATAAAAAATTAAAATCTTAAAAACAAACAAACCCCACCTTTATTCTATATTATAAAAGCTGTATCCTCTTCAAAGCCTTTCTTAATCATGTCAATGCTAGGTGATCTTTCACATCCCTGACGGTATTCCTTTAATAGCCTTTTTTTTTTAACCATTAATGGTAAATATCCTGAGTAGCCATTTGTGAAGGTACATACAAATTTTGAATAAGGCAGGTTTCTCAATAATTACCTGCTGAAAAAATGAACCACTAAATTGTCCGTTCTTAAAAAATACATAGTCAGTTCTTAAGAATCAGGATTGAGTCTTAATCATCAGTCTGTAAAGTATATATCTGTTGCTAGTAGAGATAAGAACGGGGTTTATATTTTTAAACGGGAATTAGAAAAATGGAAGAATAGGGCAAGAGGAAGGAAAGCAGTAGTACTAGTGGTGACGGTGGTAAAAGAGACCTAGTATTTAGCCAGCATAGCCTAAAATATTTACTATAAGGCTCTTTACAGAAAAAGTTAACTGATTCCCAAACTAAAGTAAATTCTCAATGAAATTTAATAAAGTAAAATCATTAAAGTAGAAAAGGTATTTTAAATATCTAGGAAATAAGGAAAACTTTTCTTAATATTACAACAAACCAACTGCCTTAAACACCTCCACTTGCATATCTAATTGACATTTCGTATTTAACATGTCCAAAATAGACTTGATTCTGACACTCTCACTTCTCCTCAAAAATGATATCTCAAGATTTCCCTTTCTTGGTAAATGGAATTATCATTCATTTCATTTCTCAGGCTTAAAATTGAGGAGTCTTTCTCTCTCTCCCACCTCACAATCCTATCCAAATTTAAGTCTGTGAGCAGTACCTTCAATATCCCAAATCCAACCACTTTCCACCATCATCCCTCTCCAGAACCACTGGATTCCTAGCTAAATTCCCAACACATTTGCCCTCCTAGTTCTCTACCTAGAGTCTAGATCAGAGAAAAGATAACACAAAATAATGGTTTTCTAACACATGCAAAGATGCTCAACCTTAATCATAATCACAAAAAGTAAAATAAAACTAGGAGATTGTTTTTCACCTATAATATCAGA
Source organism: Ursus americanus (assembly GCF_024610735.1). Classification (NCBI taxonomy): domain Eukaryota; kingdom Metazoa; phylum Chordata; class Mammalia; order Carnivora; family Ursidae; genus Ursus; species Ursus americanus. Next base: position 28,265,855 of record NC_142133.1, read on the forward strand.
AATACCTGCTATTATACTGGGTTGGTGAGAATGTGATGAAACAGGCAATCACCCACACACAGTGTAGGTGGGACCATAAACTGGCTCAGCATCCAGAGAAAACAATGTGGTTATACGGACCAAAGTCAAAAAGGTACATACCCTGTGAATGAGCAATGCTACTTCCAGAATTTTTTCCTACAGATTTCCTAAGTGATAGATGTATAAACATCTTCACTGCAATATCACTTGTAAAAGACAATTTTCATCATTAAGAGCTGAATACACACACACACACACACAATATTATGCAGTTGTTAAAAAGAATGAATTAACTGTATATGGCATATACTGATACGGAGACTCTCTAAGGTAGTGAAAAAAGCAGACTATAGAGCTGTGTGTTTAGGATTTTAATATCTGTAGCCAGTATTGTATAGTGGTTAGAAGTTCAGCTAAGGGGTATCTGGGTGGCTCAGTTGGTAAAGCAACTGCCTTCGGCTCAGGTCATGATCCCAGGGTCCTGGGATCGAGCCCCGCATTGGGCTCCCTGCTCAGTGGGGAACCTGCTTCTCCTTCTCCCACTACCCCTGCTTGTGCTTCCCTGCTCTCTATCAAATAAATAAAACTTTTTTAAGAAACCCCAAAAACTAGGCTAAGTGGGGAGTATGAGTAACCTCAGTGAGGCAAGTTGCTTAACTTGTCTGTGCCTTAACTTCATCATTTGTCAAAATGGGGTCTAGGGGCTCCTGGGTGGCACAGCGGTTAGGCGTCTGCCTTTGGCTCAGGGCGTGATCCCGGCGCTATGGGATCGAGGCCCACATCAGGCTCCTCCGCTATGAGCCTGCTTCTTCCTCTCCCACTCCCCCTGCTTGTGTTCCCTCTCTCGCTGGCTGTCTCTATCTGTCGAATGAATGAATAAATAAATAAATAAATAAATAAATAAAATGGGTCTAATAACAACATCTACCTTTATAAAGGCTCAAAACTTTGCCTAAGATTATTATTCGTATAATAAACAAAACAAAGAAGAAAAAAAACAAGTAGTCTTTAAAAAACACGAATAAGCAAAAAAAGAATTCTGGAAAAGAGGGCAGAAAAAGAATATTAAATTCTTTTTAATATTTTCAATATACAGACTTTTACAAATAAGAAAAATTTCAAAAGATATATATCAATTATAAACAGAAAATTCACAAGTTAACACAGACAAGACGTACATAAAAAGACACTCATTTTCAACAGAAACCAAAGACATAAAACTAAAGAAAAGTGAGACTGGCAAAGACTTCACTTGTAAGGAATGTCTCAGACATCCCCTTCACATGTGGGGATATCTGAGAAACTGAGATATTAGAAACATTCTAACACAGTGCAGCTGGGAAAATTAAAAGGATAGAGGCTTTTGTAAACTAATATATTATGATTAAAATCAATCAAATTTACTTTTAAGAACAGGTGTGTATAATGGGACAGGGGTGAAAAGATGAGGTTCCCTGCAGCTGTTTGTTTTTTGTTTTGGTTTTTTTTTTGGTTTTTTAACCACCAGCAACAACATACATGTCAATAAAAAAAATTGTTTCCCTCTTTATGTAGTCAATTTTTTAAAATATATTTTCAGTGTATTCATTTTTTAAAATAAAAAAAGATCACAAAATGGTGTTTATGTAATATAAATGATATACTTGAGTATTTAATATATCCATGGAAACTCCTGGAAGACCATCCATCACCTAAGAATCATGGGAAATCAAACTATATGGGAATCTTCTCTTTGCACTATCTAAAAATTGTTTTTCTTTTACAATGATTTTCACATTACAATGTATTATCTAAGAAACTGATATATTTTGGAATAAAAGTTCTATACTGGCTAACGTAGCATAATACTTCAACCCGCAAAACTAAATCAATCAAATTATTCCCAGTGAGTACAGGAAAAATTTAAGAAGGACATAGAAAAATAGCACAAAAAGGGGCTTTGTCAAATTGGGGAAGTTGTACAGATTTAAGACAGTTAAGACTGTCACCTATTTCCGGAATCCCCAACTCTATGCCCTTGAGGACTATCTTAGATCCTTCTGGTTATTCCTGTGTTTCCTACCACAAATAGTGACCTTAAGAACACCACCCTCCAAACCAAAAACTAACTCCCTCATTGCAGGCAATGACAAAAGTGCTAATGGCAGAGTAAATAAATCTGAGGAGTAATTAAGACATCTGTGGCTATGGAGTCCTTAGGTGTCATCAAATATTCAATAGATTTCATGTCAAACGGGCTTCTAAAACATGAAACCAGTCAGAAAGGTACTCCATGACTACTTATTAATTCTGTGTAAATTATTAATTCAAAATGTTCAACCTACAGAAATTGTAGTAGAGGTTGCCTTTCTATGTACAAGTCACAGGAGTTAAAATTGTTTCTGCATTCCAAATATAAGTTTAGAATTTGTATTTCTAAGGTTCACCTTATTCAATATTCACTTTTCCAACCAGCAATAAAGTTCTAGCAAGATTTATGTTTGCATGTTTAAGAAAATTTAATATACCCACATACAATGCAACAACAAAAAAAATCTCGATCATATTTCCTACAGACATTTGATGTCTTAATACCTACCTGTCCTTCTCTTGAAAATTTAAAGGGTGGTTTGTGTTTAATAACACTTGTTGCAAGCCTTAGAAGACCTGTAAGCCCATCATCTTCAATATTACCATCTTGATGATCTAGGATTTCCCTGCTACAAAAAAGAACACAAGCAAAACAAGATAGTTCACATAATTATGTCCTTTGCTTCCTCAATGATAAAATTGTGAATTTCACATCAAATTTTACCTTCGAATACAGTCAGCCAAATGTCGTGCCAAAGCATCTAAGTCGAGGAGTGTGGTCTTAATACAAAGAGAAAACAAAATTCAAATAGAGACTTTTGTGTTTAGTAGCCAGAGATTACTAAAACAAAAAAAACATTCTTCCCTTGTAAGTAATAATTTGGTTCTCCCAAATTCATTAATATACTAATTAAATTATAAATAATACAGCTACTCTTTGATAGTTATAAACACATCATTGATAGTCCTTTAAATAAACAGAATCCATGGGGGGTGCCTGGGTGGTTCAGTCGGTTAAGCAACAAAATCAACATTTCACAAAATAAAACTTTAGAGGATTCTCAAAGAAACTCAGATCTCTAAGAAAAAACTACCCTGCTTGGCAAGCAAGAAATAATAGATTCCTACCTTAAATGGGTAACCCAAGGTTAAAAAAACAAACAACAACAACAAAAAAATCAATGTTCATCTGACATCAGTATTTCATGAATAATCAAGTAAATTAAAACACATTCAGGGGCGCCTGGGTAGCATAGTCGTTAAAGCGTCTGCCTTCGGCTCAGGGCGTGATCCCAGCATACCAGGATCGAGTCCCACATCAGGCTCCTCTGCTATGAGCCTGCTTCTTCCTCTCCCACTCCCCCTGCTGTGTTCCCTCTCTCGCTGGCTGTCTCTCTGTTACATAAATAAATAAAATCTTTAAAAAAAAAACACAAAAAAAAACCACATTCAATATTTGTAATTATTTCTCAAATGAAAAGTACTTTACGTATTCAATGTACACTGCTCCTTTAAAGTAGAAAATGCAACTACTACAGGACGTTTTAAAATGTAAAGTGTATAAAATGCACATGGACTAAAATACATTTTTTTAAGATTTTTTATGTAATCTCTACACCCATTGTGGGGCTTGAATTTACAATCCCAAGATCAAGAGTTGCATGCTGTACCGACTGAGCCAGGCGGGCACCCTGGGATTAAAATACATTTTAAAAAGAGAAAATATTTCCTAAATATCTAAATGTATCTTCTTAAAAGTGTTTCTCATTTTTTGAGAACACTTAGATGCATTTCAGTTTACTCAATTTATGAAGGAGAAAAAAAATATATATATATATATGGCAAGTTTGTCTTTGAAATTAACTTATTTTAAACATCTGTTTTAAACTATTTCAGTCTAAGAAAATTAGCAGATCAGTAAACTAATAGTTTCTTAACCTTAAAATCAACTCTATTTGAATTGCAATTTTACATATTCAAAACTCCAAACCCATATGCTATTACAGAATACTGTATATTTACATCTAAAGTCTAAACTTCACATCCCAAATAACATTTTATATCTACAGATCTTAGAAGAAATAAGAAATTACTTATAGGTACCAGATAAAGACATTTCAACAAAGGTCAAAGTAAAAAGAAAGGAATTTAGAGCAAAACAAAAAGGTCTAACTACAATAAAATAATTATGGCATTTCCAACTCTTAGAGAACGATTAAAAAAAAAATGCCCTTAAAAACAAGAGCTTATATAAAGTCATAAACATACATGTGCATGATCCATCCAACATCATACAAGTTACTGTATAATTTTCTGAACATACCTGACTAGCATCCTTTATATGTATGTTGTCAACTAATTTGCACAACAACCAAAAATACTCTTTACATCCAGGTTTTAGCATTGGTTCTTCTTCATAATCATCTATCTATAAAAAAAAAAAATTCAACTTTGTGAAAACATTTTAAAAAGGGGAATCACTTAAAATTACAATACATTTAAGAAACTACAGACCTTATGAAAAATTAAATCTCTATAAAAACAGAATTCAAAATTTAACAAAAAATGGAAAAAACACTTCTAGCTTCTGTAAAATTAGAATAACTGGGCCCATAAGTGAATAGTATGAGAACTTTCAGAAAAATATTACCCTCAAATTTCTTACAACCCACTTGGAAAAGTCATTATATGAATAACATATAATGCTAAATAGAATAGAAAAGAAGAATTCAATGAAAATGTGTCAACAAAAGAAACCTATAGGGGGCACCTGGGTGGCTCAGTTGTTAAGCATCTGCCTTTGGCTCAGGTCATGATCCCAGGGTCCTGGGATCAAGCCCCACAGCTGGCTCCCTGCTCAGCAAGAAGCCTGCTTCTCCCTCTCCCACTCCCCCTGCTTGTGTTCCCTCTCTCGCTGTCTCTCTCTCTCTCTCTCTGTCAAATAAATAAAATCTTAAAAAAAAAAAAGAAAAAGAAAAAAAAGAAAGAAAGAAACCTATAGAACATAAGTATATATAAATCTACCCAAATGCAACGGTCTAGTTTTGAAATCTAAAACCTAAAAAACATTTTACGTTATCTTACATATTCGATGACAAGTAAATACGCAGGAGGAAAAAGTAAATCCTACAATGCATCATATTTCTGGGGTTAATAAAATTTACTTAATGAGCTCTGAATTTATTATGTAGTAGAAGGCTGTTTTACAATGCTAGCATATACACTGGAGCAGGAAAGGGAATTCAAAATTCAGAATCTCATTAAAAAAAATTGTGTGACTTAGTAAGCTGCATTTATGATGTTTTTATCATTCCATTTTAGTAAGAACAAACTCCTACGTGTAGTATGGACACAATACGTCCACAACGCTGTCACTTTAAGAACTGTATAACTATTCTCTTGGTAAAAACTACATATAGTAAACAAGTACTCAAAATTACTGCAAGTATGTAATACAATGATAAAAACCTGGGGCAAAGAAAATTGCAGAAACAGAAACTGCTCCTAAACAGAGTAAAATCTTACCCTAATAGGTTTGAGTGCTTGAGCATCAGGAAGAAATTTCAACAATGTTGAAGCAGCCAATAGCAGAAAAGAGCGATTGATGGAGTCTCCTCCATCCAGTCCTGACAGAGATAACTTATAAAGACCATTGCAAGACTCATGACGGACTGCAGTCTAAATGAAAAAGCAAGTTCCAAAGACAGACTGAGTTAAGTATTAAAAAGTTAATCTTAAAATCAACGTCAGCAGCAATAACATGTTACACGGTTTCTTTGGTAGTATTTTTTAAATGCAATGTTCTGATCATATACTCATGCACATAAATCTGATCAAATAAAGTACCCCCAAAGTATACAGTATTTGTAGAAACATGTTAGAAAATCCCAAATACGGACATGAAAAAAAATCCAAATAACAGTAACAAATACAAAAGGGACAAAGGAGAGGATATTCATAATGATTTATTTACAAAACTAAATAAAAGGATAAAATATTTTCAGAACAAGAAGCAATTTAGAAAGTGCTTATACCAAAAACATTTTACAGTTTCTAAGGGACTTGCCCAAATGTCACAATCATTACTTGTGACACAGTCAGAACAAGAATACATATGCATTCAACTCAGAGCTAAATGTATTAAGACAATGCCGCCTAAAAAAGATGTAACTATTGTAACTATTGTGGCTAAGTGTTTTAGCAAGAGTATGTTTCTACTATTTCATTCAGGAATATCAAGCTACAGGTAGTGACAATTATACTAACTTCAGTGTTGACATTGGAATCAAAATATATTTGACTTATCTCTTGTGTCGAAGGATACACTCTGATAGAAAAAGGAAAAGAAGTTTCTTCTAAAATATAAATTACCAAATAAACACCCTAATCCTTCCCAGAAAAAAAATTTCAAAACTCCAAAGCAAAATAATCAGTTTTATTTCAGAAAAAGAAAAATATGAATGCTCTAGACTAACATTCACAATTTTTTTTGCATTTTTATTTAAATTCAGTTAATTAACATATAGTGTATTAGTTTCAGAGGTAGAGTTCAGTGATTCATCAGTTGCATATAACACCCAATGCACATTATATCATGTGCCCTCCCTAATGTCCATCACCAGTTACACATCCCTCAACCCACCTTCCCTCCAGCAACCCTCAGTTTGTTTCCTATGGTTAAGAGCCTCTTAACATTCACATTTAAGTGTACAAAGTTCAAAACACTCTAGATCTTGAAGTGTTTAATAAGTACATTCCAGGCAATGGAATGGATATATTTATGGAATCATGTCCATTTGTTTCCATTAGCTCTTGTTTTCTATTATCAACGCAAATAATATAAAAAATATGAAGAATAATAGTACTGATTTTCAAACTTTATCTTACCTCAGGAATAAGGAGAGTCAATTTCTTTAACCAATCTTGTAAATGGTCACTATCAGCAAGGCTAGATTTCACTAAAGAACAGCAATGCGCCCAACTCACCAAGAGCCACATTGAATAATGTGAAACTAAAAGAGAAATTAGAAAAAGGTATGACTATAAGGCTTGTGCTGCAAAGAAAACACAGTGTTCATTATTAAAGATTATCTAATTATGCAAATCTTTTTATATTAAAAATTAGCTTTGTGGAACCCTTACTTACCTTCATGCCTAGACCTGTGATCGGACTGAGCTTTCAAAACTCTGTAAAGTAAAAAAAAAAAAAAAATCCACCACCACTAATTAATTTTAGCAATAAAATACAAATGACTCAATTTATTACCACATACCTTTTAAAGTTTATACATGTACCCTCCACAAAAAATAAATTTTAAGAAAAATATGTTTCCTATGGTCTTTACCTTTTAAAGAAACACTGATAAAGTATTACAGACCACTCCATATGACTGTTCATATTTAACAAACAATATGAGTGAATACAGTATTGATTAAAGTAAGTGAATCCTCAAGAAGTGCTCATGATGGGTGAGCTGGGTGGTTCAGTCTGTTGAGCATCCGACTTGATCTTAGCTTAGGTCCTGATCTCAGGGTCGTGACAGTGAGCTCCCCACCAGGCTCTGTGCTCAGTGTGGAGTCTGCTTGTCCCTCTCCCTCTACTCCTCCCCCTGTTCGCTCATGCTCACACTCAGTCTCTGGCTCTCTCTCACATAAATAAATAAAATCTTAAAAAAAAAAGATTTAGTTACTAAAAGAGATCTGTATTACAAAGAGAAAGGTTATAATGGCTTAGATTCTAAACTTCAGACTTCTAATTTTAAAAATAAAATCATACACTGACATACAATACCCTTCCTTTAGTATTGTTAATGACAATTTCTATTGGAAATGGTTAAAAGCAAATTACTAAAAAAACAGAGAAAACTAATTTAATTCTGTATTATTTTACACCCATTTTTCTCCACACATTTAGTTACTTCAGTGGAAAATGTATTACTTTAATTTAAAGGAACGTATTAAAAACTTTCATCTTAATATAACCAGTAAATGGGGATTATGTCTTACAAATAAATTGTTTAAAAAAAGAAAAACACTGATCTCTACCATCCTCATTTTGTTGTAGTGAACAAAACACTGTTCAAAATCTCAAAAAGCAAGACCCACCCACATTATTGATTTAAAGTAAAAAGTACTGGGGCCCTGTGTGGTGCAAGCAGTTAAGCATCCCACACTGGGTTTCAGCTCAGGTTGTGATCTCAGGGCCATGAGACTGAGCCCTGCAATCCAGCTCTGTCCTCAGCACAGAGTCAGCTTAAGATTCTCTTTCCCTCTCCGCTCCCTGCGCTCATGCACACATGTGTACTCTCTCTCAATAAATCTTAAAAAAAATAAAAGTAAGAAGTAGAAAGAAGTTAAAACTTATAAATCACATACCTGTCCATATTTCATGTTTAGTTATTATATTATTATAACCAACTTTATTAACAGCGACCTACCCATCTACCCTTTAAATATGTAGCATTAGCAGATTTTTGATGGGGCACTTTGGGTGGCTCCGTTGGTTAAGCATCTGCCTTTGACTCAGGTTATGATCCTAAGGTCCTGGGATCAAGCCCCATGTGGGGCTCCCTGCTCAGCAGGTATTCTGCTTCTCAATCTGCCCCTCCCCCTGCTTGTGCTCCTGCGTCCACACGCTCTCTCTATCAATAAATAAAAATCTTTAAAAAAAAAAGATTTTTGAGAACACAGGCAAAAAGTATGTTCTAACTGCCTTAATTGATATAAACCTAGCACCATAGGAATCGAGGTGGGAGCCTAAGGAAAAGATAACGGCACATGAACAGGCACAGACAAAAAAACAGGAATGGGGGGGCAGGAGGAGGGGGCTCACATTACAGAGATGGTAAAAAGCTCTTTAAGAATGGAACTGGTAGAATGAAAACAAGAACTGCCACAGAGTGAACCAGCTTGAACAGCAGCAGCTGGTATCAAACCTGCATGTTTATCTTTCCTTGTGTGAGGTTAACAAAGTCAAATGAACATTTCTTAATTCTCAAGAAATAAAAGCAAACAAAACAGTTACTGAATGGCCTTGTTAACTCAACATATCGTGGCTGTGGAATAGTAAGGTAGAGTGTGGGTTAGTGAGGACGTAGAGGAAAAGTTAAGAATTACTTAACTGGAGAGTTAACTGGTTGTTGGGGTATAAAATGTATCTTATCATACAAATCAAAGGCATGTTTACAGTACTTTCTTCGTTTCCACACATTATCCATTTAAGTTTTACAAACAATAAGGTGCCTGGCACTAAAAATACGATGGTGAGCAAAATCAGATATAGTTCATATAGAACTGAGAGTGTAGTTGGGTAAAGCAGATATTGATCAAATAATAAATGTGAATTCAATTGAGACGAGATAAAAGAAAGGTAAATTATAAAATAAATAATCTTAAAATAATCATGCTTTTTTAAATGCAATCACTGCCTATGAAGGTGACTTTTAAAATCATCTAAAAACAGCTATTAGCCATAAATAAGGTTAAGCACTTTCAAACCTGTTTACATTAGCTTTATAAATCATTTAAGTATAACGGTAAATTTCAGCCCAACAGAACACCTACAGAATACACAGAAATTAATTTTACATATTTTAACATAACTTATGTGATTATGTAAGGCATACAGTCAGGTTCCCATGTATCAGTCAGCAATTATCACACTTGAATTTCTGTATCAAAATTTCATTATTTTTAAAATTTCTACTGAAGCCCAAATAAATGGGATTATTACATGCTCAAACTATATTCATATACACATATTTCCAACTCTGTCCACCAAGGGCCTAGAAGCAAGGACACCTCAGTAGCAGTGAGTCCACCAAGAGCCCATATTTTTGGAAGCTTCCCACCAATAGGAACTAGGGTTTCTTAAAGAAATGGCTGATTCCAGGACTAAGGTAGGGAAACTACATGCCTTGAAGATCTTAAAAGTGACAGGAAAAATAAAAAAAAGACCCCTCTTCTGCCACACATATGTCAAAAGGACACATGAACAAGCTTGAGGAGGCCAACTCAGGTATAATTTGAGTAAAATGAACAGTAATTAATAGTCATGAACTACAACAAATTGGGTGGAAAAAAATCATGAATTCAAACTGATACTAACGAAAAGGGAGAGAAAGCTCTTCCTCATAATGGAATGTCAACCAATAAGCATAAAATGGTTAAGAGTCAGAAAATCGCTACTTTACAAAGATTTACTAATGTTTAATTTAGACAAGAATCATCACTGAATGCTAAAAATCAATGAATGAAAGTTTTATGAGGAGCAGCTTCCCACAGGTCACTTTTAATTAGGAAAAATAAGAAACCTTGTTGTAGAGAAACCTGCAGGAAACCACATAAGCTAATAAAAATTAGTATCATTATTAATGGGACAAATTGACTTCAGCTGGATGTAGTGGGAAAGACACACTACTTATGGAGTGCTCCTGCTAAAAATGTATCATCTGTATTTAATCATGAAGAACAATCAAAACTGTTAGAATTAGAAAACCTAAACTGAAAGATGCTTTATAAAAGAACTGGCCTGAAGTACTGAGAAATGTCAGTATCATGAGAGAAAGGCTAACGAAGTATCTCTGATAGAAGGAAATGGAAGAAACAACAACTAAATGCAGGACATGATCCTGCACCAGGAAAAAAAAAAGTGTTCTAAAGAATATTAATGGGACAATTTGAGTGTGGACTATACATTAAATAACACTATCAGAGCAACATTAAACTTTCTATATTTGAGTCTTTCACTCAAATGATTAAGAAAATGCCCTGGTGTTGAAGTATTATTGGTAAATGGACATGATATCTGAAACCTACTCTCACAAAATTCAGGACAATATGTAAATAAATGTGTGCACACAGACACACACACACACAGAGAAAACGCACACTCATGATTATGCAATAAAGTTGGCAAAATGTTGATAATACACAAATGAAGGTGGAACGGTATAAGTGCTAACCTTTAAATTTTTTCAAAATTAAGTTTTAAAGCACTATATTCTTGGTACAAATACATATAAAAATTATGTAAAAACTTCATACCTAGGAGCCAGATTATCATACGTATAAGCAACAGACATAAGTCGCTGAATCAAACTGGTTCCTTGGACAAGAACAAGAAATACCTTTAAAACAAAAACATTAAAAAAAAAATCTTTAAATACACTAAAACACAAAAATGCATTTTTAACCCAAGATTCCAAATTACTTTTGTATCTATGACAAGATAAAGAATATCATACTGTAAAAATATCAGTATTAGAAAACCAGAATTGTATAACCAAACTTAATATAAGCCACTAAAAGAAAGAAAGAAAGAAAGAAAGAAAGAAAGAAAGAAAGAAAGAAAGAAAGAAAGAAAGAAAGGAAGAAAATTTACTAATACAGAAATACAGAAGCAAAACTATTCTTTATTTTTGATCCACAAATTCTTTATAGGTCACCCAAGTGGGTGAAAAAAATATATTATACATGTCAATGGTTTATTGGGGGGGATGAAGAATTAAACACTTTTTTGCTTCTGACACAAGGGGAAAAAAGCCAACCAGTGACATATATCTCAACCATCCTGAAATAAATACAGAAAAATAAATATAGGGCATAGATTCTCGATTAAAAATCCTGAGCATCAACATTAAGTTTGCAACCTTTCAAGGTGCATGATTTTAATACATATTTAATTTTTAGGTTCTCGTTCTTCTATATAACTGGAGTTCTATATAATGTTCTATATAGTTCTATAAAATAGAAGAAAATAATTTGCTAATTTATATAAATAAAGAATTACAGACTCCCTTCTGTAGATCAGAACCCTTTTGGGTCCTTATGTTTTAAGCACTGTTCCCATCCTGGGGATGTGCGTCCAGTACAGCAGATAACATAGAAAGCACTGTAACACAAGTAGTGCAATGTGCCACATCAGCAAAAGAAGAGAGCAACAACTAAACCCATCACTGGTGAAATCAGGACAGCTTCAAGGAAAGCTTTTTGAAGTCTGACATGGAATTTGAACCTTTTGAAAGGGCTTTGAGGGAAACAAAGGAAATAATGCATGACAGTAAATTATGAAAAAAACCTAGTGTTCTTCCTCACTATCTACAGAATATCAAAACAGGGTAACTCTGTGTCTAGAATTAATATAACAGAAATTTTTATTCCCAAAAAGCTTAACATACTAAACTCCGATTAGGATCAACTAATGGGAAATATATACAGTAAGCATCTTTTCTAAACTATAAAAACATAACACTAGCATATGCAATGAAAAAATCTAATAAGATAATACATAAAACTATCAACGGTAATCACTTATGACTGGGAGGAAAGGTTCCCCTGTATATTGTGAATTATTGTCAATAATCATGTACTTGCATACATTTTTTTTAAAAAACCTTAAAACTTATGTGTGCATGTATTTTATATCTGTACTATATATATTTATATTATTAAAAGCTCAAGAGGAAATGACTAATTAAGGTCAAAAGCTTTGAAGTTATTTAATGAGTTAACAGAAAGGAACACAATCAATTTGAGTTTTTAAATTATAAACTGGGAAGATTATTCTGGAAAAAAAAATAACTGAAACATTACAGCAATGCAAGGTTAAAGTAAGTAGCTGACAACTACGCAACACTGTAGAACACATATAGATTACACTACAGTCCCCAAAGTTCTATTTTAATTGTATTAGCTGTAAATGATTAGAATCCTACCAGAGGTCACTTGTCCCACTTAATATCCCAAAATTCTGAAAGGGAAATAGGCTTCAGGTTTCAATTTCACCAGTAGTTTCCAACCTATGTTACACTACAATACTACTTCTATCAGAAACAACTCATTGCTCTGGGTGTTTCTTGGGCAGCTATGAGGTAAGGTGCTATAGTCAAAAGGTTACAAATGAGTAAGAGATCTCACTAAGAACTTGTCTTTATCTCTTCCCACTTCCCAGTGACAGAGCCATTCAAAGGGCAAATATCTGATCACATGAACAACGGAACCACGGACAAGAATTCTAATTACACTGCTAGATGTGCTAGTTACTGTACCATTTTTGTTTAGCTCCAAATCTACCATTCTATAGACGTGCTTTGTTATTCTATGGCTGGCACATCACAAACTAAATTCCTCCCTTGCCAGCTGGTTTCCTATGAGGCTCTGTCAACCTGGAACAGAGATTACTTCCTTGCTTTTTCTGACAGCATTGTACCATAAGTATTTAACCCAGGAGAAGCCACATGGTTTCAGAAATAGTAGCAGAACCCCTTCCTCTGAGGCCTAAACCCCAGGTCAAAAAGATCCTTCCTTATAAATCTCCTCATATCTGATATCCCTAACCTTTTTCTGTTCCACAACACTAGGAGTGGTGAATGGTTACTTGTCTGGATTACCTCAACATTTTCTTTTTGTATGTTTAGTCCTCCGATGCAGACACGTAAAACCAATTCTTTATTTTAAATCTCCTCTGTTGAAAACACCTTGTGTGGTTTGTTTCCCTAAATGGACCCTCACAAATTTAGTATATAAATTACTGGGTATAAATGATTAACTAAATTCCACAGCTAGAGAACATTAGAATGGCATACAATTCATTCCTGAAATTTGGATAATGAACTGAAAAATATTACTATTTCATAATTACTACTACTGGATTAAAAATGAAGGTATTGGGGCGCCTGGGTGGCTCAGTCATTAAGCGTCTGCCTTTGGCTCAGGGCGTGATCCCAGCGTTCTGGGATCGAGCCCCACATCAGACTCCACTGCTGGAAGCCTTCCTCTTCCTCTCCCACTCCCCCTGCGTGTGTTCCCTCTCTCGCTGGCTGTCTCTATCTCTGTCAAATAAATAAATAAAATCTTAAAAAAAAAAAAAAAATGAAGGTATCACTTCAGCTGTTAGGTCATATTGTGATAATCTAGGATTGCATTTCTTATGCATTAATGTATTTTTAACTTTGTAAAACACAAATAGAATTCATTACTACAATTTAATGGTAACTTCTGTACTTTACCTCTGTTAATCTTGGTATATGAAGACCCTTGGCATGATCACCAGCAGCCTTTCTTGATTTACCAGGCCAAGTTCTTTTCCTATGGCTTTCTGCTATACCAGACCAGGCAAAGACATCATGATAAGCTAAATCCAAATCGGACGGATCTACTGCAAACTGGCATATTAACTTCAGCAAGCAAGCAAGACAGTCTAGCTGCCACTGTGGATAAGAAAAACACGTCATTTCCCAATTTGATTAATTTAACATGGCCACTATACAACCTGAAATTGAAAGCTAGAAAGTAAAAATAATTACAGCTAGTACTTTATCCATGTGCTAAAGAAATTTTACTTCTCATGTACTATGTTGAGTAACAATTCAATCTTTTACATAAGTACATTTAAAATAAATGTTTATCTGGTAAAATATTATTTAGTATAAAAGTTTCATTTTTAACTGATTTAAAGCTCTACTTTAAAATTTTTAAAAACACTTCCTTTAAGTAAATTAGTATCATTTATGTACAAGATAAGAGTTTCATAGTATTCTCTTCAACAGTTATTTTCCTATCTTTCTAATCCCACTGACAAACTGCATAGCTATACCAATATGCCAGGGACGGGAATTCAGCAATACTACATTATAGATTTTCAAGAAAGATACCAGGGAATTTTAGTAAGAACAGTCCTTTCAACAAATGGTGCTAGAAAACTGAATAGCCATATAAAAAAATAATGAAGAAATAATCCCTCAACCACACTCTACATATACAAAAATTAACTCAAAATGCATAACAGAACTAAACATAAATGATAACTATAAAACTTATAGAAGAAAAAACAGGAGAAAATCCTTGTGGACTTCAAACATTTCTTAGATAGGATACAAATTCTGTTAAAATTAAAAACTTCTCTGCTTTAAAAGGCACTGTCAAAATAATGAAAAAGTCAGCCACGGATTGAGTGCAAATATTCCCATACATACACCTAGCAGAAAAATTTGTCCAAACTGACTAAGGAAAAGAAAAAGTCCTCTTTACTAAGATCAGAAGGGAAAGGAAAGGAGGGATGGGGGGCCCAAGATATGAGTAGACACTTCATGAAGGAAAAACAAACAAACAAACATGGTGAACTGAAACTTAAGATGCAGTGAAAAGAAGTACTAATGGAGGAAATACACAGCTATAAACACATTAAAAATAAAAAGATCTTAAATCAACAATCTAACTTTCCAACTGAAGAACCAGAAAAAGAACCAACTAAACCCAAAGCTAGCAGAAAGAAGGAAATAATAAAGAACAGAATTAAAGAAAACAGAATATAGAAAAATAAGAAAGAAAATCAATGTAAATAAAAGTCATTCTTTGAAAAGAACAAAATCAACAACCCTTTAGCTAAAAGAACTAGAAAATGAAAAGTGATATTACTAAAATCAGAAATAACAATAGGAATTTTTCTACCAGTCCTACAGAAATTAAAAGGATTACAGGAGCATACTATAAATAATGGTGAGCCAAAAAAGCTGGAAAACCTACACGAAATGGACAAATTCTTAGAAACACAAAACCTAGCAAAGACTGAATCATAAAGAAATAGAAAATCTGAATAGACCTATAATTTAAAATCTCCCAAAAAGAAAAGCCTTAGACCTGATAACTTCATTAATAAATTCTACCAAACATTTAAAGAATACTAAGCCTCATCAAATTCTTCAAGAAGGGAACACTCCCAACTCATTCTATGAAGCCAGCATAAACATATCAAAGCTAGACAAAGACACTACAGAAAAACTACAGTCCTATCCCTTATGAACAGTGATGCAAAAATTCTTGAAAAAACATTAGCAAACAGGATTTAGCAACACTTAAAAGGATTACACACCATGACCAAGCAGGATTTGTTCTTGGGATGCAAGGATGGTTCAACATACAAAAATCAATCAATACTCCACACAACAAAATGAAGAAAAAAGACATGATCATCTCAATTGATGCAGAAAAAGCATCTGAAATAATTTAACACTTTTTCATGATAAAGACACTCAAAAAAACCAGAAACAGAACAAAACTACCTAAATATAATAAAAGCCATACATGAAAAATTCATAGTGCAAATCATTCAACTGTGAAAGACTAAAAGCTTTTCCACTAAGATGAGGAATAAAGCAAGGATACCTGCTTTCCTAACTTCTATTCAACATAGCAGTGGAAGTTTTGGCCTCAACAATTTACTTTTTCCTTTTCAGTTTGGAGGCCTTTTGTTTCTTGCCTAAGAAAAAGAAACAAAAGGCCTCCAAACTGGAAAGGAAAAAGTAAAACTATCTGTTTTTAGATGATATGTAGAAAACATTAAGGAAAAAAAGCTCTTAAATGAATTCAGCAAGGTAAAGGATTCAAAGCCAACACACAAAATTCAGACGCATTTCCATACATGAACAATGAACACTATGAAAGAGAAATTACAAAAAGAATTCCATTTACACTAGCATCAAAAGAACATTTTCTTAATAAACAAAGGTTATGAAAGACTTCTACAATGAAAAGACATAAATATATGGAAACACAGCCCATGCCCATGGACTGAACTTCTTATTAAAATATCAATACTACCTAAAATAATCTATAACAAAATACAAATGACATTTTTTGCAAAAAAGAAAAACCCATGCTAAAATTCACATGGAATCTCAAGGGACCCCAGAGCCAATACAATCTTAAAAGAACAAAATTGGAGGACTCACACCTCCTCATTTCAAACCTTATTACTGAGCTACAGCAATCAACATTGATGTGCTATGGCATAAAGACATACATAGATGAATGGAATAGAGCACCCAGAAATAAACCCTCATATATATGGTCAAATGATTTTTGACAAGGGTGCCAAGACCATTCAATGGGAGGAAGGACAGTATTTTCAAAAAATAGTACTGAGAAACCTGGATATCCATACGCAGAAGGATAAAGGTAGACCCTTACACACTAAAATGCCATATGTGAAAATTAACTCAAAATGAAACAAGGCCCTAAATATAAGACCTAAAATAAATTCTTAGGAGAATACAGGATAGAAACTTCATGACAATGGGTTTGGACACATGATTTCTTAGATAGGACACCAAAGGTACAGGTAATAAAAGAAAAAAGAGACACATTAGACTTCATGAAAATTTAAAAAGTTCATGCAATCTACAGATGAGAGAAGATACTTGCAAACTATGTATCTGATAAAGTATTAATATTCACAATATACAGAGTACTTCTAAAACTCAAAAAAACCAAACGACCTGATTCAAAAATAAGCCAAGGAGTTGAAAAGACATTTCTCTGAAGACGATACATAAATGGACAATGAGCACAAGAAAAGGTCCTCAGCTTCACTGTTTATTAAGAAAATGCACACTAAAATCACAATAAGATGCCACCTCACACCCATCAGGATGACTAATATCAAAAAAACAGAAAATAAAAGTGTTGGCAAATATACAGAAAAATTGGAACCCTTGTGCACTCTGGTAGGAATGTAAGATGATATAGCTGCTGTAGAAAACTGTATGGTGGTTCCTCAAAAAACTGAAAACATAACTCCCGTATGAGCCAGCAATTCCACTCCTAGGTATATACCCAAAAGAACTGAAAGCAGGGTTTCAAAGATATTTACACATCTATATTCATAGCAGCATTACTCAGAATAGAGAGAATACAGAAGCAACCCATGTCCACTGATGAATGCATGGATAAGCAAAATCTGGTATACACTGCATACAACGGGATATTATTCAGCATCAAAAAGGAAGGAAATTCCTGTAGCGATATGTTACAATAAGGATGATGCTGGAGGACATTTTGTTAGTGAAATAAGCTAGTCACAGAAAGACAAATACCGTATGATTCCACTTACAGGAGGTACTCAGAGTAGTCAAAATCATGGAGACAAAGTATAATGGCGGTTTGTCTCAGGATGGGGGGAGGGGAGAATGGGGAGTCACTGTTTAATAGGTATAATTTTAATTTTACAAGATGAAAATAAGGGCGCCTGGGTGGGTCAACCAGTTAAGCATCTGCCTTTGACTTAGGTCATGATCTCAGCATCCTGGGACTGAGCCCAGCACTAGGCTCTCTGCTCAGAGGGGAGTCGGCTTCTCCCTCTTGTTCTCCCTGTGCGCGAGTGCTCTCTCAAAAAAAAAAAACTTAAAAAAAAAAAATGAAAATAGTAACGGGGATGGATGGTAGTGACAATTCCACTACAAGGGAAGGTATATACCACTGAACTACACACCTAAAAATGGTTAAGATAGCAAATGTTAAGTGTATTTTACCACGATTAAAAAAAACAAAACAAAACCAGCAGTTATGTAAAGCACACGTACAGATCACCAGTCACCAGAGATTATGCAAAGCAAAAGCACCATGAGATAATACTACATACCCAGTAGAAAGGCTCAAATTAAAAAGACTGACTACACCAACTTTTGCTGAGGATATGAAGCAACTGGAACTCTCATACGTTGTATGGTACAACTGTTTGGGAAAACACTTCTGCAGTTTCTTACAAAGTTAATTTTACATTTACCGTATTACTCAGCAAATTCTTTTCTTGGTACTGACCCAAGAGAAAAACATATGCACACTTGAAAGACTTGAATATGAATGCTTGTTAACTTTATTCATAATAGCCCCAAACCAGAAACTCAAGCGTCCATCAATAAGTGAATGGATAAGCAAGGAGTAGTATACCTACTCAAGGGATATATTGCTCAGCAGTAACAACTAACAACAACCAAAATACATGCAACATTTATCAGCCTCAAAATACATGCTGAGTAAGACACCAGATACAAAGAACACATACCATTTTTATTCCATTTACATGGAATTCTATTAATGCACATGTAATCTTAAAACAACAAAAAGATCAGTGGTTGCTCAGGACTGGCTGGTTGGGAGAATGGGGGAAACTGATGGTACAAAAAAAAGCAGGGTGGAGGGGCACCTTGGTGACTCAGTTGGTTAAGTGTCTGACTCTTCATTTTCACTCAAGTCATTTCAGGGTTGTGAGATCAAGCCCAGTATCAGGTGTGGAACCTGCTCAGGATTCTCTCTCCCTCCCCTCCTTCTACCTCTTCCCTTTACCCTCCCCTTCTCTCTCCCTTGCTTTAAAAAAAAAAAAAAAAAAAAAAAAGCAGGGTGGAACTTCTGAGGTAATAGAAATGTCCTCTATCTTTTTGTGTTGGTGGATTACACGAGTATACACATTTTTCAAAACTTAAACTATACTTTTTAAAATGAGTTCATTATCTATTTCATGAAAAGTACACTTCAACTCCCTATCACACACAAAAATTAACTTAGAATGGATCAAAGACCTAAATGTTTAAAAATTAAAACTGTAGAATTCTTAAAAGAAAACATAGTCATTAATATTTGTGACCTTAGGTGACACACTACTTTCAAGAATGAACCTTAACATTATGCTAAGTGAAAGAAGCCAGTCACGAAGGACCATATACATTTTATATGGCTCCATTTATACGAAATGTCCATAATAGGCAAATCCATAGAGACTGAAAAGAGATTAGATTAGTGGCTGCCCAGAGCTGAAATGTTTCAAGGAAAATGAGGAGTGATTGAGAGTAAGTGTGGGGTTTCTTTTCTGAGGCGATGAAATTGTTCTGGCATTAGTGGTAATAGTTGTACGACTCTGTAAATATACCAAAAATCATTGCTTTTTAAAAGGTAATTTTACTATACGTGAGTTCTAACTCAAAAATTTTTAATTTGAAAGTATACCTCAACTAAACTCATTTTAAAGAGAAAAAAATTAAATTTTTAACAAGAATGACTCAGAATTTGTAAGTATTCTATAATATGTTAGGAGAGATGCATTATAAATAGAGGATATCAGTTGACTTGAAAGCAATCTCAGGCATGCTTAGCATCTCAGGCATTGCCAAGCTGCATGTGTCACATATGGTAGTTAAAATTTTCTCATCGGTAATACCTCATAAAAGTATCCACAATTTCAAAGGACACAGAAAAAACCTCTAGCTTATGCTGGATTCCCTGTAAACTTTATTCAAAAGTAAACTTAGAGCAGTTTATAAACAAAATTCCTATAAATGACACATAACTACTCATTAAAAATTTTAGTTAAATTCTCCCACTTTGCTAAAGAACTAAGGCACATTAGAATTCTAAGACATTAATAGGACAATAAAGAGATGACTAACAATAAAAACAACAAAAAGACATAAGTCACAGAACTACAATAATAATTGAATAGAAGTATCTAAAGAGTAAAATATCGTAATAAAATACGTAAAATAAAAATGGAAAAAGAAGTATTAAAATCAGTGGTAAGAATAACATCTTAGTACATAGTAATAGGTTTTCTAAATAGATTTTCTTTTATTAACACCCGACTCCTAGGTTCCAAGATAATTCTAAAACACAAGTACTAAAAAATACTTGAACGGCATGTTTGACACTGCTATTCTGTTCTGTTGGAGGTCAGGAAACGGAGCATCCATTTCATTTAGTTCAAAACCAGATTGTGCAGTTTGGTATAGCAGTATCAATTTTTTAATAATTTCCATCTTTTAACAAATGATTTTATTTTCCTAATATAATAGAACAGTGCTTCCTCAAGTTAATAGTGGCAAAGTACCCTTTTTTTTTTAAAGTTCCATTTTGTTAAGGATCAGTAATTTTGTGAAATGCTGTAAAAATTCTGCAGCAATGTTCAATAGCTATAAAAATTTCTGAAGGCTTACTCTCAATTTCTGCACCTATTTCATTTCAGACCAGTCACAAATGGTCTGGAAACACATATTTGAGTAGCACTACTATAAAGGAAGAAATAGCTAAAACAAAATGAAACAATGAAAAAGGGTACTTTCAAAAACTGAACACATATAAACCAGTTTTTTTTAAAGCATCCAAACATTAAGATTGTATAATTAATCACATGTAATCTACCAGCCTAAAGGAAAAATGTTTATGAGTTAGCCACAGTTCAGAGTCATGAATTTCGGCACTTAAAAGTTTAAACAGAACTGACATGAAGAACTCTTCATGAATAATTAATCAGACTCCCTATTTTTAAAAAATTAATTTTACTACACTCCACAATCTTCCTTACGACAAAGCAGCACATAACAGAAGTTATATTTGCTAATGAAAACTGGAAGTGCTTACACTAGGAGAACTATTAACTGGTTACAACAGTGAACTTCCACTTACCACAGTCCAGGATTCTTGCTCTTTAGGCTCCAGAATTCCAGAATTAAAAATTTCTAGTAACTGTTGAAGCCCTCCAGCAGCAACAAACTGTAAGCAATTGTGAGAGTACTGGTAAGAGAGATGCAGCTGCAAAATGTCATGAAGACCTGCTTTTTGATTCAATAACTGTGTGTGTATGTGTGTTTTGTGTGTATGCATATGTAAAATAGTATGTATCTTTAATCTAGGAAATTACTCTGATTTAAATAACCAAAATAACTTCTATGCAAACTAATAACATCCAGCTCATTTTCGAGAAATTTTTTAAAAAGATTCTTGCAAATCTCTATAAAGATATCTTTATATTCAACTGACCATTCAATCGCAGACACCAGGATGTCCTAACAAAGTATTCCAATAAAGGGAAAAAAAAGTGCTAAAAACAAAAGCACTGAGGCATTAAATAATCCCACCTTTTAACTGTGATTTGAAGTAATACAAAATTTTTAAACTATGCTTTATTTTCATAGTAAGTTAGTTTAAAACCAGTAATTATGACACACCTACTTTTGGAATATTATAGAGATAATTTTTATCAATACACTGCATAACATGTATGATCAAACCTTGCAACTCCAGGAATTTTTACTATTTTCCACTTGATCCTCACTTGAATCATCTGAATCTGGATAAAGATCACTGTAACTTCCCTGTGGGAATGGCAAAAAAATAATAATAAGAGAAGGTGCAGGAGGAAAAAATTATTCTAGAACTGAAAAATAACACATTCTGGAATTCGGCTCCAGACAAAATACAAGTATTTCATGGGAAGAATGGAAATTCAATTACCGTTGACTCTCTCCTTATCCTCCTGTTAGGTTTTCCTAGTGCTTCAATAATTTCCAGGGCATATAATAGCTTGTGAGCACTTTTAATTTTGAGAAGTTCTTTCCAATTAAGTCCATCATTACTCTTAAATTAAAAAAGAAAAACATAGGTTTTTCTCAAACCAAGTTACTAAGGGACCCCTCCCCCAAAATAAACTTGAAAGAAAGTGACATTATGTAAGAACTCAAATATTACATAGATATTGAAATATCTTCAAACATATGAAGACCAATCGTATAACTGATACTCATGGTATGCTTAAAACACCAATTATTCATTAAATTTTGTTAAAATTCATATACAAACAGCAGCATAGGGGGAAAAAATTCTACCTTGTGAACCCGCACAACAGACAGGGCAACATCTTCCCAACGAAAAACACTGTGCGGCCTAGTTGAATGCATTAACTTTTAAAGATTTAGAAGTAGTAAAGTCTGTATTTAATACTTAGAAAGTCACACCTACACATTTAAAATTCACAAATACATAAATCTTAAAATATTGCTTTCTAATCTCAATTTATGAAATGATATTCACACAATGTACATCTTTGACAACATTATTATTAGAGCTACTCTGAGTCATCAACCACCATTTGCCAGGCCTACCTTCCCCACATCTAAATCATTTGAGATAAAGAACCTTCTGAAATCCCATGGCCAAGAGCCAAATCATAAAAAACCATTAGCGCACATTATGACACTATTTTTCCATTCGTCCTGTAAGAGTTCTGTTGGTATCTCCACTAAGTAATCCTTTATTATGTGGCTTTTAAAAAACTAATTTTAACACATCTTTACAAAGACCTCTAACACACCTGTGAGGTCACGGCCCTACAGGAATATATTCAGAATATACAGTAATATCTAAAAATACTAATATAAAAACAAATTATGTTTTCTAAAGGTAATTTTAGAAAACAACCTTGGCCTTGTATTAGGCCTGTATGAGTCAACCTCACTAACAAATAAATGGACGTTAAAACGAACTGATGCTTCTAGGGCAAAATTTTACTGAGGATATAGGTCAACAAGCAATCTCATACACTGGAGGAATGTAAAATGATGCCATGCTCTAGGAGAGTAAAAAAATTTTGTGAGTTTACCTGTTCATCTGAGATATTCTGGAATGCCATCAACATGTTAGGACATGTAGGAAGAAGCATCAGTAGCTCCCATACACGCCTAGAGAGATTTTCTGCATGAAGATGAAGTTCTTCACATCTTAAGCTCTACACAAATAAGAACAACTGCTTATCAAGACAGATCACTAAAAAAAAAAAAATAAATCTAAACTCAAGTTCAACTTTTTTGCATGAAACCTTTGATTATCAAATTCGATATTCTTCAGTCTTACTTTAAAAGCGAGAAATAAACCATTTGTTTCATGTTAAACAATTTATACATTTTTTATTATTTATAAACAACAAATACATTTATTCAATGAATTGATCGTTATGCCAAAGTAGTAGTTTTTCAACTTGCTGTTACTGAATGCTTTTTGGGAAAAAAGTGACCTGTAAATCTTGGCACTCTATTCAGGAAACTTTTCAAATACAAGTGAAAACATCTGTCTTACAAAGCCATTCAAGTAAATTTCAAGAACATTACCAATTGCTTCCTCTTTCAGGTCACTATTCTAACTAGGACAAAGTCCTGGTGGTGGTAAATTAAGTCCTTGATCCTACATTTGGGAAAAAGAGTACAGCTGGTTCTTTTTTATACTGCTAATCCATACTTTATTTTCCAGTCTCAGATAAGCAGAGGATTAAGAGGAAAGCAAACAATTTTAAAGAACCTACTTTTCCCCCGTTATTATCTATTAAATTTGCTTTTTTTTTTTTTTAAGATTTTATTTATTTATCTGACAGAGAAAGAGAGCACAGCAGGGGGAGCAGCAGGGAGAGGAAGAAGCAAGCTTGCAGAGCAGGGAGCTGGATACAGGACTCGATCCCAGGACCCTGGGATCATGACCTGAGCCAAATGCAGACCCTTAACTCAGGTGCCCCCATATTTGAATTCTGTAAGATGCTGAGATAATAGTAACCTGAAGATGTTTCAGAAAGTATGTAAGAAGTAGGCAAGTTTCCTTTATTAAAAAAATTAAAACATAACCTCAAGAGGTAAATAGCTAAAGCTAAAATTTACAGTTTTAGGATTTTCCAGAGTATGAATTTGTATAATTCTATTACCACAGCTGTCATAATGATTTTTTTCACTATAATACAGTCCACAGGATGCTGAAAGATTCTTCTATATACTTATAAAAAGTTTAGTTCTTTCTGTATTATGATATAAAACTAGTACAACATTGAAAGCAAGCAAATCTTAGAGTTTCAAAGTAACCTTTGCTATTCTCAATCCTGATGAAGAGAAGCAACCTGAAGTAACATTTTCGGTTTAGCTGGGGAAATGGCACTGAAAGTTCTTCAGTAAAATAGAATTCATTCCTTTGTAAACACCAACTTGGGGGAAAAAAAAAAAAAGATATATTCTGTACAAAATAAAAAAAAGAAAATATGAAGGGGGAAAAAAAAATATGAAGGGGGAAAAAAAATCCCAGGTGTAAATGACTATGTGCTATGTTATGACTAAAAAGCCCTACCCTTTATTTTTATTTTTGTAACCTTCTACAAGACCAAACCAGTCTTGGACAACAAAGAGACCCCACATCGACAATGGCATACTTGCCACAAAGTTCAGTCAAGTATCTGCTAAAAAATGAATTCTTCCCCTTCAGTTCAAGCCCCATGTGGACTATTACAATGGCCTATTAATCGGGCTTCCTACCTTCAGTCTGTCTCTAACACATCCACCACACTAACACCTAAACTTTGTTTCTAATAGCCCATAATAGCTTTCATTTTGTTCCTTTAAAACCTTCCACGATGATGGCAATCCATTTTACAAAGAAGAAAAATCTCATATGGCCCTTTGTGGTATAGGTTCCAATCTCCGTTTTGGTCTTTTTTTGAATTACACTATACTCACGCCCCCAGTTTTTCAAACATGCATTTACTTTTCTGTGAATCTGTAATGCTTCTTTTTGCTCTCCTCAGCAGCTGGACCCAATTTAAAAGGCTCCCCTTTTGCAAAACTTTCCCCCAAATTTTTGTTCCTGCCCTATGTTCCCATAACACACTACTTAGCCACCTCCCAGAAAACTGAAGAATTCTTCTAATTATCTTTCTCTCTTTTAAACTGCCCATATGGTGCTGCCATGAAGTAAAAGGTCATTAAGTATTTGGGGCATAAAATACAAAAGGTAAAAAAGTCGAGGTTCAAGGGCATCTGTTACTGATTATTCTGCTTGAACAAAAGAAGGATTCTGAAGAATTTTTTTTTTTTTAGATTTTATTTAAATGAGAGAGAGAGAGATTTTGTGTACAAGCAGGGGGAGCAGCAGACGGAGAGGGAGAAGCAGACTCTCCGTTGAGCAGGGAGCCCGATGTGGGGCTCAATCCCAGGACTCCGGGATCATAACCTGAGCCAAAGGTAGATGCTCAACCGACTGAGCCACCCATGTGCCCCGGATTTTTAAAGAATTTTAAAATGTGCCACCACAAGAGAAACCAGGCTATGGGGAACAGAGGACTCAAGAGCAACTACCACTGCATCCATGATCAAACACATTTTAGAAACGTGGAAAAAAGTCATTTAACATTCTCGGGAAAGAAAGAATAGTAGCATTATTTTATTTGCCATTCAATCTCAAAATAATTCACTGCATGAAACACACCAAAGGACATCATCTTAGGTAAGTCCATTTAAAGGCATTAAAAAAAAAAAAGTCAGCAGACTAATACTGAATCCTTTAGGTGATCTCATACACTCTCTTGGGTTTAAATACTATCTTTATAATGATTACCATATCTTATTTCTCCAGACCAAGCCCCTGCTCTGAGCTTCAAACTCTTTTATCCAACTGCTTCCTTGACATCTCCACTTAATGTCCCATGAGCATCCATTCTTCATCTCAAATGGAATCTACCCAGTTGCTGAAGCCAGAAACCTGGACACCATCTCCTGTCTTCCTTGTTTCTGAACATGAGCCTATCTCCACTCTTAATCCAATTCAATTAAGTCAACTTCATTTGTTCACTCTCATTCTATTCCAGGGCACCATCAAGTCTTCCTTGGATTAGTGCATTATGTTCCTCGCTGCTTTTTCTCTTCTTGCCAAACAAATCTATTACTTTGAAAACCAGAATCAGAATGTGTGCTCCTCCCTCACCTTACTATGAGTAAAACAGAAACAAGTTGCCATGGCCAGTCTGGTTCTACTCACCTTTCCAATCTTATTCCTCTCCCACTACCCTCCACATTCTACTCATTATTAGCTCTCTAACAATTCCTAGACCTGCCTGATTCTTTATACGAAGGGCTTCAGGAATGCGATTACCATGTGCAGACGATCCCTCAATTCTCATTTAGTTGGCTCCTTTTCATCCTTCTAGCTCAGGTTACATATAGTTTCCCTCAGAGAAACCTTCCCTAACCAAAAAATATATATAAATGAGTTTCTATCACTACTCCCTAATAATGTTAGTCTTAGCAGTTACCTCTGTCTAAAACTTAGCTGTTATTTTACCTGGAGCTATCTGCAAGGCGTTATCAATTATTTGTCTTCCCCACTGGACTGAAGGCTGAAACTGTGCCTATTTTGATCCTTGTAAAACAATACTTAAAAGAGTACACCTAAATCATATTAGGCACTTAAATACCTAATGAATCAATAAATGGGCTCCTACATTTTACTGTTCTTAAAAGATTACTGAGAACGAGGCGCCTGGGTGGCTCAGTCAGTTAAGTGTCTGACTCTTGATTTGGCTTGGGTCAATATCTCAGGGTTGTTAAGACTGAGCCCTGTGATGGGCTCTATGTTCAGTGGGGAGTCTGCTTGAGATTCCCTTCCTCTCCCTCTGCCGCTCCCCCTGCTCGTGGGCACACATGCTCGCTCACTCTCTCAAATAAAATCTTGAGAGAGAGAGAGAGAGATTACTGAGAAAATTATCTTCCACTCAACAGAAAAACAAACAAGACACTATAAAAATGAAATGATATAGTCACCTCACTATCTTCCACTGCCACTTTTCCTGAGGGTGGTTTAAATGATGCAAGCATCTCTAATAAATCAAAAAGAGTAGTTAAATGAGGTTCTTGTAAAAGCAAAAGCATCGGAATGTTGTCCTTCTGAGGAGGTGGTAGGCAAGACGCTGGCAGCTGAACACCTTCCCCTTTCCGTTCTCTCCTTGGTGCACCCAAAGATACAAATACCATCTATAAAAACAATGGCAACAGGGGAAAACAACAACACATAATTAGACATATCAAGTTTAGGTTTACTAAATCTCTTAAGTATAAAATAACTTCACACAAAAAAACTTCACATACACTTAAAAGCAATAATAACTGTTTTTGAAGGATACCTTCAACTATTCAACTGTTGACTATAATAGTCAATAGATCATTAAAACTCAAACCACATTTGTGTGTACCTGCATATCCTTAAACCCAAGCTCATGAAGTGCTTTTTCATCATAATCTGTTGTTAATTCATGTCCAGATGAAATCATCCTGACAGGTCCCATAAGGCCTCCTTAAAAATAGCAGAAAACATTACGTGAACATTTTTATAAAAACTAACCTATATGCTGACACAAATACATGGTTACATTATGTGAGCCTTCCTCCTAACCACTCAGTCTAAAGAGCCTCATTCCACTAAATTAATCCCTTATTCTGCTTTATCTTTCTTAAAGCACTTATTAGCATCTGACACATATTTATTGGTCTTGCCTCAAAAAACAAAAACAAAACCAAAAAAGCCCAGTTCCATAAAGGCAGACATTTTGTTACATTGAGATGTGGTCCCAGCACTAGAACATAGCAGGCATTCAAATTTATTGTTTAATCCATGAATCTTTAAAAAGGAAATGCATGATATTAAGAGTAGGACAATAAGCAAAATGATGAAATATCTAATGAACAATTTAAACTTAAATATATTGTTAAATTTTATTAACTTCATGTAGAAAAATTCCACTGGACACTACATAGCTCCTTAGGAATGAGTGAAGTAGGGCTACTGCTTTTCCATAGTGATACAATTCTTCAACAAAACTATGTTATTGTAATTTTTAAATATTTTAAGATTTTATTTATTTGAGAGAGAGAGAGAGAGAGAGAGAACATGAGCGGGGGGGGGGAAGCAAGCTCCCCGCTGAGCCAGAAGCCCAATGTGGGCCTCAATCCCAGGATCCTGGGATCATAACCTGAGCTGAAGGCAGATGCTTAACCAACTGAGACACCCAGGCGTCTCATAATTTTTAAATATTTTAAAGCTAGTATTGAAATTCATTTCTCTATTACCCTTTAGAGTTTTCCTCTCAGCACTTCTGATATTGTTTAGTTTATCCACACCGTTTATGATTCGGAGTAATTTCATCAAATTTAAAATTAAAATTCCATTAAGATTTTAGATAGAATATACAAAGAAATAAATTAACATGGTATCTCTACAATATTTGTACAGAGACATGCCAAGTAGATACACTTAGTTAAGTGTTCTTAGAAAGTCTATGTTAAACTTATAAATACTTTGGCAGACTTTGACTAAAATGTCTTTTCTACCTTATTGAGATAACACAATCTATGCTGATCTTTTTTAAAATATTGAGATAAAACATCTTTAGTTGTGATGAAGTGCTAAGATAATATACAGCTGACTTGGTTCCAAGTGCATCAGATAGTCTAAACATGCATAACTTTGTTCCAAAAGTGAACTAAGACGGCTAGTACTTTATTTAGGCTTTTGGATTCTACTTGAAGTGAGAGAGGCCTAAAAGGTGTATTACACATTAACTCTTGATTATAATAGTTGAGTTGGCTTTTACAATTAACTGAACAGCTTTCCATCTTTCACCACTTTTGACAGCATCTTTTTTATCATAACAATTGCTTCTTCCCGGCAATAAGGTCCTCTCCCTCCTGAGGGCTTTGTACTATCACTTTGCCATCACTCAGTAAACCTTGCTTTCCTGCCCACCAAAAGGAAAAAACAACAACAAAAACTACTTATTCCTTAAGAGTTCTGGAAAGAGTTCCTACCTTTAAAATATTTCAAATCTTAATGTAGTAAATGTTTCAAAACAAGAAAAAATAACAAGAAATCTGGAAAAACTCTTAGGTTACAATGGTGTATTAAACAACACATCTACTTTTTACCCTCTGAAATTCCAATAAAGTAAATTTTCAAAATTTTATCAACACTGGACAGGGAAAAAAAACAAAGAGACAATACCAACTAAGTTTGCAAGCTTAAAAGCAAGTGAACTTGTGGTAACTAGCAAGACCCCAAAAAGATAAATCTCAATCCAGAGACAGGCTTACAACCTATATTTATACAGACTGAATACAGGAAGAAAATCAACACCTGACAGAGTGGGGGAGAGGTGGAAGGGGTAGGAGGAGGGAAACAAAGGGAAAAAAAGAGAGGGAAAGGAGAAAAGGAAAATAAGAGCAGCTCAGTGATCTGTGAGACATTAACAAAGAGTCTAGGATACACTTAATTAGAGGCCTAGAAATTAGGTCGAGGGGAAAGGAAAAAGAAAAAAATATTTGAAAAAAACATAATTGCTAACCTTTCTCAAATGTGATAAATATAAACACAAAGACCCAAAAAGCCGATCTTACCCAAAGTGTATAAACACAGAAACACAACAAGGCACATTAAAATCAAACTGCTGAGGGGCACCTGGGTGGCACAGCGGTTAAGCGCCTGCCTTTGGCTCAGGGCGTGATCCCGACGTTATGGGATCGAGCCCCACATCAGGCTCTTCCGCTATGAGCCTGCTTCTTCCTCTCCCTCTCCCCCTGCTTGTGTTCCCTCTCTCGCTGGCTGTCTCTATCTCTGTCGAATAAATAAATAAAATCTTAAAAAAAAAAAAAAAATCAAACTGCTGAAAACCAGTGTCAAAAAAAAAAAATTCTTGGGGTACCTGGCTGGCCCAGTTGGTACAGCATGCAACTCTTAATCTCAGAGTCATGAGTTCAAGCCCCACACTGGAAGTAGAGCTTACTTTAAAAAAAATTTAAAACCCAAAACAACAAAAAATTTCTTTAAAATCAATCACAGTTAAAAAGACACACTGTGGGGGTGGCCTGGATGGCTCAGTCGGTTAAGCATCCAACTCTTGACTTCACCTCAAGTTATTATCTCAGGGTTGTGAGACTGAGCCCGCTATCTGGCTCCCTGCTGGGCGTGGAGCCTACTTAAGAATTTCTCCCCCACAAACCCCTAAAAAAGGGGGCGGGGGCTCCTGGGTAGCTCAGCTGGCTGAGTGTCAGACTCTTGATTTTGGATCAGGCTGTGATCTCGGGGTCCTGGGGTGAAGCCCTGAGTCAGCTCCAAACTCAGCACTGTGTCAGCTTGGGATTCTTTCCCTCTTCTTCTCCCTCCCCCCTCCTCATGGGTGCACCCTCTCTCCCTTGCTAAAATAAAGAAAGAAAATCTTAAAAAAAAAAAAAAAAAAGAAGACGACACATTGTATATACAAAGCATGGGGGGAAAAAAACCAAAACACGCTTTCAATCAGACCAGAAACTTTGCAAACCAAATGACAATGGGTTTAACTATTTACTAAGTCCTGAAAAGAAAACCATCCTTGACCTCAAATTCCATGTCCAGTGAAAATATCCTTCAAAATAGAAGATAAAATGAACTTTTTTCTCAAACGAAAGCTTCAGAAAATATATCACTGAAAGACTTGAAGTACAAACATTTTTAAAGTTCATTAGAAAGAAGAAAAAAAAAAAGAAAAACCAAATGAAAAAATTTTTCTAAATATGCATATAGCCTATTACACGTTATTTAAAATTTAAAGGTCTGAAATTATAACAGCTTTCATGGTTGTTCCTCTGATTAGCTCATACTTTATGTGCTATGGAAAGACACTAAAAATGCTCTCGTGGTTACAGTTAAGGAGGAATCAAATATATACTTTTTGGACCTATATGAAAAATTTCTTATTATGACACTCTTTTGGAGGGAAGGAGAGATACACAGGTGGGATTTAAGGCTGTATTATTTTCATATGCTCTGGGGAAAAAAAGAAACAAAATATATTAAAAATGACCAAACTATTTTATTGGGTAAAAGTGGGTACTTAAGTAGTGCATAGAAAATAAAACTTGTAATTCCCACACTGCTTATCAAATAACCTCAAATGTAAAAATTTTTTTAAGGAAAATGAGGAAAAATATTTCCAAATAACATCTGTAGCAATTCTTAGCTCTTCTCTGTGAATCAATGGCACCCTACCAAAAGGAGGGGAGCCATGAACATGCTTGGCACTCTTAAAAGAAGCAAAGGTTCTAAGGTGATATATAACAGAACCTAGAAAATATGAAAATTTAAACTGTTGGACTTACCAGGAAACTCTCCCTTTCGACTGCTTTGACCAAACTCCTGAAGCTGAGCTTGTTGATTTATTTGTTCTTTCTGTAAATTTTCATACCAATGAGTTACTTCAGCCCTAAGATCTGCTACCTGGTCACTAGGATACATTTCAATAGTCATCTGAAATATGAGATGCAACCAATTTAAAAATACAACAGGAACAGATATTTGAACTGGGAAATGTTATCAATTTGGAAACTAAAATTATGTAACTACCTTGTCAGGAAGTCCAGCTGGTTGGCATACAACCCTTAGCGGCAGGGACTGTTTGTCACTCAGTGCTTTCAAATGACTACTAATACCAGTGCCTTCAATTTGCCACTGTCTGAGATGGTACGCAAACCTAAAACACACAAAAACCACACATAGGAAGAATATAATTTTAAACCCTGTTAATGTTACATAGGTTTTTAATATTTTACAAAATGAAAAAGCCCACAAAAGGTTCTAGAACATTCCAATTTACTCTATAGCATTAAGTTTAGGTTCATCATACTGCATCAACTTAAATGCATAAATACAGCTAAGAGTTCCTTAAAAGATAGTTTACAAGAAAAACCGAGGAAAAAATTTCCCATTAAGAACTTTTTTTTTTTTAAGGGGGAGAGGGGGAACTAGTAGAGGCAGGAAGAATTTAAAGAAACAAACTAATCCAGGAAGTGAAATGGCAAGCTCTCATTCCTACATTCACAAAAGGAAAAAAGGTATTAGGAAACATTTTTCAGAGACAGAAATGTATCCTAGTAAATACATGCCTAACAGAATTTGAGAGCTGATTCCATGACTGCTAAAATTACAAAATAAACCACAAAGACTAATCTTAAGGGAGAAAGGCATCTAGCAGGTCACTCACTAAATACTGTCAGTTTTCTAACTGATTTTCAGTTGTTTGAAGACGGGATCCAGAACACCTGAATTTCATTAAGAAAAGAATTATCAATGTCAAAAACTAATCAGCAATTCTAGAATAGAAGGATGAGAAGTAAGGAAACAAAGGGACTTGACTTCCTAGAAGGGATCCAATGTCCAGCTTTTACGGCTCAGAGAGTAATCTTTTGAGGCCGGATAATTCTTAGCTGTGGGTGGGGGGACGCAGGGGAAACGGTCTTGTGCAAAGTAGGATGTTTAGCAGCATCGCTGGTCGCTATCTACTATATGCCAATAGTACCCCCCTTCTCCCTTAAGCTGTGGTAATCAAAAGTGTCTCCGCAAATTACCTAATGCCCCCTGGCAAACAAAATCACTCTGGTTGAGAACCACTCTTTAAATTATAACCGTTTCTCTTTAAAAAAAAAAATTTTTTTTTAAGTTTTATTTACTCTCTTAATATAAGGAATATACAAACACAATAATTACTTTATATTTTCATTCTATAAATGTCAGGCAATTTTAAATTAGAAGTAAGCACATTAAGCACTTGAAATTGTACAGTGATACTACACAAAGGTGTGCATGAAAATTCCTGACATTTTTAAACTAGCTCTTAGTTTTTTGAATATTCAATTGTTTGCTGTTTCTCTACCTGTCACCCAAAAAATATTTATTTAAGTTATTTAACACCAACATCAACTTTTAGAGTAAAACATGAACAAATATAAAAGATTTCTAGCAAAGGATACTATAATCATGTTCCATGAGTTAGAAAAAAATTGTACATCTGAGAAGGGATTTTTGAACTGAAATTCACTCAACTTATAAATAGCACCACTGAATCCTAGGAAACTTAATTTGTTTTTGAAGACTTTTAAAATAAATACTTATTTTAAAAACACAAGTAACACTGTGTGAGGACTAAGGGTTTAAACCAATAGGCCCTTTTTGGTTTGTTGTTTGTAGACTCTGAAGCAAGAAAGAAAATTTTGGAAAAATACATATCTCATTAACAGTAACTATCTCTAACACGAAGAGATAGATTATGATGACTTTCATTTTTTGCAGTATTACCTTTAATATCTGAATTTTAAAAACAGTATGTATTTATTTTTATTAATTTGAATAAGACACATCACATTTGCTTATTTATTTTTATTTTTTAGAGTGGTAAAAGTTATGAGGCAGTGTGACGTTTCTGTTCCAAAAAACGCTATAGAGCTCCCTTACACATTCTTTAAAAACACAAGGAATTATTTAAGTATAATTCCCACAAATTGCAATCATAATCAAAATAATTTTGCAATTAATATATTTTCCAAATATATTAAATCATGAAGCCATGTTATTTATAAGGAATGTGTAGAATATCTTTTTATTATTATTTCCTGGTGATTTAAACAGAATCTCAAAAAATATCAATTGTATGACTCATTATCAAACTAAGTTCTGAAGTTGAAAGATTAACAATTTTTGCCAACACAGTTCGTTGTATGTTTACATTTAGTCATGATTTTTAACAAACAGAATTTCTTAATTAAAACTATCTACTCACCTTTCATTTCAGTCGATATATTCATAAATGTTAATTTGCTTTATTTCTGTATTACACAGGGTATGTCTAAATTAATTATACAGATATTCATTAACAGAATTTTTTGATCATGTTTCCATGGTAAATGGAAATTCAAAATTAAAATACTGTCTCCTAGTCCAGGAAGAAAAAAAAACAGCAAATGAAACAAATGACTCAACTTGATTCAACTATGAGAGATTATTTGATGTTCTTGGTGAGGGTTTTAGTGAAACTTTTTTTGGTGGTGGTGTTCTGCCTTTCAATCGTTATAATACTTTCTTAGAGGTGGAATTCTGTCTACAGAGTCTAATTCATGCATATCTTCTCAGCGTTTAAGAATTTTTAAAGTTCCACAATATTTAGTGGGAACCTATATTGCCTATTTTCATGGCAAAATGATACATACTATGAATAAAAGTACTTCTATTACTAACCCTTCACTTGTGGTTAAGCTTTCTACCTGCCCCAACAAAACCTTTACTTTAGGAATACTTCTGTACATGTCAGCAATTAAAAAAAAAAAAAAAAAAAAAAAGCCTGAAATTCACTGTAATAATGTGGTATAAAACAATTACCTTCTCCTAAATGCTTCCAGATGCGTCTTCAGCATAAGGAGTCCTCTTTCTATAACAGTGAGACTTGAGTGTGATTCCTGTTCGAGACTGCTAGAAGCTATCATGAGACTCTCCATGCACTTACTAATAAATTCTTGCTCCTTCTCCAAACCCGTTTTACCTGAAAATCAGATGTTTAGACAGTATATCAATCTTTATTGTTTAGCTATATTAAAAAAAAAAAGAATTGTAGTTAAACAAAAATCCTCACATAAGAAATTATCAGACAAATATTCTAAATCACTCACCATTAATATAATAGGAGTTAATATACTGGATAGCTGCTCGACTGACATCACCAGACTGTGCTCTTAAAGCGATGCCCCAAAATTGGTCCATACCACAAAGCTAAGAAAGAAAACATCATGACATCTATAAATCTTATTGTCAAACAATGTAAGCGATTAGAAGACTGAAATAGTTTCAAGTTTCAAAGTTATACAATATCAAAGACTTTTAATATCCTATACAGTACTTAAAATGCAATTCCTATTAAAATTAAATAATAAAATGATAAAAGCCTTGAAAATTTCCTCAACTACTGAAATACATCTGTACTGATTCTAAAAAAAATTTATAAAGCAGCTAACTGTGTGTGTGTGTGTGTGTGTGTAATGCTTAACCAAAAGTTTGACTACATAGTGGGAAAAACTCAAATCCCCAAAACATGCTACAAGTGACTAAAAACACACACATAATTATTTGCAGAAATAAGCTTCAATGCATTCACCCAACTTACTCTGATAAAGCCACTGCTTTCAGATATTCACAGAAAAATTTTAAAATATGCTAACCCAAGTGGTTACTTTATGATGTTAACTATGCTATGACAAAGAAAATGAATTCACTGAAAACTACAGAAAAGTGGAGCCAAAATTCTCAAAAGTTGGCAGGCTGAAGTTATCCTTCTGATATGGTAACTGAACAGCCTTTGTGTTCATATCATCCACTTAAAAAAGCACTATTACCTCAAAATTAGAGTAGAAACAGTATTCCTACTGTTACCTACTTCTTAGGGAACAGATCTGACCGGTTGTCTGAAATTACCAAACTGAAATTTATCAAAGAATTAAGACCAAGATATTAAAAAAAAAACAAAACACTATTCAAACAAGGAAAAAAGGTAAGAAGACACTATGAAAGCATTCTAGATCCAATTAAAATTATTCTTTACCACACAGATTAATACCAGTTTTCCCTATCTTTCGCTTTATAAACACAACTCCAACTTCTAAAGACAATTAATGAAAAACTTGAGTAGATACTACCTAAATCAAAGCTAGCATTAATAAACTGGAACATCCAATGAGGAAGACTTTCAAGTAACAGCCTGTGTTGGGAGAGTCTAAAAAATAACGCCTTTAAGGAAAACTAGCAGCCACCCAATGAGGCAAATGGAATAGTAAGCCAGAAATAAAACTAGCAATTTGAGAGTCTTCAGTTAATGAAAGGACAGTGATGCCTCAAGGTCAGAGATGACTTAAGGTAGATTCTCCTCTAGGAACTCTGGTGCTGTCCAAGAGCAAATAAAAGATTGGTCACACAAACGGCCTAACAATCAAATTTTAGACAAATCAACCTCCTTGGGGACAAAGCTACTTGATTATATTAGCTAGGAGCTTTTAGGGGACACTCAGATGGCCTCTCCTGTATTAAGGAATGTGTAGTAAGTTTTCATTAATCACAACCAAGGTTACATTTGGTAACAAACAACAACAACAAAAATCACCAAATTTGCTTTGTATAACTTTTTAAAACCAAAAGACAAAGCTTTTTAAAACCTAAGAGTCTTCATAGTTTATAAACTCAATGTTTGGTAGACTACATAATTCAGTCATCTAATTTGAGAAATAAAAGAAAAATTCCATAAGGTGACCTAATAAAATGCCAAGTCTAAATCCATACCTCAGAGTTTGAACCGCCATCATAGGCACTGGTTGCCAATCGAGCCAAGTTACAGAGATGCTGAAACAGGTTTAAGCCAGTCATGCTAATCGTTTCAGGTTTTAGCTGGGGCATCTTAAAAATAAAATTTTTTTAACTAGTATTAGTGTGATAATTAATACATTTTATTTTATCAAATTCAGAGTAACAGATTTAACAAAATTTTATTGAAACCACTGCAAGAAGAAAATGTATCAGCTCAAATTTTTAGTGATGATTTAAAAAAAATAAAAATTTAATGAAAATATTTGAAACCTAATATCTATTTCAATTTTCAATATATACGCATATTCAAATCAGAGGATGTGAATAAAAGGTTTTATCATTTATTGTATACCTATCCCATACACATTCGTAAGATGTGTAGCTATATGCAGTTTGTGTATAAGTTAGGGCTTGAAATTAAGATCCTTGAGGGTCTATCTGTAGCTTTGTAGTAGATCTATTAAGCGATTTAGTTTGTATGTACCAAAACTCATTCATATATATTCAATTCTAAGACAGAGATTATATTAGTTTGCAGAGACTCTATATAATCTCAAAAATAAGTATAAAATATAAAGTATTGCTTTATTATCGTCAATGTTTCAAAATTCAAATGGAAAATTATTACCTGAACCAACTGTTGGCATCTGATAAAGAACAAAAACTGGACAGAAAAATATCTTTAATAACAAGACATGACAGCACTTCCTAAAAAGGACCCTATGGAATCCACAAAAAATCTGGAGACTGGTTTATCTCTGCCACAGGACTGGCTAAAACCACAGCCATCTAAGAGTCACAGAATATAGCTCTCACTCATACTCGTATCTATATAAACACCGTAGAGGATAAAATTAAAGTAAAATTTACGTGACAAAATTAAATAAAGACTGCTGAAAACAGTACATTTTTCTATTTTTTTTTTTTAAAGATTTTATTTATTTGACAGAGAGAGAGAGGTAGACAGAGAGAGAGGGAACACAAGCAGGGGGAGTGGGAGAGGAAGAAGCAGGCTCCCAGTGGAGGAGCCTGATGCGGGGCTCGATCCCAGAACGCCGGAATCACGCCCTGAGCCAAAGGCAGACGCTTAACGACTGAGCCACCCAGGCGCCCCACATTTTTCTATTTTTAAAATCTATGTCAAAAGAGGAAAAATATAACATTACAGAGTTTATATTTCAAGAGATAAAAAGGAAATCTGGAAAAACAACATGAATGGTAAAACTTGTCGAGAAATAAAATTACCTTCTCCAGGAAAAGATGTTTGTAGGTTTCCATTCCCATAGCGTGTTGATCTTTACTTCGAACTTGATTTAAAAACCAATGGAGTGCATCATCATAACACTCAGCATCTTCTACTAAACAATGCCATAAAATGTCGACTTGCTCTAAACTTAACCCTAGGTAAAAATTACAAATTTTGAATCATGGTACATACAATGTTTTGGTCCTAATTCAATGTACTAGAAGCACCAATATATGCAGAAATATAAAGATGATATTTTATAACATTTTATAAAAATTGTGTTATAAGAGAGTTCACATAATTTATGCTTTCAAAATGCAAACTGTGATTTAACTTATACATAATCCATATATAAATCATCTAAAAACACACAACTTATATAGTATCCTACAAGAGCCATTTGGTCGGGAAAATCACTCTCATTAAAGTTAAGGACATATCACTGGATTACGATAAACATGATTAATAAGGGGAGGTAATCCCAAAAGTTGAGGAGTCAATTCTAAGGTTTAATTAAGGGTTAACAGAGTTCATGCACATCATGTTCAAAGATCATTTTATGTCCACAGAAGAAAAACAATAAATGCCAATAAGCATTTCTGGAAACTATGGGGGCGGGTGGAAAGGATCTGTATGATGAATACAGCAAAAGGTAACTGACTGCCTAACAGAGAAAACAGCAACACATCAGGATATTCAATTAGCTGAGAAGCCAATATAATGAGATGAAATCTGTATGGTACTTTGACCCAAATATTAAATGATTCCAAA
The DNA here is from genome assembly GCF_024610735.1 of Ursus americanus. Taxonomy (NCBI): domain Eukaryota; kingdom Metazoa; phylum Chordata; class Mammalia; order Carnivora; family Ursidae; genus Ursus; species Ursus americanus. The sequence goes on from NC_142133.1 coordinate 28,304,508, forward strand.
GTCTGGCAAAAAGAAAGCTAAAGAACTGTTCAGAACCAAAAGGAAAGCAATATAGGCAATCACAAATCTGAATATGGATAAAGGAGAAAATTCGAAAGGGTAGAATAAAAGCATCACAGGGATTTTTAAATATCATCGTATATCATTAAAGGGTTCCAAAGCCTACATTGTTCCCCAGAATCGGAAGGGATAGGAAAATATGATACAATCATAAGAAACTTCCTTCCTGGAAAAAGTAGGTAAGCTAAAGAATAGAAAAAAAACACTTCAGAAAATATTTACCTAGTAGTAATAACAGTCTACAGAATTTGATCACAAAATAGGGTATCCTATCAGTTTCTCACATAACCATACAAGTTGAAGAACTTATACCCCTGGGAGTCAATATTGAAAGAAAGAAAAGAAAGGAAAGAAAGAAAGAGCCAAAAACAATCTTTAGAGCATATTCTAATTTAAATACATTTAATAATTAAAAGAGAAAAGAAAATTAAGAGCTGAAAAAACAAACAAAACACAACAAAAAAACAGTATCCAGGTTAATTATAGTAAACTATATGATAAAGTAAGTGTATTCATAAATGATTGAATCACCAATCCACATTCTATGTAACTTTGGAGTAACTATATTATACCTGACAGGAATTGGGCCAGTAAGAAAACAACAATTACGATATGGGAAGAGTGAAGTCTTCAGTTTGATTCTATCTGAGCAGTAGCTATTATAAGCCTATACACTAAGAATCTATACTGTGCTCCCTGGAAAATAAATAATTCATTATTCAAATACTGAGAAGAGTGGTTAACGGTTTCCAGTGAGAATCTTAATGAAACAAACATGAAACTTCAGAGTCGTGTGAAATTATTTATGCTGACAATACCTGTCTTGGTTTGACTTCTCCATGTATAAGATTGGTTTTTTATATTTTATATTATTTATTTCTTGTATATTATCACTCATAATGGGTACGATAAGAGACCTAGTAACATGAAACAGAAGTTTCCTATAAAAAACCAGTGTCTCATTTTAAGATCTTTTGGTATCACTTTAGTGGCATTTGTTATAAAGAGCCTAACTTGAAGAAATTACAGAGTTAAACAGTAAAATGAACAAACGGTGTATCTCAAGCACAGACATGGTCTTAAGAGAGCGGTGATGACACCTCTCAGGCTAGCAAGACACTTACCAGTTTGACTATATTAACCATAGCTAAAGAAAGAGAATGTCCCAAAACAAAGTTTGTTGACATGGACACACAGAAAAAGTGCGGAGAGTGAAAAATAACACAATATGTCCCGCAAGAGAAAAGGAGCTCTGACCAAAAGGAAATCAAGCTTCCTCCTCTCTTGTGAGAATACCTAGCATGTGGATTTAGATATGACTCACACCCTGAACTGGTCTGGCTCACACCAGACCAATTTTTTTAAGGTTAATCATTTAATGAAATTGAGTTTTACATTAATCTAAATAAAACTAACGTTTCTAAAAGTCTCTACCACCTGTGAAGCCAAGCAACTTTGGGTTAAAGACTAGCCCTGATAATATGCAGACAGTGGCTGTTTCCAAATGGAGTGATAGAATTCTACAACTAAAAGAAATAAAAAATAGTCACCCCTAAACATGGTATCTTTTACCCCAAATATCTTGTTCTTGAAATGAGCTGTTAATCCATTGAGAAGCTGGCATTTTCAGAGACTGAAGCAGAAATGTGTCAAGGGTCACACTCATATTGCCATACATACTGAGGACATTCGGTATTGAAAATACGAATTAAATATTAGTCACTACAGAAATCTAAAGGCATGAGCACATTTAGCTGGATGCTTCCAAGAGTCAATACAGACCTAAAAACTGATTAAAATACTGATTAAAAGACTGATTAAAAAGCTTACTGAAATGATCAGGTGATCCCAGAGTTGAAAACACACAAGTCAAGAACTGAAGTCGAACTTGAACTTCGGCACTATGGCTGTACCTATATTTAAAAAGTCATTAAAATAATTAACTGAAAGATCCTACTTCTTAATTATTTTTAAAGATTTAATGGCCCTAATTTTAAATTATACCAAAGAAGTAAAACTGCACTTTAGTATCATAATTATTAAATATTTTCATTACAACTGACCCTCGAACAACACGTGGTTTAGGGGTGCCAAACCCCATGCAGGTGAAAATCTGTGTAGAACGTTTGACTCCCCAAAAACTTAGGTACTAACAGCTTACTGCTGACCAGAAGCCTTACTGATAACATACATGGTTGACTGAGACATATTTTGTATACATATTATATACTATATTCTTACAATAAAGTATGCTAAAGTGTTACTATGAAAATTTTAAAAGAAAATACACTTATAGTACTGTACTGCATTTATCAAAAAAAAATCCACGTGTAAGTGGACCCAACCAGTTAAAACCCGTGTTATTCAAGGGTCAACTGTATATAACTTTGGTTATACAAAAAAAGGTCATAAAGCCAAATGGTATGTTGGAGATTTACTTAATAAATTATAAAAATCTGCAAACAATTAGAAAACATACTTTTAAATTAGATGAGGAAGTACGTAAGAACTCAACAGTGGAACAAAAGAAATATGTCAGTTTGAACTTATGCAATATGCACATAGGTTAGAATAAACTGCATCTCCATCCAAAAAATGCATGTTTCATTATCACTGTCCCATCAGTGATAATACTATATTCCCTAAACAAAAAATGCTAATGAAATATCATTTCCATAAATCTAGTTCAAAAAGAATACAGCTAAAACAAAATTGGCATTTTTGAATATTACTTCAAATCTAAATAATTGTAATTCATGTGCACAAAATCAATGGTAAGAGTTTGCTTAAGTAGGTGATTTCACAAGGTTCTCTGGGATTTCAATTTGTAAGCATGTGCAAAGGAACAGCATTTTAAGAATCAAGTGCTGGTTTGTCACCAACACTTGGTAGGAGGAATAGAAGGAAATGCATCTGAAAGTGGTACATAGGGTCCAGAAGTATATAGGATCCAGACTGTGGCCAGCCTGAGATGTCAAACAGAAGAATCTGGCATTATTCTAGATGAAAAAAGGGATCACTAAAGAGTGTTGAGGGGAGAGGGGACTCATGATCAGGTTTGCATTTTAGGGTTCTTTTAGCAACCGTGTGACCTGCATAGTGAACTGTGTCTGTGATAGTACAACATTCTAATTCCCACAAGCACCTGAGCACACAATCAATGAAACTAAATCAATCATGAGTTCTTAGCTCTATGTTACAAATCAAAGGCTGGTTATGGATGAATTGCCCAAATTACACTGCCAACAAAAGGCAGCAGCCAATCTGAGCCCTGATCTATATCGCAGGTTGCAGAGAATGAAAGAGCTTCAATTCAATTTCCTGTATCTTCAAGTAAGTGCAAAATTTTAAAAGTTTCCCAAAATTAGCTGTTTCAAAAATTATACTAGATTCACTCTTCAAGTTTAAAGTTAAGGTTTTCTAAAGATTAAGTTTACAGGATATACCTTTGCTGCTCCTTACTGTCTCATAATAATATTGGCAAAGAAAAGATGAACTTTCACTTTATTGTTGCAGTGCCCTTTGTGAAGATCAAACTACGTGTGGTAAGATGGCTGGGGGCACAGAGGAGAGTACAGTAAGCAACTCACAGACTAGAATGCCATCCAGATAAAATTCAAGAACAGCTCTTAACAGCTTCTCATCTTTTTACTAAAAAGGACAGATTCTGTAGCAGAAGCCTTGGAGTACAAGTTCAAATTCAAGTTCTATCATCCAGCAGCTCTGTGATTTTAAGTAAGTTACTATGCATCTCTGAGCCTGGGGGACTTGGTCACAGATATAAAGGGAGAATGAAATCTTGTCCTGTACAAAGCACTTTTATTTCCTGCATACTTCCTTCCTCTGTACACTTCCTTCCCCTGTACTTGCAACTCAGACTAACAGACCCATAACCCCAGAAGGCATGGACCCAGACTCTTGGTCCTCTCCCATTCAGCTTCCACTGTGGAGCCACTGGCTCCACACTTCACAGGACTCCTCTGCTCTGTCAGGGTCTCACTGGCTGCTGAAATCACTGGCCAGGAAATTTCTTGAGATGCAAAACAAAGATAACATCAACACTGGCAAATTCTCATGGACTTGTCCATGGCTTTCTGACATTACAGGAAATAGAAGACAAAAATAATCTCCCTACAGGCATGAAATTTTAGTGGCAAACTATGCCTTTAAAAAAAATTCAGTTTGTAGCCTCTATGTTGACACAGCAGGATTTTCTCTAGAGGCCACTGGATTCAAGAAATATGCAACATGTCTGTTTGGAAAATGAAGTGTTATCTCTCATACCACAAGAATCGTTTTGTCCTAAGTGAAAAACTGAGAACTTGTCTACTAAAATCCCCACAGAACAAATAGAAAATAATGGGCCACAAACTCAAGAGGTCAGTATGCTTTAAAAAAGGGTAGCAAATGCACAACTCTGTTTTATAGCCTGAAGGAACAAGGCAGTTACATCAAGAAGCCAGACAACATCTCTCTAAGGTTTTATTCTCCTTAAGATGCTAGGCAACAAGGCAAAACTGAAGGATTCAAAGGACACTATGTACCCTAAAAAAGTTTAAAACTCATCTCCAAAGAGCACCACTCCACTATTTACCTTTTCACCACAGAAACAACTCTTGTATGAGGCTCCACCTCTAATTCCACTAACAACGTCAGTAAATTCCCTGTAGCCAATGCTATGAACAATCAAGACTCAGACCTGTGTTTATTTTTTGGCACTTAATGTCAGACTTTCTCAGATGATTTCTTTTTTTGAGGATGATTTATCTAGGTCTTATCTTCCCTTTCTTAAGCCTCCCATTCCTGCTCATCAAGCCCACAGGCTTGTAGCCGAGGTGAGAGCTCTTTTGTAACTTAGTGTTTCTCTACTGACAGGTAACTTGAATTTTTTCTCCTAAAAATGCTGCTCAAGATGTGGGTTGTGTGCTTTTATTTATGCTTCTTGTCAATCTTGTGGTTTTTACAGATATATGGAGATGCTCAGATTCAGGAAACCATGATTATCTTCAACCTCTGCTTCAAGAAGGATTAAAAGGAAGATACAGACTACAAAGAACACTTTGAATTTTAACAGCATTTAAAGAAACATTTTATGTAGAGATAACTTTGTAAACAAAGCTATAGAATAAATTCAAGGAAATAACTTAGAAATAATTTGATAGGCTTATAAGATAGGAGGTCCTAAAAAAAAAAAAATCATTGAGTAATAAAACAGGAAAGGCTGCTTGAGTTTTGATTTTAGAGGGCTCAAAATACCAGGCTGAAAAAACTGGAATTTTCCTTTTACACAGTGAAGAATCTAAATGGGGGGTAAAAAGAGCAATTTTGTTATCTGTTTTGTACCATAGTTTTTTATTAGCCAGATAACTATGCTTTATAGATAATCGATGTGCCAGGCGCAACTTACTAAATTATTTAATTCTTACAAAAACTCATGATGTAAATAATTAGAATTTATTAGGGAGGTAACTAATCAAAATAAGGTCAAAACAATCCATTCATAATCTAAACCCAGGTTTGTATGATTCACAAGCCCAAGGGCTTTCCTTCAATACTGTATTACAACGTCTAATATAATAAGGATAAGAAATTAATGAGCATGGTGGAGAATGAGGCAAGAAGACTGATCCAGAGGTTGGATAACAGGACTGGAACAGCGTCTGTGGGAATGTCAACTTGTGAAAAGACACAGGATCTATTTTAGCATTCAGGTAACTAGAGACTGTCAAGAGTGTAATGTACAACTCAAGAATATTAGAGAAAACAGACTGCTCCACTATTTATAAAATGTGTGACCTTGGGCAAGTTATTTATCGTCTCATAGTTTTAAATGTTCTCATTTTTAAAATGAAACTGCCTAACTCAAATGAGTTGTTGTATATCTTGAAGTTAATACTTCAGTTAAATGGTGTCTGGCATATGGTAAGCAAGCATCAATAAACACTGGTATTTTTATCATCATCATTCATGTTTGGAAATGACAAACCAAAAAGGCCCCTAAGTCTCCAAGTTTTAGGTGACTGAGAGGATGGTGGGATTCTAAAGGACATAGTAAAATCTGGAGATAGAACTGATTTATGGAGAAAAATAATAATTCGTTTTTGGAGGTAAGTATGCAAAGGTCTATCACTTTTCTGAACCTTGCACAGTGTGCTCAGTTTTCATCTATGCAGACGTTGTCTACAGGATTATTTTCTCAATAAATACTAAGGCTAGCTGATACACATTAAGCTGGTTTTCTCGACTTGGCCATCAGTCCCGATGCTGACTAATAAGCAGAAACCTTCTGAATTTTACATGTTTCCTTCTAGGCAACAATTTTCCCTATAAGACACTTTAAACACAGCTATATCACTGACCAATTTTTACCAATTCTTATCCAAAGTCACTAAATGATGAAATACATAAAAATTTCAGAATCAAGCCTTATTAGAGTAAGACAGGATATTGATGATTTCTGAAAACAACTTTTGATTCCTGAAAACAATGACTCTGAACAGAACTCAATAGTGAAAGTTAACCAACCCCTAAGAGAGTTACATAACCTACATCTCCCTAAGGTTAAAAATTATAAAAATAACTTCATAAAATTCTCCAACTTAAAAGAGCATTTTTTTCTCTTAAAATTTTACAACTGAAGTTTTCATCACATTTATTTACTATATGAAAGAAAAGGAATAGAAATACTGGGACATTATCTTTCAGAGGAAAGATAATTAACACTTAAACGTAACTAACCTAGTTAAGATACTTACAGTGCATGTTTCTGTCTTCCTTCTCTTACAGCTTGAATGTAATACACCAAATTATCAAAGAAAAGCTTCATCATGTTCAGCTCTTTTTCTGCCCACCTGGCCCAAATGAAAGAAAAAATACTTTTAAAGGCATAGGGTAAGAGAATAAATCTACTCTAGGACAAGAAAAAAATGTAGATGTAAAAATTCTTCAAATGCAAAATCTTCTAATTACCATAACTTTATAACTTCTATTTCTACTTGAATTGTGAAAGATATAAAGCAATATGTCTTAATTTTTTTGAATTTAAAGTATCACTATTGTTCTTTAATCTCAAAACAATCTTTGTGAAGAGTATAAAATGTCTGGCAAGTGCTAATTATAAATGACTAACATGAGTTAATATTAAAAATAGTATGATACAGTCTGTATAAGGATGGACTATGTGCCTTAGTCATTATTTAGTAAAATTTAGCAGAGTGCCTGGCATATAATACACATACAATACAAATTTACTAAATCAATTACTTTTTCTTTTTTTATTGCGGAGTATTTGTTTAAAAAAATAAATCAGGTATCAAGCTCCAAAATAACCTACAAACACTAGAATAAAAAAAGAAAGTGACAAATACAATCAGAGATCTCAAGGACTAAAACATCCACAACTAACATCATCTATTCCACATAATACTTACTACCAAAACATCTGTTAAAATGTAGGGAAGTATTAAAATTCCAAAATGACTAATGTAATTTACATCATGCTACAGCACTCTTTTCAAAGTAAGTTACTCTCACCTTGACAATCCCTTAATGAAGATGCTATTAACAGAAAACATTCAGTAAGACTAAGGTTTGAAACCAGTTCCAATACACATGCAGCACGGCTCTGGGCAAGTAACCTGACCTTTTGAAGTCTGTTGGTTACTTGAAGATTCACTAAAAGGATAAGGAATAACAATTTCCAGTTTTAAAAACTGGGCCGTAAGAATTTAAGAGATAATATGTACCAACTGTTGAGTGCTGCTGCACATAATAGATTCACAGTTGAAGTTTTTTGTCATTATTGCTGTCAACTAACTATAGGAGCTCAGTGTTCTTTTAATAGATCCACTTGAGATTTAGGATACCAGATTCAGGTAGGAAACCCTGTGAACTCCCATTAATTGAGCTTACATTTAATTTAAGGATAAAGCTAAAAGGGTCACAACTCAATATACTTAGGTTCAGGTACTTGGTAAGTAACTAACCATACAGAGTGGGCCACTTCTGTAAGATGTTACTGTTATTCCTTAATATAAACCTCCCCAAATGGCTACAGTATGTCACCAACTTGCCCAAGTTAGCTACAAGTAAATTCCTTTAATACTTTAGAATTCTGTCATTCAACCATTTAAAAACTATTTGAAAAGTCAATGAAACTGGACTCACATTCTTCTTATACTTAAAAGATGCTAAATACTTTTCCCTATCCCTCTGTTTAGTATCTCAAAGACTTTCCCCTATACTCACAAATAAAATTGCCCATAGACTGTACCGTAATAACAAAAGAGACTAAGACGATTTTTTAAAATCACGTTACACAGGTCCCCTTTTAAAGGAACAAAAAACAGTAAGGGCTATACCTGAGAACTAACTTCACCTATTTAGAACTATTGTGAAGTCTTCTAAGAATTTTTCTAAATGCTACTCATTTTGAAAATAAACAAGTGCTCTTAACAGCTAATCTTAAATGTGAGAAGGAATTAGGTAAAAAGCCATCTTATTTGACCTCAAAAATGAATCCTTCAATAGGTCTAATTTTTCCTAAAATTTAAATGTCTCTGAAATCCCTCCAAAAGTCTATTGTGAATAAAGCAAATAACACATTCTTATAATCTTAAATTCTTTGTAAATGTAAAGTAGTAATAGGATGGTGTCAAGATTATCCCTAACATGATGTAATGCCTACAACTAATTTCTAGTAATGAGAAAATTAAAAACACATATTTTAGTATGTATCTTTTTCAGGAATCCTTTACCTGTGGTTGATATACTACAAATCTTCACCCTACAATTAGAGCATTACTTGCTACAGTATTTTTCTTATACAAAGAATACAAAAGTCAGATTTTTCTACTGATGCTGATAAAATCTCCATGGGCTAAATGGCAAAGAACACTCTAAAAACTCTAAGAAAACATTTGAACCACGCAAAATTCAAATATGCCTGGTGCAAAATAAAAGCTAGTAAGTTACTCAAAACTTCGATAACTATGATTATTAAAAAAATCTTTAGGGTCGCCTGGGTGGCACAGTGGTTAAGCGTCTGCCTTCGGCTCAGGGCATGATCCTGGCATTCTGGGATCGAGCCCCACATCAGGCTCCTCTGCTGGGAGCCTGCTTCTTCCTCTCCCACTCCCCCTGCTGTGTTCCCTATCTCGCTGGCTGTCTCTCTCTGTCAAATAAATAAATAAAATCTAAAAAAAAAAATAAAAAAAAAATCTTTAAAATTAATACTTCTGTTTCTTTTATTTACTTACATTGTAATCCAATGTGTATCGTAACTGCTACCAAACTGCTGAAAAGTACCAAACAGTTTTGGAAGAAGGCGAAGTGAGATTACTACTGATCTGAAACAGCAAAAACAGATATTTATAGAATAAAATAATTTTAGTTATTATTACTAATTCTAGCATTTTACAGAAATTCAGCTATTTAAAAATCTCAACTGCAAAAGGATTTTACTGAACTTTACATTAAATATATTTCTTACATAAACACTGAAAAAATTTTCCCTAAAGTTTAAATTTATTTTATACAGTGGGGCAAGAAACCCAAGTTTCAAAATCCCAATCCAAGATTTTTAAAGTAGAATACACTATAAATACGTTAAGCATAAAAACAAATGAAGAATATTCAAAGGTAAAGAACTTTCATGGAAAAAAAATTAAGAAGTTGTGGGTGCTTCTGAGGATTAGGGACAAGCACCTAATTAAGTTATCTAGAACAGAACTTTTCTAAGTTTAATGTGCACTTTATTCACTTGGGAAAACTTTGTTGAAATGCAAATTTTGATTGCCATGTCTGAGGTAAGAAATTTTTCTAACATGCTCACAAATGATAAACTGCTGATTTGAGTCACATTCTCAGCAGCAATAATATAGAGAGCATTTTTCAAACTGTACAAATTATCCCTTTCTCCCTAATTCTCACTTAATATGAGCTGCATCAAGTTGAAAATCACTTTCATTATGAGCCATGTTAATAATGGAAGCACACCATAGACTTCAAGTATGAAGAACCAAGAAAGGAATAAGAAATCACTGTACAACTTCAAGTATATCTGAGTGTGCCTATGAGGGTAGGAGAGGGGTTACAGGAAAGAGAGAGACACACATCCCAGAAGTCTTAGTAGGCAAAGAGGCTGGCTGCATGAGTCTTGAAAGAAGTAAGACAAACTGTAATGAGGTAGTAAAAAATTTTTTTAAGGAACCATATTGTTTCACATAAAAATTTTTAGAAAGAACAAAGTATAGTATACAAGTAAGTCCCCCAAAATGCCTCCTCTTATTAAGAGTACCAGGAAAATCAGAACACAGAGCTGCACTTCTGAGTGGAAGAGAAACAATGGTAAATACTGAGTAGGACAGATTAAAGAAAACTTCCTGTTTCTGAATAAAATCCAAAGTTGGAGAAATGCATTATCTTTTTGCATTAAGTTGGATTACAAAGCCCTGTGTGATCTAACCCCATTTCTCTTATCAGTCTAACTTAATTTCCTTCCAATTTTCCTCTTTACTATCCCTACCACACACAGACACAAGCACATTCCTGCCTAAGTACTTCGCTACTGCCTCTACTTGGAATGCTCTTTATCTAATTATCTATATGCAGAACTCCTTCCCATACTTTATTTAGGTTTCCTCAATGTCAACAGAGGATGACCCTGAAAATTCTATATCAAGTAACACTCTTCCACTGCCCCAGAACCTCTTTATTCCTCTTGATTCCTTCCCAATTTTTCTTATTCATCATCACCTAATGAATAATCCCTTAATGCGCCTATCACTAGAATGTGCTTGATGAGAGCAAAGATAATCTTATTAATTAAAAATCCCTACATACGGTGCACAATGAATATATATTAGCTTAAATAATGATCTGATAAAGAACTCAAAGGCAAGATTTTCAAGGAAGGAGGAAGAACAACAGCGTAAAATGCTAATACAGTCATGAAGGATGAGAACAGAAAAAAAATAACACCAGATGACAAAAGAAACAGCATGTTAGCAGAATGCTAGAAGATCAAAACCACACTGGTAAGGGGTGCCTGGGTGGCTCAGTCGTTAAGCGTCTGCCTTTGGCTCGGGTTATGGGCCCAGGGTCCTGGGATCGAGCCCCACATCGGGCTCCCTGCTCAGCGGGACGCCTGCTTCTCCCTCTCCCACTCCACCTGCTTGTGTTCCCTCTCTCACTGTTTCTGTCAAATAAATACATAAAATCTTAAAAAAAAAAAAACAAAAACAAAAACCCACACCACATTGGTACAGATCAAGGAGTACACAGTTAAGTCATGGAAACAGTAAGTGCCCAATAAATATTCTTTAAATAAAACATTTAAATTTGGGAGTGCTTGGGTGGTTCAGTCAGTTGATTTTGGCTCAGGTCATGATCTCAAGGTTGTGAAATCTAGCCCCAGGTAGGGCTCAGGAGGAAGTCTGTTTGAGATTCTCTCCTTCCACTCCTCCCTCCCAAAATAATTATTTTTTTAAAAAATTAAATTCTAAGTATATTTTTTAATATTAAAATTTTTAATATTTTTCAAGAAGTTGCACACTGTTGATGCTTGGGAAAATGGACCATGAAAATCAGGGGGAATCAACTGTAGATTCTTTATCTAAAATCTCTTGTCAAGGGGCACCGGGGCGGCTCAGCTGATTAAAAAAAAGATTTTATTTATTTATTTATTTATTGGACAGAGAGAGAGACAGCGAGAGAGGGAACACCAGCAGGGGGAGTGGGAGAGGGAGTGGGAGAGGGAGAAGCAGGCTTCCCAATGAGCAGGGAGCCCGATGCGGGGCTCGATCCCAAGACCCTGGGATCATGACCCTAGCCATAGGCAGATGCCCAATGACTGAGCCACCCAGGCGCCCCCCAACTCTTGATTTCAACTCAGGACTTGATCTCAGGGTTGTGAGATTAAGCCCTGTGTAGGGCTCCACGTTGGGTATGGAGCCTGCTTAAGATTCTCTCTCTCCCTCTGCACCTGCCCCTCCCCCTCTCTGTAAAAGATCAAATCAAATCAAATCTCTTGTCAAAATTTCAGAAACACTAGTGGAGTTTTTCCTAAAAATTAAGACATAAAAAAATAGAATGTACAGATATATATTAATTTGATCTAACACTTTACAAGCATAAAATCGATTCAGGATATCACAAAGAAAAAATATAGAAAAATTACATCTAAAAGCACAAAAGCAAATTCCAAAATTGTGACTTTAACAGTGGTTTTAAAATACAAACAGGGACACCTGGGTAGCTGCATAGGTTGTCTGCCTTAAGCTCAGGGCATGATCCCAGGGTCCTGGAACTGAGCCCTGTATCGGGCTCCCTGCTCAGGGGAGAGTCTGCTTGTCCCTCTCCCTCTGCCCTCCCCTGCCCTCCTCGTGCTGTCTCTCTAAAATAAATAAAAATCTTTAAAAAAAATATATAAAAAATAGGGGCGCCTGGGTGGCACAGCAGTTAAGCGTCTGCCTTCGGCTCAGGGCGTGATCCCGGTGTTATGGGATCGAGCCCCACATCAGGCTCCTCCGCTAGGAGCCTGCTTCTTCCTCTCCCACTCCCCCTGCTTGTGTTCCCTCTCTCGCTGGCTGTCTCTATCTCTGTCGAATAAATAAATAAAATCTTTAAAAAAAATAAAAATAAAAAAAATAATAAAAAAATAAAATACAAAGAAAGACTAGAAAGAGATACATCTTATGTTAACAAGACACATGACAAGTCTTATAGTGTGCAATAGTTATTTTCTGAAAATCTTACTAAATTATCTCTTGCAGTCAATGGTGTTAAAGGTCTAGATTGTTTAAACTTACTTCCCAAATTTTCCACAATAAACATGGTTCCACTTCATAATATGTAATGTTGCTTGACAATAAAGAATAGGAAGCCAGTTGCTGAGTGGATATTGACTGAAATGAGTGGATAATGGTGTGGTTCATGTAACAGAATAACCAAAAATATGAATGTAGAAATGGGACTCATCTTCCCTCTAAGAGATGCTTTTTGCCACAATTTGTAATATAAACACTGAGTTATCAGGGAACGATTACATTTTATAGAAATAAAACATTTCTTTAAAAGTTTATCAGATTATCAGAAAAATTTCATTTTTCTCCTTAAAAAAAAAAATTCAAACGACACTGACGACACATACTTTAAACACTATAAACCTATAAACAGTTTATAAGAAATGACCAAATTCACATTCAAAGTGATCCCAAAACACTAAAACTTTTTACTTAAACCAATGAATTTAAAAGGAAAAATGACATGAAGTACAGATTACAGACTGAAAATTAGTAACACAGATACAAAATGGGGAAGATCATTTGTCTGGTGATAATAATAATTTATATTTCAATGTTAAAGGAAACATCACAAGATCTACCAAATTGTTCTTAAAATTATGTTGTAGAATTACTCCTGTAACGACTACAAGATGTTACACTGACTTACCAACTTTTTTGCCCAAATAGTTTTATTTGCTGATATGCTTACAAAACTCAATATAAAAAAAGGATCATTATCTTCAAACCTACATTTTACAATTTCTTCTAAGGGTGAAAATTTCAAATACCAAAACACAATCATAGGCAATAATATGTTTAGGATAAAAGGTTCAATGATCCAGAGCAACAAAATACTAATTTTAGACTTCATAAAAGTGTTATTACCCTAAACTTCCCTCTTTGCTTCAATCTAGGCAACAGTGTGGTATTCCTGTATTACCAATGAAATGATATGTTGCCTTGCACAATGAACACATGCTGATATTATTCAGAAAGTCATGTTTGAATGATTTTTTCCTAATCCTGGACTCCATATTTGAAGACTGATGTGTTCTACAAAATGCTACTCGGTCATCACAAATTTTAGTATACCAAAAGATGACATGAGATGCTATACGTAACATAGTCTTTAAAGGAAGAAAAGAAAAGTAGCATATAGTACCATCCATTTCTTAATTATATAAACCTCTATTTATATAAACAGGGCCCTTGACACATGATCATTTTACTCAAGGAACCTTTTGTACACAAAGGCAAAAACTTTGAGCATATGTGTTAAAGTACCTACAGAGAGGATCGAGAATGGAAAACAACAGCACAGAGGACAGATTTCCAGTCTTACTTCAATTCTTGGAAGGGGACAGAATTTCAGGGAATACCTAGGCACAGGATATGGACTTGCCTTCTAGTAAACATAAAATACCAAAGGGGCCGATTACAACCCAACCCCTACATTCACCCTACCCACTAGACAGCAATCTTATCTCACACATCCTTGGAGACCAGTATCACACTGAAAAGCAATGGACTCTTCATTGTGGGAGCTACTATCTGCCTCATCCTCTCACTTTATGAAAACATTCCGCAAACCAGTCTATGTGTTTCTGTAACTTTTAACTTCCCACACTCAAAATGGCCTATGTGCCTCATAAAGCAATCTGTCTGAGGCTAAATGTACACAAAACACAAGTTCCATATCACAGAGACTACACGAGACTTCAAGTGTTTACAATAGTTCCATAAAAATAGGAGAATTATGGGCAATTTATAGAAGACTTTTCTTTTTCAGATCTCTATGCTTCCTGAGAATAAGCCCATATTACTGTTCCATAAAAGCAAAGTTCATTTTATCAAATAAATTGGAATAAGACCATAGAAAAAGAAAAACAAAAAATGCTGACAGATCTATAAACAATGGCAAAAAAGGACTGCAAAGAAAATGTAAAAGTTAGCACAGAGAAAATAAAAAGCTAAAACCTCCCTACTAAGTACATAAAAAACTGGTATCATCAGGAAGTAGACTTCTGTGTTCTTTTGTCAAATGTCAGGAAAATGCTAAATGAGTTAAGGTTGCAGTGGCCATTTGTTTCAACATAAGGAAGCGCTTTTCTATTAATGTTAGCATCTTTGTACAGCATTCCTTTCTGAGGGTACACTCAGGGGGCTAGATTTGAAAAAGGATTCTTGTGTTCTGAATGGGATTTCTAAAACTCTGAGGTCACTACTGACACTTTGGGCCAAGTAATCCTTTGTTGTGAGAGGCTATCCTCTACATTGGTGGATATTTAGTAGCATCCCTGGCCTGTAATCATTTCTCCAATCCCATTCATTAGTGCGACAACCAAAAATATGTTGGTTGACATTGCCTAGAAGGGGAAAAAATCACTCCCATTAAAAACCACTGGTTTGGGGCGCCTGGGTGGCTCAGTTGTTAAGCGTCTGCCTTCGGCTCAGGGCGTGATCCCAGAGTCCTGGGATCGAGCCCCACGTCAGGCTCCTCCGCTGGGAGCCTGCTTCTTCCTCCCCCACTCCCACTGCCTGTGTTTCCTCTCTCGCTGGCTGTCTCTGTCAAATAAATAAATAAAATCTTTAAAAAAGGGGGCGCCTGGGTGGCACAGCGGTTAAGCGTCTGCCTTCGGCTCAGGGCGTGGTCCCGGCATTATGGGATCGAGCCCCGCATCAGGCTCCTCCGCTATGAGCCTGCTTCTTCCTCTCCCGCTCCCCCTGCTTGTGTTCCCTCTCTCGCTGGCCATCTCTATCTCTGTCGAATAAATAAATAAAATCTTAAAAAAAAAAAATCTTAAAAAAAAAAAACAAAAAACCACTGGTTTATCAGGAAACCCAGACTAATGATGTACAAAACTTTTTTGTCAACGTGCATAACAACTCTGGTAAGTTCAGTTGGTATACACCAGATGTGCTGCATATTTCCAACAGCATTATTTCCAATACTGAAAAATGCCACTGTGCTCTAAGTATTATCATATATGACTGTCCTTCACTACAAAACTAGCATGATATAGCAACCATATGAAGAGTCAAATTTGAGGGCAAAATTAGCTTCAACATAAAAATCCTGTTTACTATATATTTCATAAACATTAACTATATTAGAATACAGGAATTGACTTGAACAAATGAAAAATGTTTCATCTTCAAGTAATCTGGGAGTGAACAAATTAAAGCTTAATAAAAAATCCAGATTGACAATTTTCCATTTTACACACAGACTACTTCCTTTTGTCCCTTTTAAGTTTCCCTACTTTTAAGAGAAAGATATGTTCATTATAGAAAAACTAGAAAAAGAGAAAAGCATAAAGAAAAAAATAACTCAATCCTTTCAGAAATAACCATTTTACCATCTCACATATTGCTTGCAATCTTTTTAACAGATAAGCCTGTAAGTATATGCCCCGATTGTTATATAATCTTTTTAAAAAGGGGCTCTTTAAAGGCCGCATGATATTTCATCTTTCACATAGTTTTACTGAAGTATATATTAAAAAAATGTGTAAAACTAACAACTGAAAATATTAGGAGGTGAACATACCTGTACAACCAGCACCCACTCAAGAAATAAATCATGACCAACATACTTCCGGCCTTCATTGTCCCTTTTTTCCAGTCACTAATAACCCAACAGTCACCATTATCCTGACTACTAAATACAATCATTTTCCTCTTTTTAAACTTCACATAAATGGAATAATGATGATATATTCTCTTATATCTGGCTTCTTTCACTCAACATTATGTTTGTGAGATTCATCCACACTATTCCATAGTTCATTCAATGTTACTGCTATAATTTCATTCAACAATCCACAATTTTTCTATTCTTTTTCGACACTTGGATAGCTACACAAAAACTCTTTATTTTGAATAGCGCTGCTATGAACATTCTTGAACATGCCTTTTGGCAATCATCTGGATGTACTTCTGTAACGCACATACTTAGCAGTGGAATTACTGGGTCATAGGGTATGCAGATGCACATATGGGAAATATAAATTGATACAACCACTTTTAAAAACTTCAGTGGTTTCATAAAGACTTCTAAAACAACAATTAACATTTTAAAATTAACTGCTATAATACCTACGTAAATGATGAAATATCATCCAGCCATTAAAAGCATTCCCTTTAAAGAATATATGCCAAATGATGCAACTGATCCACTAACAGAGGTCTATTATACCTGCATGAAGCAGCAGTTTTTCTATTGTGATTGTTCAAATTATATAGTCCTTAAAAGACCAAAAGTAGAAAATATCACACACTTTTTCTAACTTAACTGAGTAAAAAAAAAAAAAAATAGGTTAAAGCACTTAAGTATTCAATAAATTTAAACATTTTTATCAGGCTTAGGCAGAGGTAGGCTGAAAATATTATATGAACGCAACAGAATACAGTATATTCAATTAGTAACTGAATTCACTATATCAGGGAATGGCATTTCCAAAGCAGTGTTGTTAAGACAAAGGAAATCTGAATTTGTACCAATGGAAGAGACATGAAAATCAAGAAAGTTGTGGTAATCACCTCAGACCCAGTAAGAAGTATATAAATATATGGTGGAATTCAAACTAGAAAAAAACACTAACCTAACTATGCACTATGGAAGTCAAGACACAAAAGATCAACCCACTTGGAAGAGCAATGCCATTATCAAAATATTTATATTTCAGCTTAACTTCGTTTATCTTATTTAGGTTCTTTCACATATGACACAGTTTAAGAACATTTAACTGTAATTTGAAAACACAGCAGTCACCACTATGTTCCCAGAAAAAAAGAAGAGAGTATTATTACTTTGTTTCTGTTGGAGAGTATCTAATCAAGTGTCAAAAGTGCTGAAAAAGCAAGACTGACTGGTTAAAAAAAAAAAAAAAAGAACCCTGTAAGGTAAAAATCTTCAAACCTAATATGAAAGCCACACTTACTTTAAAAAAAAAAAAAAAAACCTTCAAATTTAGTATGAAAGCCACACTTAAAAAAAAAAAAAAAGCTGGTAATGGTACACTAAATGCTATAAATCCACCACACCTAGTCGGAATACACAAAATGAACTTTACTACATACAAAAAATTTAAATTTCTATTTACCTGTTGTTTCCTAAATTTTCAAGGCAACCTTCAATGAATCTCATTCGAATCTGTCTATCCGTAAACCAACATACTAAGGAACAGAGAAGTTTCTCTGCTTCATTTATTAAACCTTCAGAAAGATTAACCTACAAAAAAAATGTATACATATAAAGTTACTGTTTATCCTGATTGTATTTTGCTGTAATTTTGTCCTCTTTTTGCTCTATTAGGTAACTTACTGCATCATCATCTTGGACTATATCCCACAACAAAGTGTTTCCTTTCTTGCAAACATTATCCAAATTAATGTCTGTCACAGCATTACTGTTGAATTGATGTTTATGAACTGCAGGTCCTGAAAGGGCAAAATATAATACATTCTAGAGGAATACAATGGGCAGAAATTGTGAATTACAGCATTCATAACGTCAACAAATCCGAAGTATAAAAACAAAAACAATACAAGATTAACACAACAGTTGCTTTGTGAATGGCATAGTGTTGTTTGAGTCTGATTAAACTAAAGTTAAGGAAAAGAGTTTTCCTTCCATGGTCTCTTCACTATTTCTAAGTATAACTTTTTTGCATATCAAGAGAACAGTAATATAAATGCTTGAAACCCAAATTAAGCACAAAGATAATTTTCTTGAAATAATTCTATAGCCAAGGAACATTCTTCTAAATACCTTCTGTATAGTATTTTATATCCCTACCCTTAAAAAAAAAATCTATTGGAGATGACTTACCCATAACAATCAAAGACTCCATAATAATAATGCAGACTCTGCACCAAGCTAAATAAATTCTCTAGCTCTCCTAAGCAAAAATGCTTGTCTTTTTAAACAGCTTTACCAGGAAATTTCTCTACTGAATTGTACATATACACTGATTTCATTAAAGTAAGAATTGTGCTACCATCACCATAAGTTTTAAAACACTTTCACCACCCTGAAACATTCCCTCGTACCTAATCCCATTCCCCAGCCCTAATTCGTTTTTCCATCCCCATAAATTAGCATTTTCTAAAAATTTTATGTAAATGGAATCATACAATACGTATAGTCTTAAGTCTGAGTTTGTTCACTTAGCAAAATTTTAGAGGTACATCCATGTCAAAGCACGTATCACTAGTGTGTTTTACAGAATAATATTCTATTATGTGCAAATACTTCATTTTGATTATTTTCAACAGTTTAATAGACACCTGGGAATTTCCAGTCTCTCACTAATATGAATAATACTCCCATAAATGTCTGTATAACAAGTCTCTGTGTGGACACCTGCTTTCCTTTCTCTTTGGTAAACTGTATTGGTGATTCACAAGGTAAATGCATTTAACATTTGAAGAAATTGCCAAACTGTTTTCCAAAACGGTTGTGCCATTTTACATTTCCACCAATAGTCTATCAGAGTATCAGTTCCTGTTCCTCCACACCCCCACATCACATTGGCATGGTCGTGCTTTTTAATTTTAGCCATTCTAATAGGTGTGTGGTAGAATCTCATTAAGGTTTTTAAATTTGCAATTCCCTAGTGACTAATGATGTTTAGCATCTTCTCAGGTGCTATTAGTCATTTGTGTACATTATTTGCTAAATTACTACAGAGCTGCAAAAGTTCTTAGATATTCTGAATTCAAGCCCTTTATTAGATACATGATTTGTAAATATTTCTCCCAGACTTTGGCTTGCCTTTTGGGGGTTTTGTTTTGGTTTTATGATAAAATTAATAAATTTTAATTAAAATATATACACACAAGCAAGATATAGAACATTTCTATCACCCCAAAATGTGTCCTTGTGACCTTATACAATCATTCCCTACCATAAAATCCTCAGTAATCATTGAGTAGATTTCAACCATTATAAATTACTTTTGAACATTCCAAAACTACATATAAGTGATACACAGTATGTACTATCCTTTTTTAGCTTCATTTGCTTAGAATGATGTTCTTTGATATTCACCCACTATACTGCAAGTATTAGTTCTTTCCTTTTTACTGATGAGTCGTATTACACTATGTGAATATACTATAATATGTTAATCTACCAGTTAATTCCAGTTGAGGTTCTTATGAGTGAAACAGGTATGAACATTCAATGTACTAATCTTTTTGTGGATGTATGTTTTCATTTCTCAGGTAAATACCTAGAATAGGAATTGCTGGGTCATATGAAGGGATGCAAGTTCAACTTTATAAGAAACTGGTAAAACAGTTCTTCAAACTGGCTATATTTATTTCATACTCCTCGACAGCAAGGAAGAGTTCTAGTTGCTCGATGTCCTTAGTATCATTTAGTATGATTAGTTTTTAAGTTTACCCATTCGAGTAGGTGTGTAATAGTATTGTACTGTGGTATTAATTTGCATTTCCCAGGTAAATAGAGATACTGAGCATCATTTTTATGTATTTACTGACCATTTTTCGTTATCTTCTTTTAACTATACAAAACTTTTGTCAATTTTTATTTACTTGAGAAAGGGAGAGCGAAAATGTGCAGGAGTGGGAGGAGGTATACGGCAAGATTCTTAGAGCAGATTCCACACAGAGCCCAACAGGGGGCTTTATCTCACAACCCTGAGATCATGACCTGAGTGAAACCGAGTCAGAGACTCAACTGACTAGCCACCCAAGCGCCCCCACCCGTTTTTAAAGTGAATTGTTTGTTCTACTGTATTGAAAGAGTTCTTTATAGTATTAAATACACAGCAATACAAGGTAGACTTGGAGATCATTAATACACATAATAATTCTGCTCAATTTCCAACTTCATATACTAAAAAATACACATAATAGTAAATAAAGGAAAACAGGATAAAAATAGAATGGTGAAAATTTAGTAAATATGGTATCAAATTCAAATGACCTCAATCTTAACCTATTCATTTCTCAAAAAACCACAATAACAATTAAAAAAAGTCAAGGTACTCTTATCTGTATTATACACAAATAACATTTGAAATCATTAAGTTGTTGTCCACAAGTTGTATCTCCAAATTTGATCATGGCTTTTTAGCATAAACCTAATCCATCAGGTTTACTTAGTCTGTAATGTACTGGCACCCCAAAACCCATTTCCTAGGCTAGCAAGTGCTGATAGTACATAATAAAGCATGAAGCTGAACCTTTATTTTAATCTTTTTAATGTATATAACACTTTTTTTTTAAGTATATTTGACACACAATGTTCCATCAGTTTCAGGAGGTTGGATCTTTAAATTGCTAACTCTAAAACTGTCTAAAACTGCTAATTTGTCTCTTTCCCCCTCCTTCTTCTACTATTCTTTAACTCCTCTCACCTCCATTCTTCTTAGTATGGTCATATCCTAATACTTTTTTAGATTGATCTGAAGTGCTTAGAACCATCATTTTTTGAACATTTCCATCACTCCAGATGGAACACCTTGACCTTTAGCAGTTACCTCTCCTCTTATTTCCCCCAAGCCCTCCCTAGCCACAGGCAACCACTAATCTACTTTCTGTTCTCTACAAATTTGACTATGCTAGACATTTTACAAAAATGGACTCATAAAATGTATGACCTGTGTAATCTTGATTTAGCGCCAAAGATACCTAAATCTTCAATACACCCATTTATTTTCTAAAACACAGTTATAATTTTATACATATTATTATGTATTTCCTTTCCTAGCTAAGTATCTCTTGATGGAAATGCAACCTTTATATTAATGATGGAGTTTTCATAATAATTCCATTCTCTAGGAATGAAAACTAACCATATGAAAGTTCTTTGGCAAAAATATTCACGTATCATAACATTAAATGTTGAATCCTATTAAGAATATAAATTGTTCCCCTGTTTTAAAGAAAGTAATATATTTTACTTACTACAGAACCTTACCTTGACTAAGATGTTCATGGTAAATAGATGCTAAATTGGGAAGATGTTGTTGGAGATGAGATGTTAGCTCTGCATGTGAATTAATCTGAACTAGTTCCTCTTCACACCCAGATTCTTCACCATCAAAATCAGCCATATTTTTTTCTGATTTTGCACTGACCTGGGAGCTACTGCAACTGACATCATCTGCACTTAGCATATCATCAACCATATGCCTATAACACAGAGAAGAGCACAAAGTTAAACACACTTTGTGAATCGCAAAAATTATCTCTCAAAATATTCAGCACAAGTTACACCACAGTCAAGAACAAATCTACATTTGTTTTGTAATATGGAATATTGTGAGCTTTACAGAAACTAAAAAGCTCATACTGTCAGAACTATATATTAATTATACAATATACCCACATATTGTCTGACCCTTCAACACACTTCACTAAAACAAACTCATAGAGTAATTTTAAAGATCAATAAACTCACCATTACATAATTATTTTATCAACTCAAATCACAATGTGAAACCTTAAAATTTATTTACATTTATTCATACAACTGTAGAATTGGATGAGATTACTACCAGGAAAACACTTCAATTTAAGGTCATAATCTAGATATGATTATTAACCAGGAGAACCTTACACAATACGAACACCTATTAAAACAATAAGCACCTATTAAGCACCAAGCACTTTTTTTTTTTTAAAGATTTCTTTGAGAGAGGGAACACGCACGTGTGCAAGCAAAGGGAGGGGTAGAGGGAGGGAGAGAGAATCTCCAGCAGACTCCCCATGGAGCCCAGAGCCCAATGCCAGATTTGATCTCACAACTCTGAGATCATAACCCAAGCTGAAATCAAGAGTCAGATGCCCAACCAACTGAGCCACCCAGGGGCCCCAGCCCTCACTTCTGAAACACACCATACTGGGCACTTTAAGGAGGGCAAACAAAAAAGATGAAAAACAACATCAAAGGAGAAAAGGTCAGGATTAATTTAGAGATTCACAAGTGGTACCTGACACAGAATACGGATAGTGCTAAAATGAAAAAATTATATCATTCTAGGTCTTGTGAAGTAGGGAACTGCTGCGGGTATGAAAACTTAAAGGACTACAATGTGCCAAAGTGAATATATTTCACCTCAGTTTTACAAACGAATTGCTTTGTCTTCTTTTGCGTTATCCTGGGAAGAACTTTGAATGTGTATGTATAACGTCAGACTATAAACCACTGGTTCTCAATCACAGGTGATTTGGGTGCCTGGGGGGAACCTAGGCAACAGTTAGAGGTATTTTTGGTTATCACAACTTGGAAGATGCTGCTGGCATCCAGAGAGAGAGAGACTAGGGATGATGCTAAACCTCCTACAATTCATTCACACTGCTATAAATTCAAAACACAGAAATATCTGACCCAAAATGTCAGACTGAGAGACATCATCTTAAACTCATATGGGTTAGCAATATGAAATAATGGCGAAGGAAACAGAGTAGTAATATATATGGACATGTAGTTCTTCCAAAGAAACAATGAATTCTGAAAAGCTTGGCAAATTGTCAGGTCTAAAAAAACTCATCCTGATAAGCCACACATTTATATTTTATCATTGTCAATTCAAATATTACTACTTATAATGACAGTAATAAACAGTAGCTAACGTTTATTGAGCTCTCGTTATGTGCCAATTACATCAGCCCATAAAATGTTCACATTGAAACCCAAGAGGTAAGTACAATTGTTCCTATTTTATAGATGAGAAAAATGACAGAAAAATTAAGTACTTGCCCAATATCTGTAACACCTAGTGACAGAATCACTTTTAAATTTAAAACTTCCCTTTCTGGGGCGCCTGGGTGGCACAGTTGTTGGGTGTCTGCCTTCAGCTCAGGGCGTGATCCCGGCATTCTGGGATCGAGCCCCACATCAGGCTCCTCCGCTGGGAGCCTGCTTCTCCCTCTCCCACTCCCCCTGCCTGTGTTCCCTCTCTCGCTGGCTGTCTCTCTCTCTCTCTGTCAAATAAATAAATAAAATCTTAAAATAAAATAAAATAAAATAAAATTTCCCTTTCCATGATCACACTTTACTGGAGTTTCTGCAAGCAATCTTATATCTGCTTTTAGGCAATTATTACAAGTAGCTGAAGATCTAGATCTGTGTTGTCCAATATGAAAGCCACTAGCCACATGTGGTTACTGCACACATTGAAAAGTGGCTTGTCTAAACAGAGATGTGCTGCAAATATAAAACAAATGCAGAATATTGAAGCTTTATTACAAAAGAAAGAAAAATATCTTTGTTTTTACACGGATTACATGTGGAGATATTTTAGAAATTACTGCTTTAAATAAAATTTATAATTAAAATTAATGTCACCTATTCCATTTTGCTTTTTAAAATGTGTTCAGAAGCAAATTAACAATTACATACCTGCTTGCATTTGAATTTACATTATATTCCTATTAGCACTAATCTAGAATATATTGCAATCGAATGAATACAAGCTGTAATTGTTTACCTAAATGAAATATAATTTTTTTTTAAAGATTTTATTTTTATTCTACATCCAACATGGGGCTTGAACTCACAACCCTGAGATCAAGAGTCATGTGCTCCACCAACTGAGCCAGCCAGGCGCCCCAATATAATCTATTTTTAAAGAAACTTACCCATCATGGTGGTGGTGGTGGTGGTGGTGGTGGTGGTGGTGATGCTGTGGACCAATAAACTGCCGACAATTAAATAATTCATTCCCAATAGTCTCCCCAAGAAAGTCCCCAGTGCGTGTAATACAAGATTCCTGAGATGCTTGTGCTATATGAGCAGCATTCATTTCCCCTGAAATATCATGTTCTGGGTCTTCAGAGTGTGAACAGGTATCTAGCATTCGTATACGATTATCTACTGAAGGCATTGACTCAGTGTTAAAAACCAGGTCCTTTCCTGTTCCATTGCTTGTCCCACTTCTTTCTGATGGGCCTTGTGAATCCCCTAGGCAAATGCCTGCTTGACTTTCTAACTTTCTGTTCCGAAGATCTGTACCACAACTGCTTTTAGGATTATGACCATGATCATCATCTTCATCTTCTTCTTTAAGGGCTTCAATATCTGCAATGTCTTCTGACTGTACCTCACTGCCAGGGCTCCCAGCTGACTGGCTTGCATGGCTAGAATTCACCTCATTGCTAGATCCATCACTATGCCCGCTACTGCTACCAGGACCACTGCTTCCATCTTCACCACTGTTGGCAGTTTCATCAGAACTTCCCTGCATGGATTCCTGTATTAAGAAAGAAATAGATTTAAATAAGTATTTAAACCAGTAAGAAAAAAGTAACTGGCATTAACACATTGTACTTTTTAAAAGACTGCCACAATCTTGACATATTCCTTTAAACAATACAGAAAGAATTAAAAGCACACACAAAAATTTAACCTCAGTAATAACTATAGGAAAGGCCTGAACATGGATCATGTTTTTACTTCCAGTTCAAAGGATATACATGGGAGAAACCCCAAAATCCAAAAATCTTGTTAAAGTGGGGGGGAAACTGTTTTCATACCTCTGTGTCTGAAAGTCGCTGTTGCACATGTTTCGTTCTATTAATAAGTTGCTCATCCATTTCAATGTCACTGCCTCCACTCTGATGGGTATCACTGTTATCACTGCTCTGAGGACTAGCTGCAGGTGACCCTGTATTAAAGAGATTTTTTGTTTTTACTCCTAATTTGTATTAACATAGATTTATCAGAATGACATAATCCTTTGATTCTCTCATTTACAAAAGCTTTACTCTAAATAGCCAAAAATATAATCTGGAAGTAGTTAACATTTGCCAATTATTTCTAAAGAGGATATACATGACCTCCACTGAAAGTGGAAAACCAGCTAAGGGTTTATATCTGCTCAAGAAAAACTTCATGGCTTTGAAACAAATATATAAAATTAACTCTAGATGATCATGAAATCTAAACTACACGTCATCTTGCCATGCATTTCTAAGGCTCAACTTACAAGGTGATGGAGCTGCTCTTCTGAGCTCTTCTTCCTCTGAAGGAAAATGAAAAAACAGGAGGGAAATATTCTAAGTGACTGAGCTTCTCTGGAACAGATTATCAATTGATCTTATTATTATCACATAACCAACAAGATACAGGCAGAGAAACCTGAAATAATTTAAGTCCCTAACACTTGCAGTAGTAGTTGTGGGTGCCTGACTAGAAAATCCTAAGAAAAGCCTAGTATATGATGTCAGGAGACAAAAAATGGGGCAAAGTTGGTAAGCTTTTAGAAAGCCCTGTAAAGCTACACATATAAAAGCACACATAAAACACCTGAAGTGATAGACAACTTTTGAATTAGAAAGCACAGAGAGATTGTACCATCATATTCTGCTCTCAAAATTATCTCTAAAATAAAGCATGTTGTTTTCTAACCAAAAGCTCCAAAGTTGTTATGAAATAGTTGCCCCCCACCCCCACCCAAGAGAAGAACACTAATGAGAGAAAAATCTAATTACTACTGCAACTTCATTACTGTTCTTTACTTGAAGGGTAAGCCAAAAACATTAGCTACCCCCAATTTATTAACCCTTTCACTAACACTATAGCTCCCATCTCAAACTTATTTTGAAGTTAATACTGAACAGAAACTACTTCAAATTTGAATGATAAACTTTGAAAAACTGACTTTAAAAAATACATTACACTTTACTAACCTTTCTTATTTCCAATGGGAAGATTAGTATTTAATAAAGATGCAAAAGAACTCTGTTTAGACAGCTGAGCCTTAGCTGCTAGTGCATTATTCCATAATGCTTTAATTAACATCGATGCCAAGTACAATGTCTTAAAAAAAAAGAGAGGTTGAAATTAGCGTTTCATAACAAATTTAATATCCTTTTGCCTAAATGAAATGCCAGTAATAACCTACAAATTAAGTTACCTGAATCACAAATTTTCACTTAAAAAAAAAAAACCAAAACCCTGCCATTATGGTTTGAACATATTACCTGCTCAGTATGAACACTTGGCTCAAGAGCTGAGACCAGATTAAGGAGATGTCTAAGTGGTACTGGATCCAAATTCTTGATGAGTGAAGGAAATAAGTCATGTATATACCGACTACAATGTTTTAACTAGAAAATAAAGGTAGAGACAATAATAAAAAATAATTACACTACATAAATAAATAACCTGACACCAAAAACTTCTACAGTTTAAAAGAAAGTAACTAGAACAATATTTTTTAATATGTTAGGAAAATGCTAATTACCAACTGTCACAAATGGCAGTACATAAAATGTGAGAGTAAAATTACACTTAGGCAGAACTTTATCTTATTCAAATCAACCACAAGATTAATTTTGCAACCACAAGAGGGAAGCCCACAATAAAAAGTTTCTGGAATCCAAGTATGAAGAAGATTCCAATTAAATTTATATACATATCATTAAAGTAAAAACAAGTTAAATAATATATTAAAACATAAGCAGTTGCAAATAAAATAATTCCAATTACAAAAGAAAACCAAACTAAGTATTATAGGAGTACTCTATTTCTCATATTAAATGGTTATGAAGTATTCATATAACATGTTCACTTTACTCAAGTACACAACAGAAACTCCCTCAAAATAAAGGTCTACATGGTAATAAACCAAAAGACAGAATGTCTCCTTTCTTATACTAAACAGAATAATAAATATGAGGGAAAGTATAACATTTACAAAGATGTAATTACTAAATGTTACAACATGATGTAAATGTCTTTTGTAGCCATGAAGCTACAAACTATGAAATTAAGATACACGATAAGTAGGGGCGCCTGGGTGGCACAGCGGTTAAGCGTCTGCCTTCGGCTCAGGGCGTGATCCCGGCGTTGTGGGATCAGGCCCCACATCAGGCTCCTCTGCTATGAGCCTGCTTCTTCCTCTCCCACTCCCCCCTGCTTGTGTTCCCTCTCTCGCTGACTGTCTCTATCTCTGTCAAATAAATAAAATCTTAAAAAAAAAAAAAAGATACACGATAAGTAATAGGCTAGTAATCGCCAAATTGAGGGTTCCAAAAGTAAAAATCTGAGGTATTCAACTTATCTTCTATACATAAAAACTGTATCAGAAAATGTACATTTTTCTATTTTAAAACACTGACTTTCCTATTTCTTAGGCATAAATCATATGAACTCTCTTCTGTATATCCCCTATTAGGGTAAATATGCACAACCTAATTTTGAAGCAGAAGATGAAACAGAAGTAATAAAATAACTTTGGAGGAATTCCTCCATGTTGAGGTTACTTTTTATAAACTTTTACATCATTTGAGATGAAGGATAAGTAAATCATCAATTATAAATTTATTGCTTTTATAGGTCTTATCTGAGAATATTAGTTTTAATATAGTATTAATTAACATCACGGATTATACTAACAGTTTATAGTTGCTTTTTGCAAACAAGTAACTATCAGATTATACTTTTCCTAATTAAAATGTAACAAATACACAATATGGAATAAATTTCTGATTCGCTGTCACTTCTACCATTAATAGAAAGGATTTCCATAACAGATCCAATTTTCATAATCAATATTTTACTGTTTTTAAGTGACAAAACCCTTGCGAGATAATTATGTAATCCTGTAATCCTATAAAAATCTAAGGCTCGTTTAGAGGTGTACATCATGAAAGCAAATTCAGAGAATGAAGATTAAAAAATATTAAAATTACAACGCTTAAAAAAAGGGGGGGGCGTGTGAAACCAGTTCACACTCTTCTTCTTTAGTTATCAAAAAGAAAAAAAGAGGAAAAGGATGTCAAGGAGGGAAGCTGACAGAGCAGAAAGTGCCAGGAATCCCTCTCTGCACCAAACAGCAATCATACTGACAGAAACTACTGATGCAACTATTCTGAAACTCTGGAGTCAATTTGAACTTGCACACTCACAGATGTCCAAGGAAAAGGCTAGCCGGTAAATTGTGGTTAATAATGGTCAATTTCAGCCTTCAGTGTGACAGCAGCTACCCATTCCCCACTCCATGTCCTTATGTCAAGCAGCTGTGGGGACAATAATATGTAATTCTGCTACAGCTTGCTGGAGCCAGGGTGGGCAAAAATAATCTTGTCTGTGACTTTCTTACACCATAGACAAAAATAAATTCAAAATGAATGAAAGACCTAAATATGAGACAGGAAACCATTTAATTCCTAGAGGAGAACACAGGCAGTAACCTCTTTAACATCAGCCATAGCAACTTCTTTCTAGATAGGTCTCCTGAGGCAAGGGAAACAAAAGCAAAAATAAGCCATTGGGACTTCATCAAAATAAAAAGCTTCTGAATAGTAAAGGAAACAAACAACAAAACTAAAAGACAACCTACTGACTGGGAGAAGATATCTGCAAATGACATAGGTCATAAAAGGTTAGTATCCAAAATCTATTAAGAATTTATAAAAACACCCAAAAAATAAATAATCCAATTAAAAAATGGGTAGAAAAAATGAGTATTTTTCCAAAGAAGACACACAAATGGCCAAAAGACACATCAAAAGATGCTCAATGTCACTCAGCATCAGGGAAATGCAAATCTAAACCAGAATGAGACATCACCTCACACCTGTCAGAATGGCTAAAATCAACAAAAGAAACAACAGATATTAGAGAGGATGTAGGGAAAGGGAAACCCTAGTGCACTATTGGTGGGAATGCAAACTGGTGCACCACTCTGGAAAACAGTATGGAGGTTTAGAACCTGAAACCATACTGACAATAGAAATACCTTATAATCCAGCGATTGCACTACTAAGTATTTGCCCAAAGAATATAAAAATACTAATTTGAGGAGCACCTGGGTGCCTCAGTCGGTTAAGCCTCTGACATCGGCTCAGGTCATGATCTCAGGGTTCTGAGATCAAGCCCCACCCTGGGCTCCACGCTCAGTGGGGAGTCTGCTTCTCCCTCTCCCTTTGTCTCTCCCCCTACTTGTGCTCGCTCACTCTCCCAAATAAATAAAATCTTTAAAACAAAAATACTAATTTGAAGGGATAAATGCACCCTGATGTTTACAGCAGCATTATCTACAATAGCCAGATTATGGAAACAGCCCAAGTGCCCAATGACTGATGAATGAATAAAGAAGATGTGGTATAAGTATACAGTGAGAATATTACTCAGCCATAAAAAAGAATGAAATCTTGCCATTTACAACAACATGGATGGAAATACAGTGTATTATGCCAAGCAAAATAAGCCAGTCAGAAAAAAATAAATACCATATGATTTCACTCATATTTAAATGAACAAACAAGCATGGTGGTGGTGGGGGAAGTAAATCATGAAACAGACAACTACAGAGAACAAATAATGGTTATCAGAGGGGAGGTGGGTGGGGGGGTGGGTTAAATAGGTGATGGGAGGGGCGCCTGGGTGGCATAGCGGTTAAGCGCCTGCCTTCGGCTCAGGGCGTGATCCCGGCATTATGGGATCGAGCCCCACATCAGGCTCTTCCGCTATGAGCCTGCTTCTTCCTCTCCCGCTCCCCCTGCTTGTGTTCCCTCTCTCGCTGGCTGTTTCTATCTCTGTCAAATAAATAAATAAAATCTTAAAAAAAAAAAACAGGTGATGGGAATTAAGGAGGGCACTTGTGATGAGCACCAGGTGTTGTATGGAAGTGTTAAATCGCTAAATTGTACATCTGAAACTAGTATTACACTGTATGTTAACTAACTGGAATTTAAATAAAAACTTAAAAAAATAATAATCTTGTCCTCCAAATAAATTTGTCCAAAATTTCTGCATTCCAACTGCAGATTGCTACATCTGATTAGTAAGTAGCAGACACAAAGTCTGGCTGCCATTATTTCAACCCAACTCAGCTAAAATGACTACAGGAGGACTTAAAGGAGCCACACCAGGTTTTTCTGGACTCTGAATAACAACAACTACTTATGTAAGGGAATTCCCAAAAAAAGACACAGACTCAGAAAAGACCTGAGAAGACCATAAGCTTTCACATTAGGATGATCCTTAGCACAGTCACTACCTACAAAAATCCCCCCCACACACAAGGCAAACTGAAGAAGGAAGAGAATCTCATTTCCAAAGTTACCACGTTACAAAATTCAAATGTCCAGTTTTCAATTAAAACACACACAAAAACAAGGTATAAGAAGAAATAGGAAAGTGTGGCCCACTGAAATTTCAGAATAAAATAAATCAATGGAAATATACCTAAGGAAGCCCTTGTGTCAGGCTCTCTCAACAAAGATCTTAAAACGGCTACCTTAAAGATGCACTAAGACTTAAAGGAAGAAAAGGACAAAAACAGGAAAACAGTGCCTGACCAAAATGAGAATATCATTGAAGAAACAAATTCTAAAAAGGAGCTATAAGAAATTAGAAGCTGAGAAGTAAAAGAACTGAAACGAAAATAGGTGAGGTTCAGCAGCGTATCTGAGTAAGCAGAAAACAGCAAACTTGAAGTTATGGAAACTGAAATTATTGAATTTAAGGAACAGGAAGGAAATACAAAAAGAAAAGTAAACAGATTCTAAGGGACTTGTGGGAACCATCAAACCTACCAATACACTTATGGGAATCCCAGAAAAGGTACACAAACATATATACTTTGTATAAATATGAAGAAAAAATGGCTGAAAAAGTCCAAATTTGATGGAAGACATGAATCTACAAATCCAAGAAGTTTAACAAATCCAAGTAGGATGAACTCAAAGAGCCCTACACCAACCTTATTATAATCAAACTGATAACAGCCAAAGACAGTAAAATAATCCTGAAAACAGAGGATAAGCAACCCACCACATACAAGGGATCTTCCATAAGAGTATCAGCCAATTTCTAATCAAAAACCTTGGGAACCAGAGGAAGTGGGATGATATGCTCAAAGACTGAAAGAGAAAACTTTCAATTGAGAATTGTATAAATGGAAAAACTCTCCTATGAGGAAGGAATGGTAAAGCTAAAGGAGTTCACTACAACTAGACCTGCCCTGCCAGAAATGCTAAAGGAAGTCCTTCAGAATGAAATGAAAAACGGAACAGTGACAAAATAAAGACCTCTGTTAAATACACAGGCAATTAAAAGCTAGTATTATTGTTTTCATTTGTAACTCCACCTTTTATTTGATATATGATTTCACAAACAAAAGCAAAAAGAATTATTAATCTACATAACTGGGCACACAGTATTAAGTTGAAATCTGCTGTATGAAAAACAAAAATGAGGCAGAAGGAGCTATACAGAAGCATAATTTTTGTGTACTATTTAAGTTGACAAATTCAAATTAGACAATAAGAATCTCGAGATGTTAAACACAAATTATCTACAGAATATACAAAAAAAGAAAGGAAAAAGGAAATCCATACTACAAAAAATCAACTACAAACAACTACAAAAGGCCATAACAGAAATGATGGACAAAAACACTGTAAGACATATAAAAAAGAAACAGAAAAATGTCAGAAGTAAATCACTCTTTGAGGAATTACCTTAAATACAAATGGCTTAGGGGAACCTGGGTGGCTCAGTCAGTTAGGCATCCAACTCTTAATGTCGGCTCAGGCCACGACCTTTAGGTCGTGAGATCTATCAAGCCCCACATCAGGCCATGTGCTTAGCATGGAATCTGCTTGTCCCTCTCCCTCTGCTCCTCCCCCCCCCATGCCTGCACTCTCTCTCTGAAAACAAAAATCTAAACAAAAAATAAATATGTATATAAATATACACATACATATATATGTATATATATGTAAGTGGCTTAAACTCTGCAATCAAAGAAAGAGATCGGTAGAATGGATTTTAAAAACATGATACAACTGTATGTGGTCTGTAAGAGACACAATATATATCCAAAGACACAACAAACAGGTTAAAAGTTAAAGGATTAAAAAAGATATTTTATGCAAATAATAAGCAAAAAAGAGCTGGACTGGGGCGCCTGGGTGGCTTAGTCGTTAAGCGTCTGCCTTCGGCCCAGGGCGTGATCCCAGAGTCCTGGGATCGAGTCCCACGTCGGGCTCCTCTGCTGGGAGCCTGCCTCTTCCTCTCCCACTCCCCCTGCTTGTGTCCCTTCTCTCGCTGGCTGCCTCTCTCTCTGTCCAATAAACAAATAAAATCTTTAAAAAAAAAAAAAAAGAGCTGGACTGATTATACTAAAATGAAGTAAGATAGACTTCAAATTTTTAAAAGGTTACTAGAAAAAAAGACTTACCACATTACCAAACAATCCCACTTCCAGGTATATATCCAAAAGAATTAAAAGCAAGATTTCAGGGGTGACTGGCTGGCTCAGTCAGAAGAGGATGCAACTCTTGATCTTGGGGTCGTGAGTTCAAGCCCCATAGGAGGTGTAGAGATTACATACATACACACATATACACATAAATAAGTAAATAAAAGTAGAATTTCAAAGAGATACTTGCACACCTATATTCACTGGACCATTACAACAGTCAAAAGATGAAAGCAAAGTAAACAACCATTGACAAATAACTGTGGCATATACAAACAATGGAATATAATTCAACCTTACAAGAATGGAAATCCTATCACACGCTACAACATGGGTGAACCATGAGGACATTACACTGAGTGAGATAAGCCAGTCACAGTAGGACAAATACTATAGGATTCCACTAATGTGAAAAATATAGAGTAGTCAGAACAATACAAGCAGTAGAATAGTGGCCATCACCAGCTGTGAGTAAGGAGAATAGGGGAGTTGTTGCTGTTCAATGACTTACTGGTTTTCTTTGGTTTAATTTTTAAGTAAACTCTATATCTAACGTGGGGCTCAAACTCATAACCCCAAGATCAAGAGTTGCAAGCTTTGCCGGCCAGGTGCCCCTCTATTATTCAATGAGTACAGTTTTGGAAGATGAAAAAGTTTTAGAGATCTGTTATACAATGATATGGATACAGCCACTATTAGAACTTAAAAAACTTACATGGTTTCCTTTTACCTACAGTTAAGTCTTTTTTTAAAAAGATTAATAAAGAGTGATAGAATTTATTAATAAAAGGTTCCATACAACAAGGAGATACAACAATTATAAACATACTTTATAACTCAAAGCTAAAAGAACAGAAATAAAGATCAGAGCACAGATATATAAAATACAGATTAGAAAAACAATTGAGAAAATTAAAACCAATAGTTGGTTCTTCTAAAAGATTATCAAACATTTAGCTAGCTTGAAAAAAAGAGGGAGAAGACATAAATAGCTAAAAAATCTGAAATGCAAGTGGGATATTACTACCAAACTTACAGATTAAAAAAAATTAACAGAATACTATGAACAACAGCACACCAAAAAATTAGATAACCTAGAAGATAGGGACGAATTCTTTGCAAACTACCTACACTGACTCAAGAAGAAATAGAAAAGGTCGACAGACTTATAAGAAGAGATTGAATCAGTAATAAAAAACCTTTCAACAAGGTACTAAAATACATGGCTTAACTGGGGGAACCCTAACAAACATTTAACTAAAAAATTAACACCAATCCTTCTCAAATCCTCCCCGAAAAACTGAACAGAAGGAAATACTTCTTAACTCATTCTATGAGGCCAAAGTCTTCATAAACATAGAAAATTACTAAGCAGTACCTCATAAATGACAAAAAGTCCTCCAGAAACTATGAGCAAATCAAACCTAAGACCATACGGAAAGGTATGGTCATTCACTATGACCAAGTAAGATTTACCACAGAAATGCAAGTGTGGTTCAAAAAGAGAATTACTCTAACACATCATAACAATGGAAAAAAGCCACATGGTCATCTTAATTGATGCAGAAAAGCCATCTGACAAAACCCAACACCCTTTCATAATAAAAATTCCTGGAACACTAAGAATAGAGGGTAAACTCCTCAATATGATAAAGGATATTTATGAAAATCCCACAGCTAACAGCATACTCAATGATAAATGACTGATTTTCCCCTAGGATCACAAATAAGATAAGGATATTCATATTTATCGCTGTTAATCAACACTACACTGAAATTCTAGCCAGAGTTATTGGACTCCACCCCCCACAAAAAATTTAATGCATCCAAATTAGAAAAGATGTAAAACTGTTCAAAAATGACACAATCCTATATACAGAAAAACCTACATATAAAAAGCTAGTAGAGCTAAAAATCAAATAGACAATGTAACAGAGTACATATCAACAAGCAAAATTCAGCTATGTTTTCATATACCAGCAACTAATTATCTGACAAGGAACTGAAGATAGCAATTCCATTTACAATAGCATTGAAAGAATAAAATACAACTGATGCTTGAACAACACAGAGGTTTGGGACACTGATACCCTGTACGGTCAAAAAGCTGGGTATAACTGTGACTCCCAAAAACATAATTATCAATAGCTTATTGCTGACCATAAGTCTAAGCAAAAACATAAACCAATAACCTAAACCAGAATACCAATAACATAAAAAGTTAACACATATTTTGTATGTTATATATAATATATACTGTACTCTTATAATATGTTAAATATAATATAGACTGTACTCTTACAATAAAGAAAATGTTAAGAAAACTGTAATAGAAAATTTTTAAAAATCTAAATGTATGTGGACCCAGGTGGTTCAAACCTGTGCTGTTCAAGGATCAATTGTACTTGAAAATGAATCTAACAGAAGAGGTGAGGGGTGCCTGAGTGGCTCAGTCAGTTAAGCATCTGCCTTTGGCTCAGGTCATGATCCCAGGGTCCTGGGATCAAGCTCCCGCATCGGGCTCCCTGCTCGGCAGGAAGCCTGCTTCTCCCTCTCACACTCCCCTTGCTTGTGTTCCCTCTCTCACTGTCTCTCTCTCTGTCAAATAAATAAAAATCTTTTCTTTTTAAAGATTTTATTTATTTATTTGACAGAGAGAGAGACAGCCAGCAAGAGAGGGAACACAGGCAGGGGGAGTGGGAGAGGAAGAAGCAGGCTCCCAGCGGAGGAGCCTGATGTGGGACCCAGTCCCAAGACTCCGGGATCACGCCCTGAGTCAAAGGCAGACACTTAACAGCTGAGCCACCCAGGCGCCCCCAAATAAATAAAATCTTAAAAAAAAAAAAAAAAAGGTGAAATACTTGTATACTGAAAATTACAAAACACTGCTCAAGGAAATTAAGGTCTAAAGATTTTTTTTTTTTTTAATTTTTATTTATTTGACAGAGAGAGAGACAGCCAGCAAGAGAGGGAACAGAAGCAGGGGGAGTGGGAGAGGAAGAAGCTGACTCCCAGCAGAGCAGGAAGTCCGATGCAGGGCTCAACTCCAGGACCCTGGGATCACGCCCTGGGCCGAAGGGAGACGCTTAACGGCTGAGCCACCCAGGCGCCCCAAGAAATTAAGGTTTAAATAAATGGAAAGACATCCCATATTCACGGATAGGAAGACTTAACATGGTTAGTATGTTAATACTACCCCAAAGCGATCTATAGATTCAACACAGTCCCTTCAAAATTCCAAGAGCCTTTTTGGTCAGAAATGGAAAAGCCAATCATCAAATTCATAAGGAACTGCAAGGAGTTCTAAAAGCCAAAACAATCTTCAAAAGGAAAACTGTGAAACCTCCAAGAAAACAAGAGTAATTAGAACAGTACGGCGTTAGCAGAAGGACAGATATATAGACCAATGGAGTAGAACACCCAGAAATAAACTTTCACATAAATGGTCAAATGATTTTCAACAACAGTGCCAAGACCATTCAATGGAGAAAGGATAGTCTCTTGAAGAAAAGGTGCTGAGAAAACTGGACAGTCACAAATTATTTACCTTACACTATACACAAAAATCAAGTCTTAATGGGTAAAGAGACCTAAACTCATGAGATAAATACATAAAACTCTGCTAAGAAAACAATGGGGAGAATCTTTACATTTGATTTGGCAATGGTTTCATCACTAGGACACCAAAAATGTGGGCAACAAAAATAATAGTTGAAATTCATCAAAATTAAGACTTTTTTGTGCATCTAAGGATACTTGATCATTATTTTAAGTAAGCTCTATCCCCAAGGTGGGGCTTGATCTCACCAACCATGAGATGAAGAGTCCCATGCTCTACCAACTGAGCCACCCAGGTGCCTCAGAATCTAAGGATACTTTAAAGAAAGCAAAAGGAAACCCAGAGTTGGAGAAAATATATGTAAATTGTATATGATAATGAACTAACATCCGAAGGTAAAAAGTACAGTTAAACCTAACAAGAAAACTCCCAAACAACCCAATTCAAAAACCGGCAAAGGACTTGAATGGACATATACAAATGGCCAGTAAGCACATGAAAGGGTGCTCAAGTTATTAGGAAATGCAAGTAAATGCAAATTAAGGCACAGAGAGATATCACCACACTCCTACTAGAATGACTACATTTTTATTTATTTAAAATATGGACTATTTCACGAATTTGAGTGTCATCCTTGCACAGGGGCCATGCTAATCATTTTAGTATATATGCAGCTGAAGCACACACCTAGTTTTTTTTTTTTTTTTTGAAACTCAAGTAACAAATGTTGGCAAGGATGGTAAAATACTGCAGGTCGCAGTCAAAAAGTCTGGTAGTAACTGAAAAGATGAGATGTGTTAAAAGGCATCATCCCAAAACTCTAATCATGTCTTCTACTACAAAGTTTTGAGGGGAAATAAGAGTGGCTTTGGTATCTTACAATCAAACACTTCTCAAGTACAAAGAAAACAGACATCGCAAGTATGCAATAACCCAGAATAGAACATCCACAAATTTCTCCTTCTGGAAAACAAAGGCTACTCAGTGAAATCCACAAGAATAAATACTCATTAATTCTAGAATGAGAGAAACAGAAATGAGGAAAAAGGACTGGTAGTGAGTCATACACCTAAATACGAAATTAGCACTAAACAACTGCAGAAATCATAGTTCTAGTGTAGAATTTAAAACATGTAATTTAAAAAAGTACAAATAATACAGTAAAAACAGGGAAATAGAAAATAAGATGAGAATTCCCTCATCTTCTATAGCAGAGAATCAATCATCACTGTATTTTAGAATGAAAAGAAAAAGCCCACAAAGAAAATGTGAGTTAATAGACACTAGATTTCGACAAACTTTTGAAAGACTAACAGGAAGGGAATACATTTTAAAATGTACAGGTAGAGAAGGGTGTAGCTCAGAGTAATTTGTGAGTGAGCTGCAGAGTATATAAGTCAACCTTCCCACTGTAATTGGGGAAGATACTGGACTCAGAGACCTAGATCTGATGGACAGCAGGAGATATGGAAATAAAAATACAGGATTTCACTAAATACTCTTAATAACTATATTTGTTAGCCATCAGTCAGAAAAATACAAACAGCCAACTTAGTCATTCTACCCATCCACCAGGGCTCTCCCCTGGGTAAAAAATTTTATAAAACCATAGCTTTTAAGCATAGATACTGGTATCCCTTTTCACCCTCTCTTTTAGAAGTTCCACAGGCAGAAAGCCTAGTGACTCTAATGAGAAAAGTACAAGTTGTTTTATCATCACTACCCTTGAAAATGTTTCCAAACAGAAGTCCCACCTGATACAGTTCTAATAAAAAAATATTTCACAACAGCCAAGAATACCTAGACCACTTACTTAGTCATCTTTCTTATGAATGGATAACAAAGGCATGCATGAAGACACCCGACAACATAAAAAAAGAACAAAGCTCATGTTAAAAGCTCCTAAAAAGCCAGGAAGGAAAAAATTCAAATATCTAAGATATAATACAGAATGATATTACAGTGCCCAGATTCTAACTCAAGTAGAGTCATAACTTCACACGCTAGTAGTATGCAATGTCTCATTAAAGCAATAATCTAAATATGTATACAAGTACACATGCAGAAGCTAATAAGCACTAGAGTATAGCTCAGTGCTTCTAAAATTAGTCATCACTAATCCTTTTGAGAATCTAATTATGTGCATAAAGCACATCTGAATCAGGTGACATTTAAGTCCTACTAAATCCTAGAGAATCTGACTTCTGTCATTGACACAAAGATCTACCCCCCCAAAACTTAGCTCCATATTAAGATAAAATTATTATATCAGTAACTTACATGCATTAACACAAGCATTCTTCAAATCTGGAAAGCATTTAACAATAAATTCCAATAGAGTGCAAGGATTCTGAAAGGGATTTTTTGATGTCCTATGACTAAAACATTTTACAGCGAAAGGGTATGTAGAGGGAAATATAAAGGTAACCGAATCAAACCAGAATAGTAACTTCAAATGGTAGAGTCATTTAAATGTCGAAATATTTACTTTACCTTCATATACTAGTCTGTTATTTACTGAAAAACTAATAAACACATGTAAAAGTTTCAAAGTTTACATAAGCATAGACAATAAAAAGGAAGTCTTCCATCTATCCCAGATAACTTACCCACAAACAAACCTATTAAAATTTCTTGTGTATTTTTCCAAATGATTCCAGGCATGCATAAATGCAAAGTACATATATATACACGTAAGATATATACATATATATGTATGTATGCATCCTCTTTTTGTAACTGTTTAAATACACATTGGGAGAATACACTGTGTACTTGGGATTTTCTCTCAAAAGATCTATTACCTATGCAGTGTTTAGTAAAACTATTTCTTACATATTGTTCCACATGAACATAATACAGCACCTTCAGTCCTTCTCACGGCCACAAAGGATACTATTATATGAACTTCCCAAAACTTATTTAAGTAGTCCTACAGTGACATTCCTTTTCTGCTAGTATGGTCAATGCTGTAGCGAACATCTTCATGTACATGTATTTACAGAATAAGTTACCAGAAATAGAACTGCTATATTGCTTCCCAAAGTTATACCATACTCTGGTCAATATAATGCATTACTAAACATAATGGGAATTAACCAATAAAAGGAAATGCCATTACATTATTTGAACTTATATTTAATTACAAAGATAAGCATTTTTCAAATATTTACAAATACTTTTTCTAACAATTTCAAATTCATTTGCCATTTTTGTCTATTTTCTCCTTGGATTCCAACATAAGGTTTAGGATACAAACAATGAAATGAGCAAAAGCCAATCCAATTACTATGAGTGAAGTGTGTGTGTGTGTGTGTGTGTGTGTGTGTGTATGTATGTATCTATCTATCTCAGGTGAGCAAAGTGACCTCAAAAACTTACTCCACATGGGAGGAAAAAAGACTTAAGCAAGACTGTATGAAGCTAACCAACCACAGATACTTTAAAATTAATTATATTTAGTGCTCAAATTAAAAAAAAACCTCAAATGTAAAAATTTCTGATCATTCTTGTAGTATATTATTCAGAAGTAAAGTAGTAAGAAACCATAGAAAGACCCAATTAAATTAACCCTTAAAATATATTTATTTTTTATAGTTAATCTTTTAAAGATATTTTAAGTTTTTGCAAACTGTCTCACAGACTATGCCACAATTTTTAATTATTCCCTTACTAGGTTACTTCAAACTCTTGCTAGGGCGAAATGCTAAAACCTTTAACAGACCATACTATCATAGTTATTAATTTGATGAACTTCAGTTTCAATAAAGAATGTTCCACTATTTCTATTTATTCTGTAATGATATATTTATCATTATTCTCCTATTCTCCTAGTCTTGCTGTGAACAAAATAAAAATTTTAAATCTACTAAAATGTGTAAAATTTTCAGAAAATTATGAAAAAAAATTTCCCTTTGTTCTGAAACGGAAAGTGCTTCCTTAATTTATTGAAATGATAGTAATGTATAAATATACAATATTAAATATGGGAAGTTATAAAAAAGTATTGAAAAATTACCACAACCAATCTAAGATGTAAGATCTCAAGACACATAATTATCAAAAATTTGAAACTTTATGTATTTGAAACTGTATATATAAAAATTAAAAACTTTATGATTATATACTGTAATCAACTATAATGGAAGAAAGAAATATAATGGACGAAGTATAATGGGAGAACTGGCTATTACAGCAAAAATAAATATAACTTAAATTCCTAAGAATAAGCTGAATATAAAATAAAACTTATATACAAGGAACTTTAAAACTTTGAATGATATGAAAGAAAATAAACAGTATAAAGCTTTGGATAGGAAGACAAATTTGATTCTCTTCAAATTCATCATTATTACAATTAAAATTACAGTATTTTTAAAGAATAAGTCAAAGCTAAACTTTACATGAGAAAACAGAAAAATTCTTTTTTTTTTTTTTTAAGATTTTATATATTTGTCAGAGAGAGACAGAACAAGCAGAACTGAAGGCAGAGCAGGCAAAGGGAGAAGCAGGCTCGATCCCGGGACCCTGGGATCATGACCTGAGCTGAAGGCAGACGCTTAACTTACTGAGCCACCCAGGTGTCCCCAGAAAAATTCTTTTTTTAAAATTTTATTTATTTGCAATAGGGAGAGTGAGCAGAAAGCAGGAGCAGGGGAGCAGAGGAAGAGGGAGAAGCAGCGAGGCTCGATCCCAGGACCCTGGGATCATGACCTGAGCCGAAGGCAGATGCTCAACTGTCGGAGCCACCCAGGTGCCCCTCCCCAGAAAAAAAAATTTTTTTTTTTAAGATTTTATCTATTTGACAGAGAGAGACAGCCAGCAAGAGAGGGAACACAAGCAGGGGGACTGGGAGAGGAAGAAGCAGGCTTCCAGCGGAGCAGGGAGCCCTATGCAGGGCTTGATCCCAGGACTCTGGGATCACGCCCTGAGCTGAACGCAGAAGCTTAACGACTGAGCCACCCAGGCGCCCACCCCCCAAGAAAATTTCTTTAAAAATATATTTTTAAAAAAACCAGCCCTGCTAGATATGAACAAATACTACAAAAAAAGAAAGAAAGAAAGACAGCAAAAGCTAAAGACATTAGTATAAACCCATGATCAGCAAATGTTTTCTTAAAGGACCAGACAGGAAATATTTCAAGATTTAAAGCGGTTAGTATTATATATACTATATATACACAAGTACTATACTCTGCCACTGCAGTATGGAAGGAGCCACAGGCAATATGCCAAAAAAGTACAAGGCTATGTTGAAAAAATATTTACAAAATGAAGGGGCCAGCCCAAAAGCCTTCTTTACCAAGCCAAAAGTTTACCAATCCCTGGTATACAGATCATGACTGGATATACTGACAGGTCAGTCTACAGACTCCAGAAACTGACCTAGTCAAAATGAAACTGGTATCTCAATTCAATAAGGGAAAGAAGAATTACTGAACAAGTGGAATGGGGACAGCTACATAACTAAAAAAGGGGAAAAAGTTACATAAATGACACCTTGAACCAAGAGAAATTCCAAATGTATCAAAGACTAAAATACAGGAGCGCCTGGGTGGCTCAGTCAGTGAGGCGTCTGCCTTCGGCTCAGGTCATGCATGATCCCAGAATCCTGGGATCCAACCCCATGCCGGGCTCTCTGCTCAGAGGGGAGGCTCCTTCTCTCTCACCCTCTGCCCCACCTCCACCTCCGCTCATGCTCTTCTCACTCTCTCTCTCAAATAAAATCTTAAAAAAAAAAAGAAGACGACGACGACTAAAATATAAAATTGAAACAGGAAGGAACTAAAGGAGAACTTTCTTAAAACTTTGGAGTGGAAATGGCATTTCACACCATAAGACAAAATCCACAGGCCATAAAAAAATTCAACCACAAGTATGAAACCACAAACTTGAAACTGAACACCAAAAACCACCTTAACCAAAAGACAACATCAAAGCAGAAAATAGTCACAACTCTTAACACAGACACAAGTCCAATTTCACTGATACATAGAGGTCTCCTACAAAAAAGAACAAGTAAAATCACTAATAAATGATGAAGAATATCAACAGACATTCGCAGTAAAGGAAACAAAAACGGCTCTTCAACACAAGATTTGCACTGTGATTCACATGAACAAAATGCAATTTAAAATACACATTTCACCCATCAGTTTAGCAAATATCAAGAAGTGTACACAAATATCAAGGAGGACACAACATACCGAGGATGAGAGAAAACAGGCATTATCACACCATTATGTACCACAAGTAAACTGAACAGATGCTTTAATCTAACAATTCTCCTTAAAAGATAAATCTTTTGCACACAGATGAAATGAACATGTTAGAACTTATTTTTAGCATTGTTTATAACAGAAAAGATTGGGGAAAAAAATAATGCCTATGAATGGGAATTGGTTAAATAAATTATACATGCATGTACTGAAACACTATGCCCTCTTTAAAAAATCGTTTCATATATTGACACGCAATAATCTTGAAAATAAAGTGGAAAAAAAGCCAAGTCCACTTAGTATGCAACATTTGTAATAAAGAGGACCAAAAAAAGTAAGACAAGACAAGAAAAAAAGCTTACAGTCAGCTATTTATGTAGAAAATCTATGATGCACCTTAGAAGAATGGTATTCCTGGGAAACAGGGACTGGAGGAGGGAAAATACCTAATATATACTTTAATATTTATTTTTTGGATTTTGAACCATGTAGATACAAAAAAACTAAAGAAAAAAAGAAAAGAGTATAATAGGAAAAAGAATCCCCAATACAACATTCAGGATAAAAAGGTTTACTTTATCAACAAAAAATAATAGGTAAATGTCTCTTAATAAACCAAGATGGTTTCATGTACAATGTCCAGTTGACTAACTCTCGTTTCCTTCAATTCTACCTGTAATATGGTAGACATAGACTCCCAAGCCAGACTCCAGATTCCATGCCCAACTTTCTCTATGTCTCAGTTTCTGTAGCCAGAACTTTAGGATAAGAGAACTTACCTCATAAGGGAATAAAACACTTAAAACAAATAATAAGGAAGCACTTAATAAATGAAAGCTGTTAATATTACCTGTGCTGCAGCCCAAATGCAATCAATATGCTGAGTACTCAACCTCCCCTCTGCTGCCAAGAAGTTCAAAATCACTTGGCACTGTTTGATAATCTGGAAAAGAAAAACTTATTATAACTAATTTTCTAAAGTATTCTTCTCTTAATAGAGCAGAGAAGTCAAGTAATTCTCCACAAACCTCAATATGTAAATTTGGTCCAAATATATGCTCTACCACATTGTTGCTTATAAGCCAGTCTGCAAGTTCTTTTGCAATGGACCTAAAATCAAACAATAAAAATAGTTAACACATTAAAAAATTATTAGTATCATTTTTTCCCAAGTGAAAAGGCAGATTCAGTTGAAAACCTAAATGT
Source organism: Ursus americanus (assembly GCF_024610735.1). Lineage (NCBI taxonomy): Eukaryota > Metazoa > Chordata > Mammalia > Carnivora > Ursidae > Ursus > Ursus americanus. The sequence goes on from NC_142133.1 coordinate 28,348,531, forward strand.
TTTTTAAAGGTGAGTTTATTTATTTATTAAGTAGGCTCCATGCCCAATGTGGAGCTTGAACTCATGACCCTGAGATCAAGAGTCACATGCTACATGCTCCACAGTCTGAGCCATCCAGGTGCCCCACAAACCTAAATTTGACCACAAATATATTACAAAGAAGTGATTGTAGACAATTAACTGGTTAGAGTACCACAAAGAGTAATTAAAAGAGGGGAGCCTGAGTAGCGCAGTGGGTTGAGTGTCTGACTCTTGGCTTTGGCTGGGGTCATGATCTCAGGGTCATGGGACTGAGTCCCGGGTTGGGCTCCATGCTCCACATGGAGCATGAGATTCTCTCTCCGTCTCCCTCTACCCCTCCTGCTCATGCACTCTGTCTTAAATAAATAAATCTTAATTTTTAAAAAAAAGAATAACTAAAAGAAATGGTAATATTGCCTGAATTTATAAACAAGCAAAGACAAATCTGGAAAGATATGGAGCACACAGGTGAAAATACCAAGTGTAACAATAAGCAACACATTTTTTCACTCTAAGACTTTGCCTTCCCACTTTTTAATTTCCATAGTAGGCACTTCAGCATTCAGAGAAGGTTTCCCAATATGCCCTCTATAGTAAGGTAACATCAGAAAAATAGGTTACCAAAAGGGTTAAAAAAAAAAAAAAAGAATTCTCTAAATGCCAAACTGAAAGTCCCGTGTCTGATATTAATAAAGTTATTAAGGTGACTAAGTGATCCCTAAACACATCAATTGATCATGCAGAACAACTTAGTTACATTTACCGCATCTTATTCATTTCAAAAAGTAAACATCCTACGACAGTTTTAGATTACCCTTCATTTTTTAAGAGCTACCAATTCTCTTTTAGAATTAATAACTCACTGGCACAGAAGTTAACCTGCTTTATTGGTTTTACAAATAAGGGAGTGTGAGTTTATCAGTTAATTGTCTTTTACACCTTTGAGATATACATGACATATAATACACTGAACACATTCAAAGTACAGAGTTTGATTCAGATTTAGTCTATGTCTATGAATTCATCACTACCATCAAGATAATAAACACACACATTAACCCAAAAGGTATCCTTAAGCCCCTCTGTCATCCATCCCTTTTCCAGTCCCCACGACCACACTCTTCAGTGATCTGCTTTATTAGTTTTCGTTTTCTACAATTTCATGTGTAAAAAAAGATATACTACGTAATTTTTTTAATCTGGATTCCTTCACTCAGCATAAGATTTCTCTATTTTGTTTCATTTAGCAATATCCCATTGGTTTATTTTAGGTTCCAACAATTATGAATAAAGCTGCTTTATATAAACATCTGTGTGCAGGTTTTTGTGTAGATGTTAGTTTTCAACTTCTCTGGGTAAATATCAGGGAGTACAACTGCGAGATCTATGGTAAGAGTACGCTGAGTTTTGTTGAGACTGCCAAAATGCCTTCCAAAGTGGAATGCACGCCCACCAGCAATAGATGAGAGTTCTTGTTACTCCACATCCTTCTCAGCATTTAGTGTTCTCAGTATTCTGAATTTTGACTATTCTAATAGATGTGCAGTGGAATCTTACTGATGTTTTAATTTGCATTTCCCTGATGAAAGAGGATATAGGGCATCTTCTCATGCGCTTGTCATCTGTGTATCTTCTAGGGCAAGACGGCAGAGAAAATCTTTGGCATACTTTTTAATCAGATTGTTCACGTACTTACTGTTAAATTTCAAGACTCTCTGTATATTTTGGATAACAGTCCTTCATCAGACGCATCTTTCACAAATATTTTCCCCCTCTCCCTGCCTGTGGCTATCGTCTCATTCTCTTGACATTACCTTTCGCAGAGCACAAGTTTCTAATTTTAATGAACTCCAGCTTATCAATTCTTTCTTTAATGGATAATGGTGTTGTATCTAAAAGGTCATTAGGTCATCTAGGTTTTCTCCTATCTGCTAGGAGTTCTATTGTTCTGCATTTTATGTGTATGATATATTTTCAATTTTTATGAAGTGTACAGAGGTCTGTGTCTAGATTCTTTCTTCTGCATGTGGTTGTCCAATTGTTTCAATATCATTTGTTGAAAAGACTAATCTTTGCTTCATGTTATTGCCTTTGCTCCTCTATAAGGATTAACTAACTATATTTACATGGTCTATTTCTGAGCTCTCTATTCTGTTCCATTGATCTATGTCATCAATTCCACATTGTCTTGATTACTGCAATTGTATAGTATGTCTTAATTTCAGTCAGTTAAGCATCTGACTTCAGCTCAGGTCATGACCTCAGGCTCCTGGGATCAAGCCCCACTTTGGGCTCCCCACTCAGCAAGGAGTCTGCTTGTCCCTCTGCCCCTCTCTGCTCATGCTCTCAAATATTTTTTAAAATAATAAATTTCAAATTTCAATGCTGATATATAGAAAAGCAAGTGAGTTTTCATTCACTTTGTATCATGTAACCTTGCTGTCCTTTTTCACTAGGTTCCATGAGTCTGTCAATTCTTTCAGGTTTTCTATATAGATGATCATGTCATCTCCAATCAAAGACCAATTTCTTCCTTCCCAACCGGTGTAACTTTTATTTCCTTCCCTTGCCTTACTGCATTAGGCAGGATTCCAGTACAATGTTGAAAGACATGATGAGAGGTAACACACTTTCCTTGTTCCTGATCAGAAAACCTTTGAGATTCTATTAATATGATGTTACCTGTAGGTTCTTTATCAAGTTGAGGAAGTTCCTCTCTATTCCTAATTTACTGAGAGTTTTTATCTTAAGTGTTCGAGTTTGCCAAATGTTTTCTTCTTTATCTATTCATATGATCATGTGATTTTTCGTCCTTAACCTGTTGATGTGATAGATTACATGAATTGAACCAGACGTGTATACCTGAGATAAAACTCACTTGGTTGTAGCATATAGTTCTTTTTATACATTGCTGGATTTCATTTGCTTATATTTTATAAAGATTTTTGCATCTATGTTCATGAGACATCCTGGTCTATGGTTTTCTTACGTGTCTTTATCTGGTTTTGGTATTAGGGTAACTTCTTCCTTAAATTTCTTTTTAAATATTATGTAGAATTCACCAGTGAACACCTATGGACCTGATGCTTTCTGTTTTACAAAGTCAGTAATTTGGGGAGGGGGGAGGCAGGAGAGAGAGAATCTTAAGCAGGCGTGGAGTCCAATACAGGGCTTGATCTCACAACCATGAGATCATGACCTGAGTCGAAATCAAGAGTTGGACGCTCAGCCAACTGAGCCACCCAGGCGCCCAGCAAAGTCAGTAATTCTTGATTCAATTTCTTTGATACAGGCTTCTTCAGATTGCCTATTTTTTTTTTTTTAAGATTTTATTTATTTATTTGACAGAGAGAGAGACAGCCAGCAAGAGAGGGAACACAAGCAGAGGCGTGGGAGAGGAAGAAGCAGGCTCCCAGCAGAGGAGCCTGATGCGGGGCTCAATCCCAGGACCTTGGGATCACGCCCTGAGCCGAAGACAGGCGCTTAACAACTGAGCCACCCAGGTGCCCCAAGATCGCCTATTTCTTTAAAAACATTTTTAAATGGCTATTTAATGAAAAAAGTAGTGATAGATATATTCTGAGTGGAAGAAAATAGGTTTCAAAATAGGACTTGTCATGAGAGCTCCCATATCTTCCCACCCACATGAATTACACATAGAAAAACTGAAAAGATGAAATAATTTGTTGTTTATACATATAAGAATTTTAAAAGCCATTTAAGGGACGCCTGGGTGACTCAGTTGGTTAAGCGTCTGCCTTTGGCTCAAGTCATGATCCCAGAGTCCTGTGACCAAGTCCCGCATCGGGCTCCTTGCTCAGTGGGGAGACTGCTTCTCCCTCTGCCGGCTGCTCCCCCTGCTTGTGTGCTCTCTCTCCCTCTCTCTCTCTCCCTGACAAATAAATAAATAAAATCTTAAAAAAAAAAAAAAGCCATTTAAAAGTCTAAAGCAGAAAAAAAAAATGCTATGAATTAGATATATGGGCCTCAAAAGGTAACAGATTAAAATACAACTACTGATGTCCCCCCCACATGCACGTTATCTCTAAAATAAATAAATAAAATCTTTTTAAAAAAATGGGGCACATGCGTGGCTCAGACAGTTAAGCATCCGACTCTTGATTTTGGCTCAGGTCATGATCTCAGAGTCATGGGATCAAGCCCTGTGTCAGGCTCTGTGCTCAGCACAGAGTCTGCTTGTCCCTCCTGCTCCTCCCCTTGCTTGCTTACCCAATCTCTAAAATAAATACAATCCTAAAAAAACTACTGATATATTTTACCTATTCCTGGATAGCCCTACAAAAGCTATGATCCATGAGTCAATTCTCCGACCTACATAAGATACAGAAAGACAATTCAACAACTAATTATAAAAAATAAACCTCATTCTTTCAGTACCTTCAAGGTATTATAAGGAGACCCACGGACTTTCCTAGTAATTCAGAACTGTAACTATAACTTAGCCAAGTATAAAACTGAACAACATTATCAATCACAACTACTCAGGGCTCTGGAAACATACATCTAAGTGGACTCCCAGAAGGAGTGGGCAGAGCAAAAAAAACAAAAACAAAACAAAAAACACCCTACACAAATTATGGCCAAAATGTTCCACTTTGATAAGAAAAAAAAAGTTCATCTACACATACAGAAATCACAACAAATTCAAACTAAGATAGATATACACAAGGAGATACACAGCTAGACTCATCATTAAACTGTTAAAAGCCAAAGGTGAAGAGCAAAATCTTAAAATCAGAAAGAGAAAATGAAATGTGTGTACAAGGGAACTACAGTAAGTTTAACAGCTGATTTCTTGTCAGAAACAAAGGAACAGAGATATAGAACAATATTTCCATATTTTACTAAAATTCCATTATTATTAATTTGAAGTAAAGACTAAGCAACTAAGATGCATTCTATAACCTACAATGTAGTCACTAAGAAAATAATTTTTCAAGTATTAAAAAAAAATCAATGGAATTAAAATGGCATATTAGGATAAAAGCAGTAAAGGAGAAACAGAAAAACAAAAAAGGCAGCATATAGAAAACCAATAACAAAATAGCAGACATAAACCCAAATACAGAATGACATTAAGAGTATATGGATTAAATACGCCAATCAAAAGGCAGAGAGGAGGGCGCCTGGCTGGTTCAGACAGTAGAGCGCACAACTCTTGATCTCAGGGTTCTGAGCTCAAGCCCCACACTGGGCATGCAGCCTACTTTAAAAAAAAAAAAAAAAAGGCAGAAATTATAGGATTGGGGGGGGTTGGTTTTTAAATCCAACTATATGCTGCTTCCAAAAGACAGACTTAAAAATTAATTAATTAATTAATTAAAGACAAGCTTTAGGTCCAAAAACACAAACAGGCTGAAAGTAAGAGAATGGGGAAAAAAATAAGAATGGAACGATATACCATGAAAACAATAAAGTTGCAGTGGCTATATTAACATCACACAAAATAAACTTTAAGCCAAAAAATGTTTCCAAGAGACAAAATGGGACATATTATACTGATAAAAGGATGAAATTATCATGAACATATAACAACTATAAACATATACGGACCTAAAAAAAAGTCCCAAAATACATGAAACAAAAAGCAAAAGAACTGAAGGGAGAAAAAGACAATACAGCCAATTCTTGCTACTCTCTGTGGCAGTTATACTATATAGAGCCACTGCACTAAATTAGCTAATACTGAACCCTTGAATCCTTTTTCAAATTATTCTCACCTGCTGCTTTAATGGGTAAGAAGAACATATCATTAGCATCAACTGAGCATGACTCAGTACAAGAATGTGACTTGCCATCTGCCTTTGACTGGAAGACTTCAAGTTTGATTAAATGCAAATCTTACACGGTCTACGTACACAATTTGGTCTACTACCCATATGCAAAACTTATTTAAAGACATGCATTTCACAGAACTAAAATTTATCTTGAAGCTCCCATTTCAGTAAGGGTAAGGCAAGGGAGGTTTCCCCCTTCTGTAAAAATGCCATCAGAGACCATGACATACAACATTTTATTAAGTTTCAAGTGTACAACAATGATCAATATCTGTATATATTATGAAATGATCACCACACTAACTCTAGTTAACATCCATTGCCATGCAGTTACAAAAAAATTTCTTCCTTGTGATAAGAACCTTTAAGATCTAATCTCTTAGCAACTCCCAAATACGCAGTCCAGTATTACTAACTATAGTTGACATGCTATACGTTACAACCCCAACTTATTTTTTAACTGGAAGTTTATACCTTTTGAGCCCTTTTACCCATTTCACTCCCTCCCCACCCCTGCTTGTAGTAACAGTCACTACAAGCTTGGATTTATTGTTTTTCAAGCCCACATATGAGTTCCTACAGTATCTGTCTTTCTCTGTGTGACTTATCTCACTTACTGTCATGTCCTCAAGGTCCATCCATGTTGTCATGAATGCAAGATTTCATTCTTTCTTTATGGTTGAACAGTATCCCATTATATACACGCACACATACACACATAAATACACACAACTGAAGTGAAATAAAGACAATATGGTCAATTTTGTTGCTCATGACAGTTCTATAAAGTTGCTGCACCAAATTAGCTAATACTAAACACTTTCATCTTAAGTCCTATAAACAACTTTTTCTCTTACAAAATGAGGTTCAGTAGTGTTCAGGTGACATGCCTGAGACTGTCCCACTAACCTAGAGTTGGGATTCACTTTCTACTCAGATGGCCTCAGAACTGGAGCTTCTTGCACTACAGTTCATTGACTGCTACTATTTCCATCCTCTGGCCGCCTCTGTACAGCGCTAAGACAAGAAGGCAGAGCATCACCTTGTTTGACTTCAACTGGGAATGTGTATGTTGAGAGACTCCAATTTTTTACTGTTCTGTGCATGTACACAAAGCAGTTCAAGTATTGATTTAGGGGTGAGAAATAAATTGCAGCAAACAGGCAAATTCACAAACACAGAATCCACCAAATGAGGATTAAATGGAATTGGAGACTTCAATAACCCACTCTCAACAGAACTAGGCAGAAAATCAAGAATACAGAAGACAAACAATACGACAAACTCATTAGACCTAACAGACATCTATATACAACACTCCATACAATAGCAAAAAAAAAAAAAAAAATTTAAACAGCTGCTTTTTTTTTTTTTTTTTTTTGGAAGCGCAAGAGTCCACTGAGGCATGTTATTTGCACATATGTATTACATCCCTAGAAAAAGAACGCCAGTGTTTTCCCTCCTGGGTGTTTTCATCTTGCTTTTACATGGTCCACGATGCCAGCTGAAGTTGTCAGTACAATGAAACCAAATTGGTGGGACAGGAGCAGGTTATTCTGCCATTTTTCTAGATCTCTGACATGTATATCAAATCTGGAGCTGATCACTCTACACTTGTTTAACCTGCTTGTAAGGTTCAAAACAACTTTCCCAGCTCTGTGCTTATCAATGATTTCAAATTTACCAATGTAAACACGCTTCATCATCACAGTTAGAAACCAGAAGATGACTTTGGAGCATGGCCTAATTAGAACCTGCCTCTCTTTTTGGCATTGTTAATATTCCTGAGAGCAACTGCCAGAACATTCATGTGCATCATTACGGTAGCACAGAAAGATGGGAGAAAAGCGAAATAGTCTTCTTAAGCACCCATGAGCATTCTGGAGTACAGATCTGTAGTACAGATCTTATGCTAGTACATAAAAAAGACAATTTAATTAAAAACTGGGCCAAAAAATGCATAAACAATTCAACAAAGGCAAAACACAAAATTGAATGGCATGTAACCATATAAAAAGATGCTCAACATCATTAATTAGGGAAATGCAAATTAAAGCCATAATGAAATACTACTTTATGCCCACTAGCATAGCTATAATCAAAAACACAGATAATAACAAGTCCTGCTGAGAAAGGGAAGAAATTGGATCCCTCAATACATTACTAGTAGGAATGTAAAATGATGCAGCTATGTTGGAAAACATTTTGATGATTTTTTTTTAACAAGTGAGACATAAAATGAGCATACAAACCAGCAATTATACTCCTATTTACCAAGAGAAATGAAACGTATTTCCATGAAAAGGTACACAAATATTTAAAGGACCATTATACAGGGGACGCCCGGGTCCTTGTCAGTTGAGTGTCCAACTCTTGATTTCAGCTCAGGTCATGATGTCAGGGTCAAAAGATCGAGCCTCACCTCAGTCTCTATGCTCAGTGAGGAGTCTGCCCGAGACACTCTCCCTCTCCCTCTGCTCTCCCTCTCCTCCCACCCCCCCCCGCCCCCGCTCACATGCGGGCACAAGCTCTCTCTGAACTAAATAAATCCTTAAAATAATAAAATAAAGGAGCATTATTCATACCAACCAAAGAGTGGAAATAATCAAAATAGCCAACAACTGGTAAATGGAAAAACAGAATGCTGTACCTACATAATGTCATACTATTCTGCAATAAGAAGGAATGAAGAACTATTTCACCCCACAACATAAATGAGCCTCAAAAAGAATAGTATCATGAAAGAATAACTGAAAGAAACTAAATGAAAAAGATGACTCTCATAATTCCATCCATATGAAATGTCCGAAATGGGTAAATCTATAGAAAGAAAGTATATTAGTGGGACTAAGACTAGGAACTGACTACAAATTGACAAAGGGGATCTTTCGGGAGTGATGGCAATGTTCTAAAACTGGATTGCGATGATTTTCACATAACCCTGTCAATTTCCTAAAATTCACTATAAAAACATGAATTTTATGATAGTTACAGTACCTATACCTTAATAAAATTGCTAAAAAGGAGAGACACAATTCATAGGCTGTAACAATATTTATCACATTTTTTCTATTTGTTCCAATATTCTCACATTGTAAGAACTCTTCTCAATTTGAACTACCTCTACCCACTATTCCTCAAAATTTTGACTCTCCTCCCTCTTTTCTTTATCATGTCTTTAGAATACATATTCCTTATACTTTTTTTATTTTTTTTATTTTTTTATTTTTTTTAAAGATTTTATTATTTGACAGGGACAGCCAGCGAGAGAGGGAACACAGGCAGGGGGAGTGGGAGAGGAAGAAGCAGGCTCCCAGCAGAAGAGCCTGATGTGGGGCTCGATCCCAGAACGCCGGGATCACGCCCTGAGCCGAAGGCAGACGCTTAAAGGCTGCGCCACCCAGGCGCCCCCCTTATACTTTTTTTAAAGATTTTATTTATTTTTGAGAGAAAGAGAGAGAGCGAGAGCACGTTGGGGGGGGGGGGGGCAGATGGAGAAGCAGACTCCCCGCTGAGCAGGGAGCCTGATGCAGGACCTGATCCCAGGACCCTGAGATCATGACCTGAGCAGAAGGCAGACGCTTAACCGACTGAGCCACCCAGGCAGCCTATACCTGTTTTCTTTTTTTTTTTTTAATGGAATTCCTTCTTACTTTCTATGCACTGTGTCAGCAAAATAAAGACCTAGCTAGCCTGGACATGTGAAGTTACTGTACTGATATTCCAGGATTTTTTTTTTTTTTTTGGCAGAGGTGGGGGGTGATTACTGCACTGCCAAATTTAACATTCTCTTAGGCAGTCTTAGGGAGGAGGCAGCACTAAAGGATTAAAAGGGAAATCCAGAGCTGTAGTTTTACATACTGGATATAGTCTATGTAATATAGTACAGTGGGAAATAGCACTCCTAGTATGACCCAGAATTTATAAAGCTATGACCAATTCCAGGCAACATCTTTTAAGAGGATAATCAACAAAGAACGTTGGCAGAGATGAAAGAACGGTCTGGTAATACATCTAAACACCCTAACATATTTTGGAAGAATAAGAACTCGTTAGCCTGGAGAAGAAAAAGAGTAAAGAGACACCATCTTTGGCTTTCAAATTCATGAAGAGTTGGGTTCAACTGAGATTAACTCCATAAGGCAGAACTAAAATCAATGCACAAAAGTTAAGAGTAAAGCAAAATATGACTCATTCATATAATTATGAATTTTCTAACACCTTGAAACTATACAACTCTGTTCAAGCAAAAGATATTACTAACCAAATGAGATTTAAAAATGGATTTCTATACTGGACAAGCACCTAAATGGAATACTGGAATAAATAAATACTGAAAAGCCCTAAGCTATAACAACTACTTCTTTCTAAACATGAACATCATTAACTTGGTTTTCCCCCATAAAATGTGTTGAATGAGGTCTTCACATTATCGGCATCAAGTGTGCTTTCTGAAAACTATCAATACCATATTCTTTACTACTAAATTTTCCCGTATGAATAGTACCCTTCTGCATTTTGTGACACTAATACTACGTGTTGGTATACCTTTTAAAAAACAAATGTTTCAACACACTGTTCTGAAAGCTTATTCAAGACTATACAAATGAAGCCACAAGGCAAAGAAGGCCTAGCAAACACTTCAAACCTAATAGTCACAATTATTATTTACCATATAAGCAGCTGCACAATAAAATGAGATACTTATGTATAAATTAATGTTCTTACTTACGTTTCTGTGTCTGATACCAAGGATTCATTATTGCATACATCATTGAAGGTGTGAAGTTGATTCTATAATTAGAGAAAAGAAATTAAAGGGTTTTTTTTTTTTAACAAATTTTTTCTGGTATGTTACCAACTGTCAAGAAACATGGTTTGATATATATATAAAATCAATAACCAGATGAAAATTATAAAACGTAAGACAGACAATGAGATTCACACACACACTTACCAATTAGTCTGGTTATTTCCTTTATCATGTTAAAATAAATAATTTCATCCTACCAGTAATACTCACGCTTTATTCCACTAAGTACATGAGGAAAAAAACAAGAAAACAAAGCTAAATAAGGGGAAAATAAAAAAATCTAATGCAAGCAAGTGGTACTCACTACAGACATAAAATTTAAGGAAAGACTTCCTCAATAAATTCATTTAAGATGTACTTTAGAAAAATGTCAAGTATTTTCAATATTTACAAAGTCCAATACCTGGGTAAAATCTAGTTACTTCAAGAATAAAACACACTACAAAAACAGGGAAGAACTACAAAGGAGTAAACTTCCAGAAGACCTTGGTATACTAGAAAAAGCATATCCATTCTAAAGGATTCAGCTAACTACTTGGTTCTAGCAAATTGCCACTATGCAAGAATACAGACTCATGGATACCAGGTCTTCCTCCCCATCTCATCCCCAAGACAGTAATATATATTTCTATTTAAAATATTATTTGCAGGGCTTCTGGGTGGCTCAGTCGGTTAAACACGTCTGCCTTAGACTCAGGTCATGATCCCAGGGTCCTGGGATCGAGACCCACATCAGGGCCCCTGCTCAATGGAGAACCTGCTTCCCCCTCTGCCCCTTCCCCGATTCGTGCTCTTTCTCTTTCTCTCTCTCAAAATAAATGAATTTTTAAAAATCTTTAAAATAAATAAATAAGGAAAATACTGAAATTATTTATTAGGACCATACAAAGTAACACATGTAAAATACTTACCACAATGCCTCACATAAGTGTTCCAGGTATGATGATGATGATGACAGTGTAGAAGGCAAATAAAAAATGACCCAAATAAATATAGCTTACCGTTATCTGACTTAGTCCAGCCAATCTCATAGTCAAAGTCGGTGACATGAAGTACTTAAATGCAAGATCTAGGCTTTCTTTATCAAAGCATAATGTTGTATCCAGTGGTTCTTTCACTGTACTCCACATTAAGTCAGCCATGTTTCGAGCCGCACTCTGTCTTAACTCCTGATCAGAGAGCTTGCATAAATACCTTAAACGATTCAGAAATAAAACATAAAAACTTGCAAAATATTCCTAAAGATCCTTCAATAATTCAATAATATTTGTTTGCTCCACACCTCCAAAATGTTTAGTAAAGTAGAACCTGACATCCTAGGATTGAAATTCACAATTTAAATTATTTCTAGTGATGCTTCAAAGATTGTGACCTGACGTACTGTGCCCTTTGCTGAGCCCAACTTGAATCAGAAACTGCCAAGAGCCAAGTCATTTAACATTGGATTCTGCACCTCCAGTGAAGCTTTTTATTCTCATACCTGTCATGAATACAGCTCCTGCTGCTTTCATATGTAACAGTACAGCTACTCCCCACACAGCCAAAACTCTTTAAAATGTGCATATCTTAAAAATTAGTCTTATTTGGCTTCCAAACATCACAAACCACTGGCTTTCCTCAGGTCCTGTCTATTCTATTTGGTTAGTTCTTCCTCCTCTATCCAACCTTTCAACATTAGTAATCCTTGAGGTTTGTAATGGATTGGAAAATGGCCCCAAACTACTCCTATCACTTTACACAGAGGTCTCTGCAATACAACTTTGCCACTCTTCCTATCAAGAGGTGTCATCTATTTCTCTATTCCTTTGAATCTGAGCTTTGCCATGAAAGTTGCTTTGACCAATGGAACAATAAAAGATGTGACATAAACAGCTTAAAAAGCCTTTGAGGTTGCCCTTTCTTGATGGGAACTCTTCCATCACCAAGAAAAGGAACCCAGGTTAGGCTGCTGGATAAAGGAGACACGGCTGATGCCTCAACTAACATCTAGCCAACTGCAAGATGAATAGGAACTCGCCTCCGCTTCCAGTAACAATCAGCCTGTCAACCAGAGGATATATGAGTAAGGTGCTACCCTTAGAGCATGCAGTTCCAGCCAAGTCAGCACAGAACAAAGGAACTAGTCAGACCAAGAACTGTGAGAAATAATAAATGGCTATAAATTTTAAGTCACTAAGATTTAGCAGTTGTTTTCTTACACAGCAAAAGCGAACTGATACAAAGGCTTCTATCCTCAACACACTTGTATTCACTTTCTAGATTCTCTCCCCAGATAACCTCTCATTCACTTCCATGAGGTGTTTAATAATTGCTGTCCTTATGCTGATAACTCAATTAATGATACTGCTCTTAATTATATCTTATATTCCCAATTCACCAGTGCCACTTAAATGTCCCACAGGCATCTCAAAATTAAGTCTGGAAGCTTCTCCCAGTCTTTCACATCTCAGTTAATGCTACAACACAAAAGGGAAACTGAGGTGGAGGACTTAAGTGATGCTTACCCCCTTTAAAACCCAGAATCACCAGTCTTGTCCGTTTTATTTTCACTTACATCAATTCAATTTTCAAAATCACCATAAACAATCCTCGTACCAGTAACCATCATACCATCATTCCTTTCCAGGACTACTACATTAACCTCTCAGTTGTCTCCCAGCTTCTACTCCAACAATCCTACAATTTATGATCCATTTAAAAGCCAAAGTGATCTTCTAAAAATCATCATGACTCACCACTGAAAACCATTCAATAGATTCCCTTTGCTAAAATTAAATCCAAACTCTTCATACTGGCTTTAGGGTCCTGAATAACCTGTCCTTGCTTATCCAACCTCGTATCATAATTAGTCCCCCTTACACATTATATTCCACAACAGTCTGCTTCTACTTTCTTTAATATCATATTCTTTACAACATCACAGCTTACATCCTATGTTCCTTCTACCTGGAATATGTTCTTCCAACTATCATCTGATTAGCTGATTCATGATCTTCAGATGCCACCTCTCAGAAAGATCTCCTATTCTCTCCTCTATCACATTACTTACTTGCATAGGATTCATCACTGATTCTTTTCATGATACATTCTCCAAAAACTCAAATATAACGGGAAAACAGGCACTCAAATATTTGCAAATGAGTGAGAAAAAGTATAAAGAACTCATAAAAATTACCAAAAACTACAATCTTAGAACTCAACAGTTCATACTCCAACTCTAATCAATACAATTCTTTCTCCATACTCTTAGGTTTCCTTCTTAAACTGAGACTTAAACTCCAATGTCACCTCCTCCTTCTCAATTAGGCCTTTTATAACCCCGTATTTAAAATTGTGACCTACCCTCTAAAATTGTCAATTCACCTTTGCTGCAACTTTTCTCTGTAATATTCATGACTTTCTGATAAACTGTATCATCTACTTATTTGATACAGAGACTGCACAAAAAGAGAAATCCTTTCTTCTCTGCTATATCCCCAATGCCTAGTACATAGTATTTAGCATATCTTTGTTGACTACATACAGAACACCACGTAACCACTGTTAACTCTTTATAAGTTCATGAAAAAGAGGAAAAACAAAAAAAGGTCTAGGAGAATCTGGCTGGCTCAGTTGGTGGAGCATGCAACTCTTGATCTAGGAAGGGGTTTTAAGTTTGAGCCCATTGCTGGGTGTAGGTACTACTTAAAAATTAAAAAACCGGGGTGCCTGGGTTGCTCAGTCATTAAGCAACTGCCTTCGGCTCAGGTCATGATGCCTGGGATCGAGCTCTCCTGGGATCGAGCCCCACATCAGGCTCCCTGCTCAGCAGGAAGCCTGCTTCTTCCTCTCCCACTCCCCCGCTTGTGTTCCCTCTCTCTCTCTAATAAATAAAATCTTTTTAAAAATAAATAAATAAAATCTTTAAAAAAGAAAAAAGGTCCACCACAAATTGCTTAAAAGTAAACATTAAATATGAGCCTGCATGAGCATAAAAAATATTATACATCAAACTGTTTATTAAAATTCTCTCTAGAAGATATGAGTACAAGAGACTTTCCAACAACATAATTCTACACTATGTTATGAACTATTTAAATGTATTACATTGTTAATCAAGGGGAAAAGATTTTATAAACTTACCTAATAACATAGGTCCTAAAAGGGATAATGTGCTGCATGACAGCAGGGATATGTAGCCATATTCTAATCTATAAAGAAACATAAATATAACATTAATGTGTAATGATTATGTGAAATACAAGTCACTGTAACTATAAACAAGAACATTTAATATTTTGTTGGTTTTAAAACTACATACATTTTACATATTTTTAAAAGGATAAACTAAAAAACATGATTACACACATATCAAGTAAGTAACCTATATACATTTTTGAAACATACATAAAATCAATCTAAAGAGTGTTACTGCCTTGCTGAAAAGGGACTACTACCTACCTATCCAGGTAATAGCATCTTACTACATGATACTCCATACCTCTTTGTATGATAGCACCACAAATAACATAGCAGTAAATTAGCTTTATAAGACATCTTAGTTTTTAATACAAAATCCCATCCTTTCTTCTAAAAAATACCAAATTACCTGTGATTTCTAGTCATTTCAATATCCATCTAAGGAAACATTTTATAGATTACAATATCAACAATTTACTGAATTAAACTTACTGTAAGTACCGCAATCTAAAATATAGTAAGTTATAATTTTTTCTCCATGATACTCCAAGCCATTTCAAAATATGCTTACTTTATAGTTTTATTCTCATAATTAATGGCTTAAGTATCAGATAAGAATAAAAATCCTAAGCAAATTATCAAACAACAAGCTATAATACTAAGCCTTACCAAAAGCAAGGGACACAACTTAAAAATAAATTTGGAAATAAAGAATGTATGGTTCCACTCTAATGAAATATACCTATGTAAGTTTTATAGCAAACACTATACTAATGGTTTAATGTTAAAACTTCTCCTTCTAAGACTAGGAATAAAACAAGAACACCTTTAATTCTAATTGATCAGAAAGTCCTAGACAGTATAAAATAAAAGTCGTTAACACTAAAAATGAAGCATTAAAACCAGTATTACTTAACAAAGTAGCAGAAAAAATTTTTTTAAATTCCATTTGTAATTGCAGCAAAAGTAAGAAATACCTAGGAATAAACTTAATCAAGGAGGTGAAAGACCTGTACTCTGAAAACTATGAAACACTGATGAAAGAAACTGAAGAGGACACAAAAAAGATTCCATTTTCATGGATTGGAAGAATGAATTAATACCACTGAAATGGCCATAAGCAATCTACAGATCCAATGCAATCCCTATCCAAATACTAACAACATTTTTCACAGAACTAGAACAAATAATTCTAAGATTTGTATGGAACCACAGAAGACCCCAAATAGCCATAAAAATAAGAAAAGGAAAGCTGGAGGCATCACAATTCCAGACTTCAAGTTATATTACAGAGCTCTAGTAATCAAAACAATATAGTACTGGCACAAAAACAGATATACAGATCAATGGAAGAGAACAGAGAATCCAGAATTGAACCCTGAATATATATATGGTCAAATAGTCCACAACAAAACCAGCAAGGACATATGAGGAAAAAAGAAGTCTCTTCAATAAATGGTGTTTTGACAACTGGACAGCTACATGCAGAAGAATGACACCGGGCCACTTTCTCTCACCATACACAAAAATAAATTCAAAATGGATTTAAGATCTAAATGTGAGATCTAAAGCCATAAAACTCCTCAAAAAAACATAGGCAGTAATCTCTTGAACATCATCCCACAACATTTTTCTAGATGTTTCTTCAGGAAAAAAAAAAAAAAAGCAAAAATAATCTATTCTGATTACACCAAAATAAGAAGCTTTTACACAGTGAAGGAAATAATCAACAAAACTAAAAGGCAACCTACTGAATGGAAGGAGAAATTTGCAAATGACATACCTGACAAAGGGTTAATATCCAAAATATGTAATTTATACAACACAAAAAATAATCTGATTAAGAATGGGCAGAGGGTCCAAACAGACATTTTTCCAAAGAAGACATACAGATGGCCAACAGACACATGAAAAGACACTCAACATCACTAAAAATCATCAGGGAAATGCAAATCAAAACCACAATGAGTTATCACCTTATACTTGTCAGAATGACAAGAATCAAAGAGATCAATTAAGGGTGCCTGGGTGGCTCAGTCAGTTAGGCATCTGCCTTTGGCTCAGTTCATGTTTAGGGTCCTGGGATCGAGCCCCATGACAGGTTCCTTGCTCAGTGGGGAGCCTGCTTCTCCCTTTCCCCCCTGCTTGCACTCTCTCTCTCTCTCAAATAAAATCTTAAATTAAAAAAAAAATTAAGTGTTGGTAGGGTGTGGAAAAAATGAAACCTCATGCATGATGGTGAGAACATAAACTGGTGCAGCCACTGTGGAAAGCAGTATGGAGGTTCCTCAAAAAATTAATTATATACACATATACACGCATATAATAATAAAATATTATTCAGCCATAAAAAAGAATGGTATCTTTCCATAAGCAACAACATGAATGGGCCTACACAGTATTATGCTAAGTGACATAAGACAGAGGAAGAAAAATACCTTATGATTTCACTTACACATGGAATCTAAATATCAAAACAAACCAACTAATAGAAAACAGAAACAGACCCATAAATACAGAGAACTGGTGGTTGCCAAAGGGGAGGGGTGTGGGGTAATGGACAAAATGGGATAAGAGGAGTAGGAAATACAAACTTTCACTTATGGAATAAGTCACAAAGATAAAAAGTACAGCATAGGAAATATGGTCAATCATATTATAATGGGATTGTATCAACGGTGACAGATGGTAGCTACACTTGTGAGCATAGCATAACATATGGACTTGTCAAAGGACTCTGTTATACACCTCAAAATAATGTAACATTGTATGTCAACTATATTGCAATTAAAAACATTATTACTCTGAGAAAACATGATTATGTGAGCAGAAAATCCAAAATACCTTTCATATAAATGTTTCTAGAATTAACTGGTTTGGCAGAACTGGTGCTTATGAGGTTAATATGAATAATACGTACGCATATACATGTACATACACAAACTATATTATATATGCACATATTTTATTTATTACTAGGAACAAATAATAAATTTTCAAAAATATTCTCCCAAAGGGGTGCCTGAGTGGTTCAGTCAGTTAAGCGTCTGCCTTCAGCTCAGGTTGAGATCCTGGGGTCCTGGGATTGAGCCCCACATCAGGCTCCCTGCTGAGCAGGGTGCAGAGCCTGCCTATCCCTCTCCCTCTGACCCTCCTCCCTGCTCTTTCATTCTCTCTCTCCCACAAATAAATGAATCAAATCTTTAAAAAAATGTTCTCAGGGTGCTTGGGTGGCTCAGTTGGTTAAGCGCCCGCCTTTGGTCCTGGAATCGAGTCCCACGTTGGGCTCCCTGCTCCCTGTTGGGGAGTCTGCCTCTTCCCTCTGCCTCTCCCCCTCCTCACTCTTTCTCAAATAAATAAAATCTTTAAAAAAAAAAAGTTCTCCTTAGAACAGTTCCAAAAAATGTTATGTCTATGAGAAATCTAATAAAGACATGTAACACCTTGGAGGAGGCTGAGAAGACAGCAGCTCTCCTAGTTGCACAGATACAACTAGATAACACGTCCGCGAAAACCCAGAAAACCGAAACACCTCCAGAACAAACTCACAAGTAACGATAGGGAAGAGACCACATCAAAGTAGGTAAGAAGGGAAAAGATGTGGTCTGGGAGCCAATGGCATTAGGGAGGGAGCCAGTGGCACAAAGAAAGGCAAAATAAAACTGGCTTTCAACATTTGCCTTTGAAAGAGAGAGCTCATAAAACCAGGAGAACTTGAAGTCTGGAATTTTATTTTTTTAGAGCGCGAGCAGAGGCGAGGGGCAGAGGGAGAGGAAGAGAGAGAATCCTAAGCAGGCTCCAGACCCAGTTAGACATGCCTGAAAGAGAACTTAAAATAATGATCATGAAGATACCAACTGGACTTGAGTTAACAGTGGAGGACATCACTGAAACCCTTAACACAAGAGATTAAAAAGAACCAATCAGAGATCAAGAACACAACACATGAAATTTCAAATACACTTGGTGGAAAAAATAGCAGGCTAGAGGAAGCGTAGGGATGAATTAATAACCCAGAAGACAGAGTAATGGAAAGAAACCAAGCTGAGTAAAGCAGAAGAAAGAATTGTGCAAGCTGAGAATGGACTTAGGGAACTCAGTGACTCCATCAAGCATAACAACATTTGAATTGTAGGGATCTCAGAAGAATATAGAGATGGGGCCAGAAAATTTATTTGAAGAAATAATAGCTGCAAACTTCCCTAATCTGGGAAAGGAAATAGATATCCAGATACAGGAGGCACAGAGATCACCCCAAATTCCATGCAAGGAGCTCGACACCAAGACACACAGTAATTAAAACGGCAAAAACTAGCAATAAAGAAAAAAAATTTAAAGCAGGAAGAGGAGACAGTTACAAACAAGGGAAACCTGTAAGGCTATGAGCGTATTTTTCAGCAGAAACTCTGCAGACCAGAAGGAGGGGTCAGGACATATTCAAAGTGTTCAAAGGGAAAAATCTGCAGCCAATAATACTCTATCTAGGCAAGGGCATCATTCAGAATACAATAGATAAAGAGTTTCTCAAACAAAAACTGAAGGAGTTCATGACCATTAAACCAGACCTACAAGAAATATTAAAGGGGACTCTTGGAATAAAAAGTAAAGACCATAAGTGAGTATGAAAAATAAAAGCAGGGGAGCATAGGTGGCTCAGTCAGTTGGGTGTCTGCCTTTGGCTCAGGTCATGATCCCAGGGGTCCTAGGACTGAGCCCCACATCAGGCTCCTATACAGTGGACAGTCTGCTTCTCACTCTGCCCCTCCCCCCACTCATGCTCTTTCTGTCAAATAAAATCTTAAAAAAAAAAAAAAAGGATGTAAAATATGACACCATATACCTAAAACGTTGAGGGAAGGGTAAAGAAGGGATTTAACTTAAGCAGAAACTAATAATATAACATATTTTAATTATAATGGAATCTAAAATTTAAAAAAGTAAAACCATTAAAATAAACTTAAGGGGCACCTGGGTGGCTCCTTTGATTGGCTGTTCGACTCTTGGTTTCAACTGAGGTCATGATCTCATGGGTCGTGGGATGAAGCCCCACACCTGGCTCCTCACTCAGTGGACAGTCTGCTTGAGGATTCTTTCCCTCTGCCCCTCCCCCCACTTGTGCTCAACTGCTCTATTTCACTAAATAAAACCTTAAAAAATAAACTTAAATGACCATCAACTTGATACAGACTGCTATATGCATAAGATGTTATATACAAACCTAATGGCAACCGCAAGTCAGAAACCAATAATAAATACGCAAACAATAAAGTGAAAGGAATGCAACTATATTACTAGAGCCAACAAACCATGAAAGAGCACAAGCGAAGAAAGAATCAGAAAAAAAACTATAGAAACAATCACAAGTAATAAAATGGAAATAAATACATATCAATAAGTACTTTGAACGTAAATGGATTAAACACCCCAATCAAAGACACAGAGTGATGGAATGGATAATAAAGCAAGACCCATCTAGAATGCTGCCTACAACAGACTCAGTACACACTGAAAGACATGTGTAGACTGAAAGTGAGAGGATGGAGGGGCGCCTGGGTGGCTGAGCATCTGTCTCTTGATTTTGGCTCAGAACAATCTCGGGGTGATGGGATTGAGCCCCACATCCAGCTCAGCACGGAGTCCGCTTGCCCCTCTCCCTTTGCTCCTTCCCCATTCGCATCATTAAATAAATTAAATAAATAAATAATAAAAAAGTGAGGGAATGGAGAGACATTTGTCATGCAAATGGTTATCTAAAGAAAGCCGAGATAGCAATATTTGTATCAGAAAACAGTAAGACTTTAAAACAAAGATTGTAACAAGAGACAAAGATACACGAGAATAATGAGACAATCCAACAAGAAGATATAATTTTAAATATTTATGCACCCAATATGGGAGCACCCAAATACATAAAAGAGTTATTAAAACTAAAAGGAAACAGTCAACAGAAACATAATAGTAGTAGGGAACTTTAACACTCCACTTACATCAATGGACAGATCATGCAAACAGAAAATCAACAAGCAAACAGTGGCTTTGAATGACACACTGGACATGGATTTAACAGACGTATTCAGAACATTCCACCGTAAAACAGAATGCACATTCTTTTCAAGTGCACATGGAACATTTTCCAATTTACTTACTAGGCCAAAAACCAAATCTCAACAAATTCAAAACAATCGAAGTCATATTACACATCTTTTCTAACCACAATGCTATAAAGCTAGAAATCAACCACAAGAAAAACTCTGGAAAGAACATAAATACATGGAGGTTAAATAACATGCTACTAAATAATGAATGGGGGTGCCTGGGTAGCTCCATCGGTTAATTGTCTGCCTTTGGCTCATGTCATGATCCTGAGATCAAGCCCCACACTGGGTTCCCTGCTCAGTGGGGAGCCTGCTTCTCCCTTTCCCACTGCTGCTCCCCTTGCTTGCGCATGTGCTCTGTGTCAATAAATAAATAAAATCTTTAAAATAAATAATCAATGGGGAAAAAAATCACAAAAGAAATAAAAAATTACACAGAAACAAATGAAAATGAAAACACAAAAGTCCAAAATCTTGAGGATACGGCAAAAGAGAAGTATATAGGGGCACCTGGCTGGCTCAGTCAGTGAAGCATGCAACTGTTTATTTCAGGACTGTGGTTTCAAACCCCATTTTGAGTGAAGCAATTACTTAAAAACAGAAGCTTAAGGGCCACCTGGGTGGCTCAGTTAAGCATCTGCCTTCAGCTCAGGTTGTGATCCCAGGGTCCTGGGATTGAGCCCCACATTGCGCTCCCTCCTCTGCACGGAGCCTGCTTCTCTCTCCTGCTTCCCCTGCTTGTGTTCTTTCTGTCAAATAAATAATCTTCAAAAAAATATATTTAAAAAGAGGAAAGCATTGAGCCTACCTCAAGAAGTATGAACAATCTCAAATAAACAACCTAACTTTACACCTAAAGGAGCTAGAAAAAGAAGAAACAAAACCCAAACCCAGGAAAAGAAAGGAAATAATAAAGATCAGAGCAGACATAAATGATACATGAACTAAAAAGAAACAAAAGAACAGAGGAAACCAGGAGGTGGTTCATTGAGAAGGTGAACAAAAGTGATAAACCTCTAGCACTAATCCTTAAAGAAGAGAGAGAGAGGGAGAGAGAAAGGACCTAAAGAAACAAAATCGCTACACCAAAGAAATACAATTTTAGAACATTATGAAAACCTATATGCCAGCAAATCAGACAGCTTAGAACAAATGGATAAATTCCAAGAAACATATAACCTACCAAAACTAAAGCAGGAATAAATAGAAAATCTGAATAGACCAATTACCAATAATGAAGTTGAATCTGTAATCAAAAACTCCCAAAAATACAAGTCCATGACCAGATGGCTTTACAGATATTTCTACCAACCATTTAAAGAAGAATTAATACCTATTCTTCTCAAACTATTCCACAAACAGAAGAGGAAGGAACTTCTAAATTCATTCTAGGACACCAGTATCACCTTGAAATAAAAAACTGATAAAGACACCATAATAAAAGAAAACTAGAGGCCAATAGCTCTTACGAATATGGATGCAAAAATCCCCAACAATATTATTAGCAAACCAAATCCAACAAAACATTAAAAAAAAAAAATCATACACCACCAATCAAGTGGCATTTATTCCCAGGATGCAAGATGGCTCAATATTCGCCAATCAGTATGACACATCACATAAACAAGAGAAAGGATAAAAACCATATGATCATTTCAATAAGTGCAGAAATAGCATGTGACAAAGTACAACATCCATTCATTGTAAAAACTCTCAAAACAAAGTAGGTCTAGACGGAACACATCTCAACATAATAAAGGCCTTATATGAAAAACCCACAGCCAACATCAGACTTAGTGGTGAAAAACTTGAGAGCTTTTCCCCTAAGGTCAGGAATAAGACAAGAAGTCCACTCTTAACCACTTTTAATCAAGATGCTAGTAGAAGTCCTAGCCACAGCAATCAGACAAGAAAAAGGAAAAAAAGGTATCAAAATCAGTAAGGAGGAAATAAAATTTTCACTATTTGCAGATGACATGATACTATATACATAGTACCTTAAAGACTCCACCAGAACACTAGAACTGATAAATGAATCCAAGAAAATTAAAATACACAAAATCAATGTACAGAAATCCACCCACTGCATTTCTGTACGCTAATAATGAAGCAACAGAAAGAGAAATTAAGAAAAACAACCCCATTTACAATTGCACCAAAAATAATAAAATATCTAGGAATACACTTAAACAAGGAGGTGAAAGACCTACACTCTGAAACTTCTATAAAGCAATTCAAGACAATGCAAAGAAACAGAAAGATATTCCACACTCGGGTTTAAAGAATAAATATTGTTAAAATGTCCATACTACCCAAAGCAATCTACACATTTAATGCAATCCCTATGCAAATACCAACAGCATTTTTCACAGAACTAGAACAAACAACCCTAAAATCTGTATGGAACCACAGAAGACCTCAAATAGCCAAAGCAATCTTGAAAAAGAAAAACAAATCTGGAAGTGAAACAATTCCAGGTAATACAACTTCAAGCTGTATTACCAATCAGTAGTAATCAAAACAGTATGGTACTGGGGGGCACCTGGGTGGCTCAGTTGGTTGAGCATCTGCTTGGTTTCCACTTGGGTCATGATCTCTGATGGACCCACGTCAGGCTCCACGCTCAGCGCAGAGTCTGCTTGGGATTCTCTATCTCCTTCTCCCTCGGCCCCTCCCTCACTCATGTGCTCTAAAATAGATAAATAAATAAAACTTTAAAAAACAAAAAACAGTACAGACACAATAGTATGGACACAAAAACAGACACATAAATCAATGGAATAGAACACAAAGTCCAGAAACAAACCCACAATTATATTGCCAATTAATCTTTCACAAAGAAGGAATGAAGATACAATGGGGAAAAAGACAGTCTCTTCAACAAATGGTGTTGGGAAAACTGGACAGCTACATGCAAAACAATGAAACTGGACTACTTTCTTACATCATACACAAAAAATAAACTCAAAGTGGATTAAAGACCTAAATGTAAGACCTGAAATCATAAAAATCCTAGAAGAGAGCACAGGCAGTAATTTCTCTGACATGAGCCATAGCAACGTTTTTCTAGATATATCTCCTGAGGCAAAGGAAACCAAAGCAAAAATAACTACTGGAACTACATCAAAATAAAAAGTCTCTGCACAGCAAAGGAAACAATCAATAAAACTAAAAGGCAACCTACCAAGTGGGAGAAGATGCTTGCAAATGATATATCTGATAAAGGGTTAGTATCCAAAATATATAAAGAACTTATATAATTCAACACACATACACACAAAAAATAATCCAATTAAAAATGGGCAGAAGACATGAACAGACGTTTCTCCAAAGACGACATACAGATGGCCAACACACATGAAAAGATGCTCAACACCACTCTTCATCAGGGAAACAAAACTACAGTGAGATTTCACCTCACACCTATCAAAATGGCTAAAATCAAAAACACAAGAAACAATTGTTGGTGAGGATGCAACTGTAGGTGGGAATGCAAACTGGTACAGCTACTGGGGAAGACAGTATGGAGATTCCTCAACAAATTAAAGATAGAAGTAGATACCCTAGGATCCAATAATCACACTACTGGCTATTTACCCAAAGAAAAGGAAAACACTAATTCAGAAGGATATATGCACCCCTATGTTTATTGCAGCATTACTTACAATAGCCGAACTACGGAAGCAGCCCAAGTGCCCACTGACAAATGAATGGATCAAGATGTGGCACATACAGAATAGAATA
This sequence comes from Ursus americanus, assembly GCF_024610735.1. Taxonomy (NCBI): domain Eukaryota; kingdom Metazoa; phylum Chordata; class Mammalia; order Carnivora; family Ursidae; genus Ursus; species Ursus americanus. Next base: position 28,373,181 of record NC_142133.1, read on the forward strand.
TTACTCAGCCATAAAAAAGAATGACATTTTGCCATTTTCAATGACATGGATAGAGCTAGAGAGTATAATGCTAAGCTAAATAAAACAGAGAAAGACAAATACCACATGATCTCACTCATATGTGGAATTCAAGAAACCAGTGAGCAAAAAGGAAAAAAAAAGACAAAAGCAGAGACTCTTAACTAGAGAGATCTGATGTTTATCAGAAGGGAGGGGGATGGGGGGATGAGGGAGCTAGAGGATGGGGACTGAAAAGTATATTTATCATGATGAAATAAAATGATAAAAAAAAAATTATCATCGGGGGTGCCTGGCTGGCTCAGTCTGTAGAGCATGCGACTCATGATCTCAGGGTTATGAATCCGAGCCCCACACTGGGCATGGAGCCTACTTCAAAGAAAAAATAAATAAAAATAAAAATTGTTAAGAAAAAAGGACATGTAACACATCTATACAGAAACACAGAAAATTATGACAGAAATTTAAGAACACGTAAATAAAAACACATTTACCGTATTTACAGATAAGGAGACTCAATACTGCAGAGATGATCATTCTCCCCAAACTGACCTATAGACTCATGGCAACCCAAAAAGTTTATATGTAGAAATTAGGCATTGATTCCAAATAGAAAGATCCAAGAGGAGACAAAACACTCTTTAAAAATGACAGGGTATGGTGATGTCCAGCATTGTGACTATAATTAACAATACTGTATTGCATATTTGAAAGTTGCTAAGAATAATCCTTAAAAGTTCTCATGGCAAGAAAAAAGAATTTTGTTAACTATGAATGGTGATGGATATTAACTAGACTTATTGTGACAAACATTTTGCAATATATACTAATACTGATTTGCTACATTCTACACCTCAAACTGATATAACACTGTATGTCAATTATACCTTTAAAAAAAAAGTAGAATTACAAGAAGGTAGAATTTGTTTTACCAGACAGCAAGTCTTGTTATAAAGCTCCAGAAATTAAGATAGTGTGCAAACAGCTGATTATTAAAAAAAGAGACCAATGTAACATGCTAGAGATCCCAGACCCATACACATAAGACAACACCTAATTTATAACAAAAATGGTACTGGGAAATAAAGAAGAAAGGACTGTCTTTTGCTAAAGTGTTAGGACCAATGCTTCTCTGTAAGAAAAAGAAAATCAGGGGCTACTAGGTGGCACAGTCAGTTAAGGGTCCGACTCTTGGTTTTGACTCAGTCATGACCTCAGGGTCGTAAGATCGAGCCCCACGTCAGGCTCTGTGCTCAGCACAGAGTTGGCTTGAGATGCTCTGTCCCTTTCCCTTTGCCCCTCCTGCTCATGTTCTAAAATAAATAAATAAATCTTTAAAAAAAAGAAAGGGAAAAAAAAGGAAAATTAATCTTGATCACTCACATCATACACAAAAATCAGTTCCAACTGAGCTGTAATCAAAATGTGAAACAATAAGACTCCCAGAATAAGGAAAATAACTTCATGACCTTAGGATAAGAAAGACTTCATTCACAAATGAAAACATAACCCTAACAAAAAACTTCTTTGGTAAATTACAAACCATTAAGATTAAGGAATAATAATAGCTCTTATCAGACACAGGAGAATGAAAAGCAAACCATAGTGTGGAAGAAGATACTAACAATACTTCTCATAAAATAAGCAAATGGTGAATACACCTATGAAATAGTGCTCAATTTCATTACAGTCATACCTCAGAGATATTCAGTTCTGGACCACTACATTAAAGCTAATATCACAACAAAGCAAGTCAAATTAATTTTTTGGTTTCCCAGTGCACATAAAAGTTGTGTTTATATTACACTATAGTCTATTAAGTGTGAAGTAGCATCTAAAAATAATGTACAAACCTGAATTAAAATTCTTTATTGTTACAAAATGCTAACCATCATATGAGCTTTCAGTGAGTTGTAATCACTGATCACCACAACAAATATAAGAATGAAAAAGTCTGAAATGTTCCAAGAGTCAATAAAATGACACACACGAAGTGAGCAAATGCTGCTGGAAAAATGGTATCAATTGATTTGCTCGACACAGGCTGCCACAAACCATCATTTTGTAAAAATCTCAGTATCTGGGAAGCACAAAAAAACAAAGTGCAATAAAACAAAAAGTATCTCTGCTTCCATATCTACTGTGCTTCACAGTAACTGATACTCACAACATATAAAATCATTATCTTCTTTACAAACGCAGAAAAATATTAGGTCTTGTAACATAGAGGTAAGTCAGGCACACTATAGTAGTACCCTAAGCTAACCATCTTTTTAAGTAACTAAAACTCTAAAAGGCCAAAAATTTCCCAGTATAAAATCCCAGGCAAGGAAGTTAAAATCAAGATAAGACTTTTCTGAACAGCCACCTATCTTCTATTTTACAAAGAAGCAGTAAATGGCTAAATTTACTTAAATTCATTCACTTATACAAATTCAAAAAAAAAATTTATACAAATTCCATTTTTATTATAAGACCTTTTTAAAAAGGCTTGTGTATTTTTTCAAAATATAATCCAGGAAAAAAATTATTGTACTGGCAGCAAATTACTCAAAACCTATCTTTTCTGGATATAAAATTCATGTTACTAAAATCCTAGACATTATTCCCAAGATTAAAACCAATTCCAAACAATACTTACATTAGATACAACTGTAATAAACGCATGTGCTATAAGAAATGGCAATGTTTCAGGAGTTCCATATTCAAAGCAATCCTTCATGAGAGAAAGGCCATTTTTCCCACAAAACAAACATACATAACGAAGCAAATGCAATGGTACTTCTACATCCTGAGGGGAAAAAAAATATTTTTAAACTCTTCAAGAATAATTTTCATTTTATTACCAATAGGGAAAAGATACCGATGTGACATAAAAATAAACTCAAAGACCTATATAAACAAAAAACCAAATTTTCCATAAACCTGAGAATAAGAAAAACATAAATACTTACATTCATATCACAGAATGCCCCTAATATGTTGCTTTCTTGGGTTGATATATCCTGATTTAAAAAAAAAAAAAAAAAGGTAAACACAATCAGGTTACCCTACGAAATAATAATCTCTAAAAAAAAAAAAAAATTTGTGTCAACTGTACTCAAAAAAAGACAATATTCTAAAGATTGAGTTTATAAAACCTGAAACAGATTTTGCTATTGCTTCTCATCATGAATAACAGTATTCCTAACTGAAACTAGTATTTTAAGCCTTCTCTAAAGAAACCTTTCTATGCTATGCATTATATATTATTTTGCCTTTTTAAACAATAATGTTTCCATAAAGAATTGGGATAACTGTTACAAAAATAAACTATAACTTAGGTAAGTGGTTTTAAAACACTGCTCTGGAATTCCCCAGATGTATACTCACAAGTTCCACAATGTGCTTTATATACATATGATTTAAACCACCTGAAAGCATACTCATCCATTGCTGGTGAGAATATAAACTGGTATGACCTTGCTGGAGGATAATTTGGCAATATCTATCAATATTTAAAATGTACATTCTCCTTGACCCAGCAATTTACCTTCTGGTTATTTATCCCAACAACTAATAAAGGTAGTAATGGAAAATGTTTAATGATGCTCACTGAAATTATATCTCAAAGTTAGAAACAAATACCCATCAACTGGATGGCTAATTAAATTGTAGCATAACCATCCAATGTCTTATGCAACTTTCAAAACTAAGGTGAAATGCCATGAGGGTTCTTTTTGGGATGACTGAATAGTTCTGCAAATGGAATGTGGTAATGGTTACGTAACTCTGTATATTTACTAAAAATAAATAAATTATATACTTTAAGCAATTGATTTTTATGGTAAGTTATTCCTTTAAAAAGCTAAGGTGGGTCTATATGTATAGGCATAGAAAGAGACTATCTTGTATTACATTTTTAAAAATCAGGACTTATGAACACAATCTGATTTTCATTACTTTTTATATGTCCGAAATAATCTGAACTAATTTCCTAACAATGTTTTTTTTGAGATGGAGAAAGAAGAGAGGTTCAAGGCTTTTTTAAGTATATATTTGTATATTCTGTAATTTTTAGTCACACTGAAAATGTTACTTTTATAATCAGAAAGCTGTATACTTTCACCTGAAAAGAGCTGCCAAAGAAACCTGTCATTCGTTGCTGTTACATGCTTTATGTAAGCCCCATTGCTGAAATACAGTTTGAAAACAAATGACTGAGGGCATCACATAGAACTCTCAAATTTCCAAGTAATTAAAAACTGTCCTAAAACAGGTCAAAACACTTGTACAACACCTAAATCTATTCCTGAGCTTTATTTTTTTAAGGATTTTATTTATTTATTTCACAGAGAGACAGCCAGCGAGAGAGGGAATACGAGAGGGAGAGGAAGGAGCAGGCTCCCAGTGGAGCAGGGAGCCCGATGCAGGGCTCGAACCCAGGACCCTGCGATCATGCCCTAGGCTGAAGGCAAACGCTTAAACGACTGAGCCACCCAGGTGCCCCTATTCCTGAGCTGCTACTAGCAGGACCACAGTTAAAGCTTTAAATTATTCTCACCAAACATTTTGTCTTCAACAAGTCCAGAATGTAAGAACACCTGTGGTATTAAGTACAGATTCACGGGCGAGGTGAACCATGCTGTAATTTTAGAATGGAGTCAAAATTTCTAGTGCCCATCATGGACACAGCTAGAAAATGTCCTAACAAAATTCTATTCTGATGTGCAAAATGTTGCTCATGGACTTGGTTACATCTATTTTGACTACTCAGAAGAACTGTTTTACCATTTCCTTTTCCTCTCTGGATACATGAAGACATTTTCCTAAGGTGTCATTATAATCTCATTTTAAGTAGTATATAAAGAGTTAACATAGATCTGTAGGTAACAACAGTAAGAACAACACTAGGAAACCTCCCTAAAAGCTTAATATCATTTGTTTCAAAAGTTCTAATTTTAGATGATCCCTAAAAAGACCTTAAGAAACCTATCTGTTTAGTTTTTGTCTTTCAGAAAAACTCACATTTACTAAATAAGATAATGCCATTCTATTTCCAGAAGTAAAAAGAAATCTACCTATTACTTTAAAAGAGAAAATAAATGAATAACCAGAAAGTAATTCTACATCTCATTAAACAAATGCTGCTCCATGATCAAACTATTAAAAACTGAAAGCCAGTGCATTAGGAATACAATTTTTGCTTAAAAAGAAGTCTTCTGTATAGGAATTAGACAGTAGTGATGGTTGCACAACTGTGGGAATATATTACAACTTACTAAATTATATACATTAAAAGGGTGAATTAAATAAAAACAGTGGAAGGTGGCAAGAGAAAATCAAACTAGATTCAGAAATTTGGAACATTATGTATTTATATTTAGTCTACCTAATCATATTACACACACCTTTAACAAGTACAGTGGTTTCGCTTCTTTCTATAATTATTATACTCACTTCATCTTACTTAGAATAAAAACGTAAAATACTAGGGCAATATATCAGAATTACACATTATGATTCAGGATTAGGAAAAGAATGCAACAGCTCCCCGCCCCCCAGAAAAGGTCTAACATGAATTAATACTTATTTCTAATTATATCTTTTAAAATATTATCAACTTTGATAGAAAAGAAAAAAGGCTACAGACAGGAAGGGATGGGGAGAAGGAGAGACTCTGAGCTCCTCTTACTCCTGGCAATGAATACAATAGCTACAGAGATTAGTTTGAGGTGATTGAGAAGCAGTATAGCAGAATGAACTGAATTCTACAACTCTCTCAGCAATATGCTGTGCACACTTGACCAAAACCTTTAGCCTGTGTAAGCCAGTTCCCTCTTAGGGCACCTGGCTGGCTCAGTCAGAGGAGCATGCGACTCTTGATCTTGGGGTCATTAGTTCGAGCCCCACACTGGGTGCAGAGATTACTTAAATAAGTAAATAAGCTTAAAAAAAAAAAAAAAAAGCCAGTTCCCTCTTATACAAAATAAGATGTTTGACTAGGTTCTTAAGGCACAGCTCACGTGAGTACTGAATCATCTTCTAAAGAGTCTTAGCCCAGGGACGCCTGGGTGGCTCAGTCAGTTAAGCGTCTGCCTTCAGCTCAGACCATGATCCCAGGGTCCTGGGATCAAGTCCCACATTGGGCTCCTTGCTCAGCGGGAAGCCTGCCATTCCCCCTGCTTGTGGGGGTGCTCTGACAAATAAAATCTTTTTAATAAATAAATAAATAGTCTTAGCCAATTTGTGCCTCTTTAGAAAAGTCAAAATCAAAGTTAAATAGGACTGTTACCATTTAACCACATGGCCACTAGGATAGAAACTAAATTTTTCAAGTATTTGTAACAGATCTTTACTAACATATTAGAAACCTGGGAAACAGCTATATTATGAACAGAGTATTACAGAAACACACAAATTCTGTATAAAGAGAGAATTCTATGTAACACTGTATTACATTATATCTAAGGTTTTTTTATTAGAATTTTACCTCAAAGACCTCATGAAACCATTGCTTTCAACTAAGTAGTCACATGGAATGATCCTCAAGAACAGTAATAAGGAGGCACTTTATTTCAAAAGAGAAAGTAGGGCAGTGTGACTTGCTTACATTTGGAGATTATTTTTTTCTAATTTTTTAAAAATGGCAAACTGGTGAGCAAACTGATTTTAGGCAGAAAATAGCAGATTTGGTATTGCCATGATTCTATTGTTAAGAGATTTTTAACTGGAAAATTTTAATTTTATTAAGAAACTTTGCATGAATTTCATGTATCTGGGTCTGTCTAACCGAACTATTTTCAGCGTATTTCAATTATCCATTTAAGGCATTAAAAACACTATTCACGTTGTGTTCTTAAGATTAAATTTTGCTGGCTTGTACAAATAGATCCCATTTGTTGAAAAAAGATTCTTAGCTGACATTTTTTTAGTATGTTTACTAAATATCTTATGTCATGTAAGATTCATTAAAGGATTATGTAAGGAAAAATAATGGACTAAGAATTCTAGAAGGTAGAGCACAATTGGATTTAAAAGTCTTATGCAGAATTCCAATACGGGAAATACCTACCTCCTGGGCTGTTTTTAAGTAGTCTCAATTCAACATGAAAGCATTTTCAGTAAATGACTATTTTTTTTCCCCAAGATGAAGAAAGAAGTTTAAAGAAATCAGTATGAAGGTTACAGAACAAATGAGCTGGAGAAAATAGGCAGACTTTTTTTAAAAGCATGTAGTAGATATGTTAAAGTTTAAAATGAAATGTTACCTCTTCCACCATCCAAAGTTGGAGTGTACTTCATACCCCTTTGAATCTAGGCTGCCCTTGTTAATTGTTTCAACCAAGAGAATGTGGCAGAATGTACACTGTGTCATTTCAGGGGCTGGAACTTAAGAGGCCTTATAGCTTATACATTCATCTTCCTGGATCAATTCTAAGACCACCATGTAAAGAAGCCAATCAACTCTAGTGGAGAATAAGAGGCCATATGGAGAAAATCCAACAAGCCTTAGACAACACCCAGTACCAACTGTCAGATATGTGACACCATGTTGGACCTTCAAAGTCTTTCAATTTTCAAAGCAAATACAACTGCCTAAGTAAGGCCACATAAAACCAACAAAAGAATTGCCTGGACAGCTCAGAGAATCAGGAGAAATAATAAATCTCAGTTGTTTCATGTCACTTACATAATACATTATCCCTATAACTGTCTCAATTGCCACCATGTGTACAAAGCAATGCCATTATCTAAATAAACCTCAGGTAGGTTTTTAAACTCTCGGAAAAGTTGTAAAAATATCACTAATGGAATGAATCAAGCATCTTGATTTATAAAAGACATTACTATCATTTAAAACTATTAATTAAGGAGTATTTATTAAGTTTTCTTAATGAAAGGAATTCCAAATTCTGTTACCAATGTTTCTGAGAATGAAATTCAAAATTTCACATGCTTTTTTTCCTCAATTACTACTTTCTGCAAGTGTCACAGGAAGTAGAGCATAGACCTATATCGGCAAAATGTTTCGATGACTGACAGTTTAATTTTTGAGTTCAATGTGTAAATTTTTCCCTAATAGGGCTGTGTTAAGCAAATGTTCAACCCAAGCTGCTACAGAAATAGTCTAGAGAAAATTGTAATACTTTTCCTAACCATCGTGATTTTTATAAATTTTTCCATCAAAAATAACTGTCTTCATTTTTATTCTTAAGTGAGAAACTGTCAACATAATGGTAACTTGATGTTACTAAACATTCACTATATCTATGTTTACATACCTCTATAGTAGGATGAGTATTATGCTTGTAAGCAGTATATAAAGGAAACTGAATTTGAAAAATTTTTGCCACACATAGTAAGAGTTTTTCCTTCTCATCTGTACTCCATAAACTAAAAGGATCACAACTCTTTGAAGATTCCTCTTCAGTCAGATTACAAATTCTTGTAGAGTTTGATTTTTTTTCTATGGATTTTTGTCTTTCTGTACTTCCTTCTTTACACTCTTTTTCTATATTCAGTGGTTCTTCCACTTGATTAGTCTCATCTTGCCACGTGGAATCTATGTTAATAGTAGTACAGTGTTTACAAAGCTGGTCCCGGAGTACTTGAACTTGGGCAATCACTAAGTTAATAAGCGCACACACTACTTGGTTAAAAATCTCCAAATGCTTATATTCCTTGAAGCAGCATAGACATTGCCTATAAGAGAAAAAAATTTTTTCAATAGATTAATACCTTCTAGAGAGACAACCATTATGTGTTTTAAGTAAGTAATATAAAATATAAAAATAAGCAAATACTAAAGTACTCCCCACCCCCACCCCCACCCCCCGTTTTTACCTCCTCCTTCCTGACAGGGTAGCACAACAGTAATTTATAAAGAGAGCATCCCACCAAAAACTGGTACTCTGGGTAGTAAAAAGTCACCATATTAGGTTGACAATTACAGTCTTCAATTTTATGCCTGTATTTATCTGCCCTTCTACACAAAGAACTATTTAAAAACAAGAACTGTCACATATATCTTTGCTTCTCTAAGTACTGAGTACTAAATGTATGTTTATGTCTATCAGGAAACAGGCTAAAAAACCTTATTAGTAAAGCTAATTGTTTATTTTTACACAAAGGAATTTGTAGTTTATAAAAAAGCTGTATTTTAACATTAATAATTTGCTTGAAGGCAGGGCGCCTGGGTTGCTCCGTTGGTTGGGCAGCTGGCTCTTGATTTCAGCTCAGGTCATGGTCTCAAGGTCTTGGGATCAAGCCCCGCATCTGGCTCCATGCTTAGCAGCAAGCCTACTTCAGGATTCTCTCTCCCTCTGGCCCTCTCCCTGCTTGCTCACTCTAAGTAAATATATAAATCTTAAAAAAATAATAGTAATTTGCTTAAAAGCTAACTTGGGAAGGGCATTCCTACACTATTTGGCTGATCGATAGCATTTAGGAATAACACATACACTCAACACCCTTCAGTGTGTGTGTTTGTGTGTGTGTGTGTGTGTGTGTGTGTGTGTGAAAATACAGTAAGAGTCAGTAATTATTACAAACAAATCTAGCTCTCTTAGACGTGTTCAGTTAGCATAATGCCTGGCAATACCGTGAATGATTAAAGAGTCTGGTAAATCAAATAAATGATACTCAAGTACCATATTATAAGAATAACTACATACAGGGAGCCTGGGTGGTTCAGTCGGTTGAATGCCTGCCTTCAGCTCAGATCATGATCTCGGGGTCCTGGGAGCAAGCACCACGGTGGGCTCCCTGCTCAGTGGGGAGCCTGGCTCTCCTCCCCCTCTACTCCTCCACCCTTTTCCCTCGACTTGTGTTCTCTTGCACGCATACTCCCTCTCTCTCAAATAAATGAATAAAATATTTTTAAAAAATGACCACAGCCAATGACAGAGTAAACTATTACTTACAATTTGTAGTTATATTAGCAAATTAAATGATCTCTATTGTAGTCCAAATAAAACACCAACTCCCTATATGGCCATGTTAACATCATTTCTCCAAGTGTGGCAGATCTGAAGTATAGCCACAAATTCTTTAATATTCTTCCCTTTAGAAAGGGAAGCCCAATTTTCCTCCCCTTGACTGTGGAACAGACTTAATGACTAACATCTAATGAATGGAATGTGGCAGAAATGACTGTGTGACATCTGAAACTAGGTCATAAGAGACACTACCACTCAGTCGTACTCTCTTCTGGATCACTCGCTCTGAGGGAAGCCAGTTAACATGTTGTAAAATAGTCAAGCAGCTCATGTCCACAGGAGAAAAAACTGAGCGCTGGTCCCACTAACAACAAGCACCAACTTGCCAGCCAAGTTAAGTGAGCCAACTTGGAAACAGACCCACCAAATCCCACATAAGGCTTGGGATAACTACAACCTGGCCAATAACTTGACTACAACCTCCTGAAAACTCCAGGCCCAATCCAATCAGCAAAGCCATTCCCAAATTCCTATCCATAAAAACTCTGAGGATTAATGTTTATTGCTGTTTTAAGATACTGCTTTTTGAGTAGTATGTTACACAGAAATAGATAAATAATACATCTGGCCTGTCTCCTCAGTGGCAAAATGAAAGGGAGTTTACTTCTAAGAACTCTTCCACTTTTAAAATTCTGTATTACCATAATTTCTACAAGAAGAAAAATTAACATATTACCCCTGAAGTTTTTCTTATAAACAGTTTTTCTTTAGGTTCAAGAAAATCCAAGTTCAAAGTGAAGAACTATACATTTGAGTACCTTTCTAAAAAGATTTTATTTATTTATTTGAGAGAGAGAGCATGGGACAGCACAAGCAGTAGAGAGGGAAAAGCAGGCTGCCCATTGAGCAGGGAGCCTGATTTGGGGCTCGATCTCAGGACCCTGGGATCATGACCCGAGCCAAAGGTAGCCACTTAACTGACTGAGCCACCCAGGAGCCCCTTGAATATCTTTCTTTAGTGCAAAAGGAATCTTAGTTCCTTCCAAAAAACACCTTGAAGTCCAATTTGGATTAGGAGAGTCAAAGAGCCAATCAAATTTATTTTAAAAATTCACTGGCAGGCAATAGGGGCATTTAATGGACTAGGACACTAATCTTAAAAAGACAAAAATACTACGGGTGGCTCAGTCAGTTAAGCATCTGCCTTCGGCTTAGGTCATGATCCCAGGGTCCTGGGACTGAATCCCACATCGGGCTCCTTGCTCCATGCGCAGGCTACTTCTCCCTCTCTCTCTGCCTGCCACTTCCCTGCTTGTGCTCTCTGTCAAATAAAATTAAAAAAAAAAAAAAAAAAAAAAGGACAAAAAGTAACACAGAACTGAATCTAGGTACATACAGATCCAAAATATACAAATTCAAGGAGAGCTGACAGTCTAAGTGAAGATACACAAATACACACACATATATCTTTAAAAAAATTATGTTAAGTTATACACTTTATTGTATGACACTCCATTCTGTAAAGTCTAGATATTTGAATGCTCAATACAGCATTTCTCTCTATACCCCTAACCCACAATGCAGAAGGAGAAAGTGTTTTTAAATAAACATCACTTTCAGTTAAGCTCAGGTTCATTTTACACTAAAGTTTATTTCTCATCTGTTTAAAAACCCACTACAAAAATACTAAAAGAAAAAAAGATCCTTAACTCCATAAGGAAAGAGATAATGGAAGTAACAAATAGCCAACAAATTTTGGACGACAGAAAAGGGAGGAATAGTGAGTGACTTAGGACGAAATAAACTTGGAAGGTGCTACGGAAAGATTTATCAGCAAAAATACCCACCCTACAGAACACTGAAAAGGCTCAGGAATAAAGAGCATCAAGATACATCTAAAGGCAGAGATGAAGCATACGCAGAAAACAGGACTAAATGAAAGGTACGGTTAAAACCTGCAGGTTCCCAACTCAGACAGCCATGATACTATTCTCTACTTGGGAAACAAGAAGTTTTTCCGGTACGTGAAATGAACAAGATAAACTCAGGAACACTAGATGCTAAAGAAGGCAGAAATAATAATAATACAATAAACAGAAGATTAAGTGATACTATGACTGAATGGTGAACCTCCCCAACTAACCTTCCCTGACCATCAACCAGACTAAAATAACCCAAGGCCAAAGACTTAAAGATATTTCTCTTAGAGAATATGAATATCTAAGAGAAAAGCCCATTTATCTCTGGTGATGAAGCTTTCTCACCACGTTACCATCCTACAGTGTAGCCTAACATCTGAGATACCCCCACCCACAAAGAACTTCCGATCTGTATTTCAGTGCCCATCTCTTAACCATGAATGGATAGCCAATAAGACTTGCGAGGAAAGCTGGATCGTGAAAGGCAGATCAAAACAAATGGTAAGGGGCGCCTGGGTGGCACAGCGGTTAAGCGTCTGCCTTCGGCTCAGCGCGTGATCCCGGCGTTATGGGATCGAGCCCCACATCAGGCTCTTCAGCTGTGAGCCTGCTTCTTCCTCTCCCACTCCCCCTGCTTGTGTTCCCTCTCTCGCTGGCTATCTCTATCTCTGTCGAATAAATAAATAAAATCTTTAAAAAAAAAAAATGGTAAAAAGAAATTCAGAGAAAGTAGAAAAAATGCAGGAAGAAGAAAGGTTTTTTAATCAATTTATATCCTCAGAGACAAAAAAGATACTGGATTACTGAAACAAGAACAGAGTACCATTTAAAAACCGCATTCAAACTACAAAATAGAGCCCTTCAATGTGTTCAAATATACATTACATAGCTTTTGCATATCTATCAGTCACAAGTTAAAAACCAATTAGAATTATAGCAATTTGACAGAAGAACACACAACTCTTGATCTCAGGGTCGTGAGTTCAAGCTCCACATGGGAGTATAGAGATTAAATAAGTAACACTTAAAAATAAATGAAAATAAATAAAAGTATACCAATCTGTAAAACTCAAAAGAAGGTCCAGAAGGTGAAAGTGAAAAAATGTTCTAGAAAGAACAGATTAAAAAAAGATAATGGGGAGAAAAAGTATACCATCAATCAAGGAGATATAGTATCTGACTTATAATACTTCCAAGAAGAGTAGAAAATATCGAAGTGAAGAAATTATGAAATAAAAAACTTCAGAACTGAAAAGCCCACCAAAACATCTATCATGAAATTACTGAAGCTGAGGGGGGCAATAAACATCCTAAAAGCTTTCACAGAGAGTGGAAAGAGTGACAAGGAAAAGCTCAGGAATAAAAATAGCTAATATTTCTCCAAAGCAATACTGGGCAGGCAGGCGGGGCGGGTCTGCCTGGCTCACTCTGCAGAGCATGGAACTCCTGATCTCAGGGTCGTATATTCAAGCCCCACGGTAAGCATAAAGCTTACTTTAAAAAAAATTAATAATAAAAATAAGCAGCACCTGGGTGGTACAGTAGGTTAAGCGTCTGACTCTTAACTTAGCTCAGGACATGATCACAGAGTCGTAAGATTGAGCCACACAACGACTCCATGCTCAGCAGGGAGTCTGCTTCAGATTCTCTCTCCCTCTCCCTCTGCCCCTTTAGAGAGAGAGCTCGAGAGAGCATGAGCTCTCTAAAATAAAAAATAAATCTTAAATAAAAATAAATTTAAAAATCTCAAAGCAGTATCAGAAAGAATGTAGAACACAATGGAGCAATACATTTAAATTTCTGAAAAAAAATCATCTCTACCTAGAATTCTGTATCCAAAAGTCTTCAATAAGATTAAGGGTAGAACAGAAACTTTTCAGCCTGGAAGGTCTAAAAAACATTTGTCTCCCATGGACCCCTTCTCAGAAAAGATGTCATTCTGACAAACCAAAAATAGTAAACCAATAAAGATGTCAACATGGAATCCAGGAACCTCGACATCCAAAACAACAGAAAAGCAAAAGAAATTTCACAGATTATCTGAAGAGAGGAGAGCTATTTAGTACCCCTAATGAGAAACCAACAAATGGAGTAGGAAGATAAAGGCCAAAGAAGATTCAGGAAGGGGAAAGGGAAGGAAATAACAGATCACATAATGATGCATAAAAACGTAAAAACTAGTAATAAGATGGGTTGAAGAGTTTGGCAAGAATTAGTGATCCACAACTGGAAAACTACTTAAAAACAAGCCAGTAAACTCCAGGAAACAAAAAGATAACAGAAGATAAACAAGAATTTATTTCTTGTAAAATATAAAATGAGCCATAGAACCTTTTCTGGCTCGCCGCTGACCAGAATTGTTATTTTTAGAATTACCCTGAGAAAATAGGGAAGGATAAAAAAATGTAATCTCTATATATCAGAAAAGAAAGTTCACAGAGTTTACTTAAAATTGATGCATGAAGTAACAGCAGTATAACAACACTATTTCAGAATACAGAGGTTAATATCAAAGCCAGCATCTGAAAAAGCTGAAAGAAGAAGGGGAGTTGAGGAGCTAGGGAACAATGAACTTTATTACGGGCCTTTTTCTGTTTACTTTTAAACTCTGTACACATTACATCTATTTATACACTAAACTCAGACATACCCTTCCACTATTCTAAGCTTATCCTATTTTTTTCCTTAGTCCTACCCCTATTACTATCAGCCTAATAAGACTTTCTTACCCAAGTAGAGTTATGTGCTGATTGAGTGGAGATTGCTTACGTTTAAAGAACATACTAGTAGGTTTAGAGAGAACTTACTTCATCATAATGAAGGCCTTAATATGAAAAACCCACAGCTAACATCATGCTTAATGGTGAAAAACAGAGCTTTTCCCTTAAAGTTAGGAACAAGGTAAGGATGTCTACTCTCACCACTTTCATTAAACATAGTAGTAGAAGTCCTAGCCACAGCAGTCAGATAAGAAAAAGGAGGGGGGAAAAAAGTACCCAAATTGGTAAGGAGAAAATAAAATTTTCACTATTTGCAGATGACATGACACTATATATACAGTACCCTAAAAACTCCATCAAAAAACTAGAACTGAAGAATGAATTCAGTAAAATCATAAGATACAAAATCAATGTACAGAAATCCACTGCATTTCCATACACTAATAATGAAGTAGCATAAAGAGAAATTAAGAAAAACAACCCCATTTACAACTGCATCAAAAATAATAAAATACCTAGGAATACACTTAACCAAGGAGGTGAAAGACCTATACTCTGAAAACTATAAAACACTGATGAAAGAAATTCAAGACAACACAAAGAAATGTAAAGACATTCCATGCTCATGGATTCAAAGAACAAATGTTGTCATACTACCCCCAAAGCAATCTACAGATTTAATGCAATCCCTATCCAAATGCCAACACCATTTTTCACAGAACTAGAACAAACAATTCTAAAATTTGTATGGAACCCCAGAAGACCCCAAATAGACAAAGCAATCTTGAAAAAGGTATCTGGAGGTATCACAATTCTAGATTTCAAGTTGTATTACAAAGCAGTAGTAATCAAAACAGTAAAGTACTAGCACAAAAACACACAGGCCAATGGAATACAACAGAAAGCCCAAAAATAAACCCACGATTACATGGTCAGTTAATCTTCCACAAAGAAGGAATGAAGATACAATGGGGAAAAAGACAGTCTCTTCAACAAATGGTGTTGGAAAACTGGATAGCTACATTCAAAACAATGAAACTGGACTACTTTCTTACACCATACACAAAAAATAAACTCAAGGTGGATTAAAGACCTAAATGTAAGACCTGAAATCATAAAAATCCTAGAAGAGAGCACAGGCAGTAATTTCTCTGACATCAGCCATAGCAACATCTTTCTAGATGATCTCCTGAGGCAAAGGAAACCAAAGCAAAAATAAACTATTGGGAATACATCAAAATAAAAAGTCTCTGTGCAGCAAAACAACCAACAAAACTAAAAAAGAACCTACCAAATGGGAGAAGATGCTTGCAAATGACATATCTGATAAAGGGTTAGTATCTAAAATATATAAAGAACTTATACAATTCAACACACACACACACACACACAAATAATCCAATTAAAAATGCACAGAAGTTACGAAGAGATTTCTCCGAAGAAGACATACAGATGGCGAACAGACCCATGAAAAGATGCTCAACATCACTCATCATCAGGGAAATGCAAATCAAACCCACAATGAGATATCACTTCACACCTGTCAGAATGGCCAAAAAAACACAAGAAACAACAATTGTTGGTGAAGATGTGGAGAAAAAGAAACCCTCTGGTGGGAATAGAAACTGGCACAGCCACTGTGGAAAACATTATGGAGGTTCCTGAACAAATTAAAAATAGAACTACCCTATGATACAATAATCGCATTACTGGGTATTTATCTCAAGAATACGAAAACACTAATTTGAAAGGATACACGCACCCCTATGTTTATTGCAGCATTATTTACAACAGCCAAACTATGGAAGCAGCCCAAGTGTCCACTAATAGATGAATGGATAAAGATGTACCACATACACACACACACACACACACACACACACACACACACACACACGATATTACTCACCAATAAGAAAAAGAATCAGGATAGAGCTAGAGGGTACTATGCTAAGTGAAATATGTCAGAGAAAGACAAATGTGGTATGATTTTACTCATATGTGGTATTTAGGAAACAAAACAGATGAACAAAACAGGGGAAGAGAAGGAAAAATAAAGTAAGATGAAAAGAGAGAGGGAGGCAAACCACAAGAGATGTTGAACTCTAGGAAACAAAGAGGATTGCTGGAGGGGAGGTAGATCAGAGTAAGGGGTAATTTGGTGATGAGCATTAATTAAAAAGGACACTGGATATAATGAGCACTGGGTGTTACATGCAACCAAGGAATCACTAAATTCTACCCTGGTAGCTAATAATGCAGTGTATGTTAACTAAATTGAATTTAAATAAAGAATAAAAAAAAAGAATGAAATCATGCCATTTGCAAGGACATGGATGGATCCAGAGAGTATAATGCTAAGCGAAATAAGTCAGTAAGAGAAAGACTAATACCATATAATCTCACTCATACGTGGAATTTAAGAAAAACAAACAAATAAAGGGGGGGAATAAAAAAACAGATTCTTGACTATAAAGAACTGATGGATACTACAGGGGATGTGGATGGACGAATGGGTGAAATAGGTGAAGGAGATTAAGAGTGTACTCATCTTAATGAGTACTAATATATAAAAATGCTGAATCACTATATTGTACACCTGAAACTAATTTAACACTGTATATTAACCATACTGGAATTAAAAATGGAAAACAATCTAAAAAAAAGATAAAATTTCTAAATGCCTAGCATAAAATACATAGCTCCAATTAACAAAAAAAATTTTAACTCAATATTCATGAGGAATCTACATATCAAAATTAAATTATTTTTTAACTTTGATTCTACAATTCCATCTAACAACACATATTCCAATGGATCTAACGTTTTCCCTGGCCATAGTACCATGGCCTGGTACGCTGAAAGGACTGTTAATCCATGGTAACTAACTTTAATAAAAGTTTTTATTTATGAACTAATTCATGAAAAGCACTACTTTAAATAGTGGTCAATATCAATACCCCCCTGAATTTATCAATATCCCCAAATTTCTTAATGCCAAAATAAAAGGCAGAGCCTTAGAGAGTGTAGAACATAATCTATTCGAAAGCAACAGCTACTAAAACTGTTTGTAAAAATAAAGTTTACTGAGGCACCTGGCTGTCTCAGTCAATAAAGTATGTTACTCTTTTGATCTTGGGATCATGAGTTTAAGCTGCACACTGGATGTAGTTTACTTTAAAAAATATAAGTTTATTAAAACAATGAAAAAATAAAAGGAACAGCCTTGAACATTTATCCACCACAAATGACAGCTATGAAAGATACAATTTTTAGCCTAAAAATACAAAAAGCTGATAGAACCTCACCCTTGCTGGCACCCAGAATTCTTTTAGAAGACAAATCGTGAAAGAAAATTAAAAAGTAGATTGGTAGGGGCACCTGGGTGGCTCAGTCGTTAAGCGTCTGCCTTCGCCTCAGGGCCTGATCCCAGGGTTCTGGGATCGAGCCCTGCATCAAGCTCCCTGATCTGCTGGAAGCCTGCTTCTTCCTCTCCCACTCCCCCTGCTTGTGCTCCCTCTCTCGCTGGCTGTCTCTGTCAAATAAATAAATAAATCTTTAAAAAAAAAAAAAAAAAGTAGATTGGTAGGAGACAATGAAGGGCCTGAAAGCCTGGTAAGGAAGGTGGAATTTACAAGACAGAAACCCAAGCCAGTTTTGTGGTAAGTTTTAACGAGTCAAAAAAAGGAAAGAAAAAAAAAAAACAATGTTATCCAATGTTTTTATCATCCATATTACTTTCAGACCTTTATATGCTTTCATTAACTTGTATTCTTCAATTTATTCTCTTAATCTTTTCTCTCCACTTTGAATTAGTTTTCCTCCCATTCCAGTCCCAACTGCAGTATTAATAAAACGATAACCTTTTAAACAAACATATACAACGTTCCTGATCTTACAGACAATGGCAGATATACGACTGTTACACAGCAATGAAAAATGATATTTGATGACATGGAGAGATTAATTATAGTTGACTGTGAATGAAAAATCAGATTATAAAACATAGATGTAGTAAAATCACATTTTTGTAAAAAAAAAAAAACAAACTATGATTCACAAGCTCATGCCAAGGCTATACAAAAAAAATTACCAGTTGTTACTCCAGGTGGTAGCAGCTTTGTTTTGTTTTGTTTTACTTTGATTCTCTTTATTTTCTCAGACTTTTACAATGAGTGCATACTTAAATAGGAGGAAAATAAAATAGTAATACAGTTGTAATGCTTATAAAAATTAAATTCTTATCAATATACTATTTTTAAGTGAATATGCTCCTTTACCTATCTTCTAGTCAATATAGAATAATGATTCTTGACCACTGATAATCTAATGAGAACTATTAACACTTTCCTCCCAGGAAACCTATTAAGAACATTTTGTATGAAATGTCATGAGTTGATCAGTGCTAATGTACATTTATGGACTTCCATGGTCATAGGCCCCCAAGTTAACAATCTCTTTCGAACATTAACCACGCCTTATTAAATTGCTGTTTATCAACTATAAGAACTACCATCTTAATCTAGGCAGCAGAATTTTCTGATGCCCCAAAAAGAAGTTGAGGAAGGTCAGAGACATGAGGGGGAGGGGAAAATAGACCCCCAAAAAAGTTTAAGATTTTTGTTCATTTATTTGAGAGAGAGAGAGAGCACACGGGTACAGGGAGAAGCAGACTCCCCGTGGAGGAGGGACCCGACGCAGGGCTCGATCCCAGGACCTGGGATTATGACCTGAGCCAAAGACAGACACTTAACCAACTGAGCCACCACCCAGGTGCCCCTAGACAAAAATTTATCACAAAACACTGTGATCCACCTGGATATTTTATTGTCACTTGTCTCTTCTTCAGCATGAACAATGAACATTCTACTTTTTTACCACCAGCTAAAAAATTGCTCATACTTATTGACATGTGAATAAAATGATACAGGTTACAAATTGTTTTTTAGTTCAGCTTTTCACACTTTAGCTTACATAACCTTCAACATATGTATCATTTTCTGAAATAAATTTTAACAATTTTAATTAAAACAGGTGTTTATTAAGATCTTCTGTCAGGTACTGTGCTAAGCACTTGGTCTCTTCACAACCTAAAATAGTAGTGACATTATTATTCTCATTTCACAAATGAAGCAAGAATTTACAAGTTAACTAGTTTGTCATAATCATCTAATAAACAGATGAGAAAGCAGGACTTGAAGCCACGTCAATCTGGCTCAACAGCCACACTCTTAACCACTATACAGCAACAATAGATAAAAGTAAGTGGATCTCTGTAGTTTGGGGGCAAACATTTTTAGACATTCTGATGAAACCTACAAATTATGCCTAAAAGTGTACATATCAATTATTTACTTTGTGATTTCATTGCCATCCACACTCCAGCTTAAAAATTCCTGATACAAGGATTAAGAGTATATATCAATGATAAAAGTGGACTAGAAATGGGAACATGTAACCCCCACCCAGCACCACCAATAACTAGGTGTGAGACATTAAAAAAAAATTTGCATCATTTCTCTGGATTTCATTTTATTTAGCGGCATAACATGTTGCTACCTAGCTGTAGTTACAATAAATAAATCCAAAATTATGACTCAAATGTAACATTTCTCAGCAAATCCTTTGGATATTGATGTTAATTTTGAATCATTAACATTAGTATTATGAAATATCCAATCATCTACCTTACCCATAATGAAAGGAACAGAGGAACAGTAACAATTAGTAAACTTAGCTGAAAGTAATTCAGCTGGTGAAGACTCAGAAAAGAGATGCCAATAATGATGGCATGTAAAAAATCTACAATTTGTAGAAAAAATATGTGTACCAAGTTAACTGACAAAGAAAAAACATAAGAAAAACGAATGTTACTGTAGAAAAATTGAGATTTGAAGATAAACTCTATGATCAGCTAGACTGTAGGCCTCACGACATTTATTTATGTTGGCTGCACTTAACATGTTCACTAATCACTGCACACAAAGCTTCAAGCATTCTTTATCCATAAAAATTTTAGAAGACTAATAAACAAGATAGGCACACAAGCAAAAAAGAATCTTTAGCTATGATCTGCTAAAATCATGTTAAGGGAACAGGAACTTGCAAATTCTTGCTACAAATTATGATTATATTAATTACTGTGTTCCCTGAAGTTTTATTCTTTATATTCAATATATGTAGTTCTTAAAAATTGGTCTAATATACCTATATATTATGCAAATGGAATAACAAGTAGCTTCCAGTAGGGTCAAAGTGTCCATTACCACAATACTGATTTTCTTAATGGTTTAAGTTTGTTAAAGGTCTCCAGCTACACCAATAAAAAGTCTTTAATCTCTCAATTATTTTTAGACTCTTATTCACTCTCCTGTTTCTAAATAATTAAAGAGTTTAAGAAACTGACTTTTATTCTGCAAAACCATGAGTGGCCTCTTTAAGGAGGGAAGAAGATTTAATAAATACTGATAAACTGTCATTTATTGACCATAGGTATACAACCCAACATTCTAAAAGGGAAATTTCATGACAAACAATGCCAATTTGAAGTACAACTCACAAAGTTAGTCTTTAAAGTACTTTAAAGATGCATACCTCTGTGTCCAGGAATTGATATAAGCAAATATTTTGAGAGTATGTTCCTTTCTGAGCTGCAGTCCATCACCACCTTCTATATCTGATACTGAAATAAAGTAGAAAAAACACTTTTTAATATTAGGAATAAGTAATGCTAAACCAATTAAAGCCAATACTTAAAAAAAGAAAAAGGCCTAAACTAAAGGCAAATATTTCATATATATATTTTTTTAATATAAAAATACGTATATATGTATTTTTTTTAACAATGTATTGGGGGAGCAAGAGAAAAGATGCTTTGCCAGTTATTCTAGTGCTGTCTCTCTACCTCAAATCCCCCCTTCTGTTCTATGCTTTGTGATGCTGGGGCTGGAACTCCACAAACTACATTTCTCATTTCCAGCTACTTCCTGTTAAGATCTTCCTCCACTGCCTACATGGCACTAGAAGACTAGAAGGCAGGAGGAGACCAAGGACGTGTTCGCTTTCTGTATATGAAAGCGTCACTCAGCAGCAGCACAGATTCCAAGTGGCAGCATCGAAAAACCAAACTCATGGTACTCCTCTCAGAGGTACCAGAAGTAGCCAGACAGCATCCCTTCCTTTAAGTCCTAGCTTCCTTCACAGGGCCCACCTCCAAGTGATTCTAAGTGATTCTTAGATTCTGACAATCCTTTTTCCTTTGTTTCCCTAGCCTTCAAGGAGACTGGCTGCTTCCTCAGTTATCATAATTGTCATCATCATTATCTCTGGGTATCACCCACATTCCATTTGTTCTCTACCTCCAACATTTGTGTAAGTACTTCCCTTAAATAAATTACCTTTCAACTTCCTGAATGGAGCTTGACTGACATACTGGCATTTCATATACAATATGTACTACTAGGAAAGGAATCTAAAGTTAAATCCAGGAAGGAAAAAAGTTCAGAAACTACAGGTTGTCCAGATAAATCTTCTAATGTAAATGTTTAATTGTACAAGATCTGGTCAGCAAATTTTTCATTAATGGGCCAGAAAGTAAATACTTTAGGCTTAGCAGGCCATAGAGTCTCTTTCCACACCTAGATAGCTGTGCCTCTTAAAAGGAGCCACACATAATGTGTAAACAAATTACCATGGCCATGTTAAAAACCCGCAGCTGAAAAATCTGGTACACTGGGCCACGGTCTGCCAACTCCATTCTATTTTTTTAGACTTTTTAAAAATTTTTTAAGGAGAGCACATGTGCGCACATGCACGTGAGCAAGGGGAGGAACAGAGGAAGAGGGACGGACAAGCAGACTCCATAATGAGCACAGAGCCTGACACAGGGCTCCATCTCACAACCCTGAGATCATGACCCAAGTCAAAATCAAGAGTCCAACGCTAAACCAGCTCAGTAGGTGGAGTATATGACTCTTGATCTTGCCTTGTGAGTTGGAGCCCAACACTGGGTGCACAGATTACTTAAAAATAAGAATCTTGAAAAAGTTAAAAAATAGAGCTACCCTACGATCCAGCAATTGCACACTATTAGGCATTTACCCGAAAGATACAAACATAGTGATCCGAAGGGGCACCCGCACCCCATGTTTATAGCGGCAATATCTACAATAGCCAAACTATGGAAAAAGCCCAGATGTCCACTGAAAGAAGATGTAGTGTATATGTGTGTATACACACACACACACACACACACACACACACAAAATGGAATATTCCTCAGCCATCAAAAAAAAAAAATCTTACTATTTGCAACAACATGGATGGAACTAGAGGGTATTATGCTAAGCAAAACAAGCCAATCAGAGAAAGACAATTATCCTATGATTTCATTTAGATGTGGAATTTAAGGAAAAAAACAGAGGACCATAGGGGAAGGGAGGGAAAAATAAAATAAGACAAAACCAGAGAGGCGGACAAACCATAAGAGACTCTTAACTACAGGATACAAATTGAGGGTTGCTGGAGGGGAGGGGAGAGGGGGAGATGGGGTACCTGGGTGATAGGCATTAAGGAGGGCACGTGATGTAATGAGCACTGGGTGTTACATACAACTGATCAATCACTGACTCTACCTCTGAAACCAGTAATACACTATATGTTAACTGACTTTTAAAATAGATAAATAAATCTTGGGGTGCCTGTGTGGCTCAGTCAGTCAAGCAACTGACTCTTGATTTCTACTCGGGTCATGATATCACGGTCACGGGATCAAGGCCCAAGTGAGGCTCCACGCTCAGCAAGGAATCTACTTGAGATTCTCCCCTCCCCCTTGCCTCTGGCCCCTGGCCCTGCACACACACACGTGCCCTCTCTAGCGCACACTCTCTAAAATAAAATAAAAAATTTAAAAGAAAATAAATTTTTAAAAAAATAAAATAAAAAATTAAAACAAAAAAAAATGAGTAAGGTCCATTATCCAGAATTTTTTTTTCTTAGTTTTATTTGATGTTTTAAGTCATCTTTACACTCAATGTGGAGCTCAAACACACAACCCTGGGATCAAGGGTCACATACTGTACCAATTGAGCCAGTCAGGCACCCCCAGAACTTATTTCTTATAAGCATTCATACTATACCTATTTCAGAACTGGCAACTAAAGTTTAAATATCAACCATATGTATCCCTTACTCCTGAGCAGTTTGTAAAAATATACTTTAAGTCAAAATTTTAACTGGAAGAAGGGGACTTTTTTTTTTTTTTTTAAAAAGCCTAGTTTTACTGTAGTAGTAGTAGTAGAACCCAAACTGAAATGAATGAAAAGTACTGCCTATTAGAAAGTAAAGGGATAATTAGCTTAATAAACTGAAACTCAGGGTGCCTGGCTCAGTGGGTAGAGCTCATGACTCTTGATGTTGGGGTTGTGAGTTCAAGCCCTATGTTGTATGTAGAGATTACTTAAAAATAAAATATTTTTAAAAATAAATAAAAGGGGCACTTGGGTGGCTCAGTCAGTTAAGCGTGTGACTTCTGCTCAGGTCATGATCTCAGTAGGGAATCTACTTAAAGATTCATTCTCTCCCCCCCCCCCCGCCCCCGCCTCTCCCACTGCTCAAGCTCTCTCTCAAATAAAAATCTTTAAAAAATAAAAATAAAAATAAACTGAATCTGTTCATCAAAATGCCTAATACTCAAATTCCAAAAGATCAGTGAAAAAGCTGCAAAAGGATAGACAGTTTGATACCATTTGCTGACTTTTAACACGCATAAAAAAACTGTCTTATTATGGACTCATGCACCATCATAGTATAAATACATATACTGTAATGATACACATCCACACCAAGAGAATGGTTACATCTGGGGAAAAAGATACAAAGACAGGCAAGAGGAAGTACTTTTTATAAAAGAAATAAAAATTGATACAGCTAAAGGCCAATATAAAATATTAACATCTATTAAATTTGGCAAGTACATGTATATCTATTTTAGGGTTTTTTTTCCAAGGGTCTAACCTATTTTCATAATTAATTTTTTTCTAGTTAAATATGCCAGATTCAGGATACTCTTTTGTTTCCACTTCCTCCCCAAACTCCATTAAAACAACAAGAGAAAATAAATGCACAATGGCATAAGCAAAACTAAATTGTGTAAGAAAAGGGCACCTGACTTAGAAAAACTACAGTAAGCTAAACAAATCAGCCTAATACTGAGGAATAGAACTAGGCTAACTTTTTCCCATGAAATCTCAGAAAGGCTCTGGAACTAGAAACACTGAGTACTTCTGAAAGCAGGAATAAAGGTAGGGCTAAAAAATATTAAAGTCTTATTAAGAAGCAGGTAGACATCCCCCGTCTTTCCCCTTCTCTCTCTCTCTCTCTCTCACACACATACACATACACACACACACACACACACACACACACACACACTCTTCCCCCGCCCCCACCAAAAGATCGTTTCCTTTCTGAGATGCTGAACCCGAAAAATCTCATTTTTGGAAAACCATGCAGCTAAAAGCCAGGAGTATCATACTGAAAACGTGTATGTCTCTGTACAGGCATTTCCTACTATGTCATGGAAGCATTCCTGAGAAGATTCATGTGACACAAAATCTTGCACTGAAGAATAAGGTGGGGGTGCCTGGCTGGCTCAGTTGGTAGAATATGTGACTCTTGATCTTGGGGTCATGAGTTTGAGCCCCATGATGGGTATAGAGATCACCTAAAAACAAAATCTTAGGGGCACTTGGGTGGTTCAGTTGGTTAAGCATCTGACTTCAGCTCAGGTCCTGATCTCAGCATCCTGGGATCAAGCCCTGGGTCAGGCTGCCCGCTCAGTGGGGAGTCTGCTTCTCTCTCTGCCCCTCCCCCCACTCGTGCATGTGCGTGCATGCTTGCTTTCTCTCTCCAAATAAAATCTTTAAAAAAAGGAAGACGACGACGACGACGGCGGAGGCTAACAACAATAAAACAAGGTTAGAAGAAAACTACTCAAAACCTATGACCAGAGCACTGACAAAAATCAGTAACTAGTCTGACTTAAACACTAGCACAGTTAAATCTCCACTGGCATTGCACTGGTGTCAATCAGCCTCTGCAGCTTTAAACCATGAGGTCCATGCATCATCTTTTGATATGGAGACATGAAGGCATTCAATTCTAATAAAGATCATTTCCCCAAAACACTAAAGATCAAATATAACCACTCACGTTAATCCATCATCTTAATGACTTTGCATCTACTTCACCTTCTCGATATATAGCTTTACAAACTAGGGAACAGGGGTCCTTAAAGGCAATAAACCAATCACTATATGCACAACAAAAAGTCATTTCTTAAAACTATCAGCTTTGGATGAAAAAAAAAAAAAGACTGTCAGCTTTGTTACAGTTTCTTCATGTACTGGTAGTAGGGTCTTCTATTTTTTCCCCCACCCCACCTCCTCCAGGTTCTTCTCTTTAATCACAGAAAAGCTTGCATGGATCACTGTAAAACATTAGTACTATGGGGGGGAATCCCCTAAGAACCAATAAAAATCTTACATTTTACTAATATTCTTCTACCAACTGTGTATGAGCTTAATTTTTGTCTAAAAAAAAGAATACCTTGTTCTAGACCAAACTATATACTCAATGTTGAGCCTTATGGCACTCTTCCACACTCAGCTCCAGAAATGCTGGTAGTCCAAACAGGAGATTGGAATACTTCTCTCTGGTAATACTGAACAGATCAAAAGGGGTAAAAACAATTCTCTTGACTAGGAAGAGGAGGAAAAGGCATAAGGCAGAAGTACATGCCAAACAAAAGGTTAACAAGATAACAGTACCTGAGACCCTGCAAGCACATTTGACAACAAATTCAAGAGAGAGTAAGATATATTGAGGGAAGAGATAAGGCAACCACTGAAAACAAACTCTGGGTTTGTAGATTTCAGCAGCAAGCCCTCCAACCCCATGCACTGCAGCAATGATACAGCTGGAGAACAAGGGAAGGGGTGCAGGGCTCTCAGAAAGGATTCTCACCCTCTTGCCAGAAACTTGTTTAACTCTGCTCTTTCGTAGAAAAATTCTGAGAGAAAACCAAGAAAATGCACCTAAGCCATTAAGAAAGAAGAAAGAAACCTTTAACTAATTATATTGCAACCCTAAAGGGTCAACTACCTGGACAGAGAAGAAGAAACATAGTACGCCATGCCAGTTTTCCCTTCCCAGCCTGAAAACACAGGGATCTGACTGGCTACAACAATCCCACCTTTCCCAAACACAAAAGAAAAATGGAATACATTCTGGAAAAAGCATATGTGTAGTCAGAGACCTGTCCCCATCTAAGGCCCACCTAGAAGCCCAATAGCTCATCAACAGAAGCTTTCCAAATTATTTCATTGTATCTACCTCATAACCAATAAAGGAAAGGAAGGACATTCTATTAGGGTCAAACCAGAGCTCTCCAGAGAGCTAACATCATATTCAATGGTCAAAGACAGCAATCTTCTCCTCTAAGATGAGGAGCAAGACAAAGTAAGTAACTTTCACAACTTCTGTTCAACTACAGTACTGGAAGATCTATCCAGAGCAATTAGGCAAAAAGGAATTGGAAAGGAAGAAGTAAAATTACCACTTTTCACAAATTACATAATCTTACAAATGTAGGAAACTCTAAAGAGTCCACCAAAAAAAGTGTTAGAATAAATGAATTCAGTAAATTACCAGAACACAGAATCACACAAAAATCATAACACTGCCATACAGCAATGATGAACAGGCTGTGGAGAAAATTAAGAACACAACTGCATTTACCACAGTACCAAAAACAATAAAAGACTCAGGAATAAACTTAACCAAGGAGGTAAAAGACTTATACACTGAAAACTACAAAACACTGCGGAAAGAAATTAGACACAAATAAATAGAAATCTCATATTCATGGATCGCAAGACTTAATATTGTTAAGTGTCAACACTGCCCAAAGTTATCTAGAGTCAATAAAATTCCTACCAAAGTCCCAAAGTGTGTGTGGGGGGGGGGTTAAAAAATTCCACCCTGAAATTCATATGGAATTTCAAGAGACCCCAAATAACCAAAACAATCTTAAAGAACAAAACAGGAAGGCTGAACACTTTGAGATTTCAAAACAAAGTACATAAATCAAAACCAAAAACAGTTATTACTTCATACCAATTAGGTTGGCTACTATAAAGAAAAAATCGTAATAGGTTGGCTACCATAAAGAAAAACGTCATAGTAACAAGTATAGGCAAAGATGCAGAGAAACCGGAATCCTTGTGCACAGTTGCTGGGAATGTAAAATGGTGCAATTGTTATGAAAAATAGCACAGCAGTTACTCAAAAAATTAAACATGGGGGCACCAGGCTGGCTTAGTTGATGGGGTATATGACTCTTGACCTCAGCGCTGGGTAGAGATTACTTAAAAAAAAAAAAATAAACGAACATATAATTACTATATGATCCAGCAATCCCACTTTTAAGTATATTTATATATTTTTCTTAAGATTTATTTGTTTTAGAGAGGGGGGAGAGAGCAAGGACCCACGGACAAGTGGGGAAGGGGCAGAGGGAGAGAATCTTCAAGCAGACTCCCCGCTGAGCACGGAGCCCACTGAGACTCAACCTCATAACCCATCAGATCACAACCTAAGTCAAAACCAAGGGGCAGACACTCAACCACTGAGCCACCCAGGCACCCCTTAGGTATATATATTAAAAAGAACTGAAAGCTGGGGCACCTGGGTGGCTCAGTCAGTTAAGCATCTACCTTTGACTCAGGTCATGATCCCAGGGTCCTGGGATCTAGCCCTGTGTCAGGCTCCCTGCTGCGTGGGAAGTCTGCTTCTCCCTCTCCCTCTGACCCTAACCCCTGCTTGTGCTCTTGCTGGCTTGCTCTCTAATAAATTTTTAAATATCATTTTAAAAAAAGAACCAAAAGCTCAATCTCAAAGAGGTATTTGTAAACCTATGTTCACAGCAGCATTATTCACAACAGGAAAAAGTAGAAGCAACCCAAACGTGCAACAAATGAATAAACAAAATGTTGTGTATATATACATGGGAATATTATTCAATCTTAAAAAGGAAGGAAGGGGCACCTGGGTGGCTCAGTCCCTGCTTACGTTCTCTCACTCAAATAAATAAATCAAGCAAGGAAGGAAGGAAGGAAGGAATCCTACCACATACTACAACATGGATGAGCTCTGAGGATATTAAGTAAGGCAATCACAGGAAGACAAATACTGCAGGATTCTGCTTAAATGAGATAACTTGAGCAGGCAAACTGAAACAAAGTACAATGGTGGCTATCAGGCAAATGAGTTGTTTGATAGGTATACAGAGTTTCAGTTTTCAAGATGAAAAAGTTCTAGAGATTTGTTGCAAAAAATGAGAATAGTCTTAACACTACTGAACTGTACACTTAAAAATGATTTTTTTAATAAAGATTTTTATTTATTTGATAGAGAGAGAGAGAGCCAGCAAAAGAGGGAACACAAGCAGGGGGAGTGGGAGAGGAAGAAGCAGGCTCCCAGCGGAGCAGGGAGCCCAATGCGGGGCTCGATCCCAGGACCCTGGGATCACACCCTGAGCAGAAGGCAGACACTTAACGACTGAGCCACCCAGGTGCCCCTTAAAAATGACTGTGATGGTAAATTATTTACTTGTTTTTTTACAACTAAAAAGATTTTATTAATCCAAAAAAAAAAAAAAAAAGATAGGGAAACTCAGAATGCATTTTAAAAGAAGCCACTGATCTTTATAAATAATCAGACCCACTAAAGTCCACAGGACAATAAAAGCAGGCAGGCAGGCAACATTATCCCGAAATACTCCCACCATTCCCTATAGAGAAGGAACTGTATTCCAACCCTAAAAGGTCAACCACCAGGACAGGAAAAAGGGCAGGCAAGGTGGGGGGACTGTCCACACAGACCTACAGAACACCAAATATAGCCCAATAGGAGAGACCAAAGTAGAAATGGAAACATCAACATTGGTCAATATCCAAGGGGTACCAGAGAGGCTATTCCCCTAAAGCAAGAGAAGGTAATTCAGTAACTAAAAGTACCCACCTGACACAATGCAAGGGGGTAGAGGACTAGGTACTGGATGAAAAGAAAATGGTTCTCACCACTTAGGTTAAAAAAAGAAAAGCTCAGGACGCCTGGGTGGCTCAGTCGGTTAAGCATCTGCCTTCCGCTCCAGGTCATGATCCCAGGGTCTTGGGATTCAGTCCTGCATGGGGCTCCTTGCTCAGCGGGAAGTCTGCTTCTCCCTCTGCCCTGCCACTTCCCCTGTGTTCTCTGACAAATAAAATCTTAAAAAAAAAAAAAAATGCTCATAAAAACTTCAAGATCAGAAATCAATAGTATGGGGGTGCCGGGGTGGCTCAGGCGTTTAAGCATCTAACTGGTGATCTCAGCTCAGGTCTTGATCTCAGGGCCATGAGTTCAAGCCCCACACTGGGCTCTACCTTGAGTGTGGAACCTACTTAAAAAAAACAAAGAAAAAGAAGAAGAAGAAGAAATGGATAGTATGACAAGCACAATTCCAAGAGGAAACATTAGAGGATGGGAAGTATAATGCAGAAGTCTAGTGAGAAACCACTGGTAGCTATGACTAAGATCTTACACAGGCAAAAGGAACAGGTCTTCTCAAATACAATCTCACCTAAGGAAAAAAAATTCATGACCACTGACCAGGCCAAAGGTGCTGAACAAAACCTCATGTATCTCAGGTTCAGAGAATTCCAGTTCCCCGGCTCTTAGAAGCCCATAAGAAAGGTATTCTCAGCAAGTCTCAAAAGAACAGGGCTATAAGAAGCTGGGCCCTATCCAGAATCCTCACCAGCACCTAGGTTAGCCACTGAGGCCAATCCAGGTGAGTAAAATGGCTAAAATAAGTACAAACAACTATAGGAGGATTGGTTAGCCAGCACTCCAGGCCTAAGTTATTCCTTGGGTATAGAGAAATCACTCGACTAATGCTTAACTTTAAAACATATTAATGCACATTCAGCCACCTTTTCACATAGGGCCTTTTTTATAGGGTTTCAGTACACTGAATGGAGTTCTGTATTTTATCTTGTATTTAAAAAGAAACAAAAGCAGTGCACTATCGTTTCCATTCCAGATTTCTATTACAGTAGTTTGAACACTTAATTTGCAGGGCAATCTAAACACAGAACACTTTTCAGATTTTTTAATTTGCCAATCGTCCCAAAAAATAAAATGAAATAAAATTTCCCACTCTTTGTCTTAATCACACCTAAAGAAATCTGCTTTTATACAACTAATGATCAACTCTTTTCACCTTTTTTTTTTAATCTAAAAAAGAGAACATGAAAACACAGTCTTGCAGAGTTAAGCAAAGTTTCCTTAAAAAAGTACAACTATGCTGAAAGACAGGAGTTAGAAAAAAGGGAAGCAAAGGGGGCGCCTGGGTGGCTCCGTCGTTAAGCGTATGCCTTTGGCTCAGGTCATGATCCCAGGGTCCTGGGATCGAGCCCCGCATCAGGCTCCCTGCTTGGCAGGAAGCCTGCTTCTCCCTCTCACACTCCCCTTGCTTGTCTTCCCTCTCTCACTGTCTCTGTCAAATAAATAAAAATCTTTAAAAAAAAGGGGGGGGAAGCAAAAGGACAGCAGGAAGGAGGGATAATGACAGAAAAGCCAGGATGGACTCCCGGTCAGAAGGATCATCATGTGCAAAGTTTCAGAGAATTGAAACACAGAAAAACAAGGTACTGGATAACTGCTAAATAAGGGAACGGGAAGGAAAGATAAAGCTGTTAAAGAGGCTAAT
Organism: Ursus americanus; assembly: GCF_024610735.1. Taxonomy (NCBI): domain Eukaryota; kingdom Metazoa; phylum Chordata; class Mammalia; order Carnivora; family Ursidae; genus Ursus; species Ursus americanus. The sequence continues at coordinate 28,404,568 of NC_142133.1, forward strand.
AGGGGTGCCGGGGTGGCTCAGTCAGTTAAGCGTCCAACTCTTGGTTTCTGCTCAGGTCATGATCTCAGGGTTGAAAGATAGAGCCCTACTCTCAGCTCCACGCTCAGCATGGAGTCTGCTTGGGATTCCCTCCCTCTCCCTTCCCTTTTGACCCTCCCCTCATTCATGTTCTCTAAAATAAATGAATGAATAAATAAGTAAAACTAAAAAAAAAAAAAAAGATGCTCTTGTCTGGCTCAGTCAGTGGAACATGTAACTCAACCTCAGGGTCACGAGTCTGAGTCCTACATCAGGCAGAGAGATTATTTAAAAAGAAAAAAGATGCTAGGGGCGCCTGGGTGGCTCAGTCGTTAAGCGTCTGCCTTCGGCTCAGGGCGTGATCCCGGTGTTCTGGGATCGAGCCCCACATCCGGCTCCTCCACTGGGAGCCTGATTCTTCCTCTCCCACTCCCCCTGTTTGTGTTCCCTCTCTTGCTGGCTGTCTCTCTCTCTGTCAAATAAATAAATAAAATCTTTAAAAAAAAAAGATGCTAATAAATTTAAGGACCAACTCACTAAACAATGCAACAAGATGCAGTCAAAAATTCTATTAAACGCAAACCATAAGTACTTTAAAATGTGTTGCCTCAAAGGTAAAGTGTTAAATGATGTACAACTACACTGGAATTAAAGACACGCTTAAAAGGCTATTCAGGGGAGCCTAGCAGGCTCAGTCAGTAGAACATGTGACTTTTAATCTCGGGGCTGCAGGTTCCAGCCCCATGCTGGGTGTAGAGATTACTTAAAAAATAAAATCTTTAGGGGCCCCTGGTTGGCTCAGTCAGTTAGACATCTGCCTTCAGCTTGGGTCATGGTCCCAGGGTCCTGGGATCAAGCCCCTCGTTGGTCTCCCTGCTCAGTGGGGAGCCTGCTTCTCCCTCTCCCTCTGCCTGTTGATCCCCCTGTTTGTATCTGCTCTCCCTCTCTCAAATAAAATCTTTAAAAAAAAAAAAAAGAAATTTAAAAACAAATCTTTAAAATAAAAGGCTAGTCAAAGGGCCAACTAAATAAACATAAACAATTAAGAAGGTACTATACAGTTATGAACTTGGATGAACTATTGTCAAACAACTTTCAACTATTCATATGTTAAATGTATTGTACTTCTGTATATATTTGAAATTTGTCATAGCAAGTTTTAATAAATCTCCAAAGGAAAAAAGATGCTACCTGGAGTATCAATAATCAAGAGTGAGAAGCAGGCTTCTGTTCCGAAGAACAGTATAAAACCTTCAAAATGTTAAAATGGTGGCAAATCTAGAATTTTATACCCAGGTAAACCTACCTCAAGAGTAATGGTGAATATGTTTGATTACCATTGGAGACCATGCCTGAATGTAAAAGTAAAAAAATTAACAGATAGATAGAAAATAAAAGATACCTCAAAAAAAGGGTAGAAGGGGGAGTAACAGGAACAAAAAGAAAAAGAAATGGTAATGAAGGAAATGAACATGAATAAATCTAAATATATAAAGTGATGAAATACTTTAAAAATATGTGTTAGTTTGGGAGACTTTCAACTCAACTGAAATATGGGACAGCATTAAAGATGGCAGAAATAAAGACTGTCATTCTTAAAGCGTTCTGAACTGATACATTAGATAATATAAGACATTTAGACTAAGGACAAAAACAAAAAAACAAACTTCAAAGAAATTACGAACTAGGAAGCCTTTGTAGGGTAATCTCTCTCAGCTCGAACAAAAGATTAGAGAAGAATGGGCCAGAAACAGAAAAATGATACAAACATGGTCAAACACATCACTGAAATGCTATTTTTCTCTTACCAGGTTTACAAAGTTTAAGTAATACCTAGAGTTGGTAAACTCCGGAGAAAATGGGTACTTTCATACATTAGTGAAAAAAAATCGGGGTATATTTACCAAAATTAAAAATACACTGAACCTCTGAATAGTCAATCATTTATTTTTTTAATTTATTTATTTGAGAGAGAGCAGAGTGAGAGAGAGAGAGAGAGAGAGAGACACACAGAGCACAAGCTACGGGGACGAGGAGACGGAGAGGCCGACTCCCCGCTAAGCAGGGAGCCCGACGTGGGACTCGATCCCAGGACCCCGGGATCGTGACCCAAGCCGAAGGCAGACACTCAACCAACCAAGCACACAGGTGCCCCTCAATCATTTTTTTTTTTTTGAAGATTTTATTTGACAGAAAGAGAGCACAAGCAGGGGGAGCGGCAGGCAGAGAGAGAGGAAGAAAAAGGCTCCCTACTGAGCAAGGAGCCCGACGTAGGGCTCAACCCCAGGACCCTGGGATCATGACCTGAACCAAAGGTAGTTGCTTAACTGAATGAGCCACCCAGGTGCACCTCAATCATCTTTTTCTTACACACACCCCCAAAATAACCTTCATGGATTTTCAACATGGCACTGTTCATATTAACAGAAGATTACAAAAAACTTGAATGTCTGTCAATAGAGGACAACATAAACCCAACCTGACAATGAAAAACTATGCATCAGAAAGAAAAAAAAAAAAGGATGTTCTTTATTTTTTTTAAAGATTTTATTTAATTATTTGACAGAGAGAGAGACCTCAAGCAGGGGGAGTGGCAGGCAGAGGGAGAGGGAGAAGCAGGGTCCCCGCTAAGCAGGGTGCCAGACATGGGACTCGATCCCAGGACCCTGAGACCATGATCTGAGCCAAAGGCAGATGCTTAACTGACTGAGCAGCCCAGGAGCCTCAAGGATGCTCTTTATAAACTGGTATGAAATAATCTCCCAAAAGTTAAGTTTTAATTACATAACTTGATGATTCTAAGAAAAAAAAAAAAAAAAGACTAACTTACCACAAATCAAATGTTAATATTTTAAAGAATTCATTGCTACTAATAGCAATGGCTGCTGGCATTACAAAACACACAACATGACCTTATGTGCTCTCTGATGGAATAATACAACATATCCTATTAAACAGTCTTGCCAAGAAACCTAATTTGAATCTGATCAAGTCTCTAAATCTAATAATCAAATTACAGAAATAGAAGAGACTGAAAAACCCATTAAATAATTACACAAGGATACAATAAGCAACATTCAGACTGAAAAACCTCTATGTCTGAATGATCCATGGAATCAGCAGTTTCTTCAACAAATAGCAAGGGAAAAAAAAGGAAGATGGGACCCTAAAGATTAAATCAGTCCTTAAAACAACAACAACAAAAAAAAAAACAGCAAGACCACTAAGTTATCCTGAGGAATGACTCCTAAAAATATATCCTTAAAAATGAAAACAGAAAAGAATTACATACCAAAAAAATTAAAGAGACATCAGTAAACTACAAACTGCAGAGCAGCTAGAATCTATTGAATTAGTATATGCAGGTCACCAAACACAACACAAAAAATACAATGAACAAAACAACAAATTATTTAAAGAGCCTTAAAGTAGAAACAAATTAAGTGTCCAAAGAGTAGATCAATCTATATATACATACATGAGAGTGAGCGCATGTGCATGCATATCTCCACAAGGAATTCTATTCAACATTAAAAAGCAACAGACTACCGATACATTAATAAGGAACAATAGCGTATAACCATACGCTAAGTGGGGAAAAAATGCCAGATACAATTAGTACTTAAAGTTTATTTCCATTTTGATATAACCATACAAAAGACAAATCTAAGTCTGTGTGGCATAAAGCATGTCAGCCAAGAGTGAGGTCATCAAAATAGCAAAATGGGAATTTTCTACTATCTTCCTCCCAAAGAACACTGATTTTGACAATCACCTGTACGTAACAGTGCCTTTCAAGAAGTTAGGGAGTCCAGTGGAGAAGTTCTACCACCCACTGGAACAAAAAACAAACAAACAAAAAAATCCAAGAGATAACACATTGAAAAGGGTAAAATAAAGTTTCACTTTACCTGCCACACCCTTTCCCCATAGTCCCCACAGCATAGTGTCAGGATAGATCTTCTTAACCTGTGATTTCTTCCTTGGGGGAAAGTGAGACCATGTAAGTGAACACGCAGCTTCCCCAGTTGTGTGCGACACTGACAAAGAGACCCATTTCATTCCTACCGTACCCAGAATATTGAGGTGTACTATATCACTGTGGGGGAGTGGCTGGAAGAACAGCAGGGCTCTCAGAAGATATAAAATGGGATATGGAACCTGCTAACTGCAATTCAGACTTCACTGGGAAGCCCACCCACAAGCTGCCTTGTCTGAGGATGCTGCCAACTAGTAAACGGTCAGCCCCAACTTCCCACACACCTAACCCATACATGCTCTCACTCTGCAGCTAGCTTCCTGTGTTCACCCCCAAGGGCAGAGAGAGCACGAGCATCTGAAGATGGCTAGTGAACAAGTGCAAAAAGCTATCCTGACTCTACAGAACTGGGAGAAAGCACACAAACTTGACAATTCAGCACTGCCCTACAGAAAGCAAACAAGAGACTGTCACATTCGTCTTAGCTTTGCAGGATCAAGAAAAAGCATACAAACTTAAGAATACTCTCCAAGGGAAAATAAGAAATGAGGAACATACAGACCAGCAAAGGTCTGCAAAAACTTCAGAATCCACAACAGGCTAAGAGAAGGTATGGCTCTCCTGAAGCTAGTCAGTAAAAACTGGTGACGTCTTGTCAAATGCAAAACAGCAACTCACAACTTCAAGGAACATGAAATCAGGAAATATTAAACCACCAAATAAACAGTAATTTTCCAGTAACCAACCCCAAATAAAAGATTTGCAATCTGTCAGATAAAGAATTCGAAATAGTTGTTTTAAGGAAGCTCAGTGACCCACAAGAAAACACGGAGAGACAATACAACAAAATCAGAAAAGCCATACACAGACAAAAAGTGAGAAGTTTTAAAAAAGAGATATTATAAAAAAGAACCAAATAGAAGTTGTGGCCCTAAGGAACACAATGAATAAAAATGCAATAAAATGCAACAATAGCAGACATGATCAAGCGGAAGGAACAACCTCTAGAGAGTAGGTAATTTTGAAATTACACATTCAAAAGTAAAAAAGTGAAGAAAGCCTATGGGAACTATAGGATACAATTAAAGAGAAATAATCCATGCATTTTTGGAGGAGTCCCAGAAGAAAGGGAAAGGGGGGGGGCAGCATTTTATTTAAAAAAGAAGTAGCAGCAGACAACTTCCCAAATGTGATTAGAGATTTGGACATTCAAGTTCATAGCTTTGAAAAGTTTCAACTCAAAAAGATCTTCAATACGTATTATAATAAAACTACCTCTAAAAGAGAAAAAATTGGGGTGCCAGGGTGGCTCAGCTGATTGAGCATTTGCCTTCGGCTCAGGTCATGATTCCAGCATCCTGGGATCCAGCCCACATCAGGTTCCTTGCTCAGCGGGGACCCTGCTTCTCCCTCTCTCTCTGCCTTCCGCTCCCCCTGCTTGTGCTCACTCTCTCATAAATAAAATCTTTAAAAAAAATAAAAATAAAAGAGAAAAAATTCCTCATATAAGCCCAGAGAGACTGAGATGATCCATTAAATAAGTGCTGACAGAAAAAAAAACTGCCGAAGGAAGGAAGGAAGGAAGGAAGGAAGGAAGGAAGGAAGGACCAAGAACACTTTACCCAGCAAAGATGTCCCTCAGAAATGGAGAAATAAAGACTTTCCCAGAAAAATAAAACCTGAGAGAGTTCATCACCAGTACACCTGCCTTTATAGAAAGCTAACAGGAATTCAAGTTGAAATGAAAGTATACTAATTAGTACATGAAAATATAAAACACACTTGGGGCACCTGGTTCGCTCAGTCAGTCAAAGCATCCGACTCTTGCTTTCGGCAGGGGTCACGATCTCAGGGTCATGGGATCAAATTCCGCTTAGTGCGGAGTCTGCTTCTCCCCTCTGCCCCTGCCTCCCACCTGCACACTCTCACAAATAAATAAAATCCTTAAATATATATATATATATATATATATATATATATATATATATATATATATATATATATATATATAAAACACACTTGTAAAAGTAAGTATATGGTCAAATTCAGAATAATCTATTACTATAATATGGTGGTATGTCAATCACTTAACTCTAGCAAAAGCTTAAAAGACAAAACTATTAAAAATAATAGCTACAATTTGTTAATGGATACAGGATATAAAAAGTTATTAATGGGGCGGGCACCTGGGTGGCCCAGTAGGTTAAGCATCTGCCTTTGGCTCAGGTCATGACCTCAGGGCCCAGGGATGAACCCCAAGTCAGGCTCCCTGCCCAGCAGGGAGTCTGCTTCTCCCTCTCCCTCTGCCTCTCACCCCACTCGTGCTCTCTCTCACTCTAATAAATAAATAAAATCTTAAAAAAAAAAAAAAGATAAACGGTAGCATCAAAAACAAAACCGAGGGATGCCAGTAAAAGGGAAGAGGTTTTATATACAAGCGAAATAAAGGTATCAGCTTAACAAGAACTGTTATTGGTAAGTTGTCTTATGTAAGCCTCAAGTACCTAAATACACATTTAGCAAATACTAGATCTAAAGAAAGAAAGGAAAACATTACAGTAAGAGTGGGGGACTTGTATATTCCATTTTCAGCAATGGATAGATCAGACAGAAAAATCAATAAAGGAACACTGGACTTGAACTATACTTTAGAATAAACGGACCAGACATGCACAGAACATTCCATCTAACAGCAGAACAGACATTCTCTTCAAGTGCACAGAGAACATTTTCCAGGAGAGATCACGTTAGGTCACAAAACAAGTCTTAGCAAATTTAAGAAGACTGAAATCATACTGTATCTAAGTAATTAAAACACGCTACAACAGCAGTATTAAGAAAAAAAAAATGGATGGAATAAATGAAATTAAAAGTATTCTGTGGCCTTGCTACTCAAAGTGTGTTCCAAGGACCAACAGCATGAGCATCATCTGGAAGTTTGCTGGAATGAAGAATTTCAGGCAAAATTCCAGACTGCTAGAGTTGGAATCTGCATTTTAAAGAAAATCTCCAAGTGATTCATATGTACATTAAACTTCCAGAAGCACCATTATAAAGTCTGAAAAGCAGTAAAAGCACTAACATAGATTGCAGTGTGAGAAATTCACATCATTAAGAACGGTTCTGGTAAAGAAGCAAACGTGATAAATAAGAGAACAAGATGAAGGATTCAGTTTCACTTTTGTTGAAATTTGAGAACAATGGAAGATACTTAAATAGAAATGTCTAGCACAAAATTAAGGACACTAGACTAATGCCTCAAAAATTGGTCAGGGTTAGAAATATACTCAAAGTTGTCTAAAGATAATACAATCAGGGTAGCAGATAAAATCCTTACTTCAACTTCTTCATAAAATACATAGCAAAAGACTAAACCTTGGGTAATCTCCACACTTGAAGGATTAGAATAATACAAACCAGAGTCAAGAAGAAGAAAATTTTAATATGCAGCCCAGCAGTTCTCCAACTTTTTGTTTTTAGGATTACCTTACATGTTCAGAAACTGAAGATTTCAAAGAGCTTATGTTTACGTTTTTTTTTTAAACAGGTGGGTTTTTTTTTTTAATAGATTTTATTTATTTATGTGACAGAGAGAGAGAGAGACGAGAGAGGGAACACAAGCTCGGGGAGAGGGAGAAGCAGGTTTCCCCACTGAGCACGGAGCCCGAAGTGGGGCGTGATCTCAGGACCCTGGATCATGACCTGAGCAGAAGGCAGACACCTAACAACTGAGCCACCCAGGCGCCCCTATTTCTTTCAGTATTTATTGTGTTAGTTTATAAACAATAAATTCATTGCCTGTTTTCTGTTATTAAAAAAAAATCAATGGCTTGAGACAAGTTTCTAAATTTTTAAAAATCTCTTTAGTGTTTGGCTTACTAGAAAACAGTTGGATTCTCATTAACTGCATCTGCCTTCTCTTTGTTGCCATATATTGTTTTCAGTGAAGTGTATGAAGTCCATCCTTAATATATATGAACATGGAAACAGAAGTATTTTAACAGCTTTATCAGATAATTTTGGATATTCTTCTTTGATATTACACCCAAACTCAATGACTGTTAATTTCTTAAAGATTAAGCTGAAATATGAAATCTAAAATCATATCAGTACTGTTACATTACAATCCATCAATCGATCTATCTCACTCCCTGAAGAGAACGAACTTTAGCCCATAAATGTTTTTGTAACATCATGCAATGGTGTTACGGAAAATACTACATCACTAAGTTATACAGATCTTTCTAATGCTGACATACTTCATTACAGAATATCAAAAAATTACATCATTAATATTCCCCTCAATCTCATCAAAACTCTATTGGGCAGCTTTCAAACTCACAGCGACAGGTACAAATTTTCCAAAACTTTCATTTTTTCTTGAAAGCTCAATTTTATCTCTGGTAACTAACACTGTCTTCTTTGAAGTGACATGCTTGCTTCATTCATTCCAGTAAATGTCTGCCAAATAACCAAATCTGGATAACCTTTGAGTCAATCATTCTTTCAATTAAAAACTGTGTGTCATGAAAAGAGCAGCTTGTTCGGCTTAAAACTCAATCATATGATCACACTTCCTTAAGACAACCATCTTACACTGCAGTATGTAGGAGAAATGCTTTATATGTGCTTCTCATTTCATCACAGCATACATGAAGACAGGTACACAAGAGGTGAGATTTAATAAAATTATCACTGCTTCATCAAGACATCACTTGCCAAACAGCAAGTGCTTGGCGATGAAGATTACATTAACTTAGTGTCACTAATGTGGGAAGCAAAGGCAAAAGAAAAATTAAATTTCCTTACTTCTTACAACCCATTGACAAGTCCTTGAAACAAGCAGAGTGACATTCCTTTCCTCTAGGCACTCAGCTGCCTCCATGTTAACACTTTGCTAGGGGAAAAAGGCAACCTTAGCTTAACATTATCCCAGTACCACCCCGTCCCAGATCCTGTTAAGTCTTCTTTAACATACAAAAATTCTTTTGGAAACGTCCCTTCTCTCTACCCCCCAAGATGTATGTCAACAATCATCCCCCAAGCATATGACCCATCGATATACATCTGAAGGGTCTCATGACTAAGGTTTTGTTAGGCAGTAATAAACGACCTTTTCCTAACAACAGCTAGCCCCCTCAAGGTCCCAGAAACCCTGCTTCCAAAATTAGAGACTTAACGCTATCCCTAACCGCCCCCCCAACTTGAAAGCATATAATCAGTCACTCCTCATAACCCCAGTGCAGCTCTTTCTGCACACGGATCCTGTCTTCATGCTTTAATAAAACCACCTTTTTGCATAAAAGACATCTCAAGAATTCTTTCTTGGCCATCAGCTCTGAACCCCAACCATTTTCTACATCACCACAGCCTTATTTCCTGTAATGTGGCCGGCAGTTTTACCTACCATGCCTTTGAGCTATCAGTGAAAATATCAACCAAAGGCAAATAATGTCTTACCTCTCAGACCCCCTTCAAAGCCTCCTTGAGACCCTCAAGGATCCAGAGATTATACTCTGAGAACCACTGATGAAGCCAAAAGAAGGTAAAGATTTAACAAAGGGGTATATGAAATAAAAGACATCCTGATTGAAAAGAGGGAAGTAAAACAGAATTGAGAGTTTACTACATAGAGAAATAAATTACGTGTGGTCAAATGATTTTCAAGAAAGGTGCCAAGACCAGTCAGTAGAGAATGTCTTTCCTACAATGGGTGTTACAATAACTGGACAGCCTCATGCAAAAGAATGAGGTTGAAACCTTACCTCACACTATGTACAAAAAAATTGACTCAAAATGGATCAAAGGCCTAAATATAAGAACCAAAACTATAAACTCTTAGAAGAAAACAGGGTCTTTGTGACTTTGGATTTGGCAATGGATTCTGGCAATGAATAGGACACAAGAGTACAAGCAACAAAGGAGATGGACAAATTGAACATCATTATTAAAAACTTTTGTGCAGGGACACCTGGATGGCTCAGTCAGTTAAACATCTGCCTTCGGCTCAGGTCATGATCTCAGGGTCCTGGGATTGAGTCCTGCATCAGGCTCCCTGCTCAACGGGGAGCCTGCTTCTCCCTCTCCTGCTCCCCCTGCTTATGCACTCTGTCAAATAAATAAAATCCATGGGGGGGGAACACCCTTTGTGCTTCATGGACGCCTGGGCAGCACAAGTGGTTGAGCAACTGACTCTTGATTTCGGCTCAGGTACTGATCTCAAGGTGGCCCAATGTCAGGCTCCATGCTCAGTGGGGAGTCTGCTCAAGATTCTCTCTCCCTCTCCCTCTGCTCCTCCCCCTGTGTGTGCGCACGCATGCGCTCTCTCTCTCTCAAATAAATACATCTTTTTTAAAAAATTCATGCTTCAAAAGACACTACTGAGAAACTGAAAACATAATTCACAATATGGGAGAAATATTTGCAAATCCTATCTAATAAGGGACTTAAGTCTGGAATATATAAAGAACTCATACAAGTAAGTAATAAAAAGACAAATAACAATTAAAAAGTGAGCCAAGGATCTGAATGGTTATTTCCCCAAAAATAAACAGAAGCGTCATGAGATACCACTTTATACCCATTAGAATGGCTAGAATAGTCAAAATACCAAGTATTTGCCTCCATATTCCCATCCGTAAAAAAAAAAAAAAAAAAAAACCACCAAAGGAACAAATACTGACTTGAAAACAAACCAACCAACCAGTGTTGGTGAGGATGTGGAGAAACTGGAACCCTAATACACTGCTGAAGGGAATATGAAAACTTAAGTCTACAGAAAAACTTTGTACACAAATGTTCACAGAAGCATTATTCATAAGATCAAAAAGAACCCAAATGTCTATCAACTGATGAATGGATAAACAAAATGTGTTATAACAGTAAAATGGAATATTATTCAGCCATAAAATGGCATGAGTACCAATCCACACTCCAGCATGGACGAACCTTGAAAATGTGCTAAGTGAAAGAAGTCAGTCACAAAAGACAATATAGTATAATTCCATTTATATGAAATGTTCAAAATAGCAAATACATAAAGAAAATAGATTGTTGCTTAAGGGTGCGAAGATGGAGGATTCAGAGTGACAGTTAAAGGGTACAGAGATTCTTTTTGAGGTGATGAAAGTATTCTAAAATTGACGTAATGATGGTTGCGTAATTCTGTGAATACAGTGAATTAAGATGTACAGTTGGGGCACCTGGGTGGCTTGGTCAGTTTAGCATCCAACTCTTGATTTCAGCTCAGGTCATGATCTCAAAGTCATGAGATCTAGCTCCGCCCGCATCAAGCTCCACACTCAGTGGGGGAGTCCGCTGGAGATTCTCTCTCCCTCTGCCCCATCCACCCCAACCCCCACCCCACTTGTACACAGGCTCTTGCTCTCATGCTAAAATAAATAAACCTTTAAAAATAAATATATAAAACAAAAGTGGCATTTCAAATCACTGGGAAAAAGAAAGATGCTAAGTCCACTGAGTAACAGTTCGGAAAAGCTGATGTTAGACCCCACTTCATAACTTAAACCAAAATAAATTCTAGACAGATTAAAAACTAAATAAATCCATTAAATCTAGAAAAAATTTAATCAAATATCTGGTCTCAGAGTGAGAAAAGCCTTTCTAAATAACAGACCACTATTTTAACTTAGGAACCAAATATGTCCATACAAATAATGCAATAATTCTCAATATCCAAACACTTGCAGAGACCAGTTTGAGACAGCAACTCATCTTTTTCCCCCTACCAGATGGATTTTTCTTAAGATTTTATTTATTTTACAGAGAGATAGAGAGCACAAGTAGGCAGAGTGGCAGGCAGAGGGAGAGGGAAAAGCAGGCTCCCTGCGAGCCCAATGTGGGACTTGATCCCAGGATCCTGGGATCATGACCTGAGCTGAAGGCAAATGCTTAACCAACTGAGCCACCCAGGTGCCCCTGGATTTTTTTTTTTTTAAATAGAACATCTAATACAAATAAACAAGCACTCTCAAATACCACTGACAGGGTATATATTAGTAAAATCTTTCTAGGTTTTTAGCAATCAGAAGCCTTAAAAGTTTTTACCTTTTTTTTTTTTTAAGATTTTATTTATTTATTTGACATTGAGAGAGGAAGCACAAGCAGGGGGAGTGGGAGAGGGAGAAGCAGGCTTCCTGCTGAGCGGGGAGCCCGATGCGGGGCTCGATCCCAGGACCCTGGGATCATGACCTGAGCCAAAGGCAGACACTTAACAACTGAGCCACCCAGGCACCCAAAAGTTTTTACCTTTAAACCTAGAACATGATCCAGATTTCTATACTCAAGGACATTTTCAGTGCTTTTGGTTTCGGGGGGAGTGGGGTTAACAGGAAAACACTAGCTAAATACGTGTTATATCCAAAGACTAGGAGCAGATTGCCATTAAACTTCGTTCTTAGACATTAGGATATGAGAAAATGCCCATTTAAAAAAAAAAAAACAAACAGTACATATGAATTCATTTTTATATCTTCATAGAAAATTAGCTGGAATGATACACATATACCAAAATTTTAACAAAGTAGTTATGAACGTTTTATTGATGTCAGTATTTTTTAAAACTTCCTGCAATGATCATATATATCACAACCGTAAGCACCAAACAATTAAGTGAAACGGAAAGCACTGGTCAATGTGAAAATTATAGAAAAAAACCTCCCCATTTGCTTTGGTAAACAGGAGGCCACTGGTGACCTGAGACAATATAGTTTTTAGGTAAAAACAGAAGCCAGATTTCAGAAGCTTAATGTAAAGAGAACTTAAGACACTGGAGGAAAAAAGAGCCTAGAAGAGGAAGGTCCTTGAGGAATATAAGAATATAAACCAGAGACAATTCTTTGAGAAGTTTCAAGAAAGTCATACTATGTTTACTATTCCTACAAAACTACTGAAATAACCATTTCTCCAAATCTAATCAGTTAGAAAAAAGTTGCTCAAAGATCAACTAAAATTCTACCAAATTTCCAGAAAGACTTCTCCAATCTTACCAAAACCTAAACTCCTCTCACTGCACTTCAGCTATTTTATGTTCTTATGGAATTTACCATTTTCCTTCTCTCTCTCACTCTCTCACACACACATACACACATGAACAGTTTATCTTACACTGCACTTTGTTAAGTGTTTATATGCATTATCTTACTACCTTAATTACACTTGATAGAGATCTTGTGAGGATTAAGTATCATCCTCATTTCCAAATAAGGAAGAAGGCAAGAAAGCATTAAGAGGTTAAGAAACTTAAGGAAAGCCAGAGATCTAATAAACGACAGGAACAGTATTTTAACTCAGTCTATCAGATTCCAGACATCAATCTCTCAACTACCATCCTACCACCTCATCTTTACTAGACTCCAACCTCAAGAGGAAATATACATCTAAATGTATTTCTATATGTACCACAGTGTCCAGCACAATGCTTTACATGTTAAACATTCAATGTATTTTTTATATATTGAATATTTAAACACAGAGTGAAGGTTTAAAAAAAAAAAAGAAAAAGTGAAGGTAAGACACACAAAATAATGTACTCAGTAAATAGAACATTAAATAGTTTTTGAAAAAAACAAAAAACAAAACAAATAGTTTTCAACTTTCCAATTTGGGCCAAGCAGAAAGGCTCCCACAAAGAAGGGTGGCGAGGAGAGCCATTCTGCCATCAACAAGATAGTGACTATAGAACACACCATTGACATTAACAAGTGCATCCATGGTGTGGGCTTCAGCAAGTGTGACTCCTGAGCACTCAAAGAGATCCAGAAGTTTGCCATGGAGATGAGAACTCCAGATGTGCACAATGACATCAGCATCAACAAATCTTTCCAGGCCAAAGTAATAAGGAAAGTCCCATACCATATCCGTGTATAGACGTCCAGAAAACAAAAACTCACCAAACAAACTCTATACACTGGTTACCTATGTAGCTGTCATCACTTTCAGAAATCTACAGACAGGTCAATGTAGATGAGAACTAATCCTTGATTTCAAGTTCTAAGACCACAAAAAAAGTATTAAGTTTTCAGTATAGCATAATGTCCTAGATACCATGGGCACAGAAACAATCTCACCTTCTTCCTGGTCACAACCTGCCAAATTTCTTTTTGGGAACTTTTTTTTTTTTTTTTTTTTTTAAGCTACGAGGTCTGGGTGGGGTCAGCTTCAGGAATGGGTTAGGATTAGTTTAAGCCAACCAAAGTCCATCCACTCTGAGCTCTACTTCAGGAATAAGTCCAATGACATGTAAGCCAATGATACATGAAATGCCATTTGCCATCGAGGTTTTGGGAAAAGCTTCCCTGTTCTTTTATACAGGTTTCAGAGGAGATTCTTTTCCTCTGTGTAGCATAAACATGATTTCCAGGGGCACCTCAGTGGCTCAGCCAGTTAAGCATCTGCCTTTGGCTTAGGTCATGAGCCCAGGGTCCTGGGATCAAGCCCCACGTTGGGCTCCCTGCTCAGTGGGGAGCCTGCTTCTCCCTCTCCCTCTGTCTCCCAGCTCTCACTCTCAATCTCTATCTGAAATAAATAAATAAAGCCTTTAAAAGAAAAAAATTATTTCCAAACACTGTGGTATAAAGATGGTGAAGTAGCTATTTCTGCTACCATGAGAAGGGCCAAACTGAGGTCGAACCAAGGAAGCACAGAGAGCAAGCCAAAAAGGAATGAAGTCTTGATAATGTTCTGAATCCACAGAGTAAGAGTAGACCACACCCAAAGACAGCACACACCTGAACTGCTTGGTTATAACTTAGAGGGAAAAAAAAAAAAAAAAAAATCCCCATTTCCACCAAAGAGGCTGTTTTCTTTCTGGTCCTTGCAACACAGTCCTACTTGGTTCAAAAAGTAATTCCCAATCCTCCATTTTTAATCCATAGATGTAAATATCGAGGGATATTCAGAAATTAAAAAACAAACGCACACCTTGACAAAATTAGGGCTTTTTTCTTTTTTTATTCAGTGGAGCACCTTTTAATTAGTGGAGATGGTAAGCAGGATGTCACAAAAGGATTGACAATATGTAATATATCCAAGTAGATTCAGAAAGCAGGAAAAACCACCACATCCAGCCTACCCTGACTTCTGTCCCATTACCCACCTACAGTGATCTTAAGATTTTTCACACATTTTAAGAAATAAGTATTACTCCTAGTATGTACAAGCACTATGAAACTTAGTTAATATGACAGATAATTGCAACCACAGAATTTATAGTCTTTTTATAAAATGAAAAGACATAAAACAAGTAAATGAAAAATACCCAACTGTGTAAGTGCTACAAAGAATAAGAATCAGAACTACTTCAGGGGCACATGGCTGGCTCAGAGGAGCATGCAACTCTTGATTCTGGGGTCATGAGTTCAAGCCCCACACTGAGAGTGCAGATACTTAAAAAAAAGAACCAGGAATACTTTAGATTGGATGTTCAAGAAAGGCCTCTGTGGAAAAAGTAACAGTTAGGTTGAGACTTGAAGGCATAGCAAGGTGATAAATTCCAGGAATACATAAAGGCTCATGATGGCAGCAAACAACATCTGTGAGAGAAGCAAATCAAGGGAATGAGGTTAGCAGTGGCTACATCACAAATTGTGGTAAACCATTCCACTCCCCTCATTCCCAGCAACTATTCCAAGCAGTTAAAGGCCCAACTCAATCTTCTACCTTCCTTGAAACCTTGCCTAATCCACTTAAACCAGAATTAATCTCTCCACAGTTCCTTTGTCAGTTTTTCATGAGTTTTCCAACTCCCATAGCCAAGCTTCTCAAAAAAAAAAAAAAAAAAAAAAGCAAGCTTATTGGTGACAAGTACATGGAATAGAAATAATAACTAAATTCTAATCCTAGCTTTCCTATTTATTAGCTATGTAGTCTTGGCCAAATCATTCCATTTCTCAGGAGTTTTCTGAGGTTCAATGAACATATGTGAAATTACACAATGTTCAAATAGCTTCAGAAGTATATTATCAGTGTGTTGTATACAATTCAACACAGTATTCTAACTGCAAACACTGCAGTACCACCTCCTGTAATCTGCACACAGTCCTTGTAATACTTGAAGAGTTTTAGGTTGTGTTGGCTTTTTGAGCACCCATGTAATATTGTTAACGGCTTTCAAGCTTTTTTTTTTTTTTCTTTTTTCCTAAGACTATTTATTCACTTGACAGAGGAAGAGAGAGAATGAGCAGGGGGAGGGACTAAGGGAGAGGGAGAAGCAAACTCCCCGCTGAGCAGGGAGCCCAGTGCAGGGCTTGATCCCAGGACCAGGAGATCATGACCTGAGCCTAAGGCAGAAGCTTAACCATCAGAGCCACCCAGGCGCAAGCAGCTACACCCTGTTCTCCCCAAAAGAAACCTTACATAGAACTCCAATCTATAAAACAGTTCAAAATGAGCTTTTCATTTAAAATTTAAAAAAAAAAAAAAAAGGAAGAGTTTCTGAAGCCACCCTCACTCCCCTGAAATAGGGACAATTCCATTCCAAGGAACAATTTATAAACCAGAGATCATTACTGAAAATCCTGAAGAGGAAAGAATTAAGGACAAGATCCTGTGGGCTGCCACCAGCCAAGTCCCTCTATAACAACAACAAAAATACATTTCATCTTTTCCACCAGGATGGCATCAGATTCTATCACATTGATGTAATCAAAAAAGGTCATACCTATAGCAGCATTTCCTGTTTTATCATACTGGTTTCTAAAGCAAAGAAAAAAAAATGACATTTATTTAAGTTACTTAGTGCCATGCCAATTTTTTTTTTATCATCACTTCGCTCTCTACTAAGTGATTATTCAGTAGTGGAAAGTTTCTCTTGTATTTCCCAAAATAAGGGGGAAAAAATAACCTACGACAATACTTGCCAATTTCTGCTCTCCAGGAAACTTAGCTAAAGCTTCACAATCACACACAACCATAGCTCTATCACCTTCACTGGATGCAATCTGCCCAGAAATTGAGATTTTTAACTCTTAACACCACTAACAAAAATTCCATTAGATTCCCTCCTAATATACCATTTATCCTACAGGTCTGGGGACTCCTCTTAGAAGGGAAAATAGAAACAAGGTACGATTAGAATAAAACAAGTTTCTGCTGACCACCGTATGTCACTCTACCAAACAGTGGGCCCGTTATCCCCTAATGATATTCATTACTTTGAACACAACTTCAAAATCCCTATTTTTCTTAGCATTTTAAGTCTAAATTTACTCTGAGCTTGTGTTCTTATGCCTGTACATTCATCATTGGTTACTGAGCCCTTCTCAGTAATCAGAATATGGTTCACGAGTCTGGCAGCAAAATTACCCAGAATAAAAGGACCTATTTTCCTATTTTGTCTTATGGTGGTTAAGAACCAGCACATTGCTAAACTGCTAATGCACATTGCTAGAATAGCCCCACAGACCTAGGAGTCAAACACTTTAAGACTATAAAGCCTATATACTGATGCTCTATTGTTAGGTTTTAGCACAATTAAATTTCCTTCCAGACATGCTGTATGAGCTACTCAGTAATCTGACTTCACAGACCACATTCAAGGTAATAGACAATAACACGATGGCTTACAAAAACCCAAATGCCCATCAACAGAGGACTGGTTAAGTTACAGTAGGACCAAACAATGGAATACTACACTGAAGCCATTAAAAATTATAATGTAACTGCATATTAACATAAAAAGATGCCTACATCTTAATAAAAATGATATAGAAATAGAGAATAACATGTAATTAGCCTTTGGGGCACCTGAGTGGATCAGATTATGTGTCTGTCTTCGGCCCTGGGATCAAGCCCCCAGTCAGGATCCTTGCTAAGCAGGAGAGTCTGCTTCTCCTTCTCCCTCTGCCCCCTCCCTCTGCCGCTCATGCACACACGCTCTCACTCTCTGTCAAATAAAATCTTTAGAAAAAACAAACAAGCATGTAATTAGCTTTTTTATACAAAATAGTGTGTATAAGGAAAGCAAGAACGACTTACGAGATATTTATTAAAACACGGACAATTTCTTTGGTAAGCAGTTTCAAATTTCCCTAATTTTCTTTATTTTCTATACTATTTGATTTTTCTTAAAAAAAAAAGTTTCTTTTCCACAAATAACAAAGCTACTCACATTTTTTGGAAAAGGATTAAACATCCTGGTAGAGAATTAACAAAAGGAGTTCAGTTTTTCTCCTGCCACCAAACACTACAGATGACACTTGCCCAACATGTTCCAAGAACTTACGCCAGATTATAATGAAGCACTCAGTTTCTGGCTGAAGTATACTGTAGCTGATGACTATATCATATACATTGCTTTTTATTACTTTATTCATGAATCACAAGGTATATATGCTCCAATACAGGAAAGCTTGTCAAGGCACAGTACTTGAATCAAAACTTTTGCTTGAACATTAACTCAAATGGTATGTATAGGGGAGACAGCACCAAAGGAGCTCTAGCTTCAGTACTGGAAAGTCACTACAGTGTTATCTTCCATCTCTTTATGGAGCTTCCATGTCAACAGTTTCCACAAATTTGCCCCAATTCTCTTCTGCAAACAGCCGCCTCCACTTCCTCAATGTTTTTGCTCCCTCCCATCAGCTTCCCAAAGCACCCACACTAGTTCAGTAGCTCAGAGCTACCTGGCTCTTTGGTTCAAACATTCTGACAGGAGAAATCTGATCGATCAACAGCAGCCCCACCAATCCATCAGGTCAGGAGTCTACCTGGAATCCAATCAGCAATGGCTAGAGAAGTACGTTCTTCCAGGGGATATAAGCAACCTAAGTCTTCTAGAAGAGTTTATGGCCAGAGCAGGAAGAGAAACCAATCTTCAACCACAGTAAGGAAAGTGCAAGAAGAGGCCACGTTTATACCACATCAATAGTCAATTAACACATTTGGAGAATGTTTTTTAACTTCTATGGAATTTGAGAGAAAAATATCAGTAACAGGTGTTAAGCACATTAAAAGGCAGTAAGTCCAATCGTTTTCCTGGTATACAAAGTCCTAAATAAAAGTAATTTACTGAAAGTTCATCATAGACACAAAGCTCACCACCTATGTAGAAACAACTAACTTTTGCCTTTCTGCAATGCCTATTAATTTAGAATACAGTTGCTTAGGGTGGGTATTTTTATAAGCATATGCCTAGTAACTCAGGATTAAGGTAATAAAAAGCAGTATATATGATATAATCCTCATCTACAGCATACTTCAGCCAGAAACTCTCATATCTAAATCACTACTGATTAGGGGCACCTGGCTGGCTCAGTCAGTAGAGCACGTAATTCTTGATCTTGGGGTTTTGAGTTCAAGCCCCACGTTGGATGTAGAACTTACTTTAAAAAAAATAGGTTATTACTGACTACAGGCCCAAGAATACTGATTTAACTAAGCAATCACATCCTTCTACAAAAACCTTTCATTAACTAAAATGTTTACCTACTCTCTACAAGGCACTATATTAGGGACTGGGAAAAGAAGATAACATGGCCCCTGACTCTAAGGAGTACATCACCCAGCAAAGAAGGCTGATGTTAATTAAGAGAAGAGAAGAGAGAGGAAAAAAAAAAAAAAAAAAAAAAAAAGCGGGGGGGGGGGCTACAATGTAAGTATATATAAGGATGTAAGTTATTTTAAGAGAGGTTGGGAAAGATTTAAGAGAGCCTCACCAAAAAAGTGAGATTTGAAGCTAGGAAGAGGAGTTTGGACCAAATTGTGCTATGATATATGTCAGGCTAAGAAGTTAGTTTTATTCTTCAAGCAATGAAGATCTATGATAGTTTAAGCAGATAATATGATAATCATATACTGTGTTTTAGATAGGAAACTCTGCAGAATAAGCTGCACAATAGAAAACATTTTTTAAAGACCTATAATTAAAAACACCAAAATGAAAAAGAAAACAAAAAAACAGGAAAGGGGCGCCTAGCTGGCTCAGTCAGCGGAGCATCCAACTCTTGATCTCAAGGTTGTGAATTTGAGCCCCACACTGGGTATAGAGACCACATTAAAAAAGGGGGAGGGGGGGACAAGAAAAAAATGTATGTGGTGATGTGGTATGACCAAGGGTTGCTACAGTTAGTAAGTGTGCAACTCTTTTAAGATAATTACACAAAACAAAACCTAAAAAGTAGGAAAAGAACACAGGCAAAGTACCAAAAAATGCACACAGCCAATAAAAATATGAGTGTCTGAACCTACTAGTAACTGGCTATTACAATTTTCACCAAAATAATGATAATATTCAGTACAAGTGCCCACACTGTGCAGACAACACTTAATGGAAATCAGTATATCCTTTCTGAAGAGCAAGTAGACAATATAAACAAAAGTATGTTTATATTTTTTGACACCGTGATCACTTCCAGAAATCTATCTAAAAAAACAATAATGTAATTAAAAGATTTATATACAGGATGCTCATTTGCAGCATTACTTATAACAAGAACTGGAAACAAACGTACAATAGGAAAATATTAAATCTTGTACAAAATGAAATACTATACAGACAAAAAGTAGGTTTTCAAAAAAGGTTAATAAGGAAAATGATCAAACAAAACATTAGGTGAAACAAGAAACAATAAAATTGGTTGAAGCTAGATATTAAACTACACATATCTCATTCTTAGAAATGAAAATGTGTGCCAAAAATATTTCAAAACATCAACAGGAATCATCACTGGATGATAGATTTACAGTTCTCAGTATGTCTACAATGAGAATATGCAACCTTTATAATTAAGAAAAATTTAAAGTAAAAAAGAGAAAGGTGGGGGCGCCTGGGTGGCACAGCGGTTAAGCGTCTGCCTCCGGCTCCGGGCGTGATCCCGGCGTTATGGGATCGAGCCCCACATCAGGCTCCTCCGCTATGAGCCTGCTTCTTCTTCTCCCACTCCCCCTGCTTGTGTTCCCTCTCTCGCTGGCTGTCTCTATCTCTGTCAAATAAATAAATAAAATCTTAAAAAAAAAAAAAAAAAGAGAAAGGTGGCTCAACACCTTTAGCTAGGGTCTGTCACACCCTGGTCAAGCCATTATTGTAAAGTTTCTTTCTCTTTCTGAAAATGTAAAAATTATTAATACACACTATTAGAAATACTTTTAAATCAGATCTATAGATACTATCATTAAACATTTAAGAAACATTAACATGTTTCATGAATACAGTGCTAAAGCTCATTAACAGTTATCATTGACAATGCAGATAACCGACATAATATACTGCATGTTGGCAGTGCTTTACGATTACTAAGTTATACTATAAAAATATATGAATTGAAATCATTAACACTACTTCAAATATTAGTTAGTGATACTTAACTAGATCACCAAATAAAAATTCAGAATTTGAGACTCTGTATTGTAAAATCAGATTTCCAATTTCAGAAATCACTTCCAGTTTTAGAATTATAGGTCAAACAAAAAATAGTGTTACTAATGATTTAAATATTTAATGCCTATATACTGTTAATATCAAAAAAACCTAGAAATGCATGGTTTATTAAAGGGCTCATTGCTAACAATATTTAGATTCCATTCAGCTACTTGAGAACCACCGCTTTTAAATTCCTACTACAATTACAATGGCATTATGCCTGAAGTTGTGAAAATACACTAATATATAAATATTACTGTATATTATACATAAAAGTATACTAATTTTTTATTCTGTCAATTAAACAGTATACTCACAATAATGTCTTCCATTCAAACAGATCATCAAAGTTTACACAGCATAGCATACCTAGCAAGAGCATGGCCATTTTGGCCTGACCTGAGGCAAGTCCTGTTCAAATCCTGGCTCCACCAAATATAGTCACATGACTCTAAGCAAGTTACACAAACCCTAAATCTTGGTTCTCTTATCTGAAAAGGGTGATAGAGTACCTACCTCAAAGAGCTGATAGTACTCAACACAAACTGCTCAATAAAGTATTCCGCTTTAAAAATAATGCAAACAGAATTATTCTGCAAATACTGTTATCACAGTATCCTGAGTTCTAGCTTAGATAGGACTATTAACTAAGAAAGCGACAGGTGATCTTTATCCAGCAAACCACTTAGCCTTTCAACTTCTTTACCTCTAAAACTTAGATACCAATACTTGCTCCTGCCCATCTTCAAGGATGATGAGGAGGGACAAATAAATTGTCTACTTTGTTTAAATGCCACATTTGGTCAACTGTAATTCACTAAACACACCCATAGAATTAAATCTACATTTAAAGCCATTTACAGTCTTCTCTCAGAAATTTACTTTACCGAGGCAAACAAATAATGACCTCAATTTATTACTGAGATAGCTACGGTGATAGCCCGAAGCATAACTTCAGTCCTCCAACTTCTCATCAACACCCAGAAATGCTCTGGACTTAGTAAACTGGTTCACAAAAATAGCTAGAAAAGCTGCAAATATAAAAATTCAACAGAATAAACACAGGAATATAAATTTAAAATTATTTCCTAAACTGAATGTAAACCCACAAACTCATAAACAAATTAACTCAATACATCCCAAGCCTTCAAAATGTCCTTATTAAAAATAAAGCACTGAAAGGAAAAGGGAAACTTAAATGTTAGTATTGTTGAGAATGGTTATTCTAATACTAAAGCCAAACACTGTTTTGAAATGTAATTTTAAGTTTTAGGGTATCTGTTAGACTATTCAAAAGGGGATGTGGGGGGTCCTTATTATGGGGTTCTTAGCCTGGTTCCTTGGACAGGCTTCAACGGGTCCTTAAACTACAGGCAAAACTGCCTGTATACCTGTGTGTTTCCATGGTGAGACTTCACAGCTTCAGATTCTCAGCAGGACTAGAGGTATAAATGGTAATTATTAATTCTCTCATCAAAAACTGATGACAAAAGCAGACTACTTACAATCATTTGTTACCAACTTTTATTTTAACTAAATTAGATCTGCCAGATTTTTAAATAAATATTTGAAGTCCCTACCGTTATCAAACCCTCTGTGCATACCAGATATAAAGCAGTACTATCCGCATTATGTCTACCCTTTCACTCAAAGCACAAAATTTTTACATTACACCAGTGTGTCCAGGCTGACTTCTTTCAAGTTTCACCAGTATTGGTAAATTTGACAAGAAATAGATTTTTGGTATTTTTTTTCTTCACTTGGTTAAACTCTTATGGGGAGTTATATTGAGAGATGAATTCTAAGCATATTATTTGGGGACTTTAACTCTGAACTTCTAATCAAGGATGAGTTGATGCTCATCTTTGCACAACCTCTGGGGGAATAAAAGTATAGATTTAATAGTTACTGTGAGCAAGATTTCAAGAAAGACACACAACCTACTTCAAAAGGTTTTATCAAGTTCCAACCAAGATGATTCTACCTAGTCATGGTTAATGTTACTATAATGAGATAAAATAAGACCCTTTGTTCTCAAGAAACTTGTGTCTTATGTTTGGGATACAAGAACTACAGAAAAGAAAAATGAAAACAATTTTGAAACTACAGGGGCAAAAAAATCAACTTCTAATAGTTTGGTATAACATACCAATAAAATTGCTAAAGTTTTTTTTTGTTTGTTTTTAAAGGAAGCATCATTGTGAAATTAGTGTTTAGGAGGCAAATTTCTAAAATGAGTTTTAAAGGAAATATTAAGAAATTGTCCTAAGTATTTTTAGAGACCACTGGCTTATATACAAATAGAAAATCCTTCTTACTTGTTTATTAAACAGGTTTTTTACAGGGTCTGCATGGCCAAATTTTGCAAACCTGGTTCCACTAACTGTATATAATTAAAGGTAATAAAAGCTAAGTTCTACTTCAAGATTCTCTACAATTCTAAGTTTCCATAAATCCATTCCATTTTTGAGGGCTTCTAAACAAAGTTCTCGGGGTTTCCCAAGTAAAGTTTCAATAAAAACTCTCATCAAGTCTCTTTTCAAAAAATAATAAAGATTAACAATTTAGTTTCTTTAGATACTATGTTTAAAGGTAGTTTTCCTAGTTCAGTTTAAAATAACTTAAGACACCAAAAAATTATTAAAAACAGTTTTTCCTTAAAGAGCAAAGATACACTCTTCCCAATAAAGCCATAATCACACAACTTGTATCTGAGATATGAAATAGTTTACTGAAATAAGTACCAAGGACTTTATCTACATAATCACTATATCATAAACCACCTGCACCAAAAGTAAACGTTCCTCAAAACAAATACAAATAACCTTAAAATTCTAGGAAAATTTAGAATAACACAAATATAGGAAAGTCCAGTTTGAATGTGCAAAACCTGCTTCCACCTGTCAGAAAGTAAACACATAGTTCAAAGTAAACTAGAACCATTCCACTTTTATTATTGCCTTGGGTTATTGAAGTGAAATCCAAGCACATCAAAAATCAAGTAAAATTCAGACACAAACAAGACGATACATTTTATATTAGAAAAGAGGTAGTTTGGAAGTTTTTGTAAATATTAGGACATAAATCCAAAACCCACATAAGCAGTTCGTAAATGAGCATTTTCTCAACAATCAAGTTTTTGTAAATTAATCTTTTATCTAATGCACCTCAACCAACTAGGCCTTTGGGCCCAGAAGTAGTTAACTTGCAATAGAGCTTGTTTCTTTAGGCTCAAATACTATCTTACGAGGGTCGGAAATAAAAAGAATCCGGCTTAAAAAAAAAAAAATCAGTGTACGCTCTTTAATAATCAAAAGTATAAGGCATAAGGCCTTTCATTCCAGGAGACAGGCCATGACTATCCCGGGATGTTATCCGTAGTACAGTGCTCTCCTTAATAAAATTTACCATTAAAACGACGAATGATAGACTAAGAAGAAACATCATTAATAAAAAAAAAAAAAAAAGGTATGGAGGTTCCAATCATGACTATCACAGTTCATTTTCAGCTATTTCAGGGCTGGCAGAAAGGTTTAATACACCCACACACCCCCAAGGGAGGGGGAAACCACCAACCTCCTCCCAGGGAGTTTAATGAAAATTAGCAGGTAAAAGAGGCCTCCTCAGCAGCACGCTGAAAATCAAAGAGGGCGGCCGAAGGGCCGAAGGATTCGGACTGCGGAGGAAAGCTTCGTCCTCGGACCCCACCTCCCTTCACCTTCCCGGCAGGACGAAGGAGGCGAAGGCTCATTAGTGCCTTCGTTAATTGACACCTGTAATGAGGAAACTTTCCGAGAGGTGAGACCGCCCAGGCCCGGCCTGGCCGGAGCTCCCGAGCGGCGCCCTCTCGGGCGCCCAGGTAACCGGGCCGGGCTGGGCCCGAGGCGCCGCGGCGGCCGCGCCACCGCGCACCTTCCCGACGCGCTAGGCCCGCACACCGCCCGGCTCGGCCGTCGCCTCCCGCAGGCCGCGGCAGCCTGGGGAGCTGCGCGGGGCCCCAAAACCGTACACCCCCACAGGCCGCCGCCGCGGCTACTTACTTTCATTTAACACCTCCACCAGGTCTGCGCAGTTCTCGCACATCGTTCGGCCGCCGCCCCCCCCTCCCCCGCTACGGATCGCACTGACTGATCCCGACCGGCGGGGGGGAGGGGAGAGAGGCGGAGGAGGGGGCCGGCCGGCCGGCGGGGCGGGGAGGCGACGAGGGCGGGCGGCGGCGGGGACGGGGCGGAGAGCAGGAGTATGGGGGAGGGGGCCGGCGGTCCCCGGAGCGGGCGGGGGAGAGAAGGGGGGCGAGGGGAGGTGCGCAGGCCGGAGGGGTGCGGAGGCGCCGGCGGCGGGGAAGGGGGGGGAAGGACGGGGGGAGGGGAGAGGGAGGGAGGGGGCGGGTGGGGAGAGAAGCAGCAGAGTCACTTCACCGACCAGACGCCGCGGCCACCGCTGACGCCGCCGCCATTTTAATAGAGCGTTCGGGCTGCGCTCGGCTCTTTCCGCCCGAGCGAAGGAGCCGACGAGAAACGCCTCGCGCTCTCATTCCTCCGCCTCCCTCCCTCTCTAAGCCTCCCGCCCTCCCACCTCTCCCTCCGCACACACGCCGCACGCTCCACACCCCGCCACGGCCGGCTCGCCGCCCTCCCTTTCCTCTTCCGTCCGGCCTCCCCGCCCTCGGTCCACCCCCTCGGCGCGCTCGCCCACCCCGCCCAGCCCGGATCTCTGTCAGCGGCCGGAAGGGAAACACGAAGCCAGCGCGGCCGCGGGGGGAGTCCGGGTGAGTAGGAGAAGATGGCGGAGACACCGAGAGGCCCGCGGTTGCGCGGCGTCGCCCACCGCGGCCAACTCCGCGGGCTGCGAGGGCTAGCGAGCGCCGGGTCACTCGCGCCGCCCTGTTCCCCGCCCTTGCGCTTCGCCATTTTTCCTCCGGGCCCACGAAGAGAGATTGGTGGCGATTTCTCCCTCCCCGCTCTCGGGTTTTTGGGGTAGGGGAGGCAGGGGTTCACAGGGGAGCCGGCCCGGAGCGACGCTGCGGCCCAGGTTGGGGCGCACGGCCCTCTCCCCGCGGGGCTTTGTGAGAATGGAACAGCCCAGGGGCGGTGTAACCTGCATCCGTGTTGATCGCTACCCTCGATTCTGTAAGGCTCATCCGTCCTCGAGCAGTAAGACACCTTGATGTGACTAGAAATGGCGGAGTGAAGACCGTTCACATGGCGTCTCCTCCCTTTTACGCGAGAGGGCCCTGCACCAATTGCCCGTCTACAGCTCTTCACCTGAAATAGCGTATTATGCTTCTCAGCGAAGAGCAAATCGCCAGGGTATTAAGATAGAGACAAAATGAACAGGTGAAGGAAAGGCGGCACTGAGCTGAAGTTGGTTAACAACTAGTTAGCATTAGGAAAATTTTTCTCATACCCTCACTGATTTCTATATCCAGTATGTTTTATAGAGATGTGTCTGAACACTCCAAAAGGGAGTGTACATAATCTTAGAACTATAACCGGAGCAGCTATTCAGAGCCTATAGTCATTCTCTTACAGGTTTTATCGAGATTCTGTCCCACCATCTTTCCACCCCAGGACGACCTTGCAAGTATGCTTTGCCTTTTCGGCTGCTTGAACTTGATGGTATAAAGTTTCTGCCCACCTGTTTTACAGTGCTCCATATGAGCAGGTGATCCTTCGGAGCTGTAGAAATATTCTGCCATCATTTTCCTTTATCATCTTTACTATAAAACTTGGGTTTCTGCAGACTTTAATCCTTGACCATCCAGCATCCGTTCCCACCCATTCTTCTTACTTGCCAGCAGGGAAACTTGCCAAACCCAAATTTTGTTTTGTTTTTCAGGTGGCAGCTAGAGACTTTGAACTCCGGAAGGAAGGCTCCAAGGAATATTTGTTACTGGTTTAAAACAATCATGGTAGGGCTGAACCTGTGTTTCAGTCCTTGCAGTGAAATCTGAGCAGAAATCTGTAGAGTGGGTCTTTTGGAAAGAACGGCCCATTACTAATAAAGAAGGGACAAATTCTACATGGTCTTGATTTGCAAAGTAATACAGCATCTCTTGTCTAGTTTTTGTTTTTTACAGTGAAACCACAAACAGTATAAAAGCGAACTATAAAGTTGATAATGCAGGAAAATAAGATGTGGGTCTCGGATACATCCTAGAGCAACAGTCCCTCACCCGCCCCCCTCAGATTACTTACGTCTGTCCCATTTTCCTTAAGCCACTCTTAGGTTTCCATTACTTGTGGCCAAACACATTCCTGATATATAAAGTGAGGACAACAACTATTACTGTACATGTGGAGTACTTCTGGGATGTACTGAAGACACAGTCTGATCTTTAAAGAAATTTTTTTTAATAATTCCTTCATAGTTTTTTTTTTTCCCTTTACAAAGTTATGTGAAATGATACTTGATTTAAAATTCTTTAGGGGCACCTGGGTGGCACAGTCATTAGGCATCTGACTCTGTTTCAGCTCAGCTCATGATCTCAGGGTCGTGGGATGGAGCCCCGCATCAGGCTCTGTCCTTAGTGTGGAGTCGAGATTCTCTCTGCCTCTCCCACTTGTGCTTTCTCTCAAATAAGTTAATCTTTTAAAGAATAAAATAAAAGGCTTTGAGAATCTAGAGTATTGTTGTCATAAATGATCATGGCCCCTCAGCACTTCAGGACTCAACAAATTTCCTATAAAGGGCCAGAAAGTAAATATTTTAGGGTTTATAGGCACCCCAACTTTCTGTCACAACTACTCAACTCCGTTAAAACA